>NC_138311.1:47997500-49197500 GCF_965601325.2 Salmo salar | reverse complement strand
AAAAATCGACCAAATCCAAACCTAAATAACTGCTTGCTGACTTCACGTTGCCTGCTGCTGGTCATAAGAACTGATCACAGACAGACTATATTGATTGATTACTGAGAGATCAGTGTTTCTATAATTACCTCAGCAACCAAATCTGCCTCTGGAATTCCTTTAAAAAAACATCTGGCCAACTTACCAGTCCACACTCTTCCCTCAATAAACAACACCCCCTTTGTTGTTGGAACTTTTTATTCAGGATAATAGCAGGCATCGGCAGACCGATCAATCAGTTGAGTAAAGTTGAGTATGCTTTCTCTTAAGGTGATCCCTCACCTCTGACCCTTAACCTCTCTTGTTTCCAAGGTTATGCTCATTGGAAAGGGCAAGTGCTGACGGCAGAGGAGCTTAGCGTTCTCTATGAGCATATCAAACTCCACAACGTAAAAATGTCAGTTTTAAGATGGAGAAGTTATTATTGCATTGGATTGGTGTCAATCCGCCTATGTCGCCCTTCTGCATCTGCGGTGAAAGGTGATAGAGCTGGATTGGTGTTTGTCAGACTACGAGACATCCCAAAAAAACGGTCTTCTCACAAAATCATCTGTAGTGTCCGAACGGCTTGGCATAGAAAATATTATGACCTCTCTTTGGAAAGATGAGACTCTCACGAACACAATGGTGTCCTCTGTTTTGCTTTAATGACCTGAAGGTCAGTAATACAGGGGACTGGGTATATCAGTGCAGAGATAACAACCAAGCTACATTATCCTTAATAATGTAATCAATGTGGTTTGATCCATGGACTAGTCTATCTTTTCTAACATACTTGTCTCTCTTAGGCTGCCTGTGAGAAGACTGTCTCAGTCCTGCACCATGTTATCAAGAGGACCATCACCTATGCCAACGGTGAGATCATATACAAGGCTCTACTTGCCTGTTTGTATGACTGTCTAATCTACACAACAAACGCAACAATTTCGAAGATTTTACTGAGTTCCAGATCATAAGGAAATCGGTCAATTGAAATAAATTAAATCAGGCCCTGATCTATGGATTTCACATGACTGCGAATACAGATTTGCATCTGTTGGTCACAGATACCTTAAAAAAAGTAGGGGCATGGATCAGAAAACCAGTCAGTATCTGGTGTGACCACCATTTGCCTCATGTAGCACGACATATCCTTCACATAGTTGATCAGGCTGTTTTGATTGTGGCCTTTGGAATGTTGTCCCACTCCTCTTCAATGGCTGTGCAAAGTTTCTGGATATTGGCAGGAACTGGAACACACTGTTGTACACGTCAATCCAGAGCAACCCAAACGTGCTCAATAGGTGACATGTCTGGTGAGTATGCAGGCCAGTGAAGAACTGGGACATTTACAGCTTTCAGGAATTGTGTACAGTTCCTTTCGACATGGGGCTGTGCATTGTCATGCTGAAACATGAGGTGATGGCGGCGGACGAATGGCATGACATTGATAAAATGCAATTGTGTTCGTTGTCCATAGCTTATGCCTGCCCATACCATAGCCCCACCGCCATCATGGGGCACTCCGTTCACAACGTCAGCAAACCGCTCGCCCACACGACGCCATACACGCCGTCTGCCATCTGCCCGGTACAGTTGAACTGGGATACATCCGTGACGATCTTACTTCTCCAGCGTGCCAGTGAAAAGGGAAAGGGGGATTCCTCGTCAGTTGTACAACTGAATGCATTCAACTGAAATGTGCCTTCCGCATTTAACCCAACCCCTCTGAATCAGAGAGGTGGGGGTGCTGCCTTAATCGACATCCATGTCATCAGTTCCCACGTCATCGGTGCCCAGGGAACTGTGGGTAACTGCCTTGCCGAGGGGCAGAATGACATATTTTTACCTTGCCAGCTCGGGGATTCGATCCAGCAACCTTTCGGTTACTGGCCCAACGCTCCTACCCGCCAGGCTACCTGCCGCCCCCGTGGCCATTGAAGGAGAGCATTTGCCCACTGAAGTCGGTTATGACACTGAACTGCAGTCAGGTCAAGACCCTGGTAAGGACGACGAGCACACAGATGAGCTTCCCTGAGACGGTTTCTGACAGTTTGTGCAGAAATCCTTCGTTTGTGCAAACCCCGAGTTTCATCAGCTGTCCGAGTGGCTGGTCTCAGACAATCCCGCAGGTGAAGAAGCTGGATGTGGAGGTCCTGAGCTGGCGTGGTTACACGTGGTCTGCAGTTGTGAGGCTGGTTGGACGTACTGCCAAATTCTCCAAAACAACAAAGGTGGCTTATGGTAGAGAAATTAATTACATTCTCTGGCAACAGCTCTGGTGGACATTCCTGCAGTCCGCATGCCAATTGCACACTCCCCCAAAACTTAAGACATCTGTGACATTGTGTTATGACACAACTACAACATTTTGTGGCCTTTTATTGTCCCCAGCACAAGTAGCACCTGTGTAATGATCATGCTTTTTAATCAGCTTCTTGATATGGCACACCTGTCAGGTTCGATGGATTATCTTGGCAAAGGAAAAATGCTCACTAACAGGGATGTAAACAAATTTGTGCTCAACATTTGAGAGCTTTTTGTGCGTATGAAACATTTTTGGGATTTTTTTATTTTATCTCATGGGACCAACTCTTTTTACATGTTGCGTTTTATATTTTTGTTTAGTGTATATTCCACTATAACATCTCTCCTCCTCTCCATCAGAGATGGCTGGCCCTGGTAAGAGACCCAACCCTGCTCAGTTGGAGCTGAGAATGGTCCAGAGCAAAAAAGACATTGAGGACCCGGACATCGTAGTGGAGGCCACCATCTTATAACACCCAACGCCTCATAAATAGACGTATAGGACTTTTACATCATGAGGTGTCATCTTGCCTTATAGGATCTTGTAGTGAGCACTGTTTTCATGATGGACATCAGAGTATTTGACCTGCACACCACACACACACATTTACTTAGTCACTGCCATGTGTCTTTACTATGACCTGAGCATTGTCACCCATTTGAAAACATAGTAGATAGTCTTAGAGCAGGGTTGTTTAACTTTTCTCAGCTTGAGATCCAGTTGAGAAATTGACCGTCCTCCCGTAACCCAATTCATCCTCTAATGACCCAAATTAAGAATAGTGTCTGATTTTATTGATGTATTCTCATAACTCGCAACCCACCTCACATTACCCAGGGCCCACTTTGGGTCCCGACCCATAGTTTCAGAAACCCTATCTTAGAGTAACAAACACAGGTTGTGGATATTACCACACATCAGAATAGTGACTGTATAGATACCTGATTGGCCCTCAATATGGCATAGGTATTAGCCCTGAGTTTCCCCTTACAATGTGGGCTGACCAGGAAAATCTCTGCGCTTCAGTTATGGGTTTGGTAATGCATCATAGGCTTTTATCAGATCCAGTGACACCTTACATTTGTGCTACCATGAAGCATGTTATGCAGTACTAATCCGTGCACGTTTGATCATCAGATTTTCAATTGTCCATTTTCTTTGTACGTTTTTGTTTTCATACTTTTTATGATGGGAATGATTCATACATTTATTTTACTATTAATGTACTTTGTCCTTATAATAATGCTTGTCATTCTTAAATGTCTTACACATTTCAAACTGAGGTAACAATATTTGCACAGATAATCTTGATAAACATGTTTATTATTAATGTTAATCATTTAATGCTTTTCATGGTCTTGATTGTCTTACTATTTTCATATCGTTACTAGAACACAGGCCTATATTGGTAAGAAAAAGTACAATTTGGCCTTAGCGGAGTCGTTTAGAGGAATACCGTCGTTGAATGTTTTGTATCTATGCCTGCAAAGGTAATGAAATAAATATTTATTATACAATGTTAGAAAGATAAGTGCCAAAGCTGAAGCTCTGATAAATGATGAGGAATAATAAAATATTATTTTAATTAAACCCACCGGTCTCTATGCCTCATGTTCATGTTGCTATGTCTCCCTTGAGTGGGATTACAGTGAGATCAGTAGTGTTCTGTTCTACAGTACTATAAGAGAGTGTTGATAGGGCCAGTCTTTAGCTTTGTTTTGCAGTATTAATTGATCCCACAGGTATTGGTGCCTGGAAATGAATGATTTATGCCACCTTTGAATCTCTTTTCTATATTATTTTGTTTGTGCTTGAACTAATGGATATGACTATGCCACAAAAGGTGAATGTTGGAGATTAAATAAATTGGAGGAATATTACAGAGAATCATTTTACCATCTGGGTGGGGGCCTGTACTCTGGTGAGATTATAGGGTCAGGTTTCACAGCATCAGATCACTGCACTAATCCCAATGTGGATAGCCTGCATTGACCCAAATAAACAGGCAGGCCAAGTGAAGATGATCACTCTGGTGTGTCAAGGCAACTACAACCAAAATGACAAGTCATGCTTTTTGTTTGGGGTGTGTGACTGTAACCATGTCAGGAGTGTCTGCCCAGCAACAACACTGTCTGGTTACACCACCAACACCTGACCCCCATTGGAGGTAGAGGAGGGTGTGGTTAGTTACAGTAACCAGCAGAGGGCCTCTGAGACAGTTATCTCCCTGATCCATCCCTTGCTACTCAGGCCTGGACTGTACAGAGGACCAACAATAATCATAAGGGGATAGCATGAATCTTCTTGACTGTGTCTAACAATGAAGCAATACAATGCAACATTCCCAGAATTGTCTTTTAGAAAGTCTCTCTCCATTTGTCTGTATCTGAACTGCTGTGTCTCAGTTCATGGGAACTGCTAAATGATAGGTACCGGACAGGGAGTTTGATATCTTCTCTGCTCTGATTTTCTTTTGAGGGAGGGATGGTGCTCTCCAATGATGGGTCATCGACGCTTGTCACCATTGCTTTTTATATACACTAGATGACTGACAGGGGGTTACCATGGAGGCCTCCATCTTGGCACTCCGCCATTGTAAAATAATATTTTGGAAGCTGTAGAAATGCATCTATTCATGTGTACATTTGTTTTTGCCACTTTTATTCTATTACAGACACCTTAATGCATACTTTTAAATTATATGTGAGATAAACATAAAAATAGATATAAACGTATCATTCTTTTTTTAAGTTCTGTTACTTTCCCCCCTACAAAAAAATTATAATTAAATACATGTAGTTTTGTTTAGAGTTTTTTCCCTCTGGTTGCACATGTGACATGCTGGTAGAAATGTGGTAAAACTGATTTAAGGTTGCCTGCATTAAAGTCCCCGGACACTAGGAGCGCCACTTCCGGATTAGCATTTTCTTGTTTGCTTATGGCCTTATAGAGTTGGTTGAGTGCGGTCTTAGTGCCAGCATCGGTCTGTGGTGGTAAATAGATGGCCACAAATAATATAGATGAGAACTCTTTTGGTAGATAGTGTGGTCTACAGCTTATCATAAGGTACTCTACCTAAGGTGAGCAATACCTCGAGACTTCTTTAATATTAGACATTGCGCACCAGCTGTTATTGACAAAAAGACACACACCCCCACCGCTCGTCTTACCAGAGGTAGTGTCTCTGTTCTACCGGTGCATGGAAAATCTCACCAGCTCTATATTATCCGTGTCGTCGTTCAGCCACATCTTGGTGAAACATAAGATATTACAGTTTTTAATGTCCCGTTGGTAGGATAATCGTAATCGTAGGTCATCAATTTTATTTTATTTTTAACTTCTGATGTCCAGAAGTTATTTTCGGTCTTAAGAGACAGTAGCAGCAAACTTTTTGTACAAAATAAAACTAACAAAATAGCACGGTTGGTTCAGAGCATGTAAAACGTCAGCCGTCCTCTTCGGCGCCATCTTATCACTGATCAAGCTGTTTAATCAGCTTCTTGATATGCCACACCTGTCAGGTGGATGTATTATCTAGGCAAAGCAGAAATGCTCACTAACAGGGATGCAAACAAATTTGTGCACAAAATTTGAGATAAATACGCTTTTTGTGTGTATGGACAATTTCTGGGATTTTTTATTTCAGCTCATCAAACATGTGACCAACACTTTACATGTTGCGTTTATATTTTTGTTCAGTATACAGTGATTTGCTTTGGAATGTCTAGCCAGCGTATTATGATTGCTAGCTAGATGTTGGTTTAGATTAACAAATGTAGTTCGCTAGCAAGTTAACTAAGTTAGTTGAGTTTCCGCTGCTCGACTTCTTAGTAAGGTAACCGATTAAATGTTGCCCCAGCAGCCTGTGTTTGCTTGTAGTTTGCACATCTAGGTACTGAGCACCACACCATGACTAAACTTTACTGTTGTCTACACAAAAGAAAGTAAATAGTGATTCACAAGCTGATGTTTAATAAACAAGTGACTGGTCCAGTGAGTAACGCTAGCTACCTGTTGACACCCATTCTCAAAGGGATCCACCTCGACAAGGGCGTTACTACGTCCTGAAATTGCTAAGAATTCTGGATATTGTGGTTTGCTTACAACCAGGAAATGTAGACCCCACAGAAGAAGAAGAGGCGAGGGCAACAATGGTAGACAGTATCCTTCATCCCCGCCTGTCGGGCACTGTTTTCCCGCAGTTCTGTTAACAAGTGCTCGTGCGCATGTGATGTTGGTGTGCATGTGATGTTGGTCCGTATAAACCAGATTCAACATAGATACCAGAGTGCATTCTCAAAGCATGCGCAGACCAGCTGACAGGTGTCTTTACAGACATTTTCAATCTCTCCTTGTCTCAGTCTGTAATCATAGCATGTTTTAAGTTCACCACCATTGTCCCTGTTCTCAAGAGCTCTAAGGTAACCTGCTTAAATGACTATCACCCTGTAGCACTCACAACTGTAATTATGAAGTGCTTTGAAAGGCTGGTCATGACACACATCAACACCATCATCCCAGACACCCTAGTCAACGCCTCTTTCCCCTCAGGATGCTGAAAATATTTGGCATGGGCCCTCAGATCCTCAAAAGGTTATACAGCTGCACCATGGAGAGCATCTTGACTGGCTGCATCACCGCTTGGCAATCAAATCATATAAAATGTATTTATAAAATCCCTTTTTACAAAGTGCTATACCTCAAAGTGCTACAAAGGGTGGGGTGGACAGCCCAGCACATCACTAGGGCCGAGCTCCTTGCCATCCAGGACCTTTATATCAGGCGGTGTCAGAGGAAGGCCCGGAAAATTGCCAAAGACTCCAGTCACCCAAGCCATAGACTGTTCACTATGCTACCGTCCGGCCGGCAAACGATACCGGAGCATCGGCTCTCGCACCAACCAGTTCCGAGACAGCTTTTACTCCCAAGCAATAAGACTGCTAAAAAGCCAAACTACTAAAGAGTGAATTATTGGTACCCAAACTATCTGCACTATCTTGCACTGACTTTAAGCACACTCACTAGACTTTATATACACATTCACTTACACACACTGTCGCTAGGTAAAGTCCCCCCTTATCTCCGCTCACTGGTCACCATAGCAGCACCCACCTGTAGCACGCGCTCCAGCAGGTATATCTCTCTGGTCACCCCCAAAGCCAATTCCTCCTTTGGCCGTCTCTCCTTCCAGTTCTCTGCTGCCAATGACTGGAACAAACTACAAAAATCTCTGAAACTGGAAACACTTATCTACATTTACATTTACGTAATTTAGCAGACGCTCTTATCCAGAGCGACTTGGTGCATTCACCTTATGATATACAGTGGAACAACCACTTTCCAATAGTACATCTATATCTTTTATTTTTTTTTTGGGGGGGGGGGGTTAGAAGGATTACTTTATCCTATCCCAGGTATTCCTTAAAGAGGTGGGGTTTCAGGTGTCTCCGGAAGGTGGTGATTGACTCCGCTGTCCTGGCGTCGTGAGGGAGCTTGTTCCACCATTGGGGTGCCAGAGCAGCGAATAGTTTTGACTGGGCTGAGCGGGAACTGTGCTTCCGCAGAGGTAGGGAGGCGAGCAGGCCAGAGGTGGATGAACGCAGTGCCCTTCTTTGGGTGTAGGGACTGATCAGAGCCTGAAGGTACGGAGGTGCCGTTCCCCTCACAGCTCCGTAGGCAAGCACCATGGTCTTGTAGCAGATGCGAGCTTCAACTGGAAGCCAGTGGAGTGTGCGGAGGAGCGGGGTGACGTGAGAGAACTTGGGAAGGTTGAACACCAGATGGGCTGCGGCGTTCTGGATGAGTTGTAGGGGTTTAATGGCACAGGCAGGGAGCCTCGCCAACAGCGAGTTGCAGTAATCCAGACGGGAGATGACAAGTGCCTGGATTAGGACCTGCGCCACTTCCTGTGTAAGGCAGGGTCGTACTCTGCGAATGTTGTAGAGCATGAACCTACAGGATCGGGTCACCGCCTTGATGTTAGCAGAGAACGACAGGGTGTTGTCCAGGGTCACACCAAGGCTCTTAGCACACTGGGAGGAGGACACAATGGAGTTGTCAACCGTGATGGCGAGGTCATGGAACGGGCAGTCCTTCCCCGGGAGGAAGAGCAGCTCCGTCTTGCCGAGGTTCAGCTTGAGGTGGTGATCCGTCATCCACACTGATATGTCTGCCAGACATGCAGAGATGCGATTCGCCACCTGGTTATCAGAAGGGGGAAAGGAGAAGATTAATTGTGTGTCGTCTGCGTAGCAATGATAGGAGAGACCATGTGAGGATATGACAGAGCCAAGTGACTTGGTGTATAGCGAGAATAGGAGAGGGCCTAGAACTGAGCCCTGAACTGAGCTCCCTCACTAGCTTTAAGCACCAGCTGTCAGAGCAGCTCACAGATCACTGCACCTGTACATAGCCCATCTATAATTTAGCCCATACAACTACCTTTTCCCCTACTGTATTTATTTATTTATTTTGCTCCTTTGCACCCCATTATTTCCATTTCTACTTTGCACTTTCTTCCACTACAAATCTGCCATTGCAGTGTTTTACTTGCTATACTTTATTTACTTTGCCACCATGGCCTTTTTTGCCTTTATCTCCCTTATCTCACCTCATTTGCTCACATTGTATATAGACTTATTTTTCTACTGTATTATTGACTGTCTGTTTGTTTTACTCCATGTGTAACTCTGTGTTGTTGTATGTGTCGAACTGCTTTGCTTTATCATGGCCAGGTCGCAATTGTAAATGAGAACTTGTTCTCAACTTGCCTACCTGGTTAAATAAAGGTGAAATAAAATAAATAAATAAAAACTTACACACACATTGAAACACCTCATGCGCGCACACACACACGCATAACACACACATGCATATTGACACAACACAAACAAACATACACACTATTACACTCATCAATTGCTGCTACTCTGTTATTTATTTTACACTTATTATCTATCCGGATGCCTAGTCACTTTACCCTGCCTTCATGTACGTCTACCTCAAATACCTTATTATTATCTATGCTGATGCCTAGTCACTTTACCCTGCCTTCATGTACATGTCTACCTCAAATACCTTATTATTGTCTATCCGGATGCCTAGTCACTTTACCCTGCCTTCATGTACGTCTACCTCAAATACCTTATTATTATCTATCCGGATGCCTAGTCACTTTACCCTGCCTTCGTGTACATGTCTACCTCAAATACCTTATTATTGTCTATCCTGATGCCTAGTCACTTTACCCTGCCTTCATGTACATGTCTACCTCAAATACAGGAAGTACCAGTACCATATCGATGTGCGGAGGTACAAAGTACTTGAGGTAGATAAGTACATATTATCTGCCCTGTCTTCATGTACATATCTACCTCAAGTACCTCGTACCTCTGCACATTGATCTGGTACTGGTACTCCCTGTATATAGCTCCACGTTGATCTGGTACTGGTACTCCCTGTATATAGCTCCACATTGATCTGGAACTGGTACTCCCTGTATATAGCTCCACATTGATCTGGTACTGGTACTTCCTGTATATAGCTCCACATTGATCTGGTACTCCCTGTATATAGAGCCACATTGATCTGGTACTGATACTTCCTGTATATAGCTCCACATTGATCTTGTACTGATACTTCCTGTATAGAGCTCCATTCTTGTGTATTTAATTGTATTCCACTTGTGTTAGTTACTATTCTGCATCGTTGGGATGGGCTCGTAAGCAAGCATTTTACTGTAAAGTCTACACCAGTTGTATTCGGTGCATGTGATAAATTCAAATTTATTTTATTTAGAAGGTCCGGAAATTGGCATTTGTGAACGTGAGTAGATTACGTTGAAAACAACAGTTGAACACCTTGGATGCGGAATCCACGATTCGTATTATACCCGCTAGGAGGACTCCGGTACACAGGAGGCAGGGGTAAAAACTCCCATAATACTTTTATTTCTCTTTTGACCCACATTCAAAAGAGTCACACAAGCTTGAAGATGTCTTGCTAGAGGGGGGGCGTTGATGCAGGAACCAACGGGATACTCGAGGGGGGCGTTCATGCAGGAACCAATCGGATGCACGAGGTGGGGGGCGTTCATGAAGGAACCAATGGGATGCTCGAGGGGGGGCGTTCCTGCATATGCAGGAATGCCCACATGCTTGAACGCCCCGAATTGCGGCCCGCAATCACACACTATTGGAGCTTCAGCAACAAACAATAGCAACCATCCTGAGTGAATTAGCTAGCTACTGAGAATACTTTATATAGGAATCTAAAAGGAACCAAGGTGGCAGCACTAGTGAAAATCCTAGCTTCTGCAAAACTGAAACAAATCCGGAGATCCAGCCCACGCCGAAATCAGGTAACGTCAACTTTAGCTAGCGTTTCACGCCGTATTACAGCAAGGGTTAATATTAACGTTAGCTAGTGTTGTCTTGCTGTTGGGTAGCTAGCTAACGCTATATAGCTAGAATAAAAATATTTATTGTGAAGTTGTATACCTTCCATGCTACAGCAATACAATCTCATATTCGTTTCCTAGACGAATAACTAACTAACTAGATTGGTCTCCTCATGCATCATGATTTGATGTTTGTAGTTACGTTTGCTGAGAAATCATCTAGCTAGTGAGTTTCAAGCTTGCTATGCAGCTAAGGTTATTATGTGCGAAGTGTATTGATGAAGAATTCGCAAACTGAATATCACAAACATCTTTGTGCTAAAATAATATGCAATTCCTGATCCACTCTCTGGGTTCCGGTGACACGGCATGTGTTGTTCTGTGTCAGTTGCGCTGACTTGGCATGCGTACGTTGTCGTACCACCTCGGGGTTACTTTAGTGCAAACTCTCCAGCGTGCCTTTGCGCTTCTGAACGGTGCAAAATCCCTTTTATTCTATTGCACCAGTAAAATGAATCTCCTTGAGTGAATTTAAGAAAGCACTATTTAAAATGTTTAACTAAAAACATTCTGTTTGTGTTTTAACTATTTAGAAATATCACCATATGGATGGATATATTCGTAACTATGTAAATATTATAGGTACTTCTTTTTATTAGTTTTAATGCTAGTTGTAGCCCATGATCGTGACTCTCATACTGTTTTCACATAGGATTTATGGTATTTTGCTTTAAAAATAAATGTGTGCATTGTTTACGACACCCTTACAAATAGGCCCATTTTTACCCCGTTCTTGCCCGCATACACATTTTTGTACCGCCCATGCCAGAATGCAGGTGCTGCTGACTGGTAGACCATCATTGCATATAAGAATTTGTTCTTAACTGACTTGCCTAGTTAAATAAAATAAAGATAAATAAACATTAAGACTAATACAATTTATTTTCGTTTTTATTAAGATTTAAATGTTAATTTCAAACAATTCCGCTTTTTTCCCCCCATCTTTTTTTTCGTTGGGGAGAACAAAGACATACAATACATAAAGTAACAAGGGCGGCAGGTACCCTAGCTAGCTCGGGATTCAAACAAGCAACCTTTCGGTTAATGTCCCAACGCTCTAACCGAAAGGTTTCTTGTTTGAATCCCGAGCTGGCAAGGTGGGGAAATCATCCGTTCTGCCCTTGAGCAAGGCACTTAAGTTATCTTTAAATCAAGTCTAATTTTATTGGTCACATACACATGGTTAGCAGATGTTATTGCAAGTGTAGCGAAATGCTTAGGGAAAAGTTTTTTTTTTAACAAGGACTAGAAGAAGCGAGGCAGCCCTCTGTCAGCACCATCTTATCTTACGTAATTGTCCCAATTGGGTGACAACTATACAACCGATATACACATAACATGAAACAATGAGATCGATAAAAAAAAAGGATTAATCAGTCTGCAAAATTGCAGCAATAAATAGACATTTCATGTGCAGATTCAGAAATGTTTGGCCTGTGGGATAAAAGTGTTCCTGTATCTGTTGCTCTTGACTTTGGGAAGTCTAAACCGATGACCTGAGGGGAGGAGTGCAACATGGTCAATGAGAGGGTGATCAGGACAGTCTAGGATACTGTTAGCTCTCCTCACCACTTACTTCCTGAATGAGAGCCGTGCCTGTTGCACCCCGATGACCTGGCCGGCCACCTTAACCACACTGTCCAACCTATTTCTGTTGCAAACATTAAGATTGCCAAGCCAGGCCACCATCGAGAACATCAATACGGATTCAATAGAACTCATTTAACAGTGTCATCATTAATAAAACATTTAAAAAGACGCTGCTGTCCCTTACAGACGGCATCTGTGTTCTCGTCAAACGTCAATACGTTGTCCAACACTGTTCCCAGGCACTTGTCGGTACTGACCAGCCCAATGCCATTTCCCATAACCACAGTGGGTGTGGGGTTCAGTGGCTGCCATCTAAAGTCATTGGCCATGTCTTTAGTTTTGGAGACATTCAGTTGGAGGAAGCAGTTCTCACACCATGACACAGTCATCTACCACAGGCCCATGCTCCCCCATGACACAGTCATCTACCACAGGCCCATGCTCCCCCATGACACAGTCATCTACCACAGGCCCATGCTCCCCCATGACACAGTCATCTTCCACAGGCCCATGCTCCCCCATGACACAGTCATCTTCCACAGGCCCATGCTCCCCCATGACACAGTCATCTACCACAGGCCCATGCTCCCCCATGACACAGTCATCTACCACAGGCCCATGCTCCCCCATGACACAGTCATCTACCACAGGCCCATGCTCCCCCATGACACAGTCATCTACCACAGGCCCATGACACAGTCATCTACCACAGGCCCATGCTCCCCCATGACACAGTCATCTTCCACAGGCCCATGCTCCCCCATGACACAGTCATCTACCACAGGCCCATGCTCCCCCATGACACAGTCATCTACCACAGGCCCACGCTCCCCCATGACACAGTCATCTACCACAGGCCCATGACACAGTCATCTACCACAGGCCCATGACACAGTCATCTACCACAGGCCCATGACACAGTCATCTACCACAGGCCCATGACACAGTCATCTACCACAGGCCCATGACACAGTCATCTACCACAGGCCCATGACACAGTCATCTACCACAGGCCCATGACACAGTCATCTACCACAGGCCCATGACACAGTCATCTACCACAGGCCCATGCTCGCCCATGACACAGTCATCTACCACAGGCCCATGCTCCCCCATGACACAGTCATCTACCACAGGCCCATGACACAGTCATCTACCACAGGCCCATGACACAGTCATCTACCACAGGCCCATGACACAGTCATCTACCACAGGCCCATGCTCCCCCATGACACAGTCATCTACCACAGGCCCATGCTCCCCCATGACACAGTCATCTACCACAGGCCCATGCTCCCCCATGACACAATCATCTACCACAGGCCCATGACACAGTCATCTACCACAGGCTCATGCTCCCCCATGACACAGTCATCTACCACAGGCCCATGCTCCCCCATGACACAGTCATCTACCACAGGCCCATGCTCCCCCATGACACAGTCATCTACCACAGGCCCATGCTCAGACTCTCCATACTGTAGTAGACTGACAATGACAGTCATCAACTAACTTGATGTGCCCATTTTCAGATTTGCTACAACAGTCATTAGTATGTACAGGAGAGGAGAGAGCACACAACCTTGTGGGGATCCCATTTAAAACAGGCCTAGCATATTTTGAGTTGAATTATATTACATCTAAATGAAGTTATTTTGTTCAAACAGACAAGACACACCTACCCCAATCAGTCATCACACATTTATTTTATAGTAAGAATATAACAGAATAAAATTCAAATAATATTCGCTGGAATCGCTGTCATATCAAAAAGTGATATTCTAAAACAGAGCCCAAGCTGATGCTTTTTTTGATGGATGTTTCATTTCATTCCTACCCTCTCACTTTGTGAGGGAGGGTTTCTTATCTTAATACCGATAGAAATTAATAGCAATCCTATTTTTGAAAGCATTTGATTCTCGTGTTCATTTTTCACAACCTTCTGGGGCTTTTGGAGTTACCTACACGCTGATCGAGCAAAAAAAAAATGAAATCACAGGCTTTTGGTTGGGAGTAGGCCTAGGCTACTAAGTGACTGAGTGAAGAGCAAAATAAACCACTTGTTAAACTACATGCATATGGCAAAATGTTCTGATAAATGAGCCAACATGTTTAAGGAAAACAGACGTTAGACAGTGGACCAACTGTGCTAATTAGCTATCTGCGACTCCAAACACCTGTGTAAACAATGGGACTGAACACCTCCCTCTGCAACTGAATCCTGGACTTCCTGATGGGCCGCTCCCAGGTGCTGAGGGTAGGCAACAACACATCCGCCACGCTGATCCTCAACACGGGGTGGGGCCCCCCTCAGGGGTGTGTTCTTAATCCCCTCCTGTACTCTCTGTTCACCCACGACTGCGTGATCGCGCACAACTTCAACACCACCATTGTTTGCTGACTACACGACGGGGGTAGACATGATCACCGATGACGATGAGACAGCCTGTATGGAGGAGGTCATTGACCTGGCAGTGGTGCCAGGACAATAACCTCTCAATGTCAGCAAGACAAAGGAGCTGATTGTGGACTACAGGAAATGGAGGGACGAGCATGCTCCCATCCACATTGGCTGTAGTGGAACAGGTCGAGAGCTTCAAGTTCCTCTGGGTCCACATCACTAAGGAATTAACATGGTCCACACACACCAACACAGTCGTGAAGAAGGCACGACAACACCACTTCCCTCTCAAGTCTGGAACCAACAGGACCCTGAACAGCTTCTACCCCCAAGGAATAAGACTGATAAATAGTCCGGGTAGCTATTTAGTTAAATAGTTAACCATTTGCATTGCCCCACTTTTGACTCATCACATACGCTGATGGTACTGCTTATTATCTATCCTGTTGCCTAGTCACTTTATCCCTACCTACACTACCGTTCAAAAGTATGGGATCACTTTGAAATGTTCTTGTTTTTGAAAGAAGAACACTTTTCTTTATCCATTTTAGAATAACATCAAATTGATCAGAAATACAATGTAGACATTGTAAATGTTGTAAATGACTATTGTAGCTGGAAACAGCATAAAGAAATATATATATATTTAATCGAATATCTACATGGGTGTACAGAGGCCCATTATCAGCAGCCATCACCCCTAAGTGCCAATGACATGTTGTGTTAGCTAATCCAATCTTATCCTTTTAAAAGGCTAATTTATCAGTAGAAAACCCTTTGCAATTATGTTAGCACAGCTGAAAACTGTTGTTCTGATTAAAGAAGCAATAAAACTGGCCTTCTTTAGACTAGTTGAGTATCTGGAGCATCAGCATTTGTGGGTTCGATTCAGGCTCAAAATGGCCAGAAACAAAGGACTTTCTTCTGAAACTCGTCAGTCTATTCTTGTTTTTAGAAATAAAGGCTATTCCATGCGAGAAATTGCCAAGAAGCTGAAGATCTCGTACAATGCTGTGTACTACTTCCTTCACAGAAATGCACAAACTGGTTCTAACCAGAATAGAAAGAGGAGTGGGAGGCCCCGGTGCACAACTGAGCAAGAGGTCAAGTACATTAGTGTCTAGTTTGAGAAACAGATGCCTCACAAGTCCTCAACTGGCAGCTTCATAAAACACCAGTCTCAACATCAACAGTGAAGAGGCGACTCTGGGATGCTGGCCTTCTAGGCAGAGTTGCAAAGAAAAAGCCATATCTCAGATTGTCTAATAAAAAATTAAGATGGGCAAAAGGACACTTTCTGAAGGCACTGTACATATCTACCTCAATTACCTCGTACCCCTGCACAGACTCAGTACTGGTAACCCATGTATATAGCCAAGTTATCGTTACTCATTGTGTATTTATTCCTTGTTATTATTTTTCTATTATTTCTCATTTTTTCCCTCTGCAAGTAAGCATTTCACTGTTAGTCTACACCCGTTGTTTACGAAGCATGTCCTTGTGGTGAATTAGAAAGCACACTGAAAGGGAGAGCCAGGACAGACAGCTAGCCTGTTCAATGCACTCTAACACGTAGCCACGCATGCACACAAACACAGGGCTGGCACAATAATCCTATAGTCTCATAACCAAAAATTATGGACAATAAAGGTAAAGACACACACCAGCTATTTCTGAACTTTTCCTGTTTTAAAACAATATCCCACTTATAAATACGGTAATGTGCACTATGGTGAAATCGCTCTGCCATTTCCGGTTTGCTAGCATTTTAATAGTTTGCCTATTTTCAGCTTTTGACAAAACAAGCAACTATAGTGTAGAAAATCATTGTAGCATCTTACCTGCTGTGAAATATATTTTCCATAACCAAAAATATTGTATTTTCAGCTGTTTTGAAGCTGGTGTAGAAATCTGAAAGTAAAAGACGCACAAAATACATTTTAAGAACGGGAAACAGAAATCGCGCACAGAACAGACCTACCACTTTTTAGACTTTCCTTCAATGAGTGACTGATCTATAACTCACATTTCTATGTGAATTTGATCGGGTCGCCCAAAAAGTTACATATTTCAGCTTTCAGGGCGACAGGTAGCCTAGTGGTTAGAGCATTGGGCCAGTAACCGGAAGGTTGCTAAATCAAATCCCCGAGCTGACAAGGTAAAAATCAGTCGTTCTGCCCCTGAACAAGGCAGTTAACCCACTGTTCCCCAGTAGGCTGTCATTATAGGTAAGAATTTGTTCTTAACTGACTTGCCTAGTTAAATAAAATAAAAGCGTATGGGTAAATAAATGTTTTGGGAAAAATTAGGGTTTTTAGACACAACTGCAAACTTCAAGGAGTGGGCCATTTTAAGGAGTTTGTCTGACAGTGCCCATCTCCCCGCTTGTCCCATGTCATGAGGATAACTGAACCACCTATTGAGATGTGCATCACATCAGTGGTACTTTGACAGGCTTTCTGTCTCTCGCCTCCTGCATGTGTGAATCATAATTTGACACTGGTACTGTATGTTCAACTCAAGGGGTCTTGTTGGCTTCCCCGGCGGGCAGCTTTGCTCTCTCTGCTTAGTCTGGCTATTTGATGAGCCTCCTTTACTTTGAATAGCTTAGTAGGAAATCAACTAAATGTATTAGAAAATACGAAACATTTTCCCAAGTTAATCTATTAACTTATTACATTTCTAATTTATTTACGTTAAATTGAAGTAAATGTATTGAACTAAATATGTTGAAGACATGAACAAAATGCATCAGTGATCTGTATTTTCCTGCAACTTTCTGAAGAGTTGTGTGTGTGTGTGTGTGTCTACCACGGTGTGTAGCTGTTAGTGATGATGCTAATGTCGTGAAAGCAGTGTTCTGGTAGATGGAAATGCTTTCCGAAAAGCCTATGCCTACCTGGCAGACCGGTGTCATGATTATTTGCATAAATCCAGTGGTCATTTGTTTTGCAAACTCTGCAGTCACATGAGTGCTACAGAAATATTGCTACCCAGACCAGCCAGTCTCTGGCTGGTACACAGTTGAATTAAAGGGTAACTACACCCAAAAATCTAAAGTTCTTACATTGGTCAACATTTCAAAAGTGGTGTCCTGATGTGGTTTAAGCATTGTTTTGTAGAGCGGAAACCTGAAAACTGGGGGGAAAAACAGAAACTTGGGAGAGGAAAAACCAGAATGCGGTGAAAATGAAATGGAATCAGGCAAAAAATGAAACCGATTTTTAAATAGGGCTCTAGCCTTTGTAGAATAGATAACCATAACCCCCAGTGAACCTGCTGCCAGGTGATCAAGGACGGGCAGCAGTTATTTTCCTACGCAGCTTTAACCCAGTGTCTGTCATCCTCTCCCAGGCATGTGCGAGGGGCCGGGGTGGGAGCTCAGGCTCAGGCCGGGGTGGGAGCTCAGGCTCAGGCCGGGGTGGGAGCTCAGGCTCAGGCCGGGGTGGGAGCTCAGGCTCAGGCCGGGGTGGGAGCTCAGGCTCAGGCCGGGGTGGGAGCTCAGGCTCAGGCCGGGGTGGGAGCTCAGGCTCAGGCCGGGGTGGGAGCTCAGGCTCAGGCCGGGGTGGGAGCTCAGGCTCAGGCCGGGGTGGGAGCTCAGGCTGGCGGTTTACTTGAGTTGGATCCCACTGGTATTGCTTCCCATAGAGATGACCTACTATGTGATGCTTTGAGGGCTGTAGTCCTGAGGCAGTGATAACCAACCCTGGTCCTGCAGATGATCCTGGAACAAGGTGTGTTACATTGTGCCCTGGTTGACTTGAAAGACAGACTGATGGAGAGAGGGAAAGAAAGCTAGAGGTAACTCGAAACTGGAAGCTAAAGATGCAGGAAGATCATGTATAATACCCATAACCCTAGTGTGTTACACCTGGGTCTGTTGCCATGGTAACTATGTGACCATATGGTCCTTTTGAGGATGTCAAAGGGGGCGGAGTCTTTAAGGTGATCCAATTGTTGTTTTTGTTGTTTATTTTTCTCACTAAGTGCACAAATGCACACCGGAAGCATTCTCTTCCAATATTTATTGCAGTGAGTTGGAAAATAAGTTGATCCAGTGGTCGTGTGTGTGTGTGTGAGAGAGAGAACGCGCTCTTTACTTTATCTTACCTCAAAGCACACAGCCTTGTCCTTTGGTCTCAGTTGGAAGCTTTGACTACAAGGATACACAGGCAGCTCTCATTCTGATACTCTCTGGTTAATGTCCTAAATGTAGGTGATTTTATTACTGAATTCCAATGCCTTTCTATGTTTCACCTGGTGGGATGAGGGGAGATTCCCTCCCAAATGGTGTCCATCTCAAAGTGGCTAGGAATTGACTTGTTTGGCTACCTGATCCCAGTCCCAGATGTGCCTGGACCATCTGGACCTTACCACTGAGATTCCAATTTGGCCCACACACATACACACAGTCCTAATGTTTGGACACCACTGGGCTCGACTATTCCTGTAGGCCTAGATCTGAGATGATTGGGTGGGGGGTAGTCCTACCCAATATGGCATTAACATGATGATTTATTTACATTTTTTGACATTTCTATAGAGCTTTTCATAGAATCTCAGTGCCTCGAGCATCCCCCCAAAAAAAGCAATACATCATGAAAGGTCAAACGTTTAGAGGTCAAGTCTTTGAAAGCTGCATCCTCTGAAGATGGAGAGGGTCATTTCATGGCTTGAGCAAAGGATGAATGATGGAGCTACAGTGCCTTCAGAAAGTAGTCACACCCCTTTCCTTTTTCAACATTTTGTTGTTACAGCCTGAATTTAAATGTATTAAAAATATTTAAAAAATGTGGCACTGGACTACAAACAATACCCCATACTGTCAAAGTGGAATTATGTTTACAAATGAATAAAAATACAAAGTTGTAATGTTGTGAGTAATTAAGTATTCAACCCCTTTTGTTATGACGTCTAAATAAAGGAGTAAAAATGTCCTTAACAAGGTTTACATAATAAGTTACATGGACTCACTCTGTGCAATAATAGTGTTTTAACATGATTTTTTTGGAATGACTACCTCATTTCTGTACTCGACACATACAATCACCTGTAAGGTACATCAGTCGAACAGTGAATTTCAACCACAAAGACCAAAGAGCTTTTCAATGCCTCGCACCTATTGGTAGATGGGTAAAAAGCAGACATTGAATATCCCTTTTGAGCATGATGAAGTTATTAATTACACTTTGGATGGTGTATAAATATACCCAGTCACTACAAATATACAGGCATCCTTTCTAACTCAGTTGCCAGAGATGAAGAAAACCGCTCAGGGATTTAACAGTTACAGAGTTTAATGGTTGTGATTGGAGAAAACAACTGAGGATGGATCAACAACATTCCAGAACATGCACCAAGTTTGCAATAAGGCACTTAAAAACTCACAGCTGTAATCGCTGCCAAAGGTGATTCTAGCATGTATTCACTCAGGGGGTTGAATACTGCTCTAATCAAGATATGTTAGTGTTTTTCATACTTCATTTTTTTTTTATATACAAATGTTAGAATTTGTGTGGATCATTGACAAAATTTTAATTTTTTTTAAATCCATTTCAAATCAGTCCTAACCAACTTTGTAACCCCACAGAATGTGGAAAAAGTCAAGGGGTGCGCATGCTTTCTGAAGACATTATCTATAGCACATGGTTCAGAAGCGTCTCAGGATTGGGGCTAGGGGATCATTTCAGACTTGGCCAATGACTTGACTGAGTGAGAGAATAGTCTGTCTTTGTAACAGTATCCCACCACTCTCTCTTCCTCTGGGGTCATTGGTCATAACTCTGTTTGTTCCAGATGGTGTCTGGCCAGCCTAGAGTGAGATGGGATCTTCAGATAGCCTGTGACGATACCAGTATCGTGATGTTTTTTTCCGTGGCAAAAATGAAAACACAAAGCAACTCTCTTTTGGTTCTTTAAAACCCTGTTATTATATGTAAAATATGTTCTATAGCTTGGAAAATGAATAAATGTTGACTATGGATGACAACAATGTTTGTATCCAACATCAGGGCTGTTTTCCTAAGGAAATTCAATACACTTTGTTTTGTTTCCTTGCAACGATGCGAACGAATATTGCGGTACTGGCATGGTCCCGGCCCTACTCAGCAGCTGTCGGGGTAGTCACCTAAGGAGTTGGCTCGGCGGCTACCTCGTGTCTGAAGAGGAGGAACCAGTACCAAGATTCCTCCTAGTGCAAAGGGCCAGCTGGCTACTGATATAAATGTAGCCTACTATTAATTCATCATGGGGAATTTAAAGTATTTAGGAATACTATCAGTGAAGTAGCCAATCCACTATGGAGTATGTGGACTAGTCACTCAGTAGCCTATTTGAGCTGTTGACTAAGGAGTATTTGAACTAGGTATTTGAATTTTGAACCCCTATTTACTGTTGGGTTATTTAATTGCCATGGTTTAAATAACGAGCAGACACTTCTGGATAGAGCAGACACACTAAATCAAATCAAATGATATTTTTCACATGCGCCGAATACAACCGACGTAGACCTTACAGTGAAATGCTTACTTACAAGCCCTTAACTTATTTTTCTTAAAAAACATTGTTGGTTAAGTAGAAAATCAAAGTAACAAGTAATTAAAAGGCAGCAGTAAAATAACAATAGCGAGGCTATATACAAGGGGTACCGGTACAGTGGTCAATGTGCACCGGTTAGTCAAGGTAATTGAGGTAATATGTACATATAGGTAGAGTTAAAGTGACTATGCATAGATAATAAACAGTAGCAGCAGTGTAAAGGAGGGGTCTGGGTAGCCCTTTGATTAGCTGTTCAGGAGTATTATGGCTTGGGGGTAGAAGCTGTTAAGAAGCCTTTTAGACCTAGACATGGCTCTCCGGTACCGCTTGCCGTGCGGTAGTCTATGACGGGTGGCTGGAGTCTGACAATTTTTAGGGCCTTACTCTGACACCGCCTGGTATAGAGGTCCTGAATTGCAGGAAGCTTGGCCCCAGTGATGTACGGGGTCTTACGCACTACCCTCTGTAGTGCCTTGCGGTCTGAGGCCGAGCAGTTGCCATAACAGGCAGTGACGCAACCAGTCAGGATCTGAGGACCCATGCCAAATCTCTTCACGACTGTCTTGGTGTGCTTGGACCATGTTCGTTTGTTGGTGATGTGGACACCCAGGAACTTGATGCTCTCAACAGCCCCATCGATGAGAATGGGGGTGTGCTTGGTCCTCCTCTTCCTGTAGTCCACAATCTTCTTCTTTGTCTTAATCTCTCCCTCAACGTGATTGTTGTCCAGGCACCACATGGCCAGGTCTCTGACCTCCTCCCTGTAGGCTTACCACTGTTGTGTCATCTGCAAACTTAATGGTGTTGGAGTCGTACCTGGCTGTGCAGTCATGGGTGAACAGGGAGTACAGGAGGGGACTGACCACGCACCCCTGAGGGGCTCCCGTGTTGAGGATCAGCATGGTGGATGTGTTGTTACCTACCCTTACCACCTGGGGGTGACCTGTCAGGAAGTCCAGGATCCAGTTGCAGAGGGAGGTGTTTAGTCCCAGGGCCCTTAGCTTATTGATGAGCTTTGAGGGCACTGGTGTTGAATGCTGAGCTCTAGTCAATGAATAGCATTCTCACATAGGTGTTATTTTTGTCCAGGTGGGAAAGGGCAGTGTGGAGTGCAATAGAGATTGCATCATCTGTTGGTGCTGCATGCAAATTGGAGTTGGTCTGGGGTTACTGGGATAATGGTGTTGATGTGAGCCATGACCAGCCTTTCAAAACACTTCATGGCTACAGACGTAAGTGCTATGGGTCGGTAGTCATTTAGGCAGGTTACCTTAGTGTCCTTGGGCACAGGGTCTATGGTGGTCTGCTTGAAACATGTTGGTAGTACAGTCTCAGACAGGGAGATGTTGAAAATGTCAGTGAAGACACTTGCCAGTTGGTCGGAGTACCACGTCCTGGTAATCCGTCTGACCGTGCGGCCTTGTGAATGTTGACTTGTTTAAATGTCTTACTCACATCGGCTGTGGAGAGCGTGATCACACAGTCGTCCGGAACAGCTGATGCTCTCATGCATGTCTCAGTGTTACTTGCCTCGACGTGAGCATAGAAGTAATTTAGCTCGTCTGGTTGGCTCATGTCACTGGGCAGCTCTCAGCTGTGCTTCCCTTTGTAGTCTGTAATAGTTTGCGAGCCCTGCCACATCCGACGAGCGTCAGAGCCAGTGTAGTACGATTTGATCTTATTCCTGTATTGACGCTTTGCTTGTTTGATGGATCGTCGGAGGGCATAGCGGGATTTCTTATAAGCTTCCGAGTCCCGCTCCTTGAAAGCGGCAGCTCTACCCTTTAGCTCCGTGTGGATGTTGCCTGTAATCCATGGCTTCTGGTTGGGGTATGTACGTACAGTCATTGTGGGGACGACGTTATTGATGAAGCCAGTGACTGATGTGGTGTACTCCTCAATGCCATCGGAAGAATCCCGGAACATATTCCAGTCTGTGATATCAAAACAGTCCTGTAGCTTAGCAACTGCTTCATCTGACCACTTTTGTATTGACCGAGTCACTGGTGCGTCCTGCTTTAGTTTTTGCTTGTAAGCAGGAATCAGGAGCATAGAATTATGGTCAGATTTGCCAAATGGAGGGCAAGGGAAAGCTTTGTAGGTGTCTCTGTGTGTGGAGTAAAGGTGGTCTAGAGTTATTTCTTTCCTCTGGTTGCACATTTAATGCTGGTAGAAATTAGATAAAACTGATTTGTTTCCCTGCATTAAAGTTAATGGCCACTAGGAGTGGCGCCTCTGGATGAGCGTTTTCCTGTTTGCTTGTAGCCGTATACAGCTCATTGAGTGCGGTCTTAGTGCCAGCATCGGTTTGTGGTTGTAAATTGACAGCTACGAAGAATATAGATAAACTCAGTGATGTTTTTTTTATTTGTTTAACCTTTATTTAACTAGGCAAGTCCGTTAAGAACAACTTCTTATTTTACAATGACGGCCTACCCCGGCCAAACCCTCCCCTAACCCGGATGATGCTGGGCCAATTGTGCGCCGCCCTATGGGACTCCAGATCACAGCCGGTTGTGATACAGCCCGGGATCGAACCAGGGTGTCTACAGTGACGCCTCTAGCACTGAGATGCAGTGCCTTAGACCGCTCCGCCCACTCGAGAGCCCGTGAGACGACAACCGATTCTTAAAACTTATTTGTACTGAGGAAGGAACCGTGTTTGTGATCTAGAGACTCTGGGGTCATTCCATGCCATTTCAGCTAGCCATGACAAACCCACCATCTCAGATTGTTCTGAAATAATTTCTGTAGTTAAAGTCTGATTTGGCTGATGATGATGATGATGATGATATCTCAGGGAAGAGGAGAGCTAGACTATGCAGCGCTAGCGAGGCACTATATTTATTGGATATTATATGAATCCTATCATGTATATATATTATATTTAGTGTCTATAATGGCCAATTTAGGTGCAGTCAGATTAATTTCTCAGAGATCTAATTAAATTTAAACAAATTAATGTTGCAGGATTTTTTTATGTTTTCTGTTTCTAACAGAACAATCTGAGATGGTGGGTGTCCAAGTCCTCTTTCTGGTGCTTTTTGAGGTTGAATGACCCTCTGCTATTTCTGCCACTTTGTCAAATTATTCTACACACGAACAGACATACATATCATCACACTTGCACACAATCTCTGTCTCTCTTCCTCCCTCTCTGGCTAGCTGGTGTGTTGGTCCCTGAAAAATGGAGACGACATGGTTGTCCTGTCCTGTGAGGGAACAAAATACTTTTTCCTCTGAGAGATTCACTGATACACACCCTTACATCACATTCTATCCCCTATGAGATGAGAGCATGCAGCCTCCAGGCATTGTCTGGTCTATAACCCAAACCAGAGCTTAAACACCTCAGAGAACAGGAGGGAAAGATGAGAGACAAGTGAAGAGATGGAGAGGTAATGGATAGTTGAATGTGAGATTAGAGGGATGAAGGGGAGGATGAGTAGGGGTTAAGGAGTTAGTCGAATGGAGGGATGTAATAGAATGAAAAGGAGAGGTGGAGTGTGCAGAGGAAGCTCTTGGTATTCAGGGTTGATCCTGTCTGCAGTGCATGACGCCTGATCTGTTTCTGCTCTCAGCTGCATAATGGAATTGTCTTGGCAATGACATGGGAGTACAAACCGATCTGGGACCAGGCTAGCCTGCACGGGAGGTCACGGTGGGCTGGAGGGCTGTGTGATGTTGTGACTCAGTGCTCTGTTTGACTGAGCGTAGGTCTACATCACAAAGACTGATAGTCACTGTACTCACACAGACACAGACACACACACACACAGACACTAAAACGCATGCATTTGCTGTGACACAAAATGTAATCCTCCTTGTCTGTCAAACACTGTCACTTCAGTCTGTGATGGACCTATACTCATACTCTTCTGTCTCACACACACACACACACACACACACACACACACACACACACACACACACACACACACACACAGTATAGCACATTATCATGCTCTGCCAGAAAGATTTAGTGGGAAACTGTATGTTTCCCCTCTGGTCTCTGATGGCTTCCAGTTCAGTAGATTCTGGTTGTTAATGAGGTTGGCTACACCAGCTTCCTCATTACCTCTTCCTGTTGTGCAACCGTACAGTATACTTTTTCTGTCTCCTGCCCTTTGTTTTGCCTTTTTATATTGACCTCTCTGTCTCTCTGTCTCAGGTCTGTAATACTGAGTGAAGGGCTGTGCGAGAGGGACTTATAAAGAGAACCCACCTTGCTTGGTAAGAATTAAAGAATATTTGATGTCTTCTCGAATCACTCTCAGAACCAACCACACACATCATCCCTTTTTGAAATGTATTTCTTTAATCTTCTCTCTGAGCAACCACATCTAATGTATCAACCTGGGCTTCATTTCTGCCTTTACAACCACATCTAATGTAGCAACCTGGGCTTCATTTCTGCCTTTACAACCACATCTAATGTATCAACCTGGGCTTCATTTCTGCCTTTACAACCACATCTAATGTAGCAACCTGGGCTTCATTTCTGCCTTTACAACCACATCTAATGTAGCAACCTGGGCTTCATTTCTGCCTTTACAACCACATCTAATGTAGCAACCTGGGCTTCATTTCTGCCTTTACAACCACATCTAATGTAGCAACCTGGGCTTCATTTCTGCCTTTACAACCACATCTAATGTAGCAACCTGGGCTTCATTTCTGCCTTTACAACCACATCTAATGTAGCAACCTGGGCTTCATTTCTGCTTTTACAACCACATCTAATGTATCAACCTGGGCTTCATTTCTGCCTTTACAACCACATCTAATGTAGCAACCTGGGCTTCATTTCTGCTTTTACAACCACATCTAATGTAGCAACCTGGGCTTCATTTCTGCCTTTACAACCACATCTAATGTAGCAACCTGGGCTTCATTTCTGCCTTTACAACCACATCTAATGTATCAACCTGGGCTTCATTTCTGCTTTTACAACCACATCTAATGTATCAACCTGGGCTTCATTTCTGCTTTTACAACCACATCTAATGTATCAACCTGGGCTTCATTTCTGCTTTTACAACCACATCTAATGTAGCAACCTGGGCTTTGTTTCTTTTTTGACCAATTTCTCCTCTTCTGTTCTTTTTAATTTCTTTCTTTTCTCCATGACACCTTTTTATCTTACCAACTTTCTCCTCCCTGCCTCTCTCCATCCTCCTGCACACCCCCTCTCCTCTCTCCTCCCCCAGGTTGTCGTAGTGTGTAGAGGAGAGGAGTGCTCCTCAGTAGTAGCAGCAGCAGCCATGGGTCTGGTAGCTTACCTGAAGACCCAGTTTGTTCTGCAGCTCCTGCTGGGTTTTGTGTTCGTGGTGAGCGGCCTCCTCATCAACTTCATCCAGCTGTTGACGTGCGTCCTGTGGCCCCTCAACAAGCAGCTGTACCGCAGGATCAACACCAGGCTCTCCTACTCCCTCTGGAGCCGTGAGTCATCACGCTGCAATTGTCCTGTGTCTGTGTAAGATCCTGGTGTTTGTGTTTGTGTTTGGGGGCATGCGTGTGTTTGACTAGGTATTTGTGAGATCCTGGTGTTTGTGTGTGTGTGGGCGTGCGTGCGTGCGTTTGACTAGGTATTTGTAAGATCCTGGTGTTTGTGTGTGTGGGCGTGCGTGCGTGCGTGCGTTTGACTAGGTATTTGTGAGATCCTGGTGTTTGTGTGTGTGGGCGTGCGTGCGTGCGTTTGACTAGGTATTTGTGAGATCCTGGTGTGTGTGTGGGCGTGCGTGCGTTTGACTAGGTATTTGTGAGATCCTGGTGTGTGTGTGGGCGTGCGTGCGTTTGACTAGGTATTTGTGAGATCCTGGTGTGTGTGTGGGCGTGCGTGCGTTTTACTAGGTATTTGTGAGATCCTGGTGTGTGTGTGGGCGTGCGTGCGTTTGACTAGGTATTTGTGAGATCCTCGTGTGTGTGGACATGCGTGCGTTTGACTAGGTATTTGTGAGATCCTGGTGTTTGTGTGTGTGTGGGCGTGCGTGCGTTTGACTAGGTATTTGTGAGTTCCTGGTGTGTGTGGGCGTGCGTGCATGTGTTTGACTAGGTATTTGTGAGATCCTGGTGTTTGTGTGTGTGGGCGTGCGTGCGTGCGTTTGACTAGGTATTTGTGAGATCCTGGTGTTTGTGTGTGTGGGCGTGCGTGCGTTTGACTAGGTATTTGTGAGATCCTGGTGTTTGTGTGTGTGGGCGTGCGTGCGTGCGTTTGACTAGGTATTTGTGAGATCCTGGTGTTTGTGTGTGTGGGCGTGCGTGCGTGCGTTTGACTAGGTATTTGTGAGATCCTGGTGTTTGTGTGTGTGGGCGTGCGTGCGTGCGTTTGACTAGGTATTTGTGAGATCCTTGTGTGTGTGGGCGTGCGTGCGTGCGTTTGACTAGGTATTTGTGAGATCCTGGTGTTTGTGTGTGTGGGCGTGCGTGCGTGCGTTTGACTAGGTATTTGTGAGATCCTTGTGTGTGTGGGCGTGCGTGCGTGCGTTTGACTAGGTATTTGTGAGATCCTGGTGAGACGTCGTTAGTACGTAATGCGTTGTGTGTATAATATGAAGTCTTTTTGTCACACCTCAAAGGGAGACCTTGTAACAGAATGGATCTTGTGATATTGATAAGTGACTCAGTTGACTAGTAGAGTCAATCATTTCTATTTGTTGCCATGGAGTTGTTTGTATGAGACTGTGTAATAGAAAGCAAGTTGTGGCCTGATGTTGACAGAGTAGATTTAGTGGTGACAGAGTTCATACTGAATAACCTCCCAATTAGCACCTTTTATGGACAACGTTTCGATCCAACAAGGATCTTGGCGGGGAATAGATGTGAATGTGTTGACCCTGTTGTCCTGTACAGAGCTGGTGATGCTGCTGGAGTGGTGGTCGGGAACACAGTGCACCCTCTACACAGATCAGGCCACGGTGGACAAGTTCGGCAAGGAACACGTCATCATCATCCTTAACCACAACTATGAGATTGACTTCCTGTGCGGCTGGACTATCTGTGAGCGATACGGAGTCCTAGGGGTCAGTAATGATATTCAACCCTCACTGGCTCGCTCCAATTCTCTGTCACTCTATTGGCCTGTCCTATTGACTTGTCCTGTGTTTTCAGTGCAGATCAACAGGACAGTAGTTGAGGGAGCCACTGTAGACCATTGAGGTGGACCAGCGTTCTTCACATCCCTCCCTTTTTTTCTGACCTGATGATCCATGTTTGTTTACCTAGAGTTCCAAGGTGCTGGCCAAACACGAGCTGCTGAAGGTGCCTCTGATTGGCTGGACCTGGTATTTCTTGGAGATTGTGTTCTGTAAGAGGAAGTGGGAGGAGGACAGAGAGACTGTGTTCAGAGGGCTAGAAAGACTCAGAGACTACCCTGAGTTTATGTGGGTGAGTATAGCTCCATTGTTATAGGGCTACATTTCTCTATCCTGGCCCAGATTACTCAGGCTCCATTGTTATAGGGCTACATTTCTCTATCCTGGCCCAGATTACTCAGGCTCCATTGTTATAGGGCTACATTTCTCTATCCTGGCCCAGATTACTCAGGCTCCATTGTTATAGGGCTACATTTCTCTATCCTGGCCCAGATTACTCAGGCTCCATTGTTATAGGGCTACATTTCTCTATCCTGGCCCAGATTACTCAGGCTCCTTAGTTATAGGGTTACATTTCAACTATCCTGGCCCAGATTACTCAGGCTCCTTTGTTATAGGGTTATATTTCAACTATCCTGGCCCAGATTACTCAGGCTCCTTAGTTATAGGGTTACATTTCTCTATCCTGGCCCAGATTACTCAGGCTCCTTAGTTATAGGGCTACATTTCTCTATCCTGGCCCAGCCTGTTATAACAAGTCATTGGACTAGGTCCAGGAGTTCAGTCTTGATCAGATCTGGTTACTGTATCTCTGGTGCTCTTTAACTGGCCGAGACACCACAGGATTATAGGTCAGTGTGACTCTGGCCTGCTTCCTAAAGGCCCTCTTTAGAGAGGTTTAGACACATGCTGTCGCTCGGGCTGTAAGATTCCACTTCTGATGCTCGTTAACGGTTACCAGGAACTACCAGAGGGCTTCGGCTAATTAAGTGGTCTGATCTGATTTTTAGTGACACCTCGAAAAACCCCCACCAACTCAGCTCTGACACGGGGACAGGTCAGCTCTGACACGGGGACAGGTCAGCTCTGACAACATGTTGAGTGTTTACTGTTTCTTTGAAATGGGCCACAGTGACTGTCTGTCTGAATGAGGATGTCTGGTCTGATGACGCTGTGCCCAAATGGAGTCCTTGGGTCTGTTAATGCTGTGCCCACTCTAAATTCAAATGTATTTATAAAGCCCTTACATCAACTGATGTCGCAAAGTGCTGTACAGAAACCCAGTCTAAAACCCCAAACGGCAAGCAATGCAGGTGTAAAAGCACGGTGGCTAGGAAAAACTCCCTAGAAAGGATGAAACCTAGAGAGGAACCAGACTGAGTGGTGGCCAGTCCTCTTCTGGCTGTGCCGGGTGGAGATTATAACAGAACATGGCCAAGATGTTCAAACGTTCATAGATGACCAGCAGGGTCAGATAATAATAATCAGTGGTTGTAGAGGGTGCAACAGGTCAGCACCTCAGGAGTAAATGTCAGTTGGCTTTTTATAGCTGATCATTCAGAGTATCTCTACTGCTCCTGCTGTCTCTAGAGAGTTGAAAACAGCAGGTCGGGGACAGGTAGCACATCCGGTGAACAGGTTAGGGTTCCATAGCCACAGGCAGAACAGTTGAAACTGGAGCAGCAGCACGACCAGGTGGACTGGGGACCGCAAGGAGTCATCAGGCCAGGTAGTCCTGAGGCATGGTCCTCAGGTTCTCCGAGAAAAAGAGAGCGAGAGCATACTTCAATTCACACAGGACACCGGATAAGACAGGAGAAATACTCCAGATATAAGACTGACCCTAGCCCCTCGACACAAATGATTCCAGCGTAAATACTGGAGGCTGAGACCGGAGGGGTCGGGAGACACTGTGGCCCCGTCCGATGATACCCCCGGACAGGGCCAAACAGGCAGGATATAATCCCACCCACTTTGCCAAAGCACAGCCCCGATGGAGATTGAGATAAGATGAGGACTTTATTTAGAGCAGAATTTCCTGGAGATGCACTTGATCTGTAACTCACCCTGGCCCTGCTGGGGAGTTTGATAGGGACAGAGATGAGGAGGCCACAACTCACCCTGGCCCTGCTGGGGAGTTTGATAGGGGCATAGATGAGAGGAGGCCATAACTCACCCTGGCCCTGTTGGGGAGTTTGATAGGGACAGAGATGAGAGGAGGTCACCTCAACGGGAGTGTTGTTTAAACCTGTTGTTTGCGTCTTGTCTATCTGTATTTTTAACTTTGTCTTAGTGTTTCTTTTAAGCTCAATGTGTCTCGCTGTATTTCTCTCTGTCTCTCTGTCTCTCTGTCTCTCTGTCTCTCTCTCTCTCTCTCTCTGTCTCTGTCTCTCTCTCTCTGTAGTTCCTGCTGTACTGTGAAGGCACCCGCTTCACAGAGAAGAAGCACCAGATCAGTATGGAGGTAGCAGAGAGTAAAGGCCTGCCCAAGCTCAAATACCATCTGCTGCCTAGAACCAAAGGCTTCACCACCGCACTCAAATGCCTCAAGGGCACAGGTGGGGCATGCATTCACACACACGCCAGGGTTCTCCCCAAAGAATGGAAGACGGGTGCTGTGCCACCTTGTGATGACTGGCCGCGCCACCTTGTGATGACTGGCCGCGCCACCTTGTACATATTTAAATTTATCATTTAAGGCCAGGCACCATACCCTAATAGGTTTGTTTCTTGCTCTAGATTGCAGAAAATGGCAGTTACAGCCATTCAAAAACGCCGTACTCTACAGCACCACCTTTTTAAAACATCCTGGGGAGAACCCTACACACACTGACTTTCTGTTCTTGTGTCTGTCATCTTCTGTTTTTAGTGTCTGCTGTGTATGATGTCACTCTGAACTTTAAAGACCACCAAGTCCCCACTCTGCTGGGCATCATCAACGGCAAGAAATACCTGGCAGATATGAGAATCAGGTGGGTACGGATCAATAGGTATGACCCTGTGATTATTACTGGAGCTGTTTCAAATGGAAGCCCATGATGCTCTGTTAGCCCGTTGGCACTGTTCCAAGCACATTGGTATTTATCATAGAGAGACAATGGACTGCTTAACTCAGCTGGAGTCTTGTGCTGCTGGGATAGTCATGTCATGTCCTAACCAACACACATGGGTAAAGAGAGGATGAGCGAGAGGGAGAGAAAGGGTGGAGAGAGGGCAGAGAGGTCACAAAAAAGCTGCGGTGAAAAGCATGACTCTGACTCATGTCCCGGGGACCATCATTAAATACCAGAGTATCAGGTTTCTGTTACAACATCAGCTACACTGTAAGATAACAGAGAGACCTCAACTCTTATAGGGAGGAGACTAAACTGTAAGATTACAGAGACATCAACTCTTACAGGGAGTTGGGGGCTCCCGAGTGGCGCAGCGGTCTAAGGCACTGCATCTTAGTGCTAGAGGCGTCGTTACAAACCCTGGTTCGATTCCAGGCTGTATCACAACCGGCCGTGATTGGGAGTCCCATAGGGCGGCCCAGCGTCGTTAGGGTTTGGTCGGGGTAGGCCGTCATTGTAAATAAGAATTTGTTCTTAACTGACTTGCTTAGCTAAGTAAAGGTTAAATAAAATAGGCTAAACTGTAAGACTACAGAGAGCCATTTGCGGGGGTTAAAGTTCTCTGTCACTGTAACGTATTTCCATCATATGGATTCTGGAGAGGTTGTTTCTGAGATCATTGTGGACCTGAAATGAAAATATTGGTTTGGAGATGGCCTAATACCAACAGCAGCATGTTTGTTCTACAAAATATATTTCCAAATAAATGTGTTCTCAAATTTTGTATTTTCTCTGTTACGCTGGGTGCACTGAACTGGCATGCATATTGAGGCCCATTTCTAGAGGTGGAAATTATACTTTAGATGGTGTCAGCATGATTTAATTTTCATTTAATTTTGGAGTATAATGTCCCTTTTAAAAAGTAAACAGAACTGAGTTTCTCGGTCCTTCATAAAAATGATCCCAGGGAAGACCCCGTGATCAAGGGACTGGAATTGGTGAAACTCGCAGTTTGATACATGCACAAAATGATCTTCTTTCCCTAAAAGCATGATGGTCATGACTTTCTGACATGAAAGGGGAGGTTATTAACTTGAGGCCAGACGATTGATCTGAGATCAACTTAAGTTTTCAGTCATGGGATTTTTTTCTTCTTTAAGCCCTGCATAGGTCTAATTGCGTCATGTAAAAGCAAAACTTTTCAGTCATAGAGACCATTTGAATAACAACATTGAGAGACCTTCAAAGGCTCCATTTCGTTGCCTTTTTTATTAGATGGCAGATCAAGACGGCTTCCCTGCATGAATGAGCCCTGTGTGAGGTTAAACGGGAAAAGTAGCCTGGTGTGTGTGGCAAAAACAGATGCTTTTTTATGGCCCAGTCCTACTTTTACTGTATGAGGAACCCCCATCTGAACCTTGAGTCAGTTTGCTCCCTGGTGGTGAGATGTTGCCATGGCAGACGCTCATTCTCCTGCATTCTGTTGCCATGGCAGACGCTCATTCTCCTGCATTCTGTTGCCATGGCAGACGCTCATTCTCCTGCATTCTGTTGCCATGGCAGACGCTCATTCTCCTGCTATCTCCTGCATTGTGTTGACTGCCTGTCTCCTCTTCTCTGGCCTGCAGGCGGTTCCCTGTAGAGGAGATCCCAGAAGATGAGAAGGAGTGTGCCAACTGGCTTCATAAACTCTACCAGGAGAAGGTAAGGCTCTTTTGGTGCTTGAGGTTTAACTGAATAGTGTTAAATGTAGAGACGCTTTCTTTCCTGTAGAAGTCAGACATATAAACTCATATCAGATGAGTTACACCTACCTTTATTTTGAAGTAACAACATAATGTTTTACCAGGTTTGGTAGTAGCCACCTACTGTACCTTGACATTGTCTCTCCAGGATGCTTTGCAGGAGCACTACCATAAAGAGGGCACTTTCCCGGGTCCCACCATCACCCCTCCTCGCCGGTTGTGGACGCTACTCAACTTCCTGTTCTGGGCGGCCCTGCTGCTCTCACCCCTCATCAACTTCGCCTGCGGGGTGGTGGTCAGCGGCTCCCCCCTCCTCATCCTCGGCTTCAGTCTCTTCCTCATCGTAGGTGAGTAGAGGGTACACAACAGCCGCAAGCACTTCCTCTCCACTGTTACCTTGGCCTGGGACCTTGATCCAATAACAATGAGCGTTATGCAGTAGCTAACTCCAACACAGACATGAATGTAACTGAAATGTTGACTAATGTGTATAGTTCCTGACAACAAAGTTACATGTAAGTAAATATTATAATATTGTGAGTGTTTTTTTGCCTCTTGAGATTTGGTCCCTCATCTCTCTGTTTTTTTCTTTTTGGTCCTCTTCAGCCTCCATAGCCATCCGGCGCCTGATCGGTGTCACCGAGGTAAAGAAGACAGGCTCCAATTACGGCGACGAGGGGTCCAAGAAACAGAACTAGACCTCTACCTCCCCCTTGTTGGTTGCTGTACGGTCCTCCTGCATTTCCCCTCCCTCTATTCTGTTGTCCTGCAAGTGCAGTCAGCACACCGGGGAGGGGGCCAAACCATTACACCTAGAGATAAAACCGATAGATCTGTAGGGGGCCAAACCATTACACCTAGAGATAAAACGGATAGATCTGGAGGGGGCCAAACCATTACACCTAGAGATAAAACGGATAGATCTGGAGGGGGCCAAACCATTACACCTAGAGATAAAACAGATCTGTAGGGTGCCAAACCATTACACCTAGAGATAAAACGGATAGATCTGGAGGGGGCCAAACCATTACACCTAGAGATAAAACAGATCTGTAGGGTGCCAAACCGTTACACCTAGAGATACCACAGATGGATCTGGAGGGGGCCAAACCATTACACCTAGAGATAAAACGGATAGATCTGGAGGGGGCCAAACCGTTACACCTAGAGATACCACAGATGGATCTGGAGGGAGCCAAACCGTTACACCTAGAGATACCACAGATGGATCTGGAGGGAGCCAAACCGTTACACCTAGAGATAAAACAGATGGATCTGGAGGGAGCCAAACCGTTACACCTAGAGATACCACAGATGGATCTGGAGGGAGCCAAACCATTATAGATAGATAAAACAGATAGATCTGTAGGGGACCAAAACATTACACCTAGAGATAAAACAGAGAGATCTGGATAATGAGAGGAAAGAAAGAGAGAGGTATGAGACCGTCTGGAGCCAGCTCTCTGGGGAGTAGGAGAGGGCAGAAGGAGAGGCTATGACCAGGCTCTTTGCCCCCTTAACAACTCCCTCGGATGTCCCCGGCCCCGCCCACTCTTCACCTCCTGACCACTGGGGTCCTCACCACCAGACAACTAATCAGCTCACCACACAGAAGCAAGCCCACTTCCTGTTCTGAGCTGCCCACTTCCTCTTCCTGTCACATGCTCTGGTCCTTTTTTTGTTGTTGATTTTTTTCTGTTACTAGTGTTCTCCTCTTGTAACAACATACAGTACATCTCCCCCACATTCTACCAAATGACTGGACTTCAAATGGGAACCAGTTTCTTGAGGCTCAGCCTGGTTTTCACTTTGCTTTTAACCTCTAAGAAAAAGGTGTTTATTTTTCACTGTGCTTCCTATCTCTGCTGTGGGAGCCCGCCCCCTTTTATATTTGTTGTCCAGATTCAAGATCAAATATAATGGGGCGTTTCCATGATTCTACAAGTCTATGCATTCTGGTCACTATTGAATATTACTACGGCACTTATTTTCATCTGGGCTATGTACAACAGCAGAGATGGGACTTCCAGTGTTTTAAATACTGAGGCAGGTTTCTATGTGTTAAGACTACAGTAAGGGCTCTGTATTCATTAACTACACGCTAACTAACTACTTAATAACATTTTGTTATCTTTGACATGATATTCAACTCCACTGTTCCAACGCCCTCAAGTTCTGACTAATTATTATGTTATGTAGGTTTTTACCGCATTCTCCCATGCTTGCTCACAAGTAGATGTCTGCACACACATTACCATGCCATTTTATGACTAGCCAGTTTCCTGAGTGAACAACTTTTCTTCTGTATTACACAGCTCGACCGCCCCCCGGTGTCTTTACACAGCTCGACCGCCCCCCCGGTGTCTTTACACAGCTCGACCGCCCCCCCGGTGTCTTTACACAGCTCGACCACCCCCCCGGTGTCTTTACACAGCTCGACCACCCCCCCGGTGTCTTTACACAGCTCGACCACCCCCCCCCCGGTGTCTTTACACAGCTCGACCACCCCCCCCCCGGTGTCTTTACACAGCTCGACCACCCCCCCCCCCCCGGTGTCTTTACACAGCTCGACCACCCCCCCCCCCCCGGTGTCTTTACACAGCTCGACCACCCCCCCCCCCCGGTGTCTTTACACAGCTCGACCACCCCCCCCCCCCGGTGTCTTTACACAGCTCGACCACCCCCCCCCCGGTGTCTTTACACAGCTCGACCACCCCCCCCCCGGTGTCTTTACACAGCTCGACCACCCCCCGGTGTCAGTGTGACTCTTATAATAACCAATTCCAGTCAAAACAGACTATAACCCCACCTACCCTTTTATAGATGAAATGCACTCGCTACTGATTCTCCTCTCCAGCTGTAGACTCTAGTAATGTTTGCCTCTGCAAGGGTGACTGTTTGATTGGTTACAAAGTTCCTATCTCTTAGGCTAGGGTGATTTGATTGGTTACTAAGTTCCCTTCCTACCTCATCTCTTAAGCAAGAGTGATTTGATTGGTTACTAAATTCCATTCCTACCTCATCTCTTCATCTACTAAAGTCTTGTACTCAGACACACTCCACCAATCCTTAATCTGTAATGGTGCACTGTGGGTAGTTTAATTTTCTCCATGTTAGTACTGGTATGTTTATTAGGCCCTGGTGTATGTTGACATGGTGCAGGAGCAAAAGGATCTTATTGAATTGTAATGACACATGTACATGTGTCATTTAACAGAAGCTCTAATCCAGAGCAATTTATAATACCGTCCCTAACAGTACTGTTCTACATCTCAGTAGCCAGCGATATGTTACTAAAAGCTGCTTACAGGTCCTGAGCTGCACAGGAAGGAGGTTTTTGCCCCGTTGTTTATTTTTTGCTGCTATTCCCTGCATGCCACAGCACCACCCTGGGCTCAGGCACTGCAACTGCACTTGCTTTCCAACACACCTGCACTTGCTTTGAACACATCTCACATTGTTTATCTATTTACACTCTGATGACCCGTCCCATCTGTGATCTGAAGGGTTGTATTAGGGAGGGTGCTGACTTTCCTTTACAAACTGGGATTGACATGAAAGCAGACGTCAGATTACAGGTGACTGGTATTTCTTGAGTGCAACATGCAACAAAAGCAGCAGCACATCGTCATCATCATCCCTTGTCTGGAGAAGACACCCATTCTGTGTTACGTCGTCGCCAGCTTTTCTCCGTATGTTGATAATGTTCTTTTATTTTATTGTAGCGTTTTAAATGGTTTTTAACCAGGACAGATTCATGCAAGCCTTAAGAGTGCAGCTTCATTATATTGTGTGAACTTAGGCAGACCACGCTTCCTCAGCCCTCTTATAGTACATTTGGATTGGCAAGTGGTGTGGGAGACTGATTTAGTCAGATTCACATACATCTGCCCTCTGTTAAAAAAGAAAAGGAACTCCTGTTTATTTCTCAGTATAGAATCCTGGAAACAAGTGTTTTTTTGGGTTAGTTGATAAGGTATAGTTAGTGTTAAGGCTGAAGAGATGGGGGTTCCATGAGACTGCTTATTGTTACAGTAATAGTTAAGAGGGCCCCATGTTTAATAATAGACTCCGTGTCCCATGATGCTTCTGTGTTCGATACCTCTGTTACAACTCCTGTTACATCTCTCAACTGTCAATACAACTGTTACAGTAGCTTAGGAGAGATCTGGGCCCGTATCCACAGTCTCACAGTAGGAGTGCTGATCTAGGATCTTTCCATATATTCTCATTAATTCTGATCTAAAAGGCTAAACTGATCCTATATCAGCCCTCCTGCTCTGAGAGGCTTTGTGGATACGGGCCCTGTTCTAAGTTGTGGGCCATACGTTTTATCTCATCTCCAGTGTCCTTCCCATACTGTAATTCCAAACTACAGTACCCATCAGGCACTGGTGCAGTCCCACCACTCCCTCAGGTATCTATCAGTCAGCTGTGTTTACACAGGCAGCCCAATTCTGATATTTTTTTCACTAGTTGGTCTTTTGACCAATCGGATCAGCTCTGAAAAAGATTTTACATGAAAAGACCAATTAGTGGTGAAACGATCCAAATTGGTCTGCCTGTGTAAACGCAGCCTATGGTGTATCTATTCCAGATCAACAGGACAAATGCAGAGAAGTTAACACTATTTGACATTTTCTAACACTGGAGGTTTGTACTGCAAAAAAATCCCACTAATTTCTGATTTTCTTATTTTTGTTAAAGTTCTCGAAACTAAAGAAACAAGTAATGTTAGAATTTCAACACTGAAATTTGAACCTTTTTGGCATGAAAGTTGTTCACTTAAAAGTGGCATCTTGACTCAATTTACATTTGTCTTTTTTCTAAGTCTATTTGTATCTGTTGTTTCTTTAATTAAACAAGAATAATAAAGGATTTAATCAGGCAATTCTTATTCTTTCAGTTTGTTTGAATTTGTCTGAATGAATTTCTCAATGTGTACTTATGCAACAGAACCACACTGTCTTCAGACCGATGATGTCATTCTAATGAGACCACGGTGTCATTGTCTTAGGTCAGCTGATGGTTAATTGCAGAACTACACAGAGCATGCCCTTTAGCTGCGTTTACACAGGCAGCTAATTCTGATCTTTTGTCCAATTGTTGGCAAAAGAGCTGATCTGATTGGTCAAAAGACCAATTAGTGGGGGGTAAAAATCTGAATTGGGCGGCCTGTGTACAGCGGCTATTCAGACCCCTTGACTTTTTCCACATTTTCTTACGTTACAGCCTTATTCTAAAATGGATTAAATAAAACATTTTCCTCATCAATCTACACACACTACCCCATAATGACTAAGCGAAAACAGGTTTTTTAGAAATACTTGCAAATGTATTAAAAAATAATAATAAACTGAAATACCTTATTAGAGAAGTATTCAGACCCTTTGCTATGAGACTCGAAATTGAGATAAGGTGCATCCTGTTTCCATTGATCATCCTTGAGATGTTTCTACAACTTGATTGGAGTCCACCTGTGGTAAATTCAATTGATTGGACATGATTTGGAAAGGCACACACCTGTCTATATAAGGTCCAACAGTTGACAGTGCATGTCAGAGTAAAAACCAAGCCATGAGGTCGAAGGAATTGTCCGTAGAACTCCGAGACAGGATTGTGTTGAGGCACAGATCTGGGGAAGGGTATCAAAACATTTTGAAGGTCCCCAAGAACACAGTGGCCTCTATCATTCTAACATTGAAGAAGTTTGGAACCACAAAGACTATTCCTAGAGCTGGCCGCCCAGCCAAAACTTGAGTAATCGGGGGAGAAGGGCATTGGGAGGTGACCAAGAACCCGATGGTCACTCTGACAGACGATGGGAGAACCTTCCAGAAGGACAACCATCTCTGCAGCACTCCACCAATCAGGCCTTTATGGTAAATTGGTCAGATGGAAGCCACTCCTCAATAAAAGTCACATGGCAGTCCACTTGGAGTTTGCCAAAAGGCACCTAAAGACTCAGACCATGAGAAACAAGATTGTCTGGTCTGATGAAACCAAGATTGAACTATTTGGCCTGAATGCCAAGCGTCACATCTGAAGGAAACCAAAGGTGAAGCATGGTGGTGGCAGCATCATGCTGTGGGGATGTTTTTCAGCGGCAAGGACTGGGAGACTAGTCAGGATCGAGGGAAAGATGAACGGAGCAAAGTGCAGAGAGATCCTTGATGAAAACCTGCTCCAGAGCGCTCAGGACCTCAGACTGGGGCTAAGGTTCACCTTCCAACAGGACAACGACCCTAAGCACACAGCCAAGACAACGCAGGAGTGGCTTCGGGACAAGTCTCTGAATGTCCTTGGGTGGCCCAGCCAGAGCCCGGACTTGAACCCGATCGAACATCTCTAGAGACCTGAAAATAGCTGTGCAGAGATTCTCCCCATCCAATCTGACACATCTTGAGAAGATCTGCAGAGATTAATGGGAGAAAGTCCCCAAATACAGGTGTGCCAAGCTTGTAGCGTCATACCCAAGAAGACTCAAAGCTGTAATTGCTGCCAAAGGAGCTTCAACAAAGTACTGAGTAAAGGGTCTGAATACTTATGTAAATGATATATTTCAGGTTTTTATTTTTAATAAATTTGCAAACATTTCTAAACATGTTTTTGCTTTGTCATTATGGGTTATTGTGTGTAGATTGATGAGGGGAAAAAAACGATTTAATCAATTTCAGAATAAGGCTGTAACGTAACAGAATGTGGAACAAGTGAAGTGGTCTGTATATGTACATTAATAAATGGCTAATGACATTAAACTTAAAACATGTCTTTCAAGGCCAATAAACACAACATCAACATACACCGCTTAGAGAGGGAAACCAAATACTTGGATTCAGTTAAGAACAAATTCTTATTTACAATGACGGCCTACCCCGGCCAACCCTAACCCGGACAACGCTTGGCCAATTGTGCGCCGCCCTATGGGACTCCCAATCACGGCCGGTTGTGATATAGCCTGGAATCAAACCAGTGTCTGTAGTGACGCCTCTTGCGCTGAGATGCAGTGCCTTAGACCGCTGCACCGCTTGGGAGGCCCAGTGAACTACCTTTGTGAATTGTTTATTTAAAAATATGTTTTATTCAGATTTTTCAGAGGGTGCTGCAGCACCCTCAGCACACCCACGGCTATGCCCATAACATGATACAGACACCACCATACTAGAAAATATGAAGAGTGGTACTCAGTGTTGTGTTGGATTTGCCCCAAACATAACACTTGGTATTCAGGATATAAAGTTTATTTCTTGGCCACATGTTTAGCAGTTTTACTTTAGTGCCTTATTTTAAACAGGATGCATGTTTTGGAAATGTTTTATTCTGTACAGGTTTCCTTCTTTTTACTCTGTTATTTATGTTAGTATTGTGGAGTAACTTAACTGAGGATGGATCAACAACATTATTCTCCTATCACAGCCATTAAACTCTGCTACTGTTTGGCCTCATGGTGAAATCCCTGAGCGTTTTCATTCCTCTCTGGCAACTGAGTTAGGAAGGGTGCCTGTATTTTTGTAGTGACTGGGTGTATTGATACAACATCTAAAGCCTTATTAATAACTTCATCATGCTCAAAGGGATATTCAATGTCTGCTTTTTTATTTTACTCATCTAGTAATACGTGCCCTTCTTTGGGAGGCATTGGAAAACCTTCCTGGCCTTAGTAGTTAAATCTAGTTTTGAAATCCACTGCTCGACTGAGGGACCTTACAGATAATTGTATGTGTGGGATACAGAGATGAGGTAGTCATTCAAACAATCATGTTAAACATTATTATTTCACACAGAGTGAGTACATGTAACTTATTATGTAACTTGTTAAGCACATTTTTACTCCTGAACTTAATTAGGCTTGCCATAACAAAGGGGGTTGAATACTTATTGACTCAAGACATTTCAGCTTTTCATTTTGTATTAATTTGTAAACATTCTAAAAACATAATTCCAATTTGACATTATGGGGTATTGTGTGTAGGCCAGTAACACAAAATCTAAATTTAATCCATTTTAAATTCAGGCTTTAACATAACAAAATGTGGGAAAGGTCAAGGGGTGTAAATACATCTGAAGGCCCTGTATGTGTCAGTCCATGTAATTTACTGTTTAAAGAAATAGTTAGATATGTGTTATCTTTACTGGAAAATAAATTATTGCATTTCTCAGCAACGTGGGTGGCTTTATATTACAGTCAGGAGAAATTTGATCTTTGGCTGTTGAACGATCACACGAAATGACATTGAAGAGTGTAGAAGAGTGTCGACAAAGCCTGGGGGGTGACCGTTTCCTTCGATACTGAGCCTAAATGAATGGAAGTGATAGCCAGGTTGAATGAGTATACTTCAGGGAAGTCCACACCGGGAGAGAGAGGGTCTAAATGGCTTCCAGACACAATGGTCAGTTACTGATTTATTTCAAAGCTTTTCAGCGTATTGTTTTTAGTTGTCTCACATTGTATTTAAATTTGTTTATTGTTGACTTCATGAAGCAGAGGAGAGAACACGCCTCGATCCACATCAACGGGACTGCCATAGAGAGTGTTTTAAGTTCCTCAGCATCCACATCGCCAAGCACTTGACATGGACCAGCAACACCACCACTCTTGTCAAGAGGGCTCAACAGCGTCTCTAAGGCGGCCGAAGAACATACTACCGCTGCACCATCGAGAGCATCCTGACCGGTTGCATCACGGCCTGCTACAGGAATTTCTCCACCCACGACCGCAAGGCCCTCTAGTACATCACTGGGTCCCTGTTCACAAGGCACTCTAGTACATCACTGGGTCCGTGTTCACAAGGCCCTCTAGTACATCACTGGGTCCGTGTTCACAAGGCACTCTAGTACATCACTGGGTCCGTGTTCACAAGGCCCTCTAGTGCATCACTGGGTCCGTGTTCACAAGGCACTCTAGTGCATCACTGGGTCCCTGTTCACAAGGCCCTCTAGTGCATCACTGGGTCCGTGTTCACAAGGCCCTCTAGTGCATCACTGGGTCCGTGTTCACAAGGCCCTCTAGTACATCACTGGGTCCGTGTTCACAAGGCCCTCTAGTACATCACTGGGTCCGTGTTCACAAGGCCCTCTAGTGCATCACTGGGTCCGTGTTCACAAGGCCCTCTAGTGCATCACTGGGTCCCTGTTCACAAGGCACTCTAGTACATCACTGGGTCCGTGTTCACAAGGCACTCTAGTGCATCACTGGGTCCGTGTTCACAAGGCACTCTAGTGCATCATTGGGTCCGTGTTCCATCCATGACATCTACTTGAAATGGTGTCTGAGGAAGTCCCGCAACATCATCAAGGACCCCACACTCCCCAGCAATGAGCTGTTCTCTCCATTATTGGAGCATGAGGTCTGATACCAACAGGCTGAGACAGTTTCTATCTACTAGCCTTCAGACTGCTGAACACTTTAAACAGACTGACCACCTACTCTTATTCTTCTCACCTTAGCACACCCCAAACCTAACACTAGATCCTAACCCTAACACTAATTCTAACCTTAACCCTAAACCTAACCCTAGATCATAAACCTAACACTAATTCTAACCTTAACCCTAAACCTAACCCTAGATCATAATTCTAACACTAATTCTAACCCTAACCCTAAACCTAACCCTAGATCATAAACCTTTCTATTAAGGTTTCTTTACTTTTACTCAAGTAAGTACTTTTTCCACCACTGTCCACTGCAGCATAGAAGCCAGGATGTCCATGTGTCAACCAGGTCCCCATGCCTTTGTCATGGTCCTCCCTGTAAACTCACACAAAGGCAGGGAGTGGACAGTAGGGGGCCTCCTTGAGCTTCTATACCACACTGTGGAGGCACATGACACTGAGGGGCAGGTCACTAGATGAACACAAAGCGAGACATGGATTTTCTCCAGGAGATGGTGGAGAAGTGGAGAAATAGATACCATGCTATTAACACCAGGGCAATGCCTGGGACCAGTGGCGGATTTAGGTATATGCAACATGGGCAGCCGCCCAGGGCGGTATCTTGCCGGGGGTGGCACGGGGCGCCCGCACAATTAAAAAATATATATAATAACAATAATATATATTATATTATAATATTCGGAATGGTGACATTTGCACGATCGGTTTTATATCGCTTATTTGCACGTCACGTCAATGATATCATGTCACTGTGTGGGACTGTGGGTCAATTAACCTTGTCGGAGTGGGCGCCCTGATTCTAGTTTGTGAGCTAGGCAGGCTACTGCCTGGGAAGGTCTCCGACTCAGAAGTACGAGATGGGGAGGGAGGCGGGGGTAGGTTTACCTCAGGTCTCCCCTCTGGAAGCCCAAGGTTGGGGGAGCGGGAGAATCTATCAAATAACGCACCTCTAAATTTGTACAGTACTAATGCAATTAGTTGTGCAATTTAGTTTGTGTGTTTCTTGTTGGAAGTGCAGTAGTGTAAAAATCAGGTTCTCTTCTTCTTCATAAGTATGTTATTCTATTTGTGTGATATAGGATTTGAGCAATTTAGTTTTATTTGTGTGTTTTTTGTTAGCAATAGTGTAATTTTTTAAAACTAGGTAAGTCAGTTAAGAACAAATTCTTATTTACAATGACAACCTAAGAACAATGGGTTAACTGCCTTGTTCAGGGGCAGAACAACAGATTTTTACCTTGTCAGCTGAGGGATTCAATCTAGCAACTTTTCAGTTACTGGCCCAATGCTCTAACCACTAGGCTACCTGCCAGCCGTCTTTTTTGTTTGGGTTTATATACTACAATTTGTTTCTATTTGTCTTTGTTACTTTTAAAACAATATTTATGAGTCTTATTTTTGTATATAATTTTAAATTTATATAGTTTTAAATGTTATGATTATTTATTTGTGTTGTTCCACATGTCTGAATAAAAATGACAGTTAGTGCAGAATGGGGTTCGCCCAGGGAGCCATACAAGCTAGAACCACCACTGCCTGGGACAATGACATCACTCAGGACCCAGAGCCTCTGAGGATGATAGATGAAATGGTGGAAGAACAGTGAGGGCAGTGGTCTTGGTTATGTTGTCATGAATTCAAATTTTTCAATGGCCGTTGAGGTAAAGAGGTCGGCAGAGGGCGAGCCTGAGAAGGATGAAGGTGCAGAGACAGAGGGACACACTCAGATCTTTTTACCAAATAATTTCCCCCAAAACCTAGCCTTACATATTCTGTGCCTTATATGAAATCATGCAAATAGATTATATGAGCTGGGTCTGTGAGGGCTCCATTAAGGACAGCAAGAGGGACTGCTAATGGAGCTGAGTCTGTGAGGGCTCCACTAAGGACAGCAAGAGGGACTGCTAATGGAGCTGGTCTGTGAGGGCTCCAATAAGGGCAGCAACATGGACTGCTAATGGAGCTGGGTCTGGGTCTATATTTTATATAACAGTCTTGAAGGAGTTCCCATAAATGCTGAGCACTTGTTGGCTGCTTTTCCTTCACTCTGCGGTCTATCTCATCCCAAACCATCTCAATTGGGTTGAGGTCAGGTTATTGTGGAGGCCAGTTCATCTGATGCAGCACTCCATCACTCTCCTTCTTGGTCAAATAGTCCTTACACAGCCTGGAGGTATGTTGGGTCATTGTCCTGTTGAAAAACAAATGATAGTCCCACTAAGCGCAAACCAGATGGGATGGCGTATCGCTGGAGAATGCTGTGGTAGCCATGCTGGTTAAGTGTACCTTGAATTCTAAATAAATCACAGACAGTGTCACCAGCAAAGCACTCCCACACCATCACATCTCCTTCTCCATGCTTCACGGTAGGAACCACACATGTGGAGATAATCTGTTCACCTACTCTGCGTCTCACAAAGACACAGCGGTTGGAACCAACAATCTCAAATTTGGACTCATCAGACCAATCAATCAATCAATCAAATGTATTTATAAAGCCCTTCTTACATCAGCTGATGTCACAAAGTGCTGTACAGAAACCCAGCCTAAAACCCCAAACAGCAAGCAATGCAGGTGTAGAAGCACGGTGGCTAGGAAAAACTTCCTAGAAAGGCCAGAACCTAGGAAGAAACCTAGAGAGGAACCAGGCTATGAGGGGTGGCCAGTCCTCTTCTGGCTGTGCCGGGTGGAGATTATAACAGAACATGGCCAAGATGTTCAAATGTTCATAGACTGGGGACAGCAAGGAGTCATTAGGCCAGGTAGTCCTGAGGCATGGTCCTAGGGCTCAGGTCCTCAGAAAGAAAGAAAGAAAGAAAGAAAGAAAGAAAGAAAGAAAGAAAGAAAGAAAGAAAGAAAGAAAGAAAGAAAGAAAGAAAGAAAGAGAAAGAAAGAAAGAAGAGGGTATTAGAGAGAGCATACCTATATTCACACAGGACACTGGATAAGACAGGAGAAATACTCCAGATAACAGACTGACCCTTGCCCCCCGACACATAAACTATTGCAGCATAAATACTGGAGGCTGAGACAGGAGGGGTCGGGAGACACTGTGGCCCCGTCTGACAACACCCCCGGAAAGGGCCAAACAGGCAGGATATAACCCCACCCAATTTGCCAAAGCACAGTCCCCACACCACTAGAGGGATATCATCAACCACAAATTTACCATCCTGAGACAAGGCCAAGTATAGCCCACAAAGATCTCCCCCATGGCACAATCTAAGGGGGGTCGCCAACCCAAACAGGAAGATCACGTCAGTGACTCAACCCACTCAAGTGACGCACCCCTCCTAGGGACGGTATGGAAGAGCACCAGTAAGCCAGTGACTCAGCCCCTGTAATAGGGTTTGAGGCAGAGAATCCCAGTGGAGAGAGGGGAACCGGCCAGGCAGAGACAGCAAGGGCGGTTCGTTGCTCCAGTGCCTTTCCATTCACCTTCACACTCCTGGGCCAGACTACGCTCAATCATAGGACCTACTGAAGAGATGAGCCTTCAATAAAGACTTAAAGGTTGAGACCGAGTCTGTGTCTCTCACATGGATAGGCAGACCATTCCATAAAAATTGCGCTCTATAGGAGAAAGCGCTGCCTCCAGCTGTTTGCTTAGAAATTCTAGTGACAGTAAGGAGGCCTATATCTTGTGATCGTAGCGTACGTGTAGGTATGTACGGCAGGACCAATGTGTGTTGCATAGCAGTGAAAAGTTGTGTGTCGTCCGCAAAGCATTGAAAATTAACATTATGTTTCTGAATAACATCACCAAGAGGTAAAATATATAGTGAAAACAATAGTGGTCCTAAAACGGAGCCTTGAGGAACACCAAAAATTACAGTAGATTTGTCAGAGGACAACCCATCCACACAGACAAACTGATATCTTTCCGACAGATAAAATCTAAACCAGGCCAGAACTTGTCCATGTAGACCAATTTGGGTTTCCAATCTCTCCAAAAGAATGTGGTGTTCGATGGTATCAAAAGCAGCACTAAGGTCTAGGAGCACGAGGACAGATGCAGAGCCTCGGTCTGATGACATCAATAGGTAATTTACCACCTTCACTAGTGCAGTCTCAGTGCTATGATGGGGTCTAAAACCAGACTGAAGTGTTTAGTATACATTGTTTGTCTTCAGGAAGGCAGTGAGTTATTGCGCAACAGCCTTTTCTAACATTTTTGAGAGGAATGGGAGATTCGATATAGGCCAATAGTTTTTCATATTTTCTGGGTCAAGGTTTGGCTTTTTCAAGAGAGGCTTTATTACTGCCACTTTTAGTGAGTTTGGTACACATCCGATGGATAGAGAGCCGTTTATTATGTTCAACATAGGAGGATCAAGCACAGGAAGCAGCATTTTCAGTAGTTTAGTTGGAATAGGGTCCAGTATGCAGCTTGAAGGTTTAGAGGCCATGATTATTTTCATCAATGTGTCAAGAGATATAGTATTAAAAAACTTGTGTCTCTCCCTTGATCCTAGGTCCTGGCAGAGTTGTGCAGACTCAGGACAACTGAGCTTTGGAGGAATACACAGATTTAAAGAGGAGTCCGTAATTTGCTTTCTAATGATCAGAATTTTTTTTATCAAAAAAGTTCATTTATTTATCACTGCTGAAGTGAAAGCCATCCTTTCTTTGGGAATGCTGCTTTTTAGTTAGCTTTGCGACAGTATCAACAATAAATGTTGGATTGTTCTTATTTTCCTCAATTAAGTTGGAAAAATAGGATGATCGAGCAGCAGTGATCGCTCTTCGATACTGCATGCTACTGTCTTTCCAAGCTAGTCAGAAGACTTCCTGTTTGGTGTAGCGCCATTTCCGTTCCAATTTTTTCGAAGCTGGTTTCAGAGCTCGGGCATTTTCTGTATACCAGGGAGCTAGTTTCTTATGACAATTTTGTTTGGTTTTTAGGGGTGCGAATGCATCTAGGGTATTACGCAAGGTTAAATTGAGTTCCTTAGTTAGGTGGTTAACTGATTTTTGTACTCTGACGTCCTTGGGTAGGTGGAGGGAGTCTGGAAGGGCATCTAGGAATCTTTGGGTTGCCCGAGAATTTATAGCATGGCTTTTGATGATCCTTGGTTGGGGTATGAGCAGATTATTTACTGAGATTGCAAACGTAATAAAATGGTGGTCCGATAGTCCAGGATTATGAGGAAAAATATTAAGATCCACAACATGTATTCCACGGGACAAAACTAGGTCCAGAGTATGACTGTGGCAGTGAGTAGGTCCAGAGACATGTTGGACAAAATCCACTGAGTCGATGATGGCTCCGAAAGCCTTTTGGAGTGGGTCGGCAGACTTTTCCATGTGAATATTAAAGTCACCAAAAATGTGAATATTATCTGCCATGACTACAAGGTCCAATAGGAATTCAGGGAACTCAGTGAGGAACGCTGTATATGGCCCAGGAGGCCTGTAAACAGTAGCTATAAAAAGTGATTGAGTAGGCTGCATAGATTTCATGACTAGAAGCTCAAAAGATGAAAATGTTTTTGTTTTTTTATTGAAATTTGCTATCGTAAATGTTAGCAACACCTCCGCGGGGGATATGGTATCTAGTGAGGTGAGGCCTCACTTAACACAGTAAATTCATAAGGCTTAAGCCATGTTTCAGTCAGGCCAACACAGATCTAACATTATATAGCCCTATTTTGAGATGTGCGATATCACAATCTCTTTTAATAATGACAGGAATGGAGGTCTTTATTCCAGTGAGATTGCTAAGGCGAACACCGCCATGTTTAGTTTTGCCCAACATAGATCGAGGCACAGACACGGTCTCAATGGGGATAGCTGAGCTGACTACAATGACTGTGCTAGCGGCAGACTCCACTAAGCTGGCAGGCTGGCTAACAGTGCGACTGCACTTGAAGAAACTTTCAAAGTTCTTGAGATTTTCCGGATTGACTTACCTTCATGTCTTAAAGTAATGATGGACTGTCGTTTCTCTTTGCTTATTTGAGCTGTTCTTGCCATAATATGGACTTGATCTTTTACCAAATAGGGCTATCTTCTGTATACCATCCCTACCTTGTCACAACACAACTGATTGGCTCAAACACATTAGGAAGGAAAGAAATTCTACAAATTAACAAGGCACACCTGTTGATTTAAACCCATTCCAGGTGACTACCTCATGAAGCTGGTTGAGAGAATACCAAGAATGTGCAAAGCTGTCATTAAGGCAAAGGGTGGCTACTTTGAAGAATCTCAAATCTCAAATATATTTTGTTTTCTTTAACACTTTTTTGGTTGCAGCATGATTCCATATTCCACTTCTGACTGGTACTGTGTGTGTATGTATATATATATATATATATATATATATATATATGACTTGTGTGTGTGTGTGTATATATATATACTGCTCAAAAAAATAAAGGGAACACTAAAATAACACATCCTAGATCTGAATGAATGAAATAATCTTATTAAATACTTTTTTCTTTACATAGTTGAATGTGCTGACAACAAAATCACACAAAAATAATCAATGGAAATCCAATTTATCAACCCATGGAGGTCTGGATTTGGAGTCACACTCAAAATGAAAGTGGAAAACCACACTACAGGCTGATCCAACTTTGATGTAATGTCCTTAAAACAAGTCAAAATGAGGCTCAGTAGTGTGTGTGGCCTCCACGTGCCTGTATGACCTCCCTACAACGCCTGGGCATGCTCCTGATGAGGTGGCGGATGGTCTCTTGAGGGATCTCCTCCCAGACCTGGACTAAAGCATCCGCCAACTCCTGGACAGTCTGTGGTGCAACATGGCATTGGTGGATGGAGCGAGACATGATGTCCCAGATGTGCTCAATTGGATTCAGGTCTGGGGAACGGGCGGGCCAGTCCATAGCATCAATGCCTTCCTCTTGCAGGAACTGCTGACACACTCCAGCCACATGAGGTCTAGCATTGTCTTGCATTAGGAGGAACCCAGGGCTAACCGCACCAGCATATGGTCTCACAAGGGGTCTGAGGATCTCATCTCGCTACCTAATGGCAGTCAGGCTACCTCTGGCAAGCACATGGAGGGCTGTGCGGCCCCCCAAAGAAATGCCACCCCACACCATGACTGACCCACCGCCAAACCGGTCATGCTGGAGGATGCTGCAGGCAGCAGAACGTTCTCCACGGCGTCTCCAGACTCTGTCACGTCTGTCACATGTGCTCAGTGTGAACCTGCTTCATCTGTGAAGAGCACAGGGCGCCAGTGGCGAATTTGCCAATCTTGGTGTTCTCTGGCAAATGCCAAACGTCCTGCACGGTGTTGGGCTGTAAGCACAACCCCCACCTGTGGACGTCGGACCCTCATACCACCCTCATGGAGTCTGTTTCTGACCGTTTGAGCAGACACATGCACATTTGTGGCCTGCTGGAGGTCATTTTGCAGGGCTCTGGCAGTGCTTCTCCTGCTCCTCCTTGCACAAAGGCGGAGGTAGCGGTCCTGCTGCTGGGTTGTTGCCCTCCTACGGCCTCCTCCACATCTCCTGATGTACTGGCCTGTCTCCTGGTAGCGCCTCCACGCTCTGGACACGACGCTGACAGACACAGCAAACCTTCTTGCCACAGCTCGCATTGATGTGCCATCCTGGATGAGCTGCACTACCTGAGCCGCGTGTGTGGGTTGTAGACTCCGTCTCATGCTACCACTAGAGTGAAAGCACCGCCAGCATTCAAAAGTGACCAAAACATCAGCCAGGAAGCATAATAACTGAGAAGTGGTCTGTGGTCACCACCTGCTGAACCACTCCTTTATTGGGGGTGTCTTGCTAATTGCCTATAATTTCCACCTGTTGTCTATTCCATTTGCACAACAGCATGTGAAATTTATTGTCAATCAGTGTTGCTTCCTAAGTGGACAGTTTGATTTCACAGAAGTGTGATTGACTTGGATTTACATTGTGTTGTTTAAGTGTTCCTTTTATTTTTTTGAGCAGTGTATATGTCCAAAATAGGGGAGGGTTGTCAAAGTTTTATATAATCTAGGTTTGACATGAAGGTCAGTCATATATATATATATATATATATGACTGACCTTCATGTCAAACCTAGATTATATAAAACTTTGACAACCCTCCCCTATTTTGGACATATACACTGCTCAAAAAAATAAAAGGGAACACTTAAACAACACAATGTAACTCCAAGTCAATCACACTTCTGTGAAATCAAACTGTCCACTTACGAAGCAACACTGATTGACAATAAATTCCACATGCTATTGTGCAAATGGAATAGACAACAGGTGGAAATTATAGGCAATTAGCAAGACACCCCCAATAAAGGAGTGGTTCTGCATGTGGGGACCACAGACCACTTCTCAGATCCTATGCTTCCTGGCTGATGTTTTGGTCACTTTTGAATGCTGGCGGTGCTTTCACTCTTGTGGTAGCATGAGACGGAGTCTACAACCCACACAAGTGGCTCAGGTAGTGCAGCTCATCCAGGATGGCACATCAATGCGAGCTGTGGCAAGAAGGTTTGCTGTGTCTGTCAGCGTAGTGTCCAGAGCATGGAGGCGCTACCAGGAGACAGGCCAGTACATTAGGAGACGTGGAGGAGGCCGTAGGAGGGCAACAACACAGCAGCAGGACCGCTACCTCCGCCTTTGTGCAAGGAGGAGCAGGAGAAGCACTGCCAGAGCCCTGCAAAATGACCTCCAGCAGGCCACAAATGTGCATGTGTCTGCTCAAATTGTCAGAAACATACTCCACGAGGGTGGTATGAGGGCCCGACGTCCACAGGTGGGGGTTGTGCTTACAGCCCAACACCGTGCAGGACGTTTGGCATTTGCCAGACAACACCAAGATTGGCAAATTCGCCACTGGCACCCTGTGCTCTTCACAGATGAAAGCAGGTTCACACTGAGCACATGACAGACGTGACAGAGTCTGGAGACGCCGTGGAGAACGTTCTGCTGCCTGCAACATCCTCCAGCATGACCGGTTTGGCGGTGGGTCAGTCATGGTGTGGGGTGGCATTTCTTAGTGGGGCCGCACAGCCCTCCATGTGCTCGCCAGAGGTAGCCTGACTGCCATTAGGTACCGAGATGAGATCCTCAGACCACTTGTGAGACCATATGCTGGTGCGGTTGGCCCTGGGTTCCTCCTAATGCAAGACAATGCTAGACCTCATGTGGCTGGAGTGTGTCAGCAGTTCCTGCAAGAGGAAGGAATTGATGCTATGGACTGGCCTGCCCGTTCCCCAGACCTGAATCCAATTGAGCACATCTGGGACATCATGTCTCGCTCCATCCACCAACGCCACGTTGCACCACAGACTGTCCAGGAGTTGGCGGATGCTTTAGTCCAGGTCTGGGAGGAGATCCCTCAAGAGACCATCCGCCACCTCATCAGGAGCATGCCCAGGCGTTTTAGGGAGGTCATACAGGCAGGCGGAGGCCACACACACTACTGAGCCTCATTTTGACTTGTTTTAAGGACATTACATCAAAGTTGGATCAGCCTGTAGTGTGGTTTTCCACTTTCGTTTTGAGTGTGACTCCAAATCCAGACATCCATGGGTTGATAAATTGGATTTCCATTGATTATTTTTGTGTGATTTTGTTGTCAGCAGATTCAACTATGTAAAGAAAAAAGTATTTAATAAGATTATTTATTTCATTCAGATCTAGAATGTGTTGTTTAAGTGTTCCCTTTATTTTTTTGAGCAGTATATATGTATGTTTGACAACCCTCCCCTATTTTGGATCACCCCTAGTAAATTTAGATCTGTCTCTTAATTCATTGAAATTACTTGAACATTTTGCATTAATTACTTTCAAGTAAAGCAATTGAAAACATGTTTTATTTTTTATTAAAGTAGTTGAAAAACGCGTTTCATTTCAAGTAAGCATTTTGAAAATGTGTTTCGATTCTAGTAAAAGTGTTGAAAAACAAGTTCTGCAGGATTTTCTAGGCCGTGACAAAAGTGAATGTTTAAGGACATGGCAGACTCTGCCTAGTTACATGTGACAGTGTTAAGCCCGTATTAATCATTCGCTAAATTTGTATGCGCCCAACTCTATTTTATAAGAAACGATAAGGAAACGGGTCTACACTCTATGGAATTTGATGAAGGAGAGCCTACCAAGCGTACACAAGCGATTGCTGGTAACGTTGCTACCAACCGTTGTTTAACATTAAACATGGGAGGCCGAATCATGGTGTTATGGTTGTGTCTCAGCCTGCGTACAGCAAACTCAGGTGAGAGCCTTTCTTTTGTTTGGTTAGCCTTAAATCGGCTAAATAATTGCCCTAAATCAAACGCCGTTTTGGAAGTAAAATAACAACAACGCTATTTTCTTTTAAACTTGAATGTGGTAATGTAGGTTGGAGTTTCGAGGTTATTGCCCAAACTGAGTGTCAGGCTCTGAAGGCAGGGAAGGGTTGATGATGATATATATATATATATATATATATATATATATATATATATATATATTTTAAAGAAACAAACGTAATCGTAGTCTATATGTGTTCTGTCCCAAATAGAGAAACAATATTTTCTAGGAGGGAAAACAAATGTGGAGCGTACACACAAAGCAGGCTACTTTAGACTGCTAAGGCAGATCTCTATCACTAGGCTACAATCACCTTCCCTGAATATCTTACTAAATTACCGGAGCACAATATTACTCAGTTTATAAATCAATGTAACCTTTTTTTTTATCTTCAGGGTCAGTATTGTGTCTTGTCAGTGATCTCTCGAAGTTACTTTCATTTACAACCTGCACCAGTACAGTTTGCCTGGATATAAGTGATGATGTGTACAACTGGATTTTTCAGCCAATCATGTGTGTCCGATGTTTATTCGTCTAGTTTCCTGGAAATTGGATTGTTTTGCATCAACTTCAGATTTTAAATGACTGCTAAAACTAGGCTATTTCTAATAGTTTCGAATATGATTGTTCATATTTTACCATTATTGGTATTCCCATGACATGCGCAGGTGAGTATTTTTTTTTCACTCAAAGGGTGCATAAAATATTGAAAAATATATAGCCTACTCGTTGATTTAAAAGAATGTGACCTATAAATAGGATACCAAGGTTTGTGCAATACGCCTAGAACTACAGTCTAATTTACATTTAAATTAATAGTATTTAAATATTGATTCTTGAACACATGCCTCGTAAGTACAACTGCCTTACCCCATTAGACTATACCTAAATAAATATAAGGTTGTCCTCCATTGTTTCCATTTGTTTTTGTAAACACAATGTTCAAGGTCAAGTTTTATTTGTCACATGCACCAGTACAGTGAAACGCCTAACTAGCAAGCCCTTCCCAACAGTGGAGTATTCAATATAAAGAAAGTATAACAGGAAGATGAACATAAAAACATGAGATAAACAAAAGAGGCAGCTACAGTATATACAGGGTCAATGCCAGTACCAAATGAACAATGTGCAGGGATACTGGAGTATTGAGGTAAATATGTACATGTAGGCAGGGATTAGGAGAAAGTGACTGGTAGCAGGATAAATAATAATATTATAATAAACAGTATGGCAGTAGTGTAAGTGGTGTGAGTGATTGTGTGTAAGAGAGTCAGTCAATGTATACCTGATCAAATCTAATGTTATTTGTCACATGCGCCGAATACAACAGGTTTAGATAGACCTTACTTACTTACTTACTTACACACCCTTAACCAAAAATGCAGTTTTAAGAAAAGTATGCATTAAGTAAAAAATAAAAGTACCAAATAATTAAAGAGCAGCAGTAAAATAACAATAGCAAGGCTATATACGGGGGTACAGGGTCAATGTACAATGTGGGGGGGCACCGGTTAGTCGAGGTAATTGAGGTAATGTGTACATGTAGGTAGAGAGTTAAAGTGACTATGCATAGATAATAAACAGAGAATAGCAGCAGCATAAAAGAGGGGGCATGCAAATAGTCTGGGTAGCCATTTGATTAACCTGTTGAGGACAGACGTTGCGCTAGCTGAACCCCGTTCCGCCTGCGGAACCCCTAGCCAACAGCCAATGGCATCGCACGGCGTGAAATACAAAACCAACTAAAATACCACAATTCAATTTTCTCAAACAATCAACTATTTTACTCCATTTTAAAGATAAGACTCTCGTTAATCTAACCACATTGTCCGATTTCAAAAAGGCTTTACAGCGAAAGCAAAACATTAGATTATGTTAGGAGAGTACATCGCCACAAATAATCACACAGCCATTTTCCAAGCAAGCATATATGTCACATAAAACAAAAACCACAGCTAAATGCAGCACTAACCTTTGATGATCTTCATCAGATGACACTCCTAGGACATTATGTTATACAATACATGCATGTTTTGTTAGATCAAGTTCATATTTATATCAAAAAACAGCTTTTTACATTAGAATGTGATGTTCAGAACTAGCATACCCACCGAAAACTTCCGGTGAATTTACTGAATTACTCATGATAAACGTTGACAAAATACATAACAATTATTTTAAGAATTATAGATACAGAACTCCTTTATGCAATCGCTATATCCGATTTTAAAATAGCTTTTCGGCGAAAGCACATTTTGCAATATTCTGAGTACATAGCTCGGCCATCACGGCTAGCTATTTTGACATCCGCCAACTTCGGGGTCACCTAAACTCAGAATTAATATTAGAAAAATTAGATTACCTTTGCTGTTCTTCGTCAGAATGCACTCCCAGGACTTCTACTTCAACAACAAATGTTGTTTTGGTTCCAAATAAACCATAGTTATGTGCAAATTTGTTCATGCGTTCAGGTCACTATCTGAAGGGTAACGCGCGAGTGCATTTCATGACAAAAAAATTCAAAATATTCCATTACCGTACTTAGAAGCATGTCAAACGCTGTTTAAAATCAATTTTTATGCTATTTTTCTCGTAAAATAGCGATAATATTCCAACCGGGCAACGTTGTATTCATTCAAAGACTGAAAGAAAAACATGGCGAGTTCTCGTGACCGCGCATGTCCAGTCTCACTGTCCCCAGGCTGACCACTTACAAACTCTGCTCCTATACTTTGCCCAGAGACAGCAGACCCCCCATTCCACTTTCTGGCGGCTTTAGAGAGCCTATGGAAGCCTTAGAAAGTGTCACGTTACAGCACAGATGCTGTATTTTCGATAGAGATGCAACAGAAGGACAACAAATTGTCAGACAGGGCACTTCCTGTATGGAATCTTCTCAGGTTTTGGCCTGCCATATGAGTTCTGTTATACTCACAGACACCATTCAAACAGTTTTAGAAACTCTAGAGTGTTTTCTATCCAGATCTACTAATTATATGCATATTCTAGTTTCTGGGCAGGAGTAGTAACCAGATTAAATCGGGTACGTTTTTTATCCGGCCGTGAAAATACTGCCCCCTATCCCAAAGAAGTTAACTGTTCAAGAGTCTTATGGCTTGGGGGTAGAAGCTGTTGAGAAACCTTTTGGATATCAATGTCAGAGGTTTTAACAGTTGAGCAGGTAGGTCATAAATGGCCTGTTCACTGTTATGCTACTAGTGCTACCATGATTATTATAACGTTACTGTTATGCTACTAGTGCTACCATGATTATTCTAACGTTACTGTTATGCTACTAGTGCTACCGTGATTATTATACTGTTATACTACTAGTGCTACCATGATTATTATAACGTTACTGTTATGCTACTAGTGCTACCGTGATTATTATACTGTTATACTACTAGTGCTACCATGATTATTATAACGTTACTGTTATGCTACTAGTGCTACCATGATTATTATAACGTTACTGTTATGCTACTAGTGTTACTATGATTATTATACTGCTATGTTACTAGTGCTACCATGATTATTATACTGTTATGCTACTAGTGTTACTATGATTATTATACTGCTATGTTACTAGTGCTACCATGATTATTATACTGCTATGTTACTAGTGCTACCACGATTATTATACTGTTATGCTACTAGTGCTACCATGATTATTATACTGCTATGTTACTAGTGCTACCATTATTATTATTATGCTGTTATGTCACTAGTGTTACTATGATTATTATACTGCTATGTTACTAGTGCTACCATGATTTCAGTAAGTAATTGTGTGTGTTTATGTAACAGTATTGCTTCCCTTCCCATCCATTAATTTAGACCTATGTTTGCGTTTTTACTAGCTACCCATTCCCTGAAGTATTTCTACACAGCGCTTCCACAATCTACTGGCCTTCCAGAGTTCAGCGCTGTTGCTTATTTGGATGAGGAACCAATGTATTTCTATGACAGTTCTACAAAGGAAGTGGTAGCTCGACAGGAGTGGGTAAAAGAAGCCGTGGATCCAGACTTCTGGAGAAGAAATACACACATTTTTAAGGAGACTGAGAAGGTGTTCAAATACAACATGGACTCTGCAAGAGATCGCTTCAACCAGACAAGTTAGTAGGCCATCATCAGAGCATGTTTTGATAGATAGCTAACCGTAAACACTCATTGAAGATTGAAGGATCGATGTTACTATGTTTTTTTTTTTTTAGGTGCCCTTGCATTGCAGAAAATGTACAGCTGTGACTGGGATGACGTAACTGGTGCAGCTACAGATGGACGTGAACAGTATGGATATGGAGGAGAGGACTTCCTGTCATTTGATCTGAAGAATGAAAGATGGATTGCACCTGGTCGGCAGGGACTCATCACCAAAATGAAGTGGGATGCTAATGTTATTAAGCTTAAAGCCAAAATTCACTATCTAACACATACGTGTATTGAATGGCTGAAAAAATATGTTTCCAATCGGAGACGCAATCTGCAGAGGACAGGTATTATTATGAAGACTTAATTCGTTTTTACACAATTTGAGTAGGTTTACTATTTCTATGTCTTGGAGATTCTATTTACATGTGTACATACAGTTAGATTTTTCAAACAAACTTGTCCAGTAGCCTTCCTGAGGAATAGTGTACAGCCAGATGCTGTCATCTGAAGAACAAAATAAACACTATAGAGCTGTATGTATTTGATCAATATTCTGATGTTTGTGTATTTAATCAATATCCTGATGTTTGTGTATTTGCTTTCCACAGTACCACCGCAGGTATCTTTGCTTCAGAAAGAACCGTCCAATCCTGTGACCTGCCATGCAACAGGCTTCTATCCGAACGCAATCATGATATTGTGGTGAAGAGATGGAGTAGAGATCCATGATGATGTGGTGCATGAAGAGACCCTGCCTAACGGGGATGGGACATATCAGAAGAGAATCCATCTCACTGTGTCCCCTGAAGACCTACAGCAGCACAACTACACATGCACTGTCCAACACATTAGAGGCGATGATGTGGTTCTGTCTGCTAACAGGGACAGCATTCGCAGCAACAGCAGGAATACTCAGGGTTAGTAGTTCTCCTATTAACCAACGCAGTTCTCAAGGACCCTGGGAATTCAGGTTTTTGTTTCTAAATATTACATCTAAATGTTATGTTCTAGACTTCTATATGTTATTCATCTATTAGCAAACCAGTTGTATATGGCAGCCTCTTTTCAAATGTGCATTCTTAGAGGCCGCTGTGAAAAGTGATGTTGTGATCCTCTGCCCCTAGAGTCTGATCAGTTTTGATTACGATTTTACACAAAACATTATTCATTATCTAATCAATGTCTTCACTAATAGTGTTATGTTTAATGAAATCAAAAGTATTCACATTGAGCATTTCTTCTTTGATCTCAGGGCACTACATCACCATTGTATTGGTCACATTGGCCTTCAGTGTTATTGGTACGTCAAGCCCTCTTCACCACTATAGACACCAGCAGATACACAAATGTAGCAACAACTTAAAACATCCAGTGTATCAGTACATTTGAATGTCAATAATACACTACACCATAGTGTTACATGTATTTTGTTTTGCCATTGAAATGATTGAAACAGATTGATATGATTTAGATTACCAATGATGATGAGAGAAGGAAAAAACTAATTGCCACATCTTTTTCTCCTATTATCCAAGTGGTTTTCATAATGACAAAGGTCTGCAAAGGAAAAGGTAAGTTCCCACCTATTCTTTTAACCACTATGGTTAACCTGTTGGGTCTAGGGGGCAGCATTTGCACGTCTGGATAAAAAAAATGTACCCGATTTAATCTGGTTACTAATCCTACCCAGTAACTAGAATATGCATATACTTATTATATATGGATAGAAAACACTCTAAAGTTTCCAAAACTGTTTGAATGGTGTCTGTGAGTATAACAGAACTCATTTGGCAGGCAAAACCCTGAGACATTTTCTGACAGGAAGTGGATACCTGATGTGTTGTATTGACTTTAAACCTATCCCATTGAAAAACACAGGGGTTTAGGAATATTTTGGCACTTCCTATTGCTTCCACTAGATGTCACCAGCCTTTACAAAGTGTTTTGAGTCTTCTGGAGGGAGATCTGACCGAACAAGAGCCATGGAACGGTGATGTCCCATTAGACACCTGGCGCGCTACTTCATGTTGGGTACCCTCGTTCCAATACGTTATAAAAGACTATGCATTCGTCCACCTTGAATATTATTCATGTTCTGGTTAAAAAAGGCCCTAATGATTTATGCTATACAACGTTTGACATGTTTGAACGAACGGAAATATATTTTTTCCCCTCGTTCATGACGAGAAGTCCGGCTGGCTTACATCATGTGCTAACGAGACGGAGATTTTTGGACATAAATGATGAGCTTTTTTGAACAAAACTACATTCGTTATGGACCTGTGATACCTGGAAGTGACATCTGATGAAGAGAATCAAAGGTAATGGATTATTTACATAGTATTTTCGATTTTAGATCTCCCCAACATGACGTCTAGTCTGTATCGCAACGCGTATTTTTCTGGGCACAGTGCTCAGATTATTGCAAAGTGTGATTTCCCAGTAAGGTTATTTTTAAATCTGGCAAGTTGATTGCGTTCAAAAGATGTAAATCTATAATTCTTTAAATGACAATATAATATTTTACCAATGTTTTCTAATTTTAATTATTTAATTTGTGACGCTGACTTGACTGCCGGTTATTGGAGGGAAACGATTTCCTCAACATCAATGCCATAGTAAAACGCTGTTTTTGTATATAAATATCAACTTGATAGAACTAAAAATGCATGCATTGTCTAACATAATGTCCTAGGAGTGTCATCTGATGGAGATTGTAAAAGGTTAGTGCATCATTTTAGCTGGTTTTATGGTTTTGGTGACCCTGTCTTTGACTTGACAAAACATTACACACAACTCTTGTAAATGTACTGTCCTAACATACTCTAAATTTATGCTTTCGCCGTAAAACCTTTTTGAAATCGTAAAACGTGGTTAGATTAAGGAGATGTTTATCTTTCAAATGGTGTAACATAGTTGTATTTTTGAAAAATTTGAATTTTGACATTTATTTGGATTCAAATTTGCCGCTCTTGAAATGCACCTGCTGTTGATGGAGTGCACCACGGGTGGCACGCTAGCGTCCCACCTAGCCCCAAGAGGTTAAATTATCAACCACCTGTTAATAATACTGGAAAATGAGAGGTTTCAAACTACTTTACTCAATTGCTGCAGTGTCTACTAAACAATACAGTGGTCATTATATTGTATTCAACAAATATTCTGACATTTTAACTCTTTGTTTATTGGAATAACATTCATTTTCAGCATTACACAGGGAAAGGTTAGTCAGTTTTGAAATTCTGAAGCTATTATTATAGCGTTAATCTTTCTACTGTCCTTCTAGAACCAACAGCTGGAAAGGAAAAACAGTGACCAAGTGAGTACTGAACTGTGTTGTGCTGTATGCAATAGAGGAGTGAATCCTTTATGAAGGATTTCATATCAATCAGTAACCTACTCAACTATACTCAACTTTTCTTACTGAAAAGGTGAGGTGGAAGTTATTGTGAAATGTTCCTTTTTTCCAATTCTCAGCAAGTCTCCCGGAGAAGAGTGTTCATCTGCTCGTCAATGGTGAGTATTCAGATTTCTATTTTACTCAAATATGACCCTTCGGCAGTAAAGAAATTCAGTCTGGTTGTTTCCCTTTTCATTAAGAGCATAATTTGAGGAGTTTAACATTAAAGAGCTTTGCAAAAATTATGTAAATAATCCGTCAAGGCATTTCCTCCATTACTGATTGAAATAAAAAAACATGTATTTCCCCCTAGCAAAACCTGCTGAAGTGGGGAAATCAAAAAGTGAGTACTGCCACGTGGAGAGTTATTGTCAGTGATAATACATTTCATATTGATAAGTGACCCCAAACACTTGTATATCTTTAATCTACTTTCCGTACTGAAACCTGGGAAATTGAAGCAGGGATGTCTCAAGTCCAGACTCAGCAATATGACATCACCATACACGGTGGGGAGCCTAGATGGTTTGTGGTGGAGAGACTTCGTAAGTCACCCAACTATTCTGGTGATGTCGTATCGCTAAGTCTTCCATTAATGCATTCTTGTTTAAATGTCCCCGGTATCAGTACGGAAAGTAGAAAACTGTGATTTTCACAGTTTAATGTTGACATGTTAAAATAAGAAATATGCTGCTTTTCAGTGAGCCATCCAGCTGATACTCTCCAGTGCCCGACTCAAGATACGACTGGTAAGAATATTTATTCCTGTATTTGTGTAGCTTCATAGTTGGAGTTGAAAACGGGTTCTTCAATGAACAATCTGAAACCAGTCAATGAATGCAAATGAATCTAAATGTCACTTTAAATGCACCAATGACTTGACGCAGACTCCCCTTCAAGGTATTTTGTGGACCTGAAGACACTGTCAAGTTTTGAGTTTATTAGTCATCCAGACCTCTTATAGGTTCTTAAAAACAAAAGTCTGGATAGTGGCCTCTCCTCCCCCATAAATTATTTTCAGTTTGTTGTTTATTTACCCACACATCACATGTACAAATGTAGCTCTGTTTTATTTATTTATTTTTATTTTGCCGTTATTTTACCAGGTAAGTTGACTGAGAACACGTTCTCATTTACAGCAATGACCTGGGGAATAGTTACAGGGGAGAGGAGGGTTGATGAATGAGCCAATTGTAAGCTGGGGATGATTAGGTGACCATGATGGTATGAGGGACAGCTTGAGAATTTAGCCAGCCTACGATAAGTGCCATGGGATCTTTAATGACCTCAGAGAGTCAGGACACCTGTTTAACATCCCATCCGAAAGACGGTACCCTACACATGGCAGTGTCCCCAATCACTGCCCTGGGACATGTTAGTTGGTCGAGCATGGCAGTTGCAACGCCAGGGTTGTGGGTTTGATTCCCACAGGGAAGTAGTAGGAAGAAATTATGAAAATGAATGTACTCACTACTGTTAGTCGGTCTGGATAAGAGTGTCTGCTAAAGGACTAAAATGTGAAGCATAATCATGGAGGGTGAGGGAGATAAAAATCAGATAGCTTGTGGGAGGGATCATACTCAAATGCACACAATACTGTGATTATTGTCAATAGATTATGATCATTTACGGGATATGCTGTTTACATGCTATGAAAAATATTATCCAACTAATATTGTAGTGCAATCCATTGAAGTAATTCATTTTCCGCTGTTTTAAGGTGAATTTTGTTCAGGAAAGTTCAGGATGAATGTTTTCATATTTAAGGTTTCGACAGAACGTCCAACAGAAGCAGAACAATTTCCTCAGGCTCGTCTGCTGGCTCTGATGACTCTGGCGACTCTACGTAAGTATCCATTATGTTGTGATCATTTTATTGTGTAATATCAGCATGTAAAGTAAATGTTTTGAATCCTGTGTGACAGATGAACTTGTGCATTGATTTTGTACATGGATGTAACTGTCTAAGTTTTGTGCTTTGTTCTCTGATTACACATTTTTTATTGTATCTTTGCTTTCCCCCTAGAACTCCTCTTGTCAAGAAACGTAAGTTGGGATCTGTTTAACATCTTATTTGCTGCTCTATGTTCTTGGGAAAGTTTTGATATTCTTTAATTACATGAATCTGCTTTAAAACCTTTTGAGGACCCCTTCGAGATAGAATCCCGTTAACGGGATTGATTTGACAACATCCGGCAAAATATAACATTAAACATTCTTGAAAATACAAGTGTCTTACACCCTTCAAAATATTAGAATCTTGGTAATCAAACTCCGTTGTCCGATTTAAAATAGCTAATACAGAGAAAAAATGGCATGCTTTTCTTTGAGAAGAGCAATCAACGACAACAAACTTTTTCCGCCATGACAGGTATGACACATTCACATCCGATGGTAAAAAAATGACTTACATTCTGATATCTTGCTCTTATTTCTTATCCTGGGGGTCCCAGTGATCAAATGAAGTGCCGTTTTCTTTGATAAAATCCATTTTCATAGCCTAATACGAAACATTTTGTAAACCGCTTGTGTCGTGAATTCCGTGTCTATCAACTTTTGACGAAGCATTCGATGTAATTACACACACTAAACATACGTTTATCTAGTCACGGTTGGTTTCATTGCAATCCTCTGGATGTTTGTTACACAGCCAAACATGATGGTTCTTTTTGTGGGGCATATTGACCGAAAGGAACTGATTTGAAGACAACGAGCAATGACATCATTGCGCATCAATAATATTAGCGATGTTTCGTTGATTGACTGTATTTCTGTCCAATGGTCACTGATCTTCTTGAAATCTAGCTTGATAGATAGCCAATGAGCTGAGGTAAACGCCAGTATGTGATGGTTATGGGTTGGAACACCAGCCCTTGTCGTAAACGCACGGGTAACGAACTTCATTCGCCATTGAAGATCAGACTTGTTGCAGGCACACGTCATTACGCACAGTTGTATTTTGTGAAGAGTAGTTTCAGGGATTGTATAGAAAACATTATGGCGAATAAATCTGGAAAAGGGAAGTCGAAGGCTAAGTATACAGATTTGCACAACATTTTTGAAGAAATAGATAGGGAAAGTGAGACAGAATATTTACTCGACGATGAATCTTTGAGTGACCATAGCTTTGATTCGGAGGCTGAGGAAATGTTTCTGCAAGGAGAGGGAATACTTCTGGTCTGGTGGGTGCTAATGCCGTTGTTTGAAATATAAATCATTTGATATTTTTTGGCCAAATATATTTTTTGGTGGAATTTATAGAAATATAATCAGTAATGAAATGTGTAACACACTATGTATGGCCAAAGTACACATTGGCAATACATAGTGTGTGTATGACCCATAACCTGTGTGTTTGTTTGGGTGGATGTGTGTATGTATGTATTACATTTTTTATAAAAATGGAATGGAGTAGAACAGCAAACACACACATGGCCACTGTTGGGGGGAGGGCAGGCAGGCCCACAACAATGGCCGTAGTTGAATGGAACAGCACTTCACCATAGTGACTGTGACATAGTGACTCTGCTCTATATAATACATATCTGTTTATTTTACGTGATGATACAAGGCTCATACATAACAAATATTTTTTGAAATGTTTTCTTTCACAGTGGTAGCGACTCCGACTGGTGCCAAGGTGCCTATCCCCCGATGAAGCTGGTTCATCCAGCCAGACACCTGCTGTTTCCGGCTCCACACCTACCCCCGCCCAGCCATCTAGAGGTGTGAAGACGTCAAAGAAGCGGAGGAAGGGAAGCGTGGAACCTGCTGGCAGAGAGGTAGATGGGCGTTGGCACTCTGCTGGAGGAGGATGTTGATCCAATTCCACTAGTATTTTGGCCGAAAAGGCAGCCAGGGCCGCAACTAGACATGACAGCGAAGTACAGCCCCCTTCAACCTTTTCAGCTGTTTTTCACCCCGTCAGTAATTGATTCACTTGTATCTAACACCAACAAGTATGGAGCAAAAAAGCAAGCAGGCAAGAAAGATGCATGGAAGCCCATTTTCATGCAAGACCTTTTCTGCTTCCTTTCGATTGTCATTTACATGGGGCTGGTGAAGTTAATAATGTTGCTGTAGGCCTCTTGGAAGCCTCCCTGACCAGTTATCTTCCTAAACAATACATTTGGAACAAACCTACAAAATGGGGATACAAGCTGTTTGTTTTCGCCGATTCTGTGTGTGCGTACACCTGCAATTTTTTTGTTTATGAGGGGAAAAGCAGTTTTGCGACCGGTAAGGGACTAAGTTATGATTCTGTCATGGAGCTGTTGGATTTTCAACTTCTGGGGAGTGGCTACAAACTGTTTGTCGACAATTTTTACACAAAAGCCCTTCCCTGTTTGCAGACCTAAGGAAGCTGAATGTGTGGGCTTGTGGCACCATTCGTACCAACAAAGTGGGCATTCCAAAGAAAAAGGTAAACGACATGCCTAAGCGGGCTGAGCGGGGTACGATGCGATGGATTCGTGAAGATGGCCTGCTCTTCGTGAAGTGGATGGATACCAGAGAGGTGGTGATGTGCAGTACTATCCACAAGTCCTTCAGTGGCGATCACGTCGTCAGGCGTGTGAAGGGCGCTACTGGGGCATGGACCACAAAAATGTCCCCATTCCTGGAGCTATCAAGGACTACAACAAGGGCATGGGAGGTGTGGACCTTTCAGACGCACTGATAGGGTATTACAATGTTCTCCACAAGACCATGAAATGGTACAAGACATTGTTTTATCATTTCATCGACATTGCTGTGGTCAATTCCTTCATCCTCCAGAAGGAAATGGCTAAGAGCTGTGGACAGCCCCCCATCTCCCGGCTAGCCTTCAGGAAGCTGCTCATCCAGGAGCTTGCTGGCTACATTACAAAGTCCACTGCACCACCTTCTGCCCCCTCTACCTCTGCCCCCTCTACTCCTGCCGCCAGTGGTGTTCACATGCCAAAGTTCATAACTGCAGGCATGAATGTGCCTCGGGGCCAAAAGGGCACAGCATGGAGGCGTCGTTGTGTTCTTTGCCGCATGAAGTCCCCCATCACCTGCAACACGTGTTCGGTTTGCCTCTGCTTTACAGCAGAAAGGGACTGCTATGGGACATGGCACCAGCAGCAAAATATTGTGTAGAGGACTGAGGGTCTTCCAAGGGTCTACCCCTGTTATTTTTTTTATATATATTTTTTTGTAAATATTTTTTCAACATTTTTTGCATTTTGTGTAGTTATTTCCATAAAAATGTACCTTTTTTTGACCAATATTTTTGGCACATTTTTATAAAAAAATGTGTTTGTTGGAATTGCATTTTGTTACTTTGTATATAGTTATTAGCACAAAAAAATGTACCTTTTTTTGACTTTTTGCACATTTTTATTTAAAAAATGTGTTTGTTGGAATTGCATTTTGCTACTTTGTATATAGTTATTTGCATAAAAATGTATCAAAAATATAAAAACCTGCTACATTTTTATAAAAAGTGTTTGTGTGTTAGAATTGCATAATGTTATGTTGTATATAGTTATTGGCACAAAAATGTAGCACTTCACCAATTCGGCCACTTGGATACATTTGGGCAACTTGTGTGGGAGACCTGGGTGACTTCATGCTAAATGTCATGTAGCTCACTCATTCCTGAAGTTATGTGGGAAAGTGTGTATTTGGGAAGCCTAACACATTGTGCATGTCTTATAGTAATATGTCTGTGTAGGGTGTACTGTGTCTTATAGTAATATGCCTGTGTTTGTAAGATTGGGTGTACTGTGTCTTATAGTAATATACCTGTGTAGGTAAGATTGGGTGTACTGTATGTCTTATAATAATATGCCTGGTGTAGGTAAGAAAGGGTGTACTGTAGGTCTTATGGTAATATACCTGTGTTGGTAAGAGAGGGTGTACTGTGTCTTATAGTAATATACCTGTGTATGTAAGAGAGGGTGTACTGTCTTATAGTAATATACCTGTGTAGGTAAGATTGGGTGTACTGTATGTCTTATAATAATATGCCTGGTGTAGGTAAGAAAGGGTGTACTGTAGGTCTTATGGTAATATACCTGTGTTGGTAAGAGAGGGTGTACTGTGTCTTATAGTAATATACCTGTGTAGGTAAGATTGGGTGTACTGTATGTCTTATAATAATATGCCTGGTGTAGGTAAGAAAGGGTGTACTGTAGGTCTTATGGTAATATACCTGTGTTGGTAAGAGAGGGTGTACTGTGTCTTATAGTAATATACCTGTGTATGTAAGAGAGGGTGTACTGTCTTATAGTAATATACCTGTGTAGGTAAGATTGGGTGTACTGTATGTCAATGCCTGGTGTAGGTAAGAAAGGGTGTACTGTATGTCTTATGGTAATATACCTGTGTTGGTAAGAGAGGGTGTACTGTGTCTTATAGTAATATACCTATGTATGTAAGAGAGGGTGTACTGTGTCTTATAGTAAAATATTTTTTACATTTAACTAGGCAAGTCAGTTAAGAACAAACTCTTATTTACAATGACAGCCGCCTTGTTCAGCGGCAGAAAGACAGATTTTTAACCTTGTCAGCTCAGGGATTTGGTCTAGCAACCTTTCGGTTACTGGGCCAAAGCTCTAACCACTAGGCTACTTGCCCAATATGCCTGTATAGGTAAGATAGAGTGTACTGTATGTGTTATCAGTCAGGGTATCCTATCAATCCTTCACAAGATAGCATGCACACCACATTTTCTTCAGGAAATTAACTTTTCTCATTTTTGATTGTGACTTTCTATCTGCACTGACTCCTTTGATTGTTCTTATTTGGGGAGTGATGAGCCCTCTACACTGCAGGATTTCCCTAACACTTTTCCACCAACATATTGGAATGTGAACCAAATTAAAATAGGGATACTACGAATGGTTAATGATTACAAGTGATTATATCAGAATCTCAGAACTAAATTAATGTGCATTATTTCATAAAAATAGTTTAATATGACATTTTGATTTGAATGGAGACAGGCACACCTTTCTACAGCCTTTACATTTTTTTTTTAACCTTTATTTAACAAGCAAGTCAGTTAAGAACACAAAGGCTGTGTGAAGTTTCTGGATATTAGCGGGAACTGGAACATGCTGCCGCACACATCGATCCAGGGCATCTCAAACATGCTCAATGAGTGACATGTCTGGTGAGTATGCAGGCCATGGAAGAACTGGGACATTTTCAGCTTTTAGGAATTGTGATGTGATTCTTGCGACATGGGGCCGTGCATTACGCTGAAACATGAAGTGATGGTGGCAGATGAATGGCACGACAATGGGCGTCAGATCTCGTCACAGTATCTGCATTTAAATTACCGTCGATAAAATGCAATTGTGTTCGTTGTCCATAGCTTATACCTGCCCATACCATAACCCCACTGCCACCATGGAGCACTCTGTTTACAACGTTGACATCAGCAAACCACTAGCACACAAGATGCCATACACGTGGTCTGCTGTTGTGAGGTTGGATGTACTGCCAAATTCTCTAAAACGAGGTTGGAAGAGGTTTGGTGGATATTCCTGCTGTCAACATTCCATTTGCATGCTCCCTCCAAACTTGAGACATCTGTGACATTGTATTCTGTGATAAAACTGCACATTTTACTGGCATTTTATTGTCCCCAGCACAAGGTGTACCTGTGTAATGATCATAGCGTTTAATCAGCTTCTTGATATGCCACACCTGTCAGGTGGATGGATTATCTTGGCAAAGGAGAAATTCTCACAAGGGAAAAGGGGATACCTAGTCAGTTGTACAACTGAATGCATTCAACTGAAATGTGTCTTCTGCATTTATCCCAACCCCTCTGAAATAGAGAGAGAGGGGGGGGGGGGGGGCAACAGGGATGTAAACAAATTTGTTCAAAATATTTGAGAGAAATATGCTTTTTGTACATATGAAACATTTCTGGGATCTTTTATTTCAGCTCATGAAACATAGGACCAACACTAGATGTTGCGTTTATATTTATGTTCAGTGTATGTAACCTATACAAACGTTTTTTTTCTATAAATAGAAACTCCACTTTGCCCACCAGATGGCTCTGTAACTGTTTGATACCCATCAACTCTTCTCTGTGTCTTGAGGGTAGGTCAGCTCATAGGGATAAGGAAGATATTTTGGTGTGAGTACAAGCCAATATCAGAAAGATGACTTGTGATATATTAGCAGTTGTTTTGTTAGAGATGTCGGGTGCACAGTGCATAGCAATACATCTATAGCTACAGTGAAATGAACTATTTCAGATGGAGAGGGAAGATTTATCATCTCGGTTTCAACGGACTATGAGAGCTGAGTGAATAAGACGTGAATGGTTGATTTAACTGTACTGGGTCTCACTCGAGGAAAAACAGCTCTGAATGAGTAACGAGACCCATGATTCAGTTCAGGAGGAGTAGATGGGCTACTGGAGGAAAAGAAGGAATGAGGGAGAAAACCGCCAGAGGTCAACTATGATGAAAGGTCACGATGATGACTGGATGACTAAATATTTATATTGGCGACGTCAACGCAGCCACAACAGCACCGCTGTAATTGAATACAGACCACGTGGGCAGTTATGGGGAAAAACTCAAACCCTCCAAGCGATTTGCTGACTAAATCTTAAAGTAAAGAATTGTTAAGAGAAAAGAAAGCTGACCAGGGTCTGGAGAGGAGTACTATAAGCTCATCCCTAAAAGCTCACGTCTCTAAATGGAGCATTATATCCATAACAATGTCCCTTGGGCACACTTGGTCTTGTTGGTTGCTTTTTTTGCCTTGTTATTTCAGTATAGGTTGAGTTGGGTGATGTCTGAATGTTTCCTATCTTGTAGGTCGAGAGCAGAAAGACCCATCTCCCCTCCCCTACTCGTCATCAGATCCAAAGTGAGGTCCACTCCGCCTCTCGTTGACGTACAGTACATTCTGAAAGTATTCAGACCACTTGACTTTTTCCACATTTTGTTACTGTACATTACAGCCTTATTCTAAAATGTATTAAATACTTTTTTCCTCTCATCAATCTACACACAATACCCCATAGTGACAAAGCAAAAACGGGTTTTTAAAAATGTTTGCAAATGTGTGTGTGTATATATATATAAATAAACAGAAATACCTTATTTACATAAGTATTCAGAACCTTTGCTATGAGACTCGAAATTAAGCTCAGGTGCATCCTGTTTCCATGATCATCCTTGAGATGTTTCTACAACTTGATTGGAGTCCACTTGATGTAAATTCAAGTGATTGGACATGATTTGGAAAGGCACACACCTGTCTATATAACTGTGAATAATCTGCACACTGTATATGTGTGTGTAAAATGTGTAGCCAGCCAGCCAGGTAGAAAAATGGCAGAAAAAAGACAGACATCAGAGCATTTTTCAGTTCACCAAAACGCAAAGCAAGAACCCTAGAAGCCTAATATCTCAAAGACTAGTTGATAAAATCATAAGAAAGAAGTGAAATGCTAATGGGATGTTTCATAATGATGTCATTAGGCAGAGCAGGCAACAGATGGCACACGGACAGCTGAGCTGGGGACAGATAGGCAGGAACAGACTGGCAGAGACAGGGAGTCTCAGGTAAAGTCTTGAGTCTTTGTTTGGCAACATTATGAAAGGTTCTCTCTTTTTAGGTTTTAGGTTCTCTCTTTGTAAAATAGGGACATAATTGGACAATGCCATGGATACCCCCACTCTCAACTTAAACTGGTGACTGAACCAAGATTTGTTTAAGGCAATGGTATTGCTGTTGTGATTAATTGTGTAGTTTTGGGTAACGGTACTTAGGAGAATGGCAAACACCTTATTTATTTTCTAGGAGAGAGACTGTGAGTCAGTGAGGGTGGTGAAGGAGAAAGAGCCAGAGAGAGAGACTTCAGAGGACAGTGTCACAGCCACGGCAGGACCAGGTGTCACCCTTGTTGCCAGCAGCACCAGTATAGGGGACAGTGGCACAGCATTGTCCAGTTACCTCAGTGATGGCACAAAACCATATCAGCCACACCCACAATTTATAGAACCGCAAACTCTTGCCAACAGAGTGATGACGTGTCAAGAGAAATGGTTTCGCGATGTCCCCTGGCTACATGATAATCCATCAATAAAAGGAGTGTTGTTTTTTTCACAGTAGCCAAGGGTTTTCAAGCCAGCCATCTTTTGGCCAAAGAGTGGATGCTGGCTTCATTAGTGCAGGATTTAGGAACTGGAGAAAAGCCATTGTAAAATTCACAGCACATCAAAACTGCCAAACCCACCGCCACTTTGTAACTGTAACAGCACACCAGCTAAATCCAATCAGTGCCCAGTTATCCAGCGCGTGGGGTAAACAGCAGGAGGACACAAGGCATTGCTTGATGAAAATTGTTAGTTCGGTGCGGCATGTAGTAAGACAGGGACAAGCCTTTAGAGGTCACACGGATGACAGTGGGAATTTATACCAGCTTTTGAAACTTAGGCCAGAAGAGAATGATCCCATTTTACTGAAGTGGTTAACAGAGCGTACCACAATGTACACAGGCCCCAAAGCACAGAATGAAATTCTGAACATCATGGCCAATACAGTCATTCAAGGCATTGCAGCTGAGATCTCTTCAGATTGTACAATTTTCAGTAATTGTTGATGGTACTCAAGATGTCTCTGGTGCTGAACAGGAGAGTGTCTGCCTGCGTTATGTTGACCATGACCTTGTCCCTCACAAGGAGTTTATTGGGCTATACAGAGTGTCGAAGACAACAGGCGAGGGCATTGCGAAAGTGGGAACTGATGTGTTGTTGAGGCTCAATTTGCCCATGTCTGACTTACGTGGGCAGAGTTACGATGGTGCCTCAAACATGGCAGGAAAATACACAGGTGCACAGGCAATTGTGAGGAGGCAGCAGCCATTAGCCCTCTATGTGCATTGTGGCACACACTGTGTAAATCTGATTACTCAGGCTGGCTGCTCAGCCTCCCCACTGATCCGGGATTCCCTTTCTTGGGTCCATCAGTTAGGTGTCCTCTATGGCCAGTCAGGAAAGTTTAAGAGCATGTTTGAATCAATTGCCACGTCCGAAGATACACATCTGACCACCCTGAAACCCCTATGTCCAACAAGGTGGACTGTGCGGAATACTGCTATTAGAGCTGTGCTAGGGCAGTATGAGCGGGTACTAAGCAGCCTAGAGGAGATGGCAGAAACTGCATCCAAGACATCTTCAACTGCCAGTGGCTTATTTGAGCACTTGTTGGGTTATATTTTCTTAAACTAGTTGTGGTGCATAACTTATGAATACTAATGCTAAACATAAGAGGTTTATATTGTATTAACATAGATTGAGCAACATATAATAGACATGACTAACTGGAGGGTTGCTGACTAGTAGTGTAGGCTGAGTAGACTCGTGACACACACACACAATGCCTGGTTGTGGGGCCGCTCAAGGACAGGTGTATGTGAGGAACTAATAGAGGGGAGAATGGCTGTGGCATAAGAACAGTCACTGTCCTTGAGTGTTTGACTCTCGGGTACACACACGAAGATAAGCTAGAAGACAACTATGCTTGACAACAAAGATGCGTCTAGAGGCTGGGACCAGCCAGCACGCCAACGATAGGCTGGAGTAAGTCTAAACCACACCCAAGCCTCTACTATGACAGGCCCTCAGGGAGAGGGAACTAAGTCTGTCAAGAAGTATTTAAAGAAAAACTTGTGATGTCACTCAGTTCTCTGTCTGCCCTGCGTGGTGTCACAGTGAGCCCGTATATACGAACTTCATATTTACCATTCAAGTGTTTGCATTAATTAAAGTACAAAGAAATCAGAAGTTACTCTGTGCTGACTATTTTGTTCTGATACCAGATTCGAATTGACGCGACCCAACACACTTCAGCAAAGGCAAGACTGTGTTGGGCCTCACACTTGCCTCTGTTCTTGGAGAGCTTGAATACCTGAACATTTCACTGCAGAAGAAAACTCAGACTGTCTCTGGTATGCAGGCTGCAGTCGAGTGTGTGCGGTCATCTCTTAGGGGTAAGAGAAATTACGAAAGCAACCTTGCACTATATGAGAAAGCAACAACATTGATTGACTCCATTAAATCCATTGAGACACACTCAAGACGATTTGCTGGCAAAGCATTGGATCACTGTAGGGCAGAATTTTTTTAAGTGTTGAATGGGGTGGAGGTTCAATTTGGCGACTGTTTTCACCAGGACAGTCTAAACGTCCTGCAAAAGTTGGAAAGAGCACTTCTCACTGGGGAGTTGGATGAGTCTCTAGATCAGTACCCTGAGCTGAACATAGATTATTTTTCAGTGCAGTTGCCTCTCTTTCGCAACATATATCCCTGTAGCAGCAGTGGTGAAGCAGCAGAGGTCCTCAGGAAGCTTCCAGTGGAGGTGCGGGGGTTGTTTGACCAAGTTGAGGTGCTGATCATAATTCTGTTTGTGGTGCCAGTATCTTCATGTGAGGCTGAGAGGAGTTTCAGTGCACTCCGCAGGTTGAAGACTGCCAGTGGCTAGCATGAAGACTGCTACGGGCTAGCATGGGCCAAGAGAGACTGAACGGCGTAGTTGTCTGTAATGTACATAAAGACAGGCTGGACAGTCTCGAGTTAAAATATCTGCCAGCAATTTGTTGGATCCATTGAAACCCCCCAACATGTTAGGTTATTTTTTTCATTAGTTCAGTAGTGTGTATAGCAGTGGCTCTCAACCTTTTTTGGGTACTGGAATCCCTGCATATTTTGAGACTAGGCAGGCAAGGTTTTGAGCGGTCCTCAGGGACCCCGACCCCTCTATGTTATATTATATGTTCATTACACTTTTTTATTTCACGGACCACTTGCATTTACACTTACTAATGATTTATTTTATGTTATTTTATTTAAAATTGCATACTTTGTGTGACATACTTGTCCATAGATGTTGTTTGAAGAGTTGAGACTGACGGAACAATAAATAAGTATTCTTGTAAAGTTATTGTAGTAGACTCAGGCCAGTGGCACATATTTAATTACTATATAAATGTATCATAAAAAGTAAAATATAATGGTAAATTCAATACTGAGAACTTTGTGATGGTTCTCAATGGAGATTATTTTAGATGAGATCGCACCATGCTCATTGTATCTACGAAACCGCACCCATACACAGTGTACAGTACTATTGGTATTGCAGGTTGTAAATACAAATACCGGCATACATACTGGACTGATAAGGAACACTGCTATAACTATTATTAGTAGTAGTATTATAATGATTTAAACATTTGAACAAGTTGGGACAACTACCTATCAATTATCCAGTAGTAGTACTTATGATTCCTCAAAATACATTTAACATATTACAACGTAGGCTATGTGTTAAAGCACTACTTTTGGTGTCCCCCTCAGGAATTGCTCTTGAGTTGCTCCCCTCCAAAGTTGATATCAGATTTTCGCCCCTGCTACCAACCGTTGTTTAACATTAAACATGGTAGGCTAAATCCTGGTGTTATGGTTGTGTCTCAGCCTGCGTACAGCAAACTCAGGTGAGAGCCTTTCTTTTGTTTAGTTAGCCTTAAATCGGCTAAATAATTGCCCTAAATCAAACGCCGTTTTGGAAGTAAAATAACAACCATCCAACAACGCTATTTTCTTTTAAACTTGAATGTGGTAATGTACGTTGGCGTTTCGAGGTTATTGCCCAAACTTGAGTGTCAGGCTCTGAAGGCAGGGAAGGGTTGATGATATATATATATATATATATATATATATAATATATATATTTTTTTTAAGAAACAAACGTAATCGTAGTCTATATGTCATCTATCCCAAATAGAGAAACAATATTTTCTAGGAGGGAAAACAAATGTGGAGCGTACACACAAAGCAGGCTACTTTAGACTGCTAAGGCAGATCTCTATCACTAGGCTACAATCACCTTCCCTGAATATCTTACTAAATTACCGGAGCACAATATTACTCAGTTTATAAATCAATGTAACCTTTTTTTAAATCTTCAGGGTCAGTATAGTGTATTGTGTCTTGTCAGTGATCTCTCGAAGTTTCTTTCATTTACAACCTGCACCAGTACAGTTTGCCTGGATATAAGTGATGATGTGTACAACTGGATTTTTCAGCCAATCGCGCTTGTCCAAAGTTGATCTCGTTCCCTTAGATTGTTTTGCTTCTATTGAGGTATCAAGAAGTTACTGCCAGGCTATTTCTGATTGTTTTAAATATGTATAGCGTTTCAAATAGGATTGTTCATATTTCTACCTTATTGGTAACGTATTTGATTCCCATGACATTCGCAGGTGAGTTATTTTTTTCACTCGGAGGGTAACGTTACATCAAATATAAATATTTAATCTATCCCTTGATTTGAAAGAATATAATTAGGGTACCACGGTACTGAATGTGCAATAGGCCTAGCCATTCTGTCCAGTGGACATTTCAATTAAATTATTCTTGAAGAATACCATTCTTCATAAAGTTAGTTACCATCTTACCCAGATTGGCTATACCTGCATTTCAAATGCGTGCAAATAGTCTGGGTAACCATTTCATTAACTGTTCAAGAGTCTTATGGCTTGGGGGTAGAAGCTGTTGAGAAGCCTTTTAGACCTTTTGGATATCAATGTCCCAGATTTTAACAGTTGAACGGGTAAGTTATAAATGGCCTGTTCACTGTTATGCCACTAGTGCTACCATGATTATTATAATGTTATGTTACTAGTGCTACTATGATTATTATAATGTTATGCTACTAGTGCTACCATGATTATTATAATGTTATGTTACTAGTGCTACTATGATTATTATAATGTTATGCTACTAGTGCTACCATGATTATTATGTTACTAGTGCTACTATGATTATTATACTGTTATGTTACTAGTGCTACTATGATTATTATACTGCTATGTTACTAGTGCTACCATGATTATTATACTGTTATGCTACTATGATTATTATACTGTTATGCTACTATGATTATTATACTGTTATGCTACTATGATTATTATACTGTTATGTTACTAGTGCTACCATGATTATTATACTGTTATGTTACTAGTGCTACCATGATTATTATGTTACTAGTGCTACTATGTTTATTATGTTACTAGTGCTACTATGTTTATTATGTTACTAGTGCTACTATGATTATTATGTTACTAGTGCTACTATGATTATTATGTTACTAGTGCTACTATGATTATTATGTTACTAGTGCTACTATGATTATTATGTTACTAGTGCTACTATGTTTATTATGTTACTAGTGCTACTATGTTTATTATGTTACTAGTGCTACTATGATTATTATGTTACTAGTGCTACTATGATTATTATGTTACTAGTGCTACTATGATTATTATGTTACTAGTGCTACTATGATTATTATGTTACTAGTGCTACTATGATTATTATGTTACTAGTGCTACCATGATTATTATGTTACTAGTGCTACCATGATTATTATGTTACTAGTGCTACCATGATTATTATGTTACTAGTGCTACTATGATTATTATGTTACTAGTGCTACTATGATTATTATGTTACTAGTGCTACTATGATTATTATGTTACTAGTGCTACTATGATTATTATGTTACTAGTGCTACTATGATTATTATGTTACTAGTGCTACTATGATTATTATGTTACTAGTGCTACTATGATTATTATGTTACTAGTGCTACCATGATTATTATGTTACTAGTGCTACTATGATTATTATACTGTTATGCTACTATGATTATTATACTGTTATGCTACTAGTGCTACTATGATTATTATGTTACTAGTGCTACTATGATTATTATGTTACTAGTGCTACCATGATTATTATGCTGTACTAGTGCTACTATGATTATTATACTGTTATGTTACTAGTGCTACTATGATTATTATGTTACTAGTGCTACCATGATATTATTGATGTTACTAGTGCTACTATGATTATTATGTTAGCTAGTGCTACTATGATTATTATGTTACTAGTGCTACTATGATTATTATGTTACTAGTGCTACTATGATTATTATGTTACTAGTGCTACTATGATTATTATGTTACTAGTGCTACTATGATTATTATGTTACTAGTGCTACCATGATTATTATGTTACTAGTGCTACCATGATTATTATGTTACTAGTGCTACCATGATTATTATGTTACTAGTGCTACCATGATTATTATCGTTAGCTACGTGCTACCATGATTATTATGTTACTAGTGCTACCATGATGATTATACTGTTATGTTACTAGTGCTACTATGATTATTATGTTACTAGTGCTACCATGATTATTATACTGTTATGTACTAGTGCTACTATGATTATTATGTTACTAGTGCTACTATGATTATTATGTTACTAGTGCTACTATGATTATTATGTTACTAGTGCTACTATGATTATTATGTTACTAGTGCTACCATGATTATTATGTTACTAGTGCTACTATGTTTATTATGTTACTAGTGCTACTATGATTATTATGTTACTAGTGCTACCATGATTATTATCGTTACTAGTGCTACTATGTTTATTATGTTACTAGTGCTACTATGATTATTATGTTACTAGTGCTACCATGATTATTATAATGTTATGTTACTAGTGCTACCATGATTATTATTTACTAGTGCACCATTATTATTATACTGTTATGTTACTAGTGCTACCATGATTATTATAATGTTATGCTACTAGTGCTACCATGATTATTATGTTACTAGTGCTACCATGATTATTATACTGTTATGTTACTAGTGCTACCATGATTATTATGTTACTAGTGCTACCATATTATTATACTGTTATGTTACTAGTGCTACCATGATTATTATGTTACTAGTGCTACCATGATTATTATACTGCTATGCTACTAGTGCTACCATGATTATTATACTGTTATGCTACTAGTGCTACCATGATTATTATGTTACTAGTGCTACCATGATTATTATAATGTTATGTTACTAGTGCTACCATGATTATTATGTTACTAGTGCTACCATGATTATTATACTGTTATGCTACTAGTGCTACCATGATTATTATACTGCTATGTTACTAGTGCTACCATGATTATTATACTGTTATGCTACTAGTGCTACCATGATTATTATACTGTTATGTTACTAGTGCTACCGTTATTATTATACTGCTATGTTACTAGTGCTACCATGATTATTATACTGTTATGCTACTAGTGCTACCATGATTATTATACTGCTATGTTACTAGTGTTACTATGATTATTATACTGTTATGTTACTAGTGCTACCATTATTATTATACTGCTATGTTACTAGTGCTACCATGATTATTATACTGTTATGCTACTAGTGCTACCATGATTATTATGACTGGCTACTAGTTAGCTAGTGCTACTATGATTATTATGACTGTGCTACTGTTAGCTAGTGCTACCATGATTATTATGACTGGCTCTATGTTAGCTAGTGCTACCATGATTATTATGACTGTGCTACTGTTAGCTAGTGCTACCATGATTATTATGACTGGCTACCTGTTACTAGTCGTGCTACTATGATTATTATGACTGTGCCCTGATGTTACTAGTGCTACCATGATTATTATACTGCTATGTTACTAGTGCTACCATGATTATTATACTGTTATGCTACTAGTGCTACCATGATTATGTTACTAGTGCTACCATGATTATTATACTGTTATGTTACTAGTGCTACCATGATTATTATACTGTTATGTTACTAGTGCTACCATGATTATTATACTGCTATGTTACTAGTGCTACCATGATTATTATACTGTTATGTTACTAGTGTTACTATGATTATTATACTGTTATGTTACTAGTGCTACCATGATTATTATACTGTTATGCTACTAGTGCTACCATGATTATGTTACTAGTGCTACCATGATTATTATACTGTTATGTTACTAGTGCTACCATGATTATTATACTGTATGTTACTAGTGCTACCATGATTATTATACTGTTATGCTACTAGTGCTACCATGATTATGTTACTAGTGCTACCATGATTATTATACTGTTATGTTACTAGTGCTACTATGATTATTATACTGTTATGTTACTAGTGCTACCACGATTATTATACTGTTATGTTACTAGTGCTACCACGATTATTATACTGTTATGTTACTAGTGCTACCATGATTATTATGTTACTAGTGCTACCATGATTATATTACTAGTGCTACCATGATTATTATACTGTTATGTTACTAGTGCTACCATGATTATTATATTACTAGTGCAACCATTATTATTATACTGCTATGTTACTAGTGCTACCATGATTATTATACTGTTATGTTACTAGTGCTACTATGATTATTATGTTACTAGTGCTACCATGATTATATTACTAGTGCTACCATTATTATTATACTGTTATGCTACTAGTGCTACCATGATTATTATGTTACTAGTGCTACCATTATTATTATACTGTTATGTTACTAGTGCTACCATGATTATTATACTGTTATGTTACTAGTGCTACCATGATTATTATACTGTTATGTTACTAGTGCTACCATGATTATTATACTGTTATGTTACTAGTGCTACCATGATTATTATACTGTTATGCTACTAGTGCTACCATTATTATTATACTGTTATATTACTAGTGCTACCATGATTATTATACTGTTATGTTACTAGTGCTACCATTATTATTATACTGTTATGTTACTAGTGCTACCATGATTATGTTACTAGTGCTACCGTGATTATTATAATGTTATGCTACTAGTGCTACCATGATTTCAGTAAGTAATTGTGTGTGTTTATGTAACAATATTGCTTCTGTTTCCATCCATTAATTTATACCTGTGTTTGTAATTTTTTATCTAGCCAACCATTCCCTGAAGTATTTCTACACAGCGCTCCCACAATCTACTGGCCTTCCAGAGTTCAGCGCTGTTGCTTATTTGGATGAGGAACCAATGTATTTCTATGACAGTTCTACAAAGGAAGTGGTAGCTCGACAGGAGTGGGTAAAAGGAGCCGTGGATCCAGACTTCTGGAGAAGAAATACACAAATTCTTAAGGAGAATGAGATGGTGTTCAAAGACAACATGGACACTGCAAGAGATCGCTTCAACCAGACAAGTTAGTAGGCCATCATCGGAGCATGTTTTGATAGATAGCTAACCGTAAACACTCATTGAAGATTGAAGGATCAATGTTACAATGTGTTCTTCCCTTTTAGGTGCCCTTGTATTGCAGAAAATGTACAGCTGTGACTGGGATGAGGTAACTGGTGCTACAGATGAACGTGAACAGTATGGATATGGAGGAGAGGACTTCCTGTTATTTGATCTGAAGAACAAAAGATGGATTGCACCTGGTCGGCAGGGACTCATCACCAAAATGAAGTGGGATGCTAATGTTATTAAGCTTGAAGCCAAAATTCACTATCTAACACATACGTGTATTGAATGGCTGAAAAAATATGTTTCCAATTGGAGACGCAATCTGGAGAGGACAGGTATTATTATTATGAAGACTTAATTCGTTTTTACACAATTTGAGTAGGTTTACTATTTCTATGTCTTGGAGATTCTATTTACATGTGTACATACAGTTAGATTTTTCAAACAAGATGTCATTTTTGTTGACTTGTCCAGTAGCCTTCCTGAGGAATAGTGTACAGCCAGATGCTGTCATCTGAAGAACAAAATAAACACTATAGAGCTGTATGTATTTGATCAATATTCTGATGTTTGTGTATTTAATCAATATCCTGATGTTTGTGTATTTGCTTTCCACAGTACCACCGCAGGTATCTTTGCTTCAGAAAGAACCGTCCAATCCTGTGACCTGCCATGCAACAGGCTTCTATCCGAACGCAATCATGATATTTTGGGGAAGAGATGGAGTAGAGATCCATGATGATGTGGTGCATGAAGAGACCCTGCCTAACGGGGATGGGACATATCAGAAGAGAATCCATCTCACTGTGTCCCCTGAAGACCTACAGCAGCACAACTACACATGCACTGTCCAACACGTTAGAGGCGATGATGTGGTTCTGTCTGCTAACAGGGACAGCATTCGCAGCAACAGCAGGAATACTCAGGGTTAGTAGTTCTCCTATTAACCAACGCAGTTCTCAAGGACCCTGGGAATTCAGGTTTTTGTTTCTAAATATTACATCTAAATGTTATGTTCTAGACTTCTATATGTTATTCATCTATTAGCAAACCAGTTGTATATGACAGCCTATTTTCAAATGTGCGTTCTTAGGGGACTCTGTGAATTGATGTTGTGATCCTCTGCTAATCAATGTCTTCCTAATGGTGTGATGTTTTTTTACCCTAGCAGAAATGGAAAACCAAAAATCTGAGTACTGCCAGGTAGAGTTATTGTCAGTGTTAATACATTTTAAGTGGCCGCCACTCAATGTACTTTCCGTACTAAAACCTGGGATATTGAAGCAGGGGTGTATCTAATCCAGACTCAGCAATATGACCACACACTGTGGGCAGCCTAGATATATATTGTCTGTGGTGGAGAGACTTCACAAGTCACCCCACTGTTCTGGTGATCAGTGCTCAACCAACCTGGGAAGCCTGGTTGTTGTTTCTGTTACATTTTGATTATTCGTGTTTACATGAATATTACACCATGGCATTGTTCTACTTATGTTCTCAGTTCAAGAATAACACGAATTGTCTATTCTAGACTTCTGTATGTTATTCATCTATTAGCAAACCAATTGTATATGACAGCCTCTTTTCAAATGTGCATTCTTAGAGGCCGCTGTGAAAAGTGATGTTGTGATCCTCTGCCCCTAGAGTCTGATCAGTTTTGATCACGATTTAACACAAAACATGATTAATTATCTAATCAATGTCTTCACTAATAGTGTTATGTTTTAAATGAAATCAAATGTATTCACATTGAGCGATTCTTCTTTGATCTCAGGGATCTCCATCATCATCTACATGGTCTTGGTATTGGTCATCATCGTCATTGGTACGTCAAGCCCTCTTCACCACTGTAGACACCAGCAGACACAAATATGGCAACAACTAAAACATCCAGTGCATCAGTACATTTGAATGTCAATAATACACAACACCATAGTGTTACATGTATTTTGTTTTGTCATTGAAATGATTGAAACAGATTGATATGGTTTAGATTACCAATGATGATGAGAGAAGGAAAAAAACTAATTGCCACATATTTTTCTCCTTTTATCCAAGTAATAAAGAGAAAGGCCTGGAAAAGAAAAGGTAAGTTCCCACTAGGGATGCACGATATATCGGTGAGCATATCAATATTAGCTAAATATGCCAGCGTCGGCCCAATGTCTAGTTTAACACTGATGTGCAAAACCGATGTCAAAGCTGACGTGCATACCTATATAACGTACAGTAGGTAGAGGTCGTAATGACGCCACGAAAAATACAGCGTTACACAAAACAAAATCTGAAAAATACTAAGTGAACACTTCCAAGAACTTAATTAAGTTCAAGTCGAGCAGTGATTTGAAAGAGTTAAGAAAATTTCAGCGATACAAACTCAAAGGCGAAATCCATTAATGCCAAGATAATGAAATTCATTGTCCTTGACAATCAACCGTTCTCTGTCGTGGATGATGTTGGCTTTCGCCGACTGGCCGAGCACCGGTACACACTACCAAGTAGGCGCTATTTTTTTAGATGTTGCCCTACCGGAGTTACACAGTATTGTTGAAACACATCCATGACCTATTTGCTATGGGCGTCACTGCTATTAACTTCACGACTGACATTTGGACCAGCGAGTGAGCATGATAGCACAGTGTGTCGACGAGGATTTCGTTCTAAGGAAAGCCGTATTGCATGCTCAAGAATGTGCTGGTTCTCATACCGCTGCTGCCATATCAATGGCATTGCATTTGAGAACATGTTTGAAACATGAACACACTCTCCTAGCGCCATTTGAACAACTGACTCGAGAAATAAGCTCATCAACTGCGTCTGCAGCAGACGTGATACCCTCTGTCATGGCATTGAAACACCTGCTAAACGAAACTGCCAACACAGACCGTGGGGTTAAAACTTACAAAAGTACTCGAGGCTGTGAACAAGCGATTCGGTGGCATTCTCTCTGAGCCTCTACTGTGTTGCCACTATGCTCGATTGCTGGGTACAAGGACTGCTACTTCGATGCAGACAAGGAACAGGGTTTATGTGAAATGTTACATACACAGCTGGACAAGATGGAAATGGACACCGTGACAGTGCGCACCGAGGAAGAGAGGCCACGGACAGACAGCTGAAACTTCCCTGCTGACATGTATGATGAAATCCTGGTTGAGAATGAAACGACTGAACAAATGAACAACGAAACAGCACATCAAGTACGTGAAAGAAATAGATTTTGATGATGTTTTACTGGTAATGGGGACATAACTTAAATGCCAACAAAATAACTTTTTGGACTGTGTGTAACCTTTATTTAACTAGGCAAGTCAGTTAAGAACAAATGATTATTTACAATGACTGCCTACCCCGGCCAAACCCAGACGACGCTGGGCCAATTGTGCGCCGCCCTATGGGACTCCCAATCACGGCTGGATGTGATACAGCCTGGATTCAAACCAGGGACTGTAGTGACGCCACTTGCACTGAGATGCAGTGCCTTAGACCGCTGCGTCCATGTATGTGTGTTAACTATTTAACTGTACTAGAAATGCTTAAAAAGCCGCTAAAATTTGTAATATCAGGTATCGTTTTTTGGGGGGGGGCAAGGAAAATATCGGGTATCGGACAAAAATGTCATATCAGTGCATCCCTAGTTCCCACCTATTCTTTTAACCACTATACCCTGTTGATAATACTGCAAAATGAGGGGTTTCAAACTACTTTACTCAATTGCTGCATTGTCTACTAAACAATACAGTGATCATTATATTGTATTTAACATTCATTTTCAGGCTTTAAGGTTAGTCAGTTTTGAAATTCTGAAGGCTATTATAACGTTAATCTTTCTAAAGTCCTTCTAGAACCAACAGCTGGAAAGGAAAAACAATGTGCAACTGAGTACTGAACTGTGTTGTGCTGTATGCAATAGAGGAGTGAATCCTTTATGAAGGATTTCACAATAACTTCCACCTCACCTTACTGAAAAGGTGAGGTGGAAGTTATTGTGAAATGTTCCTTTTTTCCAATTCTCAGTAAGTCTCCTGAAGAAGAGTGTTCATCTGCTCATCAATGGTGAGTATTCAGATTTCTATTTTACTAAAATATGACCCTTCGGCAATAAAGAAATTCAGTCTGGTTGTTTCCCTTTTCATTAATTAAGAGCATAATTTGAGGAGTTTAACATTAAAGAGCTTTGTAAAAATTATGTCAATAATTCGTCAAGGCATTTCCTCCATTACTGATTGAAATAAAAAATAAAAAAACATTTTCTTTTCCCCCCCAAGCAAAAACTGCTGAAATGGAGAAACCAAAAAGTAAGTACTGCCACATGGAGAGTTATTGTCAGTGATAATACATTTTATAATCTACTTTCCGTACTGAAACCTGGGAAATTGAAGCAGGGATGTATGAAGTCCAGACTCAGCAATATGACATCACCATACACGGTGGGGAGCCTAGATGGTTTGTGGTGGAGAGACTTCGTAAGTCACCCAACTATTCTGGTGATGTCGTATCGCTAAGTCTTCCATTAATGCATTCTTGTTTAAATGTCCCCGGTATCAGTACGGAAAGTAGAAAACTGTGATTTTCACAGTTTAATGTTGACATGTTAAAATAAGAAATATGCTGCTTTTCAGAGAGACATTCAGCTGATACTCTCCAGATACAACTGGTAAGAATATTTATTCCTGTATTTGTATAGCTTCATATTTGTAGTTGAAAACGGGTTCTTCAATGAACAATCTGAAACCAGTCAATGAATGCAAATGAATCTAAATGTAACTTTAAATGCACCAATGACTTGACGCAGACTCCCCTTCAAGGTATTTTGTGGACCTGAAGACTGTCAAGTTTTGAGTTTATTAGTCATCCAGACCTCTTATAGGTTCTTAAAAACAAACCCAAGTCTGGATGTTGGCCTCCCCCCATAAATGATTTTCAGTTTGTTGTTTATTTATCCACACATCACATGTACAAATGTAGCTCAGTTGGTAGAGCATGGCGGTTGCAACCCCACGGTTGTGGGTTCGATTCCCACAGGGGACTAGTAGGAAACAATTATGAAAATGAATGTACTCACTACTAGAGGTCGATCGATTATGATTTTTAAACGCCGATACCGATTATTGGAGGACCAAAAAAAGACGATACCGGTTAATCGGACGATTTTTTAAAATTTGTATTAACTTCTATGGGAAACGTGGGACGTGAACGTCCCACTCTATTCAACAGCCAGTGGTATACCGTGGCGCGAAATACAAAAACCTTAAAAATGCTACAACTTCAATTTCTCAAACATATGACTATTTTACACCATTTGAAAGATAAGACTCTCGTTAATCCAACCACATTGTCCGATTTCAAAAAAGCTTTACAGCGAAAGCAAAACATCAGATTATGTCAGGAGAGTACCCAGCCAAAAATAATCACACAGCCATTTTCAAAGCAAGCATATATGTCACAAAAACACAAACCACAGCTAAATGCAGCACTAACCTTTGATGATCTTCATCAGATGACACTCCTAGGACATTATGTTATATAATACATGCATGTTTTGTTCAATCAAGTTCATATTTATATCAAAAAACAGCTTTTTACATTAGCATGTGATGTTCAGAACTAGCATACCCACCCAAAACTTCTGGTGAATTTACTAAATTACTCATGATAAACGTTTACAAAATACATAACAATTATTTTAAGAATTATAGATACAGAACTCCTTTATGCAATCGCGGTGTCAGATTTTAAAATAGCTTTTCGGCGAAAGCACATTTTGTAATACTCTGAGTACATAGCTCGGCCATCAAGGCTAGCTATTCAGACACCCGCCAACGTCGAGGCTCAGTAAACTCCTTTGCTGTTCTTCGTCAGAATGCACTCCCAGGACTTCTACTTCAACAACAAATGTTGTTTTGGTTCCAAATAATCCATAGTTATTATCCAAATACCTCCGTTTTGTTCGTGCGTTCAGGTCACAATCCAAAGGGTGACGCGCGGGCGCATTTCGTGACAAAGAAATTCTAAATGTTCCTTTACTGTACTTTGAAGCATGTCAAACGCTGTTTAAAATCAATTTTTATGCGGTTTTCCTCGTAAAATAGCGATAATATTCCAACCGGACAACCTTGTATTCATTCAAACAGATGAAGAAAAAAATGGCCAAGTCTCGTGGCCGCGCATTTCCAGGCTCTGAGCCACCAGGCAGACCACTCACAAACAGAGTTCTTGTACCTTGCCCAGAGACATCAGACGCCCCAATCCACTTTCTGGCGCCTTCAGAGAGCCAATGGAAGCCTTAGAACGTGTCACGTAACCCCAAAGATACTGTAATTTGTTATGAAAACTTGAAATCGGCCCTACTCACTACTGTTAGTTGGTCTTGATAAGAGTGTCTGCTAAAGGATGAAATGTGATTGTGGAGGGCGAGGGAGATAAAACTCAGACAGCTTGTGGGAGGGGACTTACTCAAATGCACATGCACACAATACTGTGATTATTGTCAATAGATTATGATCATTTACAGGATATGTTGTTTGCATGCTATTTTAAGGTGAATTTTGTTCAGGATGAATGTTTTCATATTTAAGGTTCCGACAGAACGTCCAACAGAAGCAGAACAATTTCCTCAGGCTTCAACTGTCTGTTGACTCTGACAACTTTACGTAAGTATCCATTAATTGTGATCCTTTTGGTGTATAATATCAGCATGTAAAGTAAATGTTTTGAATCCTGTGTGACAGATGAACTTGTGCATTGATTTTGTACATGGATGTAACTGTCTAAGTTCTGTGCTTTGTTCTCTGATTACACATTTTTTATTTTCTGTGCTTTCTCCTAGAAAAAGGATGGAAAACAAGTAAGTTGGGATCTTCTTAACATCTCATTTGCTGTATGTGCTTGGAATAGTTTTGATATTCTTTAATTACATGAATCTGCTTTAATAACATACATCTGATAGTATGTTCTCTTTCCTAGGTTTTTAGTCTAGGCCTACTGCAGTTGGAGGGGTGTCTTCTTTTGTGATCTTGGACACCTGAATTATCTGTGGAGTTGCAAAATATTTCAGAGGGTTTGGAATTTGTTAATTCAGTATATTGGCTACCATACAAAGCTCTCAAACTAGTAATGTATGCACAAAAAAGTAATCTTCCTGATACTAGGGCTGGTACAATTATCATATAGTCGTGTAACCGACAGTTATGGACAATAACCGTGAACCAAAACATACAGTCGTCATAATCGTCTTAATACATTCATTTTATGAGAAGGGGGATTCTACTTTATATTCAAGAACATACAGTTTACCCAAATTACATTTGTAATTTTTAAATTAAGTGGGTAAAGTTGGCAATCATTTTATGAGCAGATCGGCACGGTCAGGAGTAGGAGATTCCTTTTCAAAGGTTCCAAGCGGTCAAAACCATACGTTTTTTAGACAGGGGTGTCAACAAAGCTGTGTTGTATTCGTTAGGTAAAGATGCATTGGAAGCCCAAAACATTATTCTACAAATCACAATCATGACAATAACTACATGATTGTCTTTAGTATCATTAAAGGTGAAGACAGTTATTTTATCAAATCAATTCTCTGTAATTATTATTACGTGATTAAGCTAATCATGTACATTAATTAACTAGGAAGTTGGTGCACCACGGAAAATGTTCAGATTACAAAGTTAGAATTTTCTGAATATAACTCTTTTTAAAATATTTTAATATCTGATCAAATAGTCTTCTATTAATTAATTATTATTACCTTCGTCAGTCTCATCTGGACGTTGTAAATGATTGGTTATCTGGACGAACCCAGCCTTTACTATAATTCATCCATACACCAATTGGCTCAATTATTTATTTACTAACTAATTAAGCAGTTACAGAGTATACAATACATAATAACATTATACAGTAAAATACCGTCGCTTGTGGACTAAACAAGACAAAACAGTTTGGTTATAACACCGTAAATTCAGAGAGAAGAGAAGGGGGTTTTGGAAGGAAGTCTAAGGAATTGGTCTTTATCGGACCTGGGAAGCTATTCTTGCATAAATACATATGCCACTAACGATCGCTCATTCGGAAAAGCAATGCATTGTATTTACTTGAAGCTGGTTTGCCCAGTCGATGTCACCCTGTCCTTTGTGGAATCTTCCGGGTCGTTGTGTGAGAAGTTCACGTGGTCTGAGAGGTTAATCTCACTCTGGAGATTCGTCCACGTCTGTCTGTTCTCGTACTAGATTTGCAACTTTTCCAGCTGCAGTCTGTTAGGCTGTCATCTAGGACTCACTTCTTCTTAAGTGATCAATAGTTCAGAGTTCATACCATTTCACGTGTAGAGCAAGCTCCCACGTTTCCTGGCCAGTATGGTTGACATTAGAATTAGCCCTTTTAAACGTGAGGACAAATCCTTACGGTATTCAGAAATTGACGTGACTTTGGGTCACAGGGCTTTTATAGAAATGTAGAAAAGGGGTTGGTTCATAATTTCCAACCATTCATTTTAAAGGTTAACATCACATTACATCATTTCGCAAATAGTTTAATCTTTACTCATTCATTTTATACAATAATTAGATGCAAACCTCATAACTGAGGCACCTGTATAAACAGAGTTAGGCTAACGTGGCTGTATTGTCTTTCATGAGGTCACAATCATGAAACAAAACGGACCGGGTCGTAGCTGGCTTCTCCACCGACATTTTACACATTGTCCAAAATAGGAATATTGTTTAATTCTCAAATTCTGGGATGTAGTAGAATTGGGCGGGAGAATCCCTTTGTCTTACTGTGAAAATCTCTATACTGCATGGTCAGGGAGAGAGGAGTCTCTGGTATTTACGAAGTGGTTGTGAGGTCGTAAAACTACTCTCCCCTCCTAACAGTAGGGGGAGTTGTTTACATCTCTGCTAGCCAGTTCACTGAAAGGGCTAGCGTCATGACAGTAGTGTATGATATCATATAATAAAATATATTGTTGTGTGCGGCCTTAACCCAATACCTGGACACCTCGTGAAGAGGTTTGGCCCAATGGGAATATACGGGACAGTAGTGGAGTTAGTGACTGACAGATCTGCTTAGAGGGCTCGGTCTGTTTAGCGTAACGATTTTTTTTCAAATTTGGGTCGTGAGAGGTTTTGAATGGGTCTTGGGTGTTGAGTATCAACAAAAAACATTTGGAAGTAATGTATTGTGTGCTAATTTGCATAAATTAGCATACAATAACTCACCAACAGTAACTCTTGAACCGTTCAAGCTAGAGACACCAAACCAACTTTCGCATGTTCAGGCTATCCTGTCAATTGTAATTGATCCTTCACAAGCTAGAATGCACACCACATTCTCATCAGGAAATGTACTTTTCTCGTTTTTAATTGTAATTTTTTGTCTGCACTGACTCCTTTATAAGGGCAGGGATGAGGGATTATCTGCAATGTCACCATATTGTGCACCAATGGCGGTCAGTGCCATTTCTGATGAGGGAGGATGATTTTTTTTTCACAAGCGTGGCCTTATTTCTATTACAGCATGTTGGATGAATGTCATTCATAATCCATTCACCCAGTTCAATGTAACATTGATATGTTTAGGCTACTACATGATACTCACATTTTCATAAGGTTGCAACAACCTAGTCTGAATGAAAGTTTACAATGTAGGTGCACACAGGTTGAGAGAAAAATGTGAGATGACACCCCGACAGTGACACATGGACAGACTGCATCTAGGTTATCTAGGGTGTAATCATTAGTCCAACAGTTGCAAACGAGAGTTTCTATTGGACAAATTCCGGTATTTTTATCCCGTTTCGTTTGCTTCCGTTTAAGAAACGTTTTTCAACAAAATCGCTGGAATGAATACACCCCTGATCACGCAAGCACAGTTCACTTTCATACGTAGCAGCCACGTTGTATTCATTCTAGCCTCTATGCACTCTCCTCTCACCTTTTCACTTTGTTTGTGAACTTCAATGCACAACACATCAGCTGTATATGACCAGGCAAAAAAACCTTTCCAAACCATGACATAACCTCTACACACAGCCTACCTCATTGTCCACATATTAGCTACAGTAACGTCCTAGTCAACATAGCTAATATAACTAATGCGTTAGGCAACATGCTACAATCAGGCAGTAACTTTACAGTTACAGTGTAAGCAGTTACGCGGGCGGGCCCAGTTTGTGGAAATAAATAAAACCAAAAGCTTACCTTGACTTGGAAGAGTTCCAGTGTTGTGTTGGATAGTCATAGGCAGCTAGCTAACATAGCATCCCTCTGTTTGTGCTGGGTGTTTGAGTAACTAAACTAGCCAGCTGCATTTGCTAGCTAAGTAAGTGAAACTGAAAGTGATAAAAAAGCTTCTCCATTTTTGAAAAAATGAATTTGTCTCTCTTGGAGTCAACTACTCACTACATGTTATACACTGCAGTGCTAACTAGCTGTAGTTTATGTTTTCAGTACTAGATTCATTCTCTGATCCTTTGATTTGGTGGACAACATGTCAGCTCATGCTGCAAGAGCTCTGATAGGTTGGATACTTCCTCCAGAAGTTGTCATAATTACTGTATAAGTCTATGGAAGGGGTTGAGAACCAACAGCCTTGTAGGTTTTGTATTGAAGTCAATGTACCCAGAGGAGGACGGAAGCTAGCTGTCCTCCGGCTACACCATGGTGCTACCTTACAGAGTGCTGCTGAGGCTACTGTAGACCTTCATTGCAAAACCGTGTATTTTGTTATTTGGTGACATGTGAATATATTATGTATAGTTTTATCTAAAAAGGATAACTTTTTTAATGTTTTACTATTTTTATGAAATGTACTGACTAGGATGGTCCTCCTCTTCCTCCTCTGAGGAGCCTCCACTGTTGTGCACCAATATGGATGTTACATTAGATGGCTGTTTAGGGAAAACTAAGGGATTGCCTGATTGTTCTTATTTGGGGAGTGATGAGCCCTCTACGCTGCAGGATTTTCACAGCACTTTTCCACCAACATATTGGAATGAGAACCAAATTAAAATAGGGATACTATGAGTGGTTAATGATTACAAGTGATTATATCAGAGTCTCAGAACTAAAGGTGTGAGAGTGTCTGGGAAATAATTTCAAATGTTTAATTTCACTCTATTCTTTCCAGTTTTCAATGTTATTTTATTTAACAGTTGGGAAGAGATTGACTGCATCACTATTGGTCTTTGTGTGAGGTATTGATGTGTTGAAGCTACCGAACTGTCTGTTCAAGCAGTTGGCACACAGTTCGGACATTCATCGGTACAAGACATGCAACCAGAGGTCTCTTCACAGTACCCTAAACAGAGGCTGGGAAACGCACAGCATTAAATAGCTATGACTACATGGAACTCTGCTGCCTCAGGTAACTCAAGCTAGCAATAAAATCAGTTCAAAGAACACCTTACTACACAAAGGGGACTGTGAAGAGACAAATACATTTTATATATCTTGAGGTTTATTTTGCACTGTATTATGTATTAGACCTAGATATTGTGTGTAAGTTCTGATACTTGGGCTGTGACGTTTTTAAATGTATGTAATTCAGTCCTTAACCAATAATGTTCTGTACTATGTATTATTTCATGTTGACCTCAGAAAGAGTAGCTGATGCTTTTGTAGGATCAGTTACAGTACCAGGAACATATTTGTGCTGCTGGAGAAATACTGCAATTGTTGTAATTTATTTTCACATATAATAAAGATGTTATTGCATTGCCGAGGTTGTGGGTTTGATTCTCTCTGGGGGCAAACATACTAAAATGTATGCAGATACTGTAATGTAAGTTACTTTGTATTTAGGTTATATATACACTACCAGTCAAGTGTGTGTGTGTGTGTGTGTGTGTGTGATGACATTGCCAAAAGGCACCTAAAGGACTCTCATACCATGAGAAACAAGATTCTTTGGTCTGATGAAAGCAAGATTTAACTCTTTGGCCTGAATGCCAAGCGTCACGTCTGGAGGAAACCTGGCACCATCCCCACGTTGAAGCATGGTGGTGGCAGCATCATGCTGTGGGGATGTTTTTCAGCGGCAGGGACTGGGAGACTGGTCAGAATCAAAAGATGAACGGAGCAAAGTACCGAGAGATCCTTGATGAAAACCTGCTCCAGAGCACTCAGGACCTCAGACTAAGGCGAAGGTTCACCTTCCAAATGGACAACCAAAAGCACACAGCCAAGACAACACAGGAGTCTCTGAATGTCCTTGAGTGGCCCAGCCAGAGCCCAGACATGAACCTGATCGAACATCTCGAGAGACCTGAAAATAGCTGTGCAGCTACGCTCCCCATCCAACCTGACAGAGCTTGAGAGGATCTGCAGAGAAGAATGGGAGAAACTCACCAAATATAGGTGTGCCAAGCTTGTAGCGTCATACCCAAGAAGACTCAAGGCTGTAATCGCTGCCAAAGGAAAGAGCTAAGTAAAGGGTCTGAATAGTAATGTAAATGTGATATTTCATTTTTAAAATTTTATTTTATATACATTTGCTAAAATGTCTAAAAACCTGTTTTTGCTTTGTCCTTATGGGGTATTGTGTGTAGATTGATGATGGGAATAAAATGATTTAATCTATTTTAGAATAAGGCTGTAACAAAATGTGGAAAAGTCAAGGGGTCTGAATACTTTCCGAATGCACTGTATGCCTAAAAATACCTGAAACATCCCCTTTCTAATGAAACAGGAGACAAAAAGAGGACGTTTCCCTTGGCCATACTGTATGTCAGACAGATAGCCACAGGATGCATGGAATATACTGGAGTAGTTATGCATAGCTGACACGGCAGTCCTCTGCTCTTAGTGTGGGACAGTCACTTCCCCTTGCATTATCTGTAGGCTATGCACATTGCTGTTGCAATAGCCCAGTGGTGATGTCAGCAGTTTGCTTCAGAGAACACCATCCAATACTATTTAAAGTTATATTGGAAGAGTTCCCCAAGTGTGTTGTTTGTTGATTGGTTTAATCCTATGAGAAAGACATAGACATAGACACAGAGGTAGCAAGAGAGAGAGAGAAAATGAGTGTGTATTTTACGTGGTGAAAGTGACAAGAGGGAGGAGGAGGCTTCCGCTCATAGCTGTATATTGTACTGTACTCATTGTATATTTTGTATATAAAATCTGTTCCTTAAGAATGATGAAAGACTAGGGCATGAGCCCCATGTGGTCTGTTGCTGAGCCACTAACCTGGGGGAAGGAGTATTATGGAGTGTTGCTTAGTCACTAACCTGGGGGAAAAGAGTATTATGGGGTGTTGTTTAGCTACTAACCTGGGGGAAAATAGTATTATGGAGTGTTGTTTAGCCACTAACCTGGGGAAAAGAGTATTATGGAGTGTTGCTTAGCCACTAACCTGGGGGAAAGAGTATTATGGAGTGTTGCTTAGTCACTAACCTGGGGAAAAGAGTATTATGGGGTGTTGTTTAGTCACTAACCTGGGGAAAAGAGTATTATGGAGTGTTGTTTAGACACTAACCTGGGGAAAGGAGTATTATGGGGTGTTGTTTAGCCACTAACCTGGGGAAAAGAGTATTATGGAGTGTTGCTTAGTCACTAACCTGGGGAAAAGAGTATTATGGAGTGTTGTTTAGCCACTAACCTGGGGGAAAAGAGTATTATGGAGTGTTGCTTAGTCACTAACCTGGGGAAAATAGTATTATGGGGTGTTGCTTAGCCACTAACCTGGGGAAAGGAGTATTATGGAGTGTTGCTTAGTCACTAACCTGGGGAAAAGAGTATTATGGGGTGTTGTTTAGTCACTAACCTGGGGAAAAGAGTATTATGGAGTGTTGCTTAGTCACTAACCTGGGGAAAAGAGTATTATGGGGTGTTGCTTAGCCACTAACCTGGGGAAAGGAGTATTATGGGGTGTTGTTTAGCCACTAACCTGGGGAAAAGAGTATTATGGGGTGTTGTTTAGCCACGAACCTGGGGGAAAAGAGTATTATGGAGTGTTGTTTCGCCACTAACTTGGGGGAAGAAGTGTTATGGAGATAGCCAGCTGAAGCGTAACCATGCTGTATGGACCATCACAATATTGGGACTGCTCTTCCTCCCCATTCTTGTCGCAGGAAGGCCAAGAAGATAATCAGGGAACCCAGCAACCCGAGCCATGGCCTGTTCTCCCCGCTTCCATCACTCAGAGGTGGACAGTATAGGAGCATCATGTCAAAAACTGTCAGACCAATAGCTTCTTCCCCCAGACCATCAGGCTGCTGAATAGCCACCACTAGTCAGCTACCTGTTCCCCCTGTCCCCCGAAATTCCTACCACCCGCTGCTCCCCCTATCGACATTTTACTCCCCTCCCCCTCAACGGACATTTACCCTGCTCCCACCCCCCAATGAATATTTATCATTGTTACAGTTGTAAATATGTATATATTATTATTTGTATTATTGTTCCATTCACTTCTCTTGACCTGCACAGTTGGAGCTCGGAGCTTAAGAATTTCACTGTACCCTGCAATTACATCTGTGACCCTGTGCATGTGACTAATAAACTCTAAACTGAAACTCCTTCCCTCTCCACCCACACGGCCTTTGTTCCCCTCTGGCGGCCCGCTGATCACAAAGCATCATGGTGAGTACTGTGGGCCGAGACGAGGCTCCTCAGTCTGGGTCATTCCACTATTAAAGCTGAAACAGTGGCAATGGCAAAAAAAAGCCTCGTCAGCGAACCGAAATGTATCTCTTGTCTTTTGAAAGCCCCGAACAAGCCAAGGGCTGTATAGGTTACTGGGCACAGAAAGATGCAACAAACAGAAAGCAGCATGCTCAAATACTGTAGTCAGCTTTTTTCCCCACTCTGTCGGTGACATCTAGTAAAAACTCTTATTTTACCAAAATAATTAAAGAGGACTGGAGCCGTCCTTCTAAAATAAGAAGGGGTCTACTCAAACTTACCATGTCTGGTTTTAGGCGGGGATATGATGGGAAAAAAAGCAGCCCTGGCCAACTCTGAAATCCCTTTAAGAAGCAGAGAGAGAGCGGTCTGGCCAAATAGCAGTATGGAGGGGAGAGGACAGTGAACAGGCCATGCCTTTAAAAGCCTGTCTGAATACTTCTAAAGTACTGCTGCAGTAGAGCAAGGGCCAAAGTTCAAACCATCATAAAGAGATATTTTAGTCTGCCTCTTTCATGTGATTCATGCTTTTCATATTTGTCTCCATTGGACACAGTAGGTATTTTTCAGATGACTCACTGAATATTATAATAATAATAACAACACATGGGATATATATAGCGCTTTTCATGGACCCAAAGACGCCTATCATGCAAACTTGTATTCAAACATTAAAATGTCAGACTTGATTTGGCCTAACACATTTTTTGATCAACCCCTACAAAAATCTGCATTAATTATAATCCACAATAATTAACATTTCCTGTTGCTGCAGGATTATTTTCCTGCTGTGAGAAAATGGTAAAATTAAGATCCTATATCTTTGCCAAAAACCCTTATTAAAGACAAAACTCGCTTGAACACATTTGTCAAATAATATTAAAGTATCAATGTGATTGCAAAAATCCTTTATTTCAAAGGACCAAAATAATACATTTGAAACAAGCAGTCAAAGGCCATGGGTCAAAATGTATCTCATAACAACTACATCTGTTCCTGTTAGCATGTTAAAAGTAAATTCAATGTGACTGAGTAAAAGACTCATAGTAAAGTTCTCAATACGTTAAATTAATTGAGTTTCAGTAGTATGGCACCAATTTGGAATATCAGAAGAGTCCAACCTTTTTTGTGACATGAGAGAGTACATGTACAGTGTATTCAGAAAGTATTCAGACCTCTTGACTTTTTCCACATACTGTACAGCCTTATCCTAAAATGGATTAAAATGTTATTTTTCCTCATCAATCTACTCACAATACCCCATGACACAGTAAAAACAGGTTTGAAAAATCACCTTTACACACAGTACCAGTCAAAAGTTTAGACACACCTACTCATTCCAGGGTTTTTCTTTGTTTACTATTTTCTACCTTGTAGTATAATAGTGAAGACATCACAACTATGAAATAACACATAAGGAATCATGTAGTAACCAAAAAAGTATTAAACAAATCAAAATATATTTTATAATTGAGATTCTTCAAAGTAGCCACCCTTTGCCTTGATGACAGATTTTCACACTCATCATCCACTTAAGAATGATGGAGGCCACTGTGTTCTTGGGGACCTCCAATGCTGCAGAAATGTTTGGTACCCTTCCCCAGATCTGTGCCTCAACACAATCCTTTCTCGGAGGTCTACGGACAATTCCTTCGTCCTCATGGCTTGGTTTTTGCTCTAACATGCACTGTCAACTGTGGGACCTTATATAGACAGGTGTGTGCCTTTCCAAATCATGTCCGATCAATTGAATTTATCACAGGTGGACTCCAATCAAGTTGTAGAAACATCTCAAGGATGATCAATGGAAACAGGACGTACCTGAGCTCAAAGTCAAGGGGTCTGAATACTTACTGAATGCATTGTACGTACAATGCAAATGCAGTCAACACAAGAGTTTGATAAGCAGCAGTGTTTTAAAACAAGTGAAATGACGCAGAACTTATTTACATACCTGTATTTCTCAAATCCATTGTTTGCACTTTTTTTAATCATATTGTTAATAGGCCACATCAATCATATTAAATATATCAAACATTTTAATAGTAAAAAAAGAAAGAGGAAAGAAACCAAGTTGATTCTGAAACCACTTGTGTATCACATTTCAACTTAAAACACAATAAAGGACAATAATGGTAATAATAACAATAATAATGATGATAATCATTGTAACAACTACAAGGAAATCTCTTTTCAGCATCTCCATGATGAAATAATTATATTTAGCATTACTGCCCAATCATTTAGTGTTTACATAAAACATTCAACATGGTATCCTTCCAGAAGAGACGGTTTGGTTTTCAGATGTCAGTGAACTGTCATTAGATCATCATAAGACTGGAATAGTTGCTGGCAACGTCTAGATTCTGACAATATACAGTACTTCCCATCTCACCAAGATGGTATCTTGTAATGTATGTTAGAGGACTTGAATCACAAATGAATAAATACTGAATTCAAAGCAGCTTTCAGCTAGCTCAGTCACAGTTGACTTTAGTATTGGTCAAACACTCTCACAGGAGGTACAAGATGTCAACGACAACAACAAAATGATAATTCAAGTGAACAAAAATATGACAATTGTACAGAAGTGTGAGGACATCAACCGATCACCTGAAATATAATACCGCAAAAATAGAACAAAAAGACAACAATTGTTACAGATTTCCCAACCTCAAATATTAAAATGCAAAAGAAGGTCCATCTCTGTATAATGTTTTTGGGGACCTAAATAACCCTAGTTTCCCTGACCGACTACCGTATCTGCATCACTGGGTGCTTGAAATAAAGTGCAGGATATTCTAGACCTGTTTTTCCTTCTTCAAAGCTTTACATTAGTTAATCTAATATTCTGAAACAATTCATTAAATGTTACCCAATAGAGGAACCTCATGAGCACTGGACTTTGCATTTGAAGGTTCCATTCCTGTTGTATGACAACTCATGACACCGATCATGATGTCATGTGTCACAACAAATCATAAAGATGATGGTGCCATAAGCATCTATACATGCAGGGTTAGGTGGTGTCTCCATGACTACCAATGACTATGTTGTACTTCTACCAGGACTAAAAATATATATGTTTTTACATAAAAAAAACAGTAACAACACTTCTAAGACTTATTTTCTTCTGAGTTATTTTAAAAACAGAATAAAACTCAACTTTAGCGCTCTGACGTCATATTGTAAACAAAGGACTCAAATGATGATTATGTTGTTATGAAACATCAAACCCAACCAAACAAAAGTACCAAAAATATGTAGGCCTAAGTGTTGCTTTTGTTTCCATGTTGTCAAGTAGAGTAACAAGCTGGTCCAGTGGTAGGGTGGGTGGGTGGGGACCCTCCAGTCAGTCAGTGTCCCCTGGAGGTCCCCAGTCGGAGGTAAAAGCCTGAGGTCTGGGGGTCTGGGAGGCTGAGGAGGGCAGGGGAGTTGGCCGTTAGAGGGCACCACTCCTATTGGGCAGAACACAGCCTCCTGAGTAGGTCCCGTTAAGAACGCAGCCATTTTCCATCTGAGAAAAGAAGAAGACATGGTGACAATGAAGGGAACCTGCCTTTCAGCTTGTGAATGGTATGATGTTGATGGGTGACTACCAGCAGTAGATTGACAAGTGAAAAACCAATGACTGCTTCGTCAGCCATATTAGCAATTTAATAAAGAGCTGTTGAAAGATACATTCTCAATATCAAACATCATCAATCTAAAAAATAATTTAAACTTGCGCTTACCCATTTTGTGATTTGCAGTATTAATTATGGAAGTTATTTGTGAATGAATGGTGATTGTAAATATTTATCTAAACACATTGCGGCCCTGAGTAGCACCTCCTGTCCTGGTGTGAACTATGGAACCTTACTGTCTCTACAGAACCCTTTGTCTTAAACCTGCAATTAAGTGCTTGTCAGTTCCCTTTAAATAGTGGCCATTAATTAAATGCTACAGTCTTAGAAAAAAAAGGTTCCAAAAGGGTTCTTCAGCTGTCCCCATAGGACCACTCTTTTTGGTTCCAGGTAGAACCCTTTTTGGTTCGAGGTAGAACCCTTTTGGGTTCCATGTAGAACCCTCTGTGGAAAGGGTTCAACATGGAACCCAAAAAGGTTCTACCTGGAACCAAAAAGGGTTCTACCTGGAACCAAAAATGGTTCTTCAAAGGGTTATCCATATGGGGACAGCTGAAGAACCCTTTAAAGGTTATAGATAGCAACTTTTTTCTAAGAGTGTACTGACCCTGAACAAGTGCCACAAAAGAAAGGGGTGCAAAAATAACAGTATATAAACTTTATTGTTGAATAATCATGAGGGGAGGAATAATTATGTTATTGTTGACAGGAGGAGGAAGAGAAGTGAAAGTAGGAATCTGTCAAGGAACAGTTAGCACAAGATGTCAGTGTTGAAGTTAGAGGGCTTCTACTGTGTGTGTTGTGTCTTACTGTATGAGTGTCCCTTTACATAAACTCCATTATGTTCACTGAAGACAAAACCAACAATGCAAAGCAACTCGGGGGATTATTCAGAATTTTGACCTACACTGTCCAGCTTGCAAGGCCTCTGAGGCCCTCTGTTAGGGACCGTTGTCCCTAATCCTATCCATAACGTCCACTCTAATGCCACTGTCAGGAACTCTCACCCAAAGGAATAGAATTAGAAGACTGAGTGTGCATAACATTAGGAACACCTTCCTAATATTGAGTCGCAGCCCCCTCGTTTCCCTCAGAATAGCCTCAATTCGTCGGGACATGGACTCTACAAGGTGTCGAAAGCGTTCTATAGGGATGCTGGCCCATGTTGACCTTAATGCTTCGCACAGTTGTGCTAAATTGGCTGGATGTCCTTTGGGTGGTGGACCATTCTTGATACACATGGGAAACTGTTGAGCGTGAAAAACGCAGCAGCATTGCAGTTCTTGACACAAATCAGTGTGCCTGGCGCCTACTACCATACCCCCGTTCAAACGCACTTAAATCTTTTGTGCTGTTCATTCACCCTCTGAATGGCACACACACAATCCATGTCTATATTGTCTCAAGGCTTAACAATCCTTCTTTAACCTGTCTCCTCCCCTTCATCTACACTGATTGAAGTGGATTTAACAAGTGACATCAATAAGGGATCATAGCTTTCACCTGGATTCACCTGTTCAGTCTGTCATGGAAAGAGCAGGTGTTCTTAATGTTTTGTATACTCAATGCATGAATATATAATCCATGTGGTCTCACCTTACTGTGGTTGGGGTGGTGAGGGATGTCAGAGGTCACCATGCCATTGGCCTCCAGTGAAGAGTGTCCAACCACAAGGATCTGCTCTACTGTAGCAGAGGGAGGAGGGCACTGCACCTGAGCCAAGGGAGGGGTCAGCTTCTCCTGCTGCAGCTGCTGCTGCTTGTAGTTCATCCTCTGGTAGGACGAAATGGCAGCCCCGGTCCCGTGGTGCTGCCCGTTCCCCCCATATGTACATCCGTTGATGGTATAATCCATGCCGGGAACATCAGCCATAGTGTAATTCATACAAGAGTCTATGGTGGTGTGTGTCAGGAGAGGTACCTGGCCATTGTTAAGGCAGGGGTTGCTGTTCAGGGTTGTTTCCCCAGTGCGGTTGCTGTTCAGGGTGGATTCCCCAGGGGGGTTGCTGTTCAGGGTTGTTTCCCCAGTGGGGTTGCTGTTCAGGGTGGATTCCCCAGGGGGGTTGCTGTTCAGGGTGGATTCCCCAGGGGGGTTGCTGTTCAGGGTGGTTTCCCCAGTGGGGTTGCTGTTCAGGGTGGTTTCCCCAGTGGGGTTGCTGTTCAGGGTGGTTTCCCCAGGGGGGTTGCTGTTCAGGGTGGTTTCCCCAGGGGGGTTGCTGTTCAGGGTGGTTTCCCCAGGGGGGTTGCTGTTCAGGGTGGTTTCCCCAGTGGGGTTGCTGTTCAGGGTGGTTTCCCCAGTGGGGTTGCTGTTCAGGGTGGATTCCCCAGGGGGGTTGCTGTTCAGGGTGGTTTCCCCAGGGGGGTTGCTGTTCAGGGTGGTTTCCCCAGTGGGGTTGCTGTTCAGGGTGTATTCCCCAGGGGGGTTGCTGTTCAGGGTGGTTTCCCCAGTGGGGTTGCTGTTCAGGGTGTATTCCCCAGGGGGGTTGCTGTTCAGGGTGGTTTCCCCAGGGGGGTTGCTGTTCAGGGTGGTTTCTCCAGGGGGGCAGTAGCTATAGTCCTGCCATTGCTGTTTGCCAGCTGGGCGATGCTCTGTGTGTGTGTTTGGAATGCCACACACTCCGTTGAGATTAGCGCCTGGATGTTTGGCATGGCTGTGAGGGAGCTGTCTCTGGACCCTGGCCTGCTGATGCTGGAGGTAGTGTTGACGTTGGTGGGCTTGCCGCCAGTGATGGTCCCCATCCGGCTCTGACGCCTTTCCATTTAACAGAGTCTGCAGGGTGTGACAGTCGTCAACCGGGACCTTTGTACTGGCTAGAATGTGCGGGGATGTCCATTGTCTGTTGTGTATTGGCTGACTCTGCCCCTGCAGTCCATTCACCACTGGATGGGGTAAGTGGTTGCTATTCTGGGCCCAGTCTTGGACCGCCCTCCCTGGCCGCATGCTGAGGTGCTTCTGCATCTGCTGGGAGAGCTGAACTATGGGGGCCTTATGGGGAACGTACTGAGGGTACATATTGGTGGCAGAAGTGGGATTACTTTCAACAGGAGCCTTTGTTGTTTTTGTGGTGGTTTTTGGGGCATTTGTTCCTGGGATAGTGGAGGGTACCTGGTCCCCGTCCTCTGCCCCGTCTGTCTTTGCCTCCAGGGAGTTGTGGATGTAGGACAGGATTTCATCATTGGTCAGCAGGTCATCCAGGGTGGGAACCCGCTCAGGGTCCATCTCCACCCGGATCATCCTCTCGTCCAGCAGCAGCAGCTCCAGGTCCTCAGCGCTCAGCCCCAGGCCCTCCAAAGCCCCAAACAGTTCGCCGTTGGAACAGTTCTCCCCATTGCCTCCATCCCCATCCCGGTCCACCCCACCCCCCAGACCCCCCAGGGACAGTGAGTCCAGAGTCGCCAGCATAGGGTCGAAGCTCGACGCCGGCTCTGGAAGCCCCGGACCCACCACTCCGTTGGACGACTCATCCCAGCCCTGGAGCAGGGCGGTGGGGTCGGAGTCAGAGAAGCCGACCCGGCTGCTGTGGAAGGACAGCTGGGGCTCCAAGGCCGGCTGGCAGACATATACAGACTCATTCTGACTCATCAGCGCACCCAAGAGGGAGCCCGGGTCCAGGCCATCCCTGGACACCCTGTCAATCCGGCCCTTCTTGGACTTGTTGCCGTTCTTCTCGGAGCCCTGGGTGCTGTGGTTGAAGCGTCCAATTGGATGGTTGGACTGGTAGAGCAGGGCCTCTCCTGTGGCGAAGGTAAAGGGAAGGTGCATGGAACGTTTACGTAGGTGTTCGCCTCCTTCCTCCTCCCTAAAAGGATAGAAAACAAACAGCACCTGTGAGATCTCGGTCTCGAACCCACTACCCTGGCATTACAAGCACCATGCTCTACTAACAGAACTACAGAGGACCATGTTCTACTAACTGAACTACAGGGACCATGTTCTACTGACTGAACAACAGAGGACCATGTTCTACTAACTGAACTACAGAGGACCATGTTCTACTAACTGAACTACAGAGGACCATGTTCTACTAACTGAACTACAGAGGACCATGTTCTACTAACTGAACTACAGAGGACCATGTTCTACTAACTGAGCTACAGAGGATCATGTTCTACTAACTGAACTACAGAGGACCATGCTCTACCAACTGAACTACAGAGGACCATGTTCTACTAACTGAACTACAGAGGACCATGTTCTACTAACTGAACTACAGGGACCATGTTCTACTAACTGAACTACAGAGGACCATGCTCTACCAACTGAACTACAGAGGACCATGTTCTACTAACTGAACAACAGAGGACCATGTTCTACTAACTGAACTACAGAGGACCATGTTCTACTAACTGAACTACAGAGGACCATGTTCTACTAACTGATCTACAGAGGACCATGTTCTACTAACTGAACAACAGAGGACCATGTTCTACTAACTGAACTACAGAGGACCCTGTTCTACTAACTGAACTACAGAGGACCATGTTCTACTAACTGAACTACAGAGGACCATGTTCTACTAACTGATCTACAGAGGACCATGTTCTACTAACTGAACTACAGAGGACCATGTTCTACTAACTGAACTACAGAGGACCATGTTCTACTAACTGAACTACAGACGACCATGTTCTACTAATTGATCTACAGAGGACCATGTTCTACTAACTGAACTACAGAGGACCATGTTCTACTAACTGAGCTACAGAGGACCTGGAGCCATGCTCTACTAACTGAACTACAGAGGACCGTGTTCTACTAACTGAGCTACAGAGGACCTGGAGCCATGCTCTACTAACTGAACTACAGAGGACCATGTTCTACTAATTGAACTACAGAGGACCATGTTCTACTAACTGAACTACAGAGGACCATGTTCTACTAACTGAGCTACAGAGGACCATGTTCTACTAACTGAACTACAGAGGACCATGTTCTACTAAGTGAACTACAGAGGACCACATAATCCCTTCCTCCATCTGTGTTGTCTGATGTCATAACTGTGTCATAGCTGTGGCCCTACGTCTATGAGGACTGAGTATTTTCTGGCCAGGTGACCTGACTAGGAAAACGACTGTTCCCAGACAGTAACAGGGCCCAGGGGAGTGCACGTACATCAGAGGCCTCTGTGTGGCGATGATGTAGTCTGGTTTGCCGTTCTTGTACACCAGCCTGGCGTTGGCCTGGACCCACTTCCAGAGGTTGTCCTTGGTGAGGAGCCTGAACACGGTCAGACCGCTCTCCCCTGTCTTCATCACTGGAACCACAGGACACAGTCGTTTAGGATGGAAGGGTACACATGCACATTCAATTCAAGCTTCAGCACTAGTAGGCAGATGTGGCAACGGGTACGGTAGATTAGGAATCAGGTTCATGGTTCAACTTTCTGAAGATATCTAGCTAACTGTTATATTTACTCTGGACTCTGTCAAGGAGTATAAGGCAATGGTAGCTAGAAATCTAGAATCTAGAGCAAATTCCATTAGGCAGAGGGGGTAACTAGATGTACCCTGTAATATTAATTGTGTGGCTATGTTGGTAGCTACACTATATATACAAAAGTATGTGGTCATCCCTTCTTCAAATTAGTGGATTTGGCTATTTCAGCCACACCCGTTGCTGACAGATGTATAAAAATCGAGCACACTGCCATGCAATCTCCATAGACAAACATTGGCAGTAGAATGGCCTTACTGAAGAGCTCAGTGACTTTCAATGTGGCACATAGGATGCCACCTTTCCAACAAGTCAGTTGGTCAAATTTCTGCCCTGCTAGAGCTGCCCCGGGCAACTGTAAGTCATGTTATTGTGAAGTGGAAATGTCTAGGAGCAACAACGGCTCAGCCACGACGCAGTAGGCCATACATCTGGCAGCCCAAACAATTGGCAAACGTACTGCAAATTAATAAATTATGTGACTAAACTAAATAAAAAGAAACTACACTATGAAACAAAAAAAAATTATATAAAGAATGATAGTAAAAAGCTTTGGAGCACCTTAAATAACATTTTGGGAAAAAGGCAAACTCGGCTCCATCATTGATTGAATCAGGTGGCTCATTCATCACAAAACCCACTGATTTTGCCAACCACTTTAATTACTTATTCATTGGCAAGATAACTTAGGCATGACATTCCAGCAACAAACGCTGACACTACACATCCAACTATATCTGACCAAATTATGAAAGACAAGCATTGTACTTTTGAATTCTGTTAACCTGTCTGGGCTAAGGGGCAGTATTTTCACGGCCGGATGAAAAACGTACCCAATTTAAACAGGTTACTACTCTGGCCCAGAGTAGTAACCTGTAGTAATATGCATATTATTGGTAGATTTGGATAGAAAACACTCTGAAGTTTCTAAAACTGTTTGAATGGTGTCTGTGAGTATAACAGAACTCATATGGCAGGCAGAAACCTGAGAAAAATCTAAGCAGGAAGTGGAAAGTCTGAGAATTGTAGTTCTTCTTTTGATTCTCTATCGAAGCTACAGTGTCTGTGGGGTCACGTTGCACTTCCTAAGGCTTCCATTGGCTGTCTAAAGCCTTCAGAAAGTGGTTTGAGCATTCTCCTGTCACTGGGCAGATTATAGGAGCTCAGTTACTGAGTGGTCTGCCTGGCAACAAAGGGATTGGATATGCTCGGTCCCGCAAGCGCGCCCCTCCTTCTTTTTCTTCTTGAATGAATACGCTATTGTCCGGTTGGAATATTATCACAATTTTACGTTAACAATACCATAAAGATTGATTTTAAACAGCGTTTGACATGCTTCTAAGTACGGTAATGGAACATTTTCACTTTTCGTCTCTCGTTACGCGCTCGTGCGTTATGCCTTTGGATAAGTGATCTGTACGCACGAACAAAACATATTTGGACATAAATATGGATTATTTCGAACAAAAACAACATTTCTTGTGGAAGTAGCAGTCCTGGTAGTGCATTCTGACGAAGATCAGTAAAGGTAAGAGCATATTACTAATATAATTTTCTGAACATCACGCGCCAATGTAAAATGCTGTTTTTGGATATACATATGAACTTTATCGAACAAAACATAGCCCATATAAGTTAAGTGAGGTTGGAAGAGGTGAAAATTGTTGTTGTCTATCAACAATGACAAGCCACCGGGGTCTGACAATCTGGATGGAAAATTACTGAGGATAATAGTGGACGATATTGCCACTCCTATTTGCCATATCTTCAATTTAAGCCTACTAGAAAGTGTGTGCCCTCAGGCCTGAAGGAAAGCAAAAGTCCTTCCGCTAACCAAGAATAGTAAAGCCCCCTTTACTGACTCAAATAGCCGACCAATCAGCCTGTTACCAACCCTTAGTCAATTTTGGGAAAAGATTGTGTTTGACCAGATACAATGCTATTTCACAGTAAACCAATTGACAACAGAATTTCAGCACGCTTTAGGGAAGGACATTCAACAAGCACAGCACTTACATAAATGGCTGATGATTGGCTGAGAGAAATTGATGATAAAAAGATTGGGGGGGGGGCTGTTTGGTTGGACTTCAGTGCAGCTTTTGACATTATTGATCATAATCTGCTACTGGAAAAACGTATGTGTTACTGCTTTACACCCTCTGCTACAATGTGGATAAAGAGTTAGTGGCAAGAAAAAGTATTTGAAACCTTAGGAATTACCTGGATTTCTGCATAAATTGGTCATAAAATTACATCTGATCTTCATCTAAGTCACAACAATAGACAAACACAGTCTGCTTAAACTAATAACACACAAACAATTATACGTTTTCATGTCTTTATTGAACACACCGTGTAAACATTCACAGTGCAGGGGGGGGAAAGAATGTGAACACTTGGATTTAATAACTGGTTGACTATCGTTTAGCAGCAATAACCCTAACTAAACATTTCTGTAGTTGCGTATCAGACCTTTACAACGGTCAGGAGGAATTTTGGACCATTCCTCTTAACAAAACTGTTTCAGCAAAATTCTTGGGATGTCCTGTGTGAACTGTTCGAGGTCATGCCACAGCATCTAAAATCGGGTTGAGGTCAGGACTCTGACTGGGCCACTCCAGAAGGCGCATTTCCTTCTGTTGAAGCCATTCTGTTGTTGATTTACTTCTGTGTTTTGGGTCGTTGTCCTGTTGCGTCACCCAACTTCTGTTGAGCTTCAATTGGAGGACAGATAGCCTTATATTGATAAACGTGGGAATTGATTTTTCCATCGATGATAGCAAGCTATCCAGGCCCTGAGGCAGCAAAGCAGCTCCAAACCACGATGCTGCCTCCACCATACTTTACAGTTGGAATGAGGTTTTGATGTTGGTGTGCTGTGCCTTTTTTTCTCCCCACATAGTGTTGTGTGTTCCTTCCAAACAACTCAACCTTAGTTTAATCTGTCCACAGAATATTTTGCCAGTAGTGCTGTGGAACATCCAGGTGCTTTTTTGCGAACTTCAGACGTGCAGCAATGTTTTTTTTGGACAGAAGTGGCTTCTTCCGTGGTGTCCTCCCATGAACACCATTCTTGTTTAGTGTTTTACGTATCGTAGACTCGTCAACAGAGATGTTAGCATGTTCCAGAGATTTCTGTAAGTCTTTAGCTGACACTCTAGGATTCTTCTTAACCTCATTGAGTATTCTGCGCTGTGCTCTTGCAGTCATCTTTGCAGGACGCCCACTCCTAGGGAGAGTAGCAACAGTACTGAACTTTCTCAGTTTATAGACAATTTGTCTTACTGTGGACTGATGAACATCAAGGCTTTTAGAGATACTTTTGTAACCCTTTCCAGCTTTATGCAAGTCAACAATTCTTAATCTTAGGTCTTCTGAGATCTCTTTTGTTCGATGCAGGGTTCACATCAGACGATGCTTCATGTGAATAGAAAACACATTTTTTTTTCTGTGTTTTTTATATTGCAGGGCAGCTCTAACCAACATCTCCAATCTCCAGGTTAGCTGACTCCTGACTTCAATTAACTTTTGGAGAAGTCATTAGCCTAGGGGTTCACATACTTTTTCCAACCTACACTGTGAATGCTGAGTAAAGCCAGTGTGTCTATGTATGCGGATCACTCAACACTATACACGTCAGCTACTCCAGCGACTGAAATGACTGCAACACTCAACAAAAAGCTGCAGTTAGTTTCAGAATGGGTGACAACGAATAAATTAGTCCTAAATATTTCCAAAACTAAAAGCATTGTATTTGGGACAAATCATTCACTAAACCCGAAACCTCAACTACATCTCGTATTGAAAAATGTGGAAATTGAGCAAGTTGAGGTGACTAAACTGCTTGGAGTAACCCTGGATTGTAAACTGTCATGGTCAAAACATGTACAACAGTATTTAAAAAAAATAAAAAAAATAAAAAAAATAAAGGAATGTTAACCTTTATTTAACTAGGCAAGTCAGTTAAAGAACAAATTCTTATTGACAATGACAGCCTACACCAGCCAAACCCGGACGATGCTGGGCCCATTGTGCGCCGCCCTATGGGACTCCCAATAACGGCCAGTTGTGATACAGCCTGGATTTGAACCAGGGTGTCTGTAGTGACGCCTCCAGCACTGAGATGCAGTGCCTTAGTCCTCTGCACCATTAGGGAGCCCAAAAGTGGGAAGAAGCTAAGATGGGGAGAAGTCTGTCCATAATTTTACATTTACATTTTAGTCATTTAGCAGATGCTCTTTTCCAGAGCGACTTACAGTAGTGAATGCATACATTTCATACCTTATTTATTTATTATTATTTTTTATTTTTTTGTACTGGCCCCCCGTGGGAATCGAACCTACAACCCTGGCGTTGCAAACACCATGCTCTACCAACTGAGCCACACGGGATAATAATAAAGCGCTACTCTGCCTTCTAAACAACACTATCAACAAGGCAGGTCCTACAGGCCCTAGTTTTGTTGCACCTGGACTACTGTTCAGTCGTGTGGTCAGGTGCCACAAAGAGGGACTAGGGAAAAATGCAGTTGGCTCAGAACAGGGCAGCACGGCTGGCCCTTAAAAGTACACGGAGAGCTAACATTAATGACATGCATGTCAATCTCTCATGGCTCAAAGTGGAAGAGAGATCGACTTCATCACTACTTGTTTTTGTAAGAAGTGTTGACAAGCTGAATGTACTGAGCTGTCTGTTTATAATACAAGCACACAGCTCAGACTCTCATGCATACCCCACAAGACATGCCACCAGAGGTCTCTTCACAGTCCCCAAGTCCAGAACAGACTATGGGAGGCGCACAGTACTACAAAGAGCCATGACTACATGGAACTCTATTCCACATCAAGTAACTGATGAAAGCTGTAGAATCAGATAAAAATAAATAAAAAAACAGGTAAAAATACACCTTATGGAACAACGGGGACTGTGAAGAGAAACACACAAAGGTACAGACACACACATACGCCCACATTGTAATATTGTAGTATGATGGTATTATACATTTTGTATTGTAGATATATGGCCTCTGGCAGTCTCTATGGGGGTGCCACAGGGTTCAATTCTTGGGCCGACCCTCTTCTCTGTATACATCAATGATGTCGCTCTTGCTACTGGTGAGTCTCTGATCCACCTCTACGCAGACGACACCATTCTGTATACTTCTGGCCCGTCTTTGGACACTGTGCTAACTAACCTCCAGATGAGCTTCAATGCCACACAACTCTCCTTCTGTGGCCTCCAACTGCTCTTAAATGCAAGTAAAATGAAATGCATGCTCTTCAACCGATCGCTGCCTGCACCTGCCCGCCCGACTACCATCACTACTCTGGACGATTCTGACTTAGAATATGTGGACAACTACAAATACCTAGGTGTCTGGTTAGACTGTAAACTCTCCTTCCAGACTCACATCAAACATCTCCAATCCAAAGTTAAATCTAGAATTGGCTTCCTATTTCGCAACAAAGCATCCTTCACTCATGCTGCCAAACATACCCTCGTAAAACTGACCATCCTACCGATCCTCGACTTCGGCGATGTCATTTACAAAATAGCCTCCAATACCCTACTCAATAAATTGGATGCAGTCTATCACAGTGCCATCAGTTTTGTCACCAAAGCCCCATATACTACCCACCACTGCGACCTGTACGCTCTTGTTGGCTGGCCCTCGCTTCATACTCGTCGCCAAACCCACTGGCTCCAGGTCATCTACAAGACCCTGCTAGGTAAATTCCCCCCTTATTTCAGCTCGCTGGTCACCATAGCAGCACCCACCCGTAGCACACGCTCCAGTATATCTCACTGGTCACCCCCAAAGCCAATTCCTCCTTTGGCCGCCTCTCCTTCCAGTTCTCTGCTGCCAATGACTGGAACGAACTACAAAAATCTCTGAAACTGGAAACACTTATCTCCCTCACTAGCTTTAAGCACCAGCTGTCAGAGCAGCTCACAGATCACTGCACCTGTACATAGCCCATCTATAAATAGCCCAAACAACTACCTCTTCCCCTACTGTATTTATTTTGCTCCTTTGCACCCCAGTATTTCTACTTTGCACATTCATCTACTGCAAATCTACCATTCCAGTGTTTTACTTGCTATGTTCTATTTACTTCGCCACCATGGCCTATTTATTGCCTTTACCTCCCTTATCTCACCTCATTTGCTCACATTGTATATAGACTTATTTTTCTACTGTATTATTGACTGTTTGTTTGTTTTACTCCATGTGTAACTCTGTGTTGTTGTATGTGTCAAACTGCTTTGCTTTATCTTGGCCAGGTCGCAGTTGTAAATGAGAACTTGAAATAAAATAAAAAATAAAAAATGTAGTGGTGTAATAAAGTTATATGATGTACTGTTTTATCTTTTGTTTTATATGTAATGTAAGTGCTTTAATGTGTTTGGACCCCAGGAAGAGTAGCTGCTTTGGCAGCAGCTAAAGGGGACCCATAATAAATACAAATACACAAGCTAACAGAACGGTACAGCTGAGTGCCGAAGCACGAAGCGTGTAAAAAATAATCTGTCCTCGATTGCAACACTCACTACCAAGTTCCAAACTGCCTCTGGAAGCAACGTCAGCACAAGAACTCTTCGTCGGGAGCTTCATGAAATGGGTTTCCATGGCCGAGCAGCCGCACACAAGCCTAAGATCACCATGAGCAAGAGTGGTGTAAAGCCCACTGCCATTGGACTCTGGAGCAGTGGAAACGCGTTCTCTGGAGTGATGAATCATGCTTCACCATCTGGCAGTCCGATGGACGAATCTGAGTTTGGCGGATGTCAGGAGAACACTACCTGCAAGTTTGGTGGAGGAGGAATAATGGTCCGAGGCTGTTTTCATGGTTCAGGCTAGGCCCCTTAACTCTGTAGCATATAATGACATTCTAGACGATTCTGTGCTTCCAACTTTGTGGCAACAGTTTGGGGAAGGCCCTTTCCTGTTTCAGCACGATAACACCATCGAACACCTTTGGGATGAATTGGAACGCCGACTGCGAGCCAGGCCTAAACGCCCAACATCAGTGCCCGACCTCACTAACGCTCGTGGTTGAATGGAAGCAAGTTCCCGCAGCAATGTTCCACCATCTAGTGGAAAGCCTGTGGAAGGCTGTTATAGCAGCAAAAAGGGGACGAACTTCATATTAATGCCCATGATTTTGGAATGTGATATTCGACGAGCAGGTGTCCACATACTTTTTGTTGTAGTGTATATGGATTATTGCTGCTGCTCTGCTCATGTAGTGTATATGTGGCCTATCCTATCCTCTAGCAGCTCTGCGGCTTTGCTCAATCTGCGCCGTAATCCACTGGGATTACTTGGGAAAGCTGTCCGAACTCTGTGACCACCATCTTTGACCTGGTCAGACCTGGCCTCACCAATGTTTGAGGACAGAACCAATTCAACCCAATCCAAATAAAATACTCCCATGTTTGTATTTTTAGGTAGACATAATGGAGGTAAGGCTTACTTCGGACATGGTTCTCAGCGCAGTACAACATATCCGCCGCATGGATAAACTGATACCCAGAGCCTCGCACCCGAAGTTCAGCTTCAGTATACCCAAGCACAATTTTCCCCCTGCAAAAGGGATAATGTCAATAAACAATTATTTCACATCATATAATAACCAGTACTACATAACAATAGCAGTATGACTGACAAATGACAGTCTATTCAATACTATTGTAATAGTAGTCTATTTATTTTGATGATTGCAACTGTCACCACAACATTATCATAATAAGGAAGTGAAAGTGAGCGTACTTTGCGTCGCAGGCCATGGGGGTGAAGTCCAGCTTGTGTTTGGTTCTGAAGGTCATGTTCTTGGTCCTGATCTCCAGGATGGAGGGGGTCTGGAGGGGCGTAGCGATGGCAAACAGGGCCAGCTGGGGCGGGGCCTTGACCCCGTTATCCTGCCGCTGGTTCTGACCACGCAGGAACTTCAGCCTGCCCTGCAGACTCAGGGCCTGGCGGGGCCGGGGGGGGGGGGGGGGGAACGCAAACATTTTGTTTTAGACATGTATCTTTTCGTCTTCGGTTGTCCATGTGTTTGAATATCTGTCCAAAGTCTGTCCGACAACAATCTGATTTCCATCCATCAAAATTGTATTTCAACGTGTTAACACGTCACCCTATGTCAATGTGTGAGCTTTCCTCTTGGTGAGCTTAAAATACTAATAGACAAACACTATTGGGAGATTGTAAGAGTTCGGTCGGGGTGAGGTGTCAATAACACCTACCAGGAAGCCAGAGGAGTTGTCCAGGAGGCAGCGGAAGCGACACACGAAGTTCCTCTCCAGGAAGGAGGAGTTCTCTGGTGGGAGCTGCTCAGGGTTATAGGTCACAGTGGTGCTGCTCTCCGGCTCCACATCTATGGATCAGAAGATATGACATGTTCAGACCAGGCTTTACCATCAAAATCATCTAACCACCTATTTCACTATATTAGGAAACGATCCTCAAGATTACACTATTCAGTTCAGTCACACTGTAGAAACAGAACAAAGTGTGCAACTTCTCTAAATGGTCATACAAACGGGTAATCAGTGATAACCTGATTATGTAATCTCATGAAATAATTATTATGTTTATGATCGTACAGGAATTCATCAACACAAAAAGCTAACAAATGAATAACAACATTGTTGACTGTGTGTTGACGTGAGGTGTCTGGCTTGGGTGTCTGCTGAGAGATGTGTCATGACACTTGAAACAAAGCCTTTTTCAATATCCCTCAGCACATTCTAAATGCTAACTTTTCTGTTCTGCTTCTGTTCTTTTCTGTTCTGTGTGTGTTCTGTTTTGACCCGACTGTGTGTCCTGTCCTCAATGGCCATGGTCTCCTATCTCTGTTGAAAATACACTTATGTAATTTGCCCCAGAGGCTAATGTAGTCTTGTGACGGCTTCCTCTCCAGCAGGGGAAGAAGAAATGTGCAACACCACCCCATAGTGGAGAGGTACGTCAGTGCAGAGGCATGAACCTTTCTTGAATGTTTATGAGCAGTAATTCATTATAGATGTTTATATAATGCATAATAATGAGTTATTATATACTTATTTAATGCATTACGCATACTTCATAAGGTGTTATAACTGCATTTGTAACGCATTATGTAGAGGGTATTCATAGGAAATGTTATCGAAAGTTCTGCATTAATTTCTATGATTGAATCTCTTTTAATGTTTTTTCATTGACGGAGGTGGTGTTTCAGGGTCTAACATGGAGGTGGTGTTTCAGGGTCTAACGCAGAGGTGGTGTTTCAGGGTCTAACACAGAGGTGGTGTTTCAGGGTCTAACACGGAGGTGGTGTTTCAGGGTCTAACACGGAGGTGGTGTTTCAGGGTCTAACACGGAGGTGGTGTTTCAGGGTCTAACACGGAGGTGGTGTTTCAGGGTCTAACGCAGAGGTGGTGTTTCAGGGTCTAACACGGAGGTGGTGTTTCAGGGTCTAACACGGAGGTGGTGTTTCAGGGTCTAACACGGAGGTGGTGTTTCAGGGTCTAACACGGAGGTGGTGTTTCAGGGTCTAACACGGAGGTGGTGTTTCAGGGTCTAACACGGAGGTGGTGTTTCAGGGTCTAACACGGAGGTGGTGTTTCAGGGTCTAACACGGAGGTGGTGTTTCAGGGTCTAACGCGGAGGTGATGTTTCAGGGTCTAACGCAGAGGTGGTGTTTCAGGGTCTAACGCAGAGGTGGTGTTTCAGGGTCTAACACGGAGGTGGTGTTTCAGGGTCTAACACGGAGGTGGTGTTTCAGGGTCTAACGCAGAGGTGGTGTTTCAAGGTCTAACACGGAGGTGGTGTTTCAGGGTCTAACACGGAGGTGGTGTTTCAGGGTCTAACACGGAGGTGGTGTTTCAGGGTCTAACGCGGAGGTGATGTTTCAGGGTCTAACGCAGAGGTGGTGTTTCAGGGTCTAACGCAGAGGTGGTGTTTCAAGGTCTAACACGGAGGTGGTGTTTCAGGGTCTAACACGGAGGTGGTGTTTCAGGGTCTAACACGGAGGTGGTGTTTCAGGGTCTAACATGGAGGTAGGAAGTCACCTGAGGAGGACTCTCCCAGTGGGTCCACGATGGCAGGTGGGCTGAGGGCCCAGTGGAGGTTCCTCCTCAGCTCCTGCTGGTCCTCAGTGTGGACCAACTCATACACACTCTGGTGCATAATATCAGTCTGAGGAAGGAAAGAGAGAGAGAGAGGGAGAGGGGAGAGAGAGAGAGAGAGAGAGAGAGGAAGAGGGAGGGGGAGAGAGAGGGTGTAGAGAGAGGAGGGAAGGAGAGTGAGGGAGTACGAAGGGAAGGAGGCATTATAGAGACAAACAAAATTAAGATGGAAATATCCATCACATGGAGGCAGTTAAAATAAAGATGAAAGCATGCACAATACAGACAAACAACGTCTAAATGATAGATCCTTATGTAAATTACATTATGGGAACTTCAGACACTATACCGCTACAGTGCATTCAGAAAGTCTTCAGACCCCTTCACTTTTTCCACATTGTTATGTTACAGCCTTATTCTGAAATGGATTGTAAAAATCCTCATCAATCTACACACAATACCCCATAATGACAAAGCGAAAACAGGTTTTTAGAAAACAGAAATAAAACAGAAATACCTTATTTACATAAGTATTCAGACCCTTTGTATGAGACTCTAAATTGAGCTCAGGTGCATCCTGTTTCCATTGATCATCCTTGAGATGTTTCTACAGCTTGAATGGAGTCCACCTGTGGTAAATGCAATTGATTGGACATGATTTGGAAAGGCACACACCTGTCTATATAAAGGTCCCACAGTTGACAGTGCATGTCAGTGCAAAGCTATGAAGTTGAAGGAATAGTCCGTACAGCTCCGAGACAGGATTGTGTTGAGGCACAGATCTGGGGAAGGGTACCAAAAAATGTCTGCAGCATTGAAAGTCCCCAAGAACACATTGGTTGAAGTCTGGAAACCCCAAGTCTCTTCCTAGAGCTGGCCGGCCGGCCAAACTGAGCAAACGGGGGAGAAGGGCCTTGGTCAGGGAGGTGACCAAGAAACCGATGGTCACTGACAGAGCTCCAGAGTTCCTCTGTGGAGATGGGAGAACCTTCCAGAAGGACAACCATCTCTGCAGCACTCCACCAATCAGGCCTTTATGGTAGAGTGGCCAGACGAAAGCCACTCCTCAGTAAAAGGCACATGACAGCCGCTTGGATTTTGCCAAAAGGCACTTAAAGGACTCTCTGACCATGAGAAACAAGATTATCCTTGGCCTAAATGCCAAGCGTCACATCTGGAGGAAACCTGGCACCATCCCTACGGTGAAGCATGGTGGTGGTGGCAGCATCATGCTGTGGGGATGTTCGAGGGAAAGATGAACAGAGCAAAATACAGAGAGATCCTTGATGAAAACCTGCTCCAAAACGCTCAGGACCTCAAACTGGGGCAAAGGTTCAGAACAAGTCTCTGAACGTCCTTGGGTGGCCCAGCCAGAGCCCGGACTTGAACCCGATCGAACACCTCTGGAGAGACCTGAAAATAGCGACGCTCCCCATCCAACCTGACAGAGCTTGAGAGGATCTGCAGAGAAGAATGGGGGAAACTCTCCAAATACAGGTGTGCCAAGCTTGCAGCATCATATCCAAGAAATCTCAAGGCTGTAATCGCTGCCAAAGGTGCTTCAACAAAGGACTGAGTAAAGGGTCTGAATACTTATGTAAATGTGATATTTCTTTTTTTTTATTTTTTTTTATACATTTGCAAAAATGTCTAAAAACTTGTTTTTGTTTGGCAAATATGGGGTACTGTGTGTAGATTGATAAGGGGGAAAAACGATTTAAATCAGTTTTAGAATAAGGCTGTAACGTAACAAAATGTGGAAAAAGTGACATTATCTGAACATCGCTATACTGAAGGAGTGACGTTATGGGAACATTGCTATACTGAAGGAGTGACATTATGGGAACATCGCTATACTGAAGGAGTGACGTTATGGGAACATCGCTATACTGAAGGAGTGACGTTATGGGAACATCGCTATACTGAAGCAGTGACGTTATGGGAACATCGCTATACTGAAGGAGTGACGTTATGGGAACATCACTATACTGAAGGAGTGACGTTATGGGAACATCACTATACTGAAGGAGTGACGTTATGGGAACATCACTATACTGAAGGAGTGACGTTATGGGAACATCAATATACTGAAAGAGTCTGTGATATCTCTCCAAGAGTGTGTTGAATTACCAGTGTCTCAGTGTGTGCTAAACTTCTCCAGAGCCTGAATGTCATACAGTAGACTGCATAATCCTTTGTGCCTCTTCACTATCCCCCCATCCCCCGCCATATTCCCATCTATCTCTGCAGGGTCTGTGATGCTGTGGTGCTGGTCAGAGCTGCTGCCCACTGCCCACTACCACGGCTGGTGGTCTCTTTCCACTAAAGGCCAAGCTATTAATAGACTGGTCTCACCCAGTCTCTCTCTGTGGACCTGCTGAGCAGAATCAGACTCTTCACCAAGCAGGTAGGGCCCAGACAACGGCCCCTGACAGTTCGCAGCAGACACCGCACGCAACCCCCAAACCCAACCATAAGTCCAATGAATATTATTTCCATTTAACCAGGTTTATACAGGTTAGTCTCATTGAGAAAATGATTTGATGCCATAGCATCTATAGGCAACCGTCTCTACAGTGACAACCTCTACAGGGTATCATTCTGTTTGTATTGCATGCAAATCATTTATAAAAACCTCAAGCAGAGATGACCATGTGTCGATGGAGGATTATGCTTTAACGTTTGCAAACATGCATGTGAATGCTGCACCAGGCTGACCCAGCAGTAGAATTAATGCTATTAGTCAGCCAAGATCCCAAAGACGATCCAGCTGCCTCACCAGATGCCTGATGTCCATTATGAATGAGCTGAGGCACAGAACATCCTGCTCATGCTTTAGGAATAGAACCTTCACTGGGGTACGGAAAGGGAGGAGGGACAATCTGTACGGTACCTGGTGGAAGCCCAGGTAATCCTGGATGGTGTGAGAGGAGTAGAAAATGGTCCCATCATTAGTGATCACCAGCACGAAGCCGTTCAGAGCCTGTATGTCAAACATGCACAAGATAACAAAAGATTGTTATGCAACACAATGCAACTCACTGATGACACAGAGTCAGGAAAAAGCAGCTTTTAGTTTGTTTGCTGTCTAAAATTGGGGACCTTATGGCAATTCAAAAGGCAGATTGAGGACCTTTTTTACTGAAGAATGTGTTTGTTTTCTATGATTGTGTTTTGCTTTTCGTGTATTGATGTGTATATTGATGTGTAGAGTGATGTGTATACTGATGTGTGTACTGATGTGTATATTGATGTGTACTGATGTGAATATTGATGTGTATATTGATGTGTACTGATGTGTATACAGGGCTCATCGGTAAAAAAGACCTTGGTCTCAGCCTGAATCCCTGTCAAAATAAAGGGGGAAAAAAATACACTTCAGTTAGGCTTAGTCTTTCCATTAGGCTTAGTCTTTCCATTAGGCTTAGTCTTTCCATTAGGCTTAGTCTTTCCTTTAGGCTTAGTCCTTCCATTAGGCTTAGTCCTTCCTTTCTTAGCAGGCCCAGTTCCACAACGGGGCAAAGGGGGCTTAGCCCCCTCAGTTGAAACTTGTGTTTTAGTTTTATGTCCCGATATAAAAACAGCAAAAAAGTTCAAATGATTGAGTGACAGGTTGGCTCAAAATCTGTATCTCCGCTGCACTGTGTCAGCACAATGGACAGAGCGTGTTGCTGTGTTTGTAGGGGGGGTATGGAAAGCCACGGGGCGGTTAGGTATGACTCCTTTGTGTTTCCATCTGTGGTAGGCTCAGTGAATAAAGGGATATGCCTCCGCCTGTAATTTTTTGATTTATTTATAAAGGGCTGGGTCAAGTTTACCATTGAAGCTGCTTCACTCAACTCTGCCTCACCATTACAGAGTTTAGTTAGCTTCTTAGCTAGCTGTAAAAAGCTTTAGTGTTATTAGCCTTAGCCTATTTAGCTAGCTCGAACCTACTAATTTCCCACTGCCACAATGGATATCAGAAATTGGCTTCGCCAAAGTACCCCAAAGAAAAGGAGAGAGATGAGCAGCAGCATTAATCCACCGAAGCCGCCACCATGCCGATGCCATGATGCTGCCAAGCAATGATGCTGCCGAGCGCCAGCTAGCTCTGCGGGCAGAGCCTCCCCACCAATCCGCAAGGATAATGGCTCCACAGCGCGCTCCACCTTCGATTGTTCCTTACGATCTTAGAACAAAGGAGCCAGCCCAAGTTAGCCTAGAATCCTAACCTAGCCGTAGGTACTCTGTCCAAAAACATTAATTAAATAGCAACTGGTTCATAGAAAGAGAGTAGCTGGAATACTCAGTTACTGCAGAATTCAATATAATTCCAATGCAAGAACCCAAATGAAGCCCCTGGGTATAGCTACATATCAGTATGTCTCATCATAGAAATCGATCCATTCTACTATGGTTTTCTTGGTAGCCTAGGGGTTTTTGTGGTTGTAAATGGAACTGGACGTAACGGTAGGCTGGCATTGCTTAATTGATTACATGAGTCAAATTTGATCCACAGAAATGTATTGTGCCATATCACTACGTGTTGCTAGCAGGCTTATAGGCCTTTTTGTTTGACAAGACAGCTTTGCATGGCTGCATCTCACTGTAGTAGGCTGTAGGCTGCATCTCACTGTAGTAGGCTGTAGGCTGCATCTCACTGTAGTAGGCTGCATCTCACTGTAGTAGGCTGCATCTCACTGTAGTAGGCTGTAGGCTGTATCTCACTGTAGTAGGCTGCATCTCACTGTAGTATGCTGTATCTCACTGTAGTAGGCTACATCTCACTGTAGTAGGCTGTAGGCTGTATCTCACTGTAGTAGGCTGCATCTCACTGTAGTAGGCTGCATCTCACTGTAGTAGGCTGTATCTCACTGTAGTAGGCTACATCTCACTGTAGTAGGCTGTATCTCACTGTAGTAGGCTGTAGGCTGTATCTCACTGTAGTAGGCTGTAGGCTGTATCTCACTGTAGTAGGCTGCATCTCACTGTAGTAAGCTGTAGGCTGTATCTCACTAGTAGGCTACATCTCACTGTAGTAGGCTGTAGGCTGTATCTCACTAGTAGGCTACATCTCACTGTAGTAGGCTGCATCTCACTGTAGTAGGCTGTAGGCTGTATCTCACTAGTAGGCTACATCTCACTGTAGTAGGCTGTAGGCTGTATCTCACTGTAGTAGGCTGTATCTCACTGTAGTAGGCTGCATCTCACTGTAGTAGGCTGCATCTCACTGTAGTAGACTGCATCTCACTGTAGTAGGCTGTAGGCTGCATCTCACTGTAGTAGGCTGCATCTCACTGTAGTAGGCTGCATCTCACTGTAGTATGCTGTAGGCTGTATCTCACTGTAGTAGGCTGCATCTCACTGTAGTATGCTGTATCTCACTGTAGTAGGCTACATCTCACTGTAGTAGGCTGTATCTCACTGTAGTAGGCTGTATCTCACTGTAGTAGGCTGCATCTCACTGTAGTAGGCTGCATCTCACTGTAGTAGGCTGTATCTCACTGTAGTAGGCTACATCTCACTGTAGTAGGCTGTATCTCACTGTAGTAGGCTGTAGGCTGTATCTCACTGTAGTAGGCTGCATCTCACTGTAGTAGGCTGCATCTCACTGTAGTAAGCTGTAGGCTGTATCTCACTGTAGTAGGCTACATCTCACTGTAGTAGGCTGTAGGCTGTATCTCACTAGTAGGCTACATCTCACTGTAGTAGGCTGCATCTCACTGTAGTATGCTGTAGGCTGCATCTCACTGTAGTAGGCTGCATCTCACTGTAGTAGGCTGCATCTCACTGTAGTAGGCTGTAGGCTGCATCTCACTGTAGTAGGCTGCATCTCACTGTAGTAGGCTGTAGGCTGCATCTCACTGTAGGAGGCTGTATCTCACTGTAGTAGGCTGCATCTCACTGTAGTAGGCTGCATCTCACTGTAGGAGGCTGTATCTCACTGTAGTAGGCTGCATCTCACTGTAGTAGGCTGCATCTCACTGTAGTAGACTGCATCTCACTGTAGTAGACTGCATCTCACTGTAGGCTGTATCTCACTGTAGGCTGTATCTCACTGTAGGCTGTATCTCACTGTAGGCTGTATCTCACTGTAGGCTCTATCTCACTGTAGGCTCTATCTCACTGTAGGCTGTATCTCACTGTAGGCTGTATCTCACTGTAGGCTGTATCTCACTGTAGGCTGTATCTCACTGTAGGCTATGTTCTGGTTATCTGGATCTCCTTTCACCTTTTGTTTACTGTGTTTGTTTACTGTTAATGTAACTAGCCTAAATATAGATTGTGTCATGCCTTAATCTGATATTTTATTTACTAGGCCTACTACTTTGTACCGCTGGGTTGTTCTGTTCTCATTTATTCGTCTGCATCACAGTTGCGTCGGTATTCTAAGCCAAACTGCTACTCAGTATGTTTGTTTCAATGCATGAATAACTAGGCTATTACTTTCAGCATTTAGTTTGCATTATTTTGTTAAGACAGCTGTGTGTACGGCTGTATTCACATAGGCGGTTTGTAATAGGTGAATTACCCTGTCTATCCTGTAGCCTATATTCATGACCAAAACGGCATTGCTTTAGTGTGTAGGGCGCTGTCCATTGTGCTGCTACAGATTTCGCTCTAACCTGTCACTTAAAAAGCACTTAACCAATGGTCTCAGAGTCTGGGCATTTGAACTTTATGTTTATTGTGAAATAAGCAGTTTTCAATATAATTCCAATGCAAGAACCGATTTCAACTGCCCCCTTAGTCCCTTTATCCTGGTGCCTTGTCTGGTTCTTCCTTAGTCTTTTCATATCTCCGGGTTCTGTTCCAATGTAGATATGTTTTATATTTACTGAATTTTGCTTAATGAGACATTGTTTTTTGATAACTTAAGCAACATGTGATGGTAGTGGTTGTGAGGTGTCCTACAGTGAGATTGGTGGACTCTGCACCCCGGAGTGGATGAGGGGTTGTCAGTGTGCTACATGCAAGACGGGTTTGTTCTGAACTGGAGATAAACAAATAATGTCAGGAATAAAAGATAGACGGATTAGTCAGTCATTTGTTTTATCCCAAACGGGAACAGCTGGTCCCATGTTTCCACCCCACTAAACACACTCCCACTCCCTCGTACACAGGAACATTTTGTAAACAAATGCACAAACAGGCATACAACCATATCTACCTTACTCAAACAAAACAGACATTAGCATGTTCATCCATCACCTGATTTGTTAACACACACACAAAACCCCGGGCCACACACACACACGCCAACACTAATCCACTCACAGTGCAATGGGTGCATCCACAGAAAATACCCTCAGTCTTCCCAGGGGCTGAACCATGACTAAGGCATGGTGATGTTATGTTGCTCTTTCACTAATAATCAATGATTCACCCCAATTATCTGCAGCACATCCTCTCTGTGTGTAAGCAGACCAGTGAAACATAAACACTATCATTTCAGTTTGGATGGTTTGTACACCATCTTGCAAGTAAACAGCCAACTTCCAGGGTCTAATGTACCAGGCGTTCAGCAACTACAAATTAGTGAAGTGAAATAAATGTAACAAGCCCCTAGCGGCAGACCCCATATGAACACAGTTCAACTCTTGCAATCAGAGAACCACAATGTGTGCAAACTAGATTATAGACTTCCTGGTTGAACAGAAAAGAGACCACACCCCCAATAGCTTTGCATTTTTTGCATGCTGGTACAGTACCAAAACTTACAGGATCTGTCTGTATTCTGCAGAACTACTTTCCCACACGGTGGAGGGTGTCAGGCTACTTTCCCACACGGTGGAGGGTGCCAGGCTACTTTCCCACACGGTGGAGGGTGCCAGGCTACTTTCCCACACGGTGGAGGGTGTCAGGCTACTTTCCCACACGGTGGAGGGTGTCAGGCTACTTTCCCACACGGTGGAGGGTGCCAGGCTACTTTCCCACACGGTGGAGGGTGTCAGGCTACTTTCCCACACGGTGGAGGGTGTCAGGCTACTTTCCCACACGGTGGAGGGTGCCAGGCTACTTTCCCACACGGTGGAGGGTGTCAGGCTACTTTCCCACACGGTGGAGGGTGTCAGGCTACTTTCCCACACGGTGGAGGGTGCCAGGCTACTTTCCCACACGGTGGAGGGTGTCAGGCTACTTTCCCACACGGTGGAGGGTGTCAGGCTACTTTCCCACACGGTGGAGGGTGCCAGGCTACTTTCCCACACGGTGGAGGGTGTCAGGCTACTTTCCCACACGGTGGAGGGTGCCAGGCTACTTTCCCACACGGTGGAGGGTGTCAGGCTACTTTCCCACACGGTGGAGGGTGTCAGGCTACTTTCCCACACGGTGGAGGGTGTCAGGCTACTTTCCCACACGGTGGAGGGTGTCAGGCTACTTTCCCACACGGTGGAGGGTGTCAGGCTACTTTCCCACACGGTGGAGGGTGTTAGGCTACTGTGGGACTACTTTGAGTATAAGAGGTGGTCTGAGTCTGTTTTCAACAATGACAGTGACAGGTGAAAACTCTCCCCTCCTCTCCTGATGTAAATAATGGATGACCTCACAACTCCTCTACAATTCACTACTAAGTGTCTGATGTTGAACCAAAGAAGAGAGAAATCTTCATCGCTCCCCTTCTCCGCTTCTTCCCCTAACCTCGCCTTTTCGTCCTGCCTCCCTGTCTTTTAAAATGTCCCGTGGCTGTTATCTCAATCTGAATAAAAGATTTCCTCCTCCCCAGAATGAGCTTTCATGCTTCATTACTAACACATTGGAGAGATGTAGGTTTATCATAATAATGAAACTTCGCTCATAGGGCAGGGATGTCTGGCAGACTGTTTCCTCTGTTCTGCTCTGGAAGTCCACTGTGCTGCACATACAGGGGAACTGGACTGGAAAATCAATGACTCTGGCTTATCCAAAAGAGAGCTGGCAGCCAACTAGATCACTCTCCACTCAATCACACATACAGAGAAACAAAATGAAAATAGCTCCCTAGAAACTGTGATAGAATCGTAAACTAAATAAAATGAGAATGAATTCCAGTATGACAAAATGATGGGAGTATTACGGTGTGTTATGGGAATTGATAACCGGAGATACAAACAAGCTGTTACTTTTTTGGATTTAAAACAAAGTGAGGCCAGTGAGTTATGGGGTATATCCAACACTTCATCACTGGATATTAAGCGTTGTAATTAATTACCAAAAGCAAAGACAGTTGTTTTTGTCTTTATATTTTAGAAGATTCCACATGCCTTTAGCACTGACCTGCAGCAAAAGTTCTCCTTCAGGCAGCCAACTGTCCTCCAATCCTGTGGCTTTGCTGTTGTCAGCGCTACCACCATTGCAAGAACAGTTCTTCAGGGCAACTGCAGACAGAGAAACACAGAGAGAGAGACAGAGAGAAAAAGAGAAGAGGAAAGAAGAGGGAGGGAGAGAGGCAAGAGTGAGGAAGAGATAGAGAGTGGAGAGGAAGGAGGGGAGGGAGGGATAGAGAGACAGAGGCTTTAGTCTTGTAATAATGTTTACAAAGCACTGCTGTGAATGTCAGAAAGCTTTATGTTTAGTGCACTGTATGCAGGACAGGATTGCAGCTCATTAAAGTTTCATCAAATAGCATCTTAAAAATGAGGATCCACATCCAGGCCTTTTATCTTTGCCTAACCTGGTTACATCATAATGGCTTGGGAACCAACACATCAGCACGTTCATGGTCTAAAATAAGAATGTGAGGTCATCGTGCTCAGCGTTCTAAACAGACTCTGTTCTGCGAGATGGGACCTCCTATAACAGGATGCATGGAGCTTATCGCCTATTCTTCACAGTGTGATGTTTCACCCATATGTTTGTGGTCTTTCACCTCAAGACTCATGGTATGCCCCTATGTGGTCTTTCACCTCAAGACTCATGTATTCTAAGTCGTCCAACAGTGGGGAGTGAAATTAAATGCAAATTGAAACATCTTTGACACGCAATGATATTCAACAAACACACTGACACCACATTTATTGTGAATACTGTAGCAGGATTCAGAGAAATTGCACACACGAGAGAGAGCGCAAGAGAGCCAGAGCCCACGAGAGAGAGGGAGCGAATGAGAGAGCAAGAGAGCGAGCAAAAGACAGAGAGAGAAAGAGACAGACAGTCAGAAAACAGCATTGCAGGAGAAGCAACACACAGAGAGCGAGAGACAGATTCGCATTAACGCTACATCAGAGTGAAATGAGGTGACAACTCCTTTGCACTTCACTGCTCGCCAAGCTTCTCTCTCTCTCTCCATTGCAATAGCTCGCCAAGGACTTGTCTCAACTCCACGGTCACATTAAACTAAAGAACTATGCAGAGAGCTGAGACACTGAGTACATTGAAGACTGCTGGGTGTGTGGTTGAGGTCACAGTAAGGTAAAACTAAAAGTCAGAATCTCTGAGCACCGTAGCACCTTTAGGTGTAAAAACTTAACATACCCAGATGCTGGCCACTTTTTTTAGAAGCGAACCACCTTATTTCTCCCCTTCGCTATATCGGCATCGAACACGTCACCCTCCCTAGGATAGGGGGTGACCTTGACAATTTACTGTTAAAACAAGAGAGCGCATGGATGTTTAATTTAAAGACCCTCGCTCCCTATAGTCTGAATGTTGAGTTTGATCTGAAACCATTCCTGTTATCTATTCTAAATCAATGTGTATACTAGGCTATTTATGATGAAATTGTAGGCCATCTGATCATTGCATATCTATTTGTGCTTTTTTTTCTCTATATTATCTGTATATTGACCAATGATATCAGGCCATAGCCGGCCATGATTACGAACACCCATCAAAACCTATACTGGTGCCCTGCAGTGCCATGAAACCCTGATGAAGACAGCTTGCTGTCGAAACCTTGGAAAATACATCTTTGCATCGGAGCAATTATTGTGCGGCGTTTCCTTTTCATGTCACTTCCTGACCAGTAAAGGGGTTATTTGTTATTGTAGTTTGGTTAGGACGTGGCAGGGGGGTGTTTGCTTTATGTGGTTCGGGGATTGTTGATATATGTGTGTTTATGTAGAGGGGTGTTTGTTTAGAGTATTCCAGGGTTTTGGTTATGTTCTATGTTGTGTATTTCTATGCTCTATCTATGTTGTGTATTTCTTTGTGTTGGCCTGGTATGGCTCTCAATCAGGAACATCAGGTACATCGTTGTTGCTGATTGAGAGTCATACTTAGGTAGCCCTGTTTTCACCTGTCCCTTGTGGGAAGTTGTTGTTGCACTGCTGTATTAGCCTGCAATGCTGTTCGTTCGTACATTTTCTTGTTTTGTTATTAAGTGTTCTAAATAAAAGTTAAAATGAGCACTCAACCCGCTGTGCCTTGGTCCAGTATATACGACGAATGTTACATTTCATTTAAAGTACAGCTATAGTTGAACAGGTCAGGACAGCTATAGTTGAACAGGTCAGGCAGGACAGCTATAGTTGAACAGGTCAGGACAGCTATAGTTGAACAGGTCAGGGACAGCTATAGTTGAACAGGTCAGGCAGGACAGCTATAGTTGAACAGGTCAGGACAGCTATAGTTGAACAGGTCAGGGACAGCTATAGTTGAACAGGTCAGGCAGGACAGCTATAGTTGAACAGGTCAGGACAGCTATAGTTGAACAGGTCAGGGACAGCTATAGTTGAACAGGTCAGGCAGGCCAGCTATAGTTGAACAGGTCAGGACAGCTATAGTTGAACAGGTCAGGGACAGCTATAGTTGAACAGGTCAGGACAGCTATAGTTGAACAGGTCAGGACAGCTATAGTTGAACAGGTCAGGACAGCTATAGTTGAACAGGTCAGGGACAGCTATAGTTGAACAGGTCAGGACAGCTATAGTTGAACAGGTCAGGACAGCTATAGTTGAACAGGTCAGGACAGCTATAGTTGAACAGGTCAGGACAGCTATAGTTGAACAGGTCAGGACAGCTATAGTTGAACAGGTCAGGACAGCTATAGTTGAACAGGTCAGGCAGGACAGCTATAGTTGAACAGGTCAAGGACAGCTATAGTTGAACCGGTCAGGGACAGCTATAGTTGAACAGGTCAGGCAAGACAGCTATAGTTGAACAGGTCAGGCAGGACAGCTATAGTTGAACAGGTCAGGCAGGACAGCTATAGTTGAACAGGTCAGGACAGCTATAGTTGAACAGGTCAGGACAGCTATAGTTGAACACGTCAGGACAGCTATAGTTGAACAGGTCAGGACAGCTATAGTTGAACAGGTCAGGACAGCTATAGTTGAACAGGTCAGGACAGCTATAGTTGAACAGGTCAGGACAGCTATAGTTGAACAGGTCAGGACAGCTATAGTTGAACAGGTCAGGACAGCTATAGTTGAACACGTCAGGACAGCTATAGTTGAACAGGTCAGGACAGCTATAGTTGAACAGGTCAGGACAGCTATAGTTGAACAGGTCAGGACAGCTATAGTTGAACAGGTCAGGGACAGCTATAGTTGAACAGGTCAGGACAGCTATAGTTGAACAGGTCAGGACAGCTATAGTCGAACAGGTCAGGACAGCTATAGTCGAACAGGTCAGGACAGCTATAGTCGAACAGGACAGCTATAGTCGAACAGGTCAGGACAGCTATAGTTGAACAGGTCAGGACAGCTATAGTTGAACAGGTCAGGACAGCTATAGTTGAACAGGTCAGGACAGCTATAGTTGAACAGGTCAGGACAGCTATAGTTGAACAGGTCAGGCAGGACAGCTATAGTTGAACAGGTCAAGGACAGCTATAGTTGAACCGGTCAGGGACAGCTATAGTTGAACAGGTCAGGCAAGACAGCTATAGTTGAACAGGTCAGGCAGGACAGCTATAGTTGAACAGGTCAGGACAGCTATAGTTGAACAGGTCAGGACAGCTATAGTTGAACAGGTCAGGACAGCTATAGTTGAACACGTCAGGACAGCTATAGTTGAACAGGTCAGGACAGCTATAGTTGAACAGGTCAGGACAGCTATAGTTGAACAGGTCAGGACAGCTATAGTCGAACAGGTCAGGACAGCTATAGTCGAACAGGACAGCTATAGTTGAACAGGTCAGGACAGCTATAGTTGAACAGGTCAGGACAGCTATAGTTGAACAGGTCAGGACAGCTATAGTTGAACAGGTCAGGACAGCTATAGTTGAACAGGTAAGGACAGCTATAGTTGAACAGGTCAGGACAGCTATAGTTGAACACGTCAGGACAGCTATAGTTGAACAGGTCAGGACAGCTATAGTTGAACAGGTCAGGACAGCTATAGTTGAACAGGTCAGGGACAGCTATAGTTGAACAGGTCAGGACAGCTATAGTTGAACAGGTCAGGACAGCTATAGTTGAACAGGTCAGGACAGCTATAGTCGAACAGGTCAGGACAGCTATAGTCGAACAGGACAGCTATAGTTGAACAGGTCAGGACAGCTATAGTTGAACAGGTCAGGACAGCTATAGTTGAACAGGTCAGGACAGCTATAGTTGAACAGGTCAGGACAGCTATAGTTGAACAGGTCAGGACAGCTATAGTTGAACAGGTCAGGACAGCTATAGTTGAACAGGTCAGGACAGCTATAGTTGAACAGGTCAGGGACAGCTATAGTTGAACAGGTCAGGACAGCTATAGTTGAACAGGTCAGGACAGCTATAGTTGAACACGTCAGGACAGCTATAGTTGAACAGGTCAGGGACAGCTATAGTTGAACAGGTCAGGACAGCTATAGTTGAACAGGTCAGGACAGCTATAGTTGAACAGGTCAGGACAGCTATAGTTGAACAGGTCAGGACAGCTATAGTTGAACAGGTCAGGACAGCTATAGTTGAACAGGTCAGGACAGCTATAGTTGAACAGGTCAGGACAGCTATAGTTGAACAGGTCAGGACAGCTATAGTTGAACAGGTCAGGCAGGACAGCTATAGTTGAACAGGTCAAGGACAGCTATAGTTGAACCGGTCAGGGACAGCTATAGTTGAACAGGTCAGGCAAGACAGCTATAGTTGAACAGGTCAGGCAGGACAGCTATAGTTGAACAGGTCAGGCAGGACAGCTATAGTTGAACAGGTCAGGACAGCTATAGTTGAACAGGTCAGGACAGCTATAGTTGAACACGTCAGGACAGCTATAGTTGAACAGGTCAGGACAGCTATAGTTGAACAGGTCAGGACAGCTATAGTTGAACAGGTCAGGACAGCTATAGTTGAACAGGTCAGGACAGCTATAGTTGAACAGGTCAGGACAGCTATAGTTGAACAGGTCAGGACAGCTATAGTTGAACAGGTCAGGACAGCTATAGTTGAACAGGTCAGGACAGCTATAGTTGAACACGTCAGGACAGCTATAGTTGAACAGGTCAGGACAGCTATAGTTGAACAGGTCAGGACAGCTATAGTTGAACAGGTCAGGACAGCTATAGTTGAACAGGTCAGGGACAGCTATAGTTGAACAGGTCAGGACAGCTATAGTTGAACAGGTCAGGACAGCTATAGTTGAACAGGTCAGGACAGCTATAGTCAAACAGGTCAGGACAGCTATAGTCGAACAGGACAGCTATAGTTGAACAGGTCAGGACAGCTATAGTTGAACAGGTCAGGACAGCTATAGTTGAACAGGTCAGGACAGCTATAGTTGAACAGGTCAGGACAGCTATAGTTGAACAGGTCAGGACAGCTATAGTTGAACAGGTCAGGCAGGACAGCTATAGTTGAACAGGTCAAGGACAGCTATAGTTGAACCGGTCAGGGACAGCTATAGTTGAACAGGTCAGGCAAGACAGCTATAGTTGAACAGGTCAGGCAGGACAGCTATAGTTGAACAGGTCAGGACAGCTATAGTTGAACAGGTCAGGACAGCTATAGTTGAACAGGTCAGGACAGCTATAGTTGAACACGTCAGGACAGCTATAGTTGAACAGGTCAGGACAGCTATAGTTGAACAGGTCAGGACAGCTATAGTTGAACAGGTCAGGACAGCTATAGTTGAACAGGTCAGGACAGCTATAGTTGAACAGGTCAGGGACAGCTATAGTTGAACAGGTCAGGACAGCTATAGTTGAACAGGTCAGGACAGCTATAGTTGAACAGGTCAGGACAGCTATAGTCGAACAGGTCAGGACAGCTATAGTCGAACAGGACAGCTATAGTTGAACAGGTCAGGACAGCTATAGTTGAACAGGTCAGGACAGCTATAGTTGAACAGGTCAGGACAGCTATAGTTGAACAGGTCAGGACAGCTATAGTTGAACAGGTCAGGACAGCTATAGTTGAACACGTCAGGACAGCTATAGTTGAACAGGTCAGGACAGCTATAGTTGAACAGGTCAGGACAGCTATAGTTGAACAGGTCAGGGACAGCTATAGTTGAACAGGTCAGGACAGCTATAGTTGAACAGGTCAGGACAGCTATAGTTGAACAGGTCAGGACAGCTATAGTCGAACAGGTCAGGACAGCTATAGTCGAACAGGACAGCTATAGTTGAACAGGTCAGGACAGCTATAGTTGAACAGGTCAGGACAGCTATAGTTGAACAGGTCAGGACAGCTATAGTTGAACAGGTCAGGACAGCTATAGTTGAACAGGTCAGGACAGCTATAGTTGAACAGGTCAGGACAGCTATAGTTGAACAGGTCAGGACAGCTATAGTTGAACAGGTCAGGGACAGCTATAGTTGAACAGGTCAGGACAGCTATAGTTGAACAGGTCAGGACAGCTATAGTTGAACACGTCAGGACAGCTATAGTTGAACAGGTCAGGGACAGCTATAGTTGAACAGGTCAGGACAGCTATAGTTGAACAGGTCAGGCAGGACAGCTATAGTTGAACAGGTCAGGACAGCTATAGTTGAACAGGTCAGGCAGGACAGCTATAGTTGAACAGGTCAGGGACAGCTATAGTTGAACAGGTCAGGACAGCTATAGTTGAACAGGTCAGGACAGCTATAGTTGAACAGGTCAGGACAGCTATAGTTGAACAGGTCAGGGACAGCTATAGTTGAACAGGTCAGGACAGCTATAGTTGAACAGGTCAGGACAGCTATAGTTGAACAGGTCAGGACAGCTATAGTTGAACAGGTCAGGGACAGCTATAGTTGAACAGGTCAGGACAGCTATAGTTGAACAGGTCAGGACAGCTATAGTTGAACAGGTCAGGACAGCTATAGTTGAACAGGTCAGGACAGCTATAGTTGAACAGGTCAGGACAGCTATAGTTGAACAGGTCAGGCAGGACAGCTATAGTTGAACAGGTCAGGACAGCTATAGTTGAACACGTCAGGACAGCTATAGTTGAACAGGTCAGGACAGCTATAGTTGAACAGGTCAGGACAGCTATAGTTGAACAGGTCAGGACAGCTATAGTTGAACAGGTCAGGACAGCTATAGTTGAACAGGTCAGGACAGCTATAGTTGAACAGATCAGGACAGCTATAGTTGAACAGGTCAGGTCAAAGCGGGGCGAGTTAGAAGTTGGCCTGACTTCTGGTCTGATAACCTCATAAGCTTTACTGTTAAGCTATAACACTATACTCACTAGTCTTATATACAATGGGCCATGCCATGTTCTACACATTTCTACAGAAGAGACACAGAACTGTATTATTTCCAAGCAAAAACCATGACGTTTCAACTTCAGAGAGCTGTCTACTCAATCAATCCATTGAGTCAGTGTCTCATTGATTCAATGACCGAACCCAACGAACAGAGAAGAAATAACGGCAGAATTTAAAAGAACCCAACGAACAGAGAAGAAATGTGAGAATTTAAAAGAACCCAACGAACAGAGAAGAAATGGGAGAATTTAAAAGAACCCAACGAACAGAGAAGAAATGTGAGAATTTAAAAGAACCCAACGAACAGAGAAGAAATGGGAGAATTTAAAAGAACCCAACGAACAGAGAAGAAATGTGAGAATTTAAAAGAACCCAACGAACAGAGAAGAAATGGGAGAATTTAAAAGAACCCAACGAACAGAGAAGAAATGTGAGAATTTAAAAGAACCCAACGAACAGAGAAGAAATGGGAGAATTTAAAAGAACCCAACGAACAGAGAAGAAATGGGAGAATTTAAAAGAACCCAACGAACAGAGAAGAAATGGGAGAATGAAAGAAAAGTCTGGAATACAGATGATGTCATGGGAATAGGACCTTTATGACGACCCGTACTGTGATCCGCAACAACCTCTGACCGCTAAGGCGATGTCTTGACATGACTGGGTAAATGGGGTCGGGTCAGGTCTTTTGTTGTCTGAGGGGTCAGCAGAGACAAGAGTAGGAGAGGATTGGACGCTATGCTAAGACCAGACACCTGATGGGACTTGTCCCCATCACACGGAGCTTGGGTGGAGGGCGTTGAGTGGACACCCTGACCTAATTCCCATACCAATCTCTCTATCAGGGGTTTGGGTGGAGGGCGTTGAGTGGACACCCTGACCTAATTCCCATACCAATCTCTCTATCAGGGGTTTGGGTGGAGGGCGTTGAGTGGACACCCTGACCTAATTCCCATACCAATCTCTCTATCAGGGGTTTGGGTGGAGGGCGTTGAATGGACACACTGACCTAATTCCCATACCAATCTCTCTATCAGGGGTTTGGGTGGAGGGCGTTGAATGGACACCCTGACCTAATTCCCATACCAATCTCTCTATCAGGGGTTTGGGTGGAGGGCGTTGAATGGACACCCTGACCTAATTCCCATACCAATCTCTCTATCAGGGGTTTGACATATCATATCAGACATATCATCGGGACTGTGAGTATTTGTGAGTTTAAAATATGTCAGCTACAGTATATCTCGTCTCAGTAGTTCTGGCCAATGTCCACGCCCTAGATTTTGTTGCGTTACTGTACCAACTTAAACAAGCATCCATTGACCCTAAAGACAAATAGTCTAAGCCCACCGTCACATCAACGCTACAAACTTGCTTGCAGAAAGAAGAAAGCATCTCCTTCCATAATACGTAACCATACATTGATATTCAGACCTTGAGCAGTAGTAGCCTTTCATGGTCTGTTGACATCCATTGCGTAATGGAGCGGCTCAGTATGTGGCCAGTGGTATTACCCCAGGTCAGTCTCGTGTCCTTTGGCATGAGCGATATTTTTCCAGGCAGTCTGCTAGGGTAAGCTTTGTTGTTATTGATCCCATTGTAGTAGGTCACTGCGCTTTCTGGTACTGGTCCGTCACGTGGTCCACCCAACGCGTCCATGAGGAAAAAGGTACGCCTCCAAACTGATTACTGAAGCCCTACTGGTGATGCATGGGCTTTGTTGTCACTGATGAACTCAGAAATGATAGATCAACTCAATAGATTGACAATAGATTGACATTTGTATAGCGCTCCAGCAATACCTGAGGGCATGAATTTAGCTGAAGCTGAATTTAACAGCTCGGCTTTGCCAAATACACTTAACTGAGCACAATGGAGAAATAATGTATTTAGACATAAGTGAAATGTTCCATTTATTGTTAAGACAAGGAAACAAGCAATAAAACCATAGAAATACATGCTTCATATTTCACAGGATGCCCCGACCTACCATTGCCCCATCCTACCACTACCCCGTCCTACAACTGCCCCGTCCTACCACTGCCCCGTCCTACAACTGCCCCGTCCTACAACTGCCCCGTCCTACCACTGCCCCGTCCTACCACTACCCCGTCCTACCACTACCCCGTCCTACCACTGCCCCGTCCTACCACTGCCCCGTCCTACCACTGCCTCGTCCTACCACTGCCCCGTCCTACCACTACCACTGCCCCGTCCTACCACTGCCCCGTCCTACCACTGTCTCGTCCTACCACTACCCCGTCCTACCACTACCCCGTCCTACAACTGCGTCGTCCTACCACTGCCCCGTCCTACCACTGCCCCGTACTACCACTACCCCGTCCTATCACTGCCCCGTCCTACCACTACCCCGTCCTACCACTACCCCGTCCTACAACTGCCTCGTCCTACCACTGCCTCGTCCTACCACTACCCTGTACTACAACTGCGTCGTCCTACCACTGCCCCGTCCTACAACTGCCCCGTCCTACAACTGCGTCGTCCTACCACTGCGTCGTCCTACCACTGCCCCGTTCTACCACTGCCCCGTCCTACCACTGCCTCGTCCTACCACTGCCTCGTCCTACCACTGCCCAGTCCTACCACTGCCCAGTCTTACCACTGCCCCGTCCTACCACTGCCTCGACCTACCACTGCCTCGACCTACCACTGCCTCGACCTACCACTGCTTCGTCCTACCACTGTTTCCACCCAAAACCATTGTAGGATCTCCAGACAAATGTCTGTGCTTTCTTTGTGAGGGACCCATTACTTCCACTACTAGTTGATATTTTTCTAATATTTCCTTGCCTTATGAATAAATGGAACATTTCACTGAAGTCAAATACGTTATTTCAAGATTTAATCAGAATATGAATTATTGATCGGCTGTCAGATTTATGGCTCCATCAATGTGCTTCGGAGGCACTTGCGATAATGATGCAGCACTTACAACAACACTACCACTGAATATAAATGCTCCTTTCGAACGGCAAACCGTTGCTGAGCCAAACTGCACAAACCTGCAGCCTTCTTTTAAAAAACTGTCTCTGGGGAAGTTCTCCTTTTTTTGAAAGCCTATAGGCTACAGCAATACTAAACAGAACCGGCCTCCGATCGCCACCCTCTCCTCATGTTTGAGGTTGAGGCAGGCTGAAAATTTGATTAAGCAAACCTGACAAATAAGCAGTGACCCTGAAAATCTGACAGCTTGTGAAAGGGCAATGGACTCTAACTTGTGTGGTAGGAGAAGGGGGTGGGGAGGTTGAAGTAGTGGTGAGAGCAGCGAGGTAGAAATATGGTTCTATACTGCTGAGGTACCTGGGACTGAGAAACGAGCTCCAACTATGGGCATCAAACACCCCCTCCCCCTCTCTATATTGGGAGCGATCCAAGCCATCCGCATGGAGGCATCACATTGCTCACTGACACTTTTCTGTGGAGAACAGCTCATGACCTGATCCAGCTATGTTGTTTGAGATTTGTCCGACAGAGAGGCAGGCTTGCTTGCAGCAAAACCATAGGAACCCATTACAAAACACCAACAATATTTAGCAAATGTTTAACGATTTTTAATTAGCTATTTACAAGTGGATTATAGGGAAGTTTCAAGTTGTATTAGTCGTGTATACAGGATATGCATGATATACAGTACCAGTCAAAAGTAGTTTTTTTCCCCTTTATTTTTACTATATTCTAAATTGTAGAATAATAGTGAAGACATCAAAATTATGAAATAACACATATGGAATCAGGTAGTAAGCAAAAAAGTGTTAAACAAATTAAAATATATTTGATATTTTAGATTCTTCAAAAAAACACCCTTTGCCTTGATGACAGCTTTGCACACTCTTTGCATTCTCTCAACCAGCTTCATGAGGTAGTCACCTGGAATGCATTGAAATCAACAGGTGTGCCTTTTAAAAGTTAATTTGTGGGAAAGAAAATGTATTCTTAATGCGTTTGAGCCAATCTTCACTATTATTCTACAATGTAGAAAATAGTAAAAATTAAGAAAAACCCTTGAATGAGTAGGTGTGTCCAAACTTTTGACTGGTACTGTATATACTAGGCGGCGTCAGAGGAAGGCCCAAAATATTGTCAAAGGCTCACCCAAGTCATAGACTGTTCTCTCTGCTACCACACGGCAAGTGGTACCGGAGCGCCAAGTCTAGGACCAAAAGGTTCCTTACATCTAGATGTTCCGCTAGCGGAACGCCTCGCCAATATCCAATGATAGAGCGTGGCGCGAATTACAAACTCCTCAAAAATCCCAAAACTTCAATTTTTCAAACATATGACTATTTTACACCATTTTAAAGACAAGACTCTCCTTTATCTAACCACATTATCCGATTCCAAAAAGGCTTTACAACGAAAGCAAAACATTAGATTGTCAGGAGAGTACCCAGCCAGAAATAATCACACACCCATTTTTCAAGCTAGCATATAATGTCACAAAAACCAAAACCACAGCTAAATGCAGCACTAACCTTTGATGATCTTCATCAGATGACACTCCTAGGACATTATGTTATACAATACATGCATGTTTTGTTCAATCAAGTTCATATTTATATCAAAAAGCAGCTTTTTACATTAGCATGTGACGTTCAGAACTAGCATACCCACCGAAAACTTCCGGTGAATTTACTAAATTACTCACGATAAACGTTCACAAAAAACATAACAATTATTTTAAGAATTATAGATACAGAACTCCTTTCTGCAATCGCAGTGTCCGATTTTAAAATAGCTTTTCGGTGAAAGCACATTTTGCAATATTCTGAGTAGATAGCCCGGCCATCATGGCTAGCTATTTTGACACCCACCAAGTTTGGCACTCAACAAACTCAGATTTACTATAAGAAAAATGTGATTACATTTGCTGTTCTTCGTCAGAATGCACTCCCAGGACTTCTACTTCAACACCCAATGTTGTTTTGGTTCCAAATAATCCATAGTTATATCCAAATAGCTGCGTTTTGTTCTTGCGTTCAAGACACTATCCGAACGGGTGACGCGCCGGCGCGTATCGTGACAAAAAATGTCAAAATATTCCATTACCGTACTTCGAAGCATGTCAAACGCTGTTTAAAATCCATTTTTATGCGATTTCTCTCGTAAAATAGCGATAATATTCCGACCGGGAGACCTTGTTTTCGTTCAAACACTGAAAATAGAAAATGGAGTCTTCACATGCAAGCGCGCACCAGTGTCATTGTTCTCAGAACGACCACTTTCCAAAATCCCTACTGTTTTTCGCCCAGGGACTGCAGAGTCATCATTCCCCGTTCTGGCGCCTTCTGAGAGCCTATGGGAGCCTTAGAAAATGTCACGTTACAGCAGAGATCCTCTATTTTCGATAAAGAGGCTATAGAAGGACAAGAAATGGTCAGTCAGGGCACTTCCCATATAGAATCTTCTCAGGTTTTGGCCTGCCATATGAGTTCTGTTATACTCACAGACACCATTCAAACAGTTTTAGAAACTTTAGGGTGTTTTGTATCGAAATCAAATAATTATATGCATATTCTAGTTTCTGGGCAGGAGTAATAACCAGATTAAATCGGGTACGTTTTTTTATCCGGCCGTGAAAATACTGCCCCCTATCCTAAACAAGTTAACAGCTTCTACTCCCAAGCCATAAGACTGCTGAACAACGAATCAAATGGCTTCCCAGACTACTTGCATTAACCCCCCTCCCCCCTGTTTTTACACTGCTGCTACTTGCTGTTTATTATCTATGCATAGTCACTTTACCCCTACCTACATGTACAAATTACCTCGACTAACCTGTACCCCCGCACATTGACTCAGTACTGGTACCCCCTGTATTTAGCCTCATTTTTATTTTATTGTGTTACTTATTTTCAATGAATACTTTAGTTTATTTAGTAAATATTTTCTTAACTCCATTTTCTTAAAACTGCATTGTTGGTTAAGGGCTTGTAAGTAATCATTTCACTGTAAAGTCTACTACACCTGTTGTATTCTGCGCATGTGACAAATAAGATTTGATTTGATTTTAAATCAAACATTTCAGTGCAGATGTAGCCTATAGCAACACATGAAGCAAAAGCACTGAACTAATCGATATTGAACCCATTTCAACTGTTCACATACAGCAGCACAGAATTCTACTAACTACTCGGTTTAATGAGTATGCATACAACACGGCTATCCCATTGGAGGATATGGCGATGATCTGGATCTATGTCCTGATCCATGGAGAGTCGCATCACGTCCTCCTAGTTCTACATGTCCATTTGTACTGCTGCCTGTGTCTATTTCTATACTAAAGCCACTCTAAGCTTGTCGTTGGATAGAATGGTCCACCTGGACATGTATATTCTATCCTCTCAGCCATCCATTTCTGGTTTTCTCATGGCTTACCTATCTAGGGAAGGGGAAAAGAGGATACCTAGTCAGTTGTACAACTGAATGCATTCAAGTGAAATGTGTCTTCTGCATTTATCCCAACCCCTCTGAATCAGGGGGGGGGGGGGGGGGCTGCCATAATCGGCATCCACGTCTTCGGCGCCCGGGGGAACAGTGGGTTAACTGCCTTGCTCAAGGGCTGAACGACAGATTTTTACCTTGTCAGCTCGGGATTCGATCCAGCAACCTTTCGGTTACTGGCCCAACGCTCTAACCACTAGGCTCCCTGCCTCCCCATCTACATGCTGTATGTAAACTCCTGTATTTTGGCTCCAAAAAGAGGGAGAACTGAACACATGACTTTATTTTTCAAGCATTATTTTCCAGTGTTATCCACTAAGCAACAGACCAGGATTCAAACCTATCCTACTCGATAGTACTTGACATCTCTTTCCTTCACACTACTACGTTGAACCAAAGGTGAATAGTTTTATTTATAGAAATGAGAGGATATTAAAGAGTAAGGCCTTTGACATCAATCATAACCTTTCGCTGTGGTGAACACAGGAATGACCTCAATAAGAAAAAAAACTTAATTGCGGCCGTTCAAGAGAGACCCTCATGATATTCTTAGTAAAACGTTTCCCCCCCTATTCTCTGTGTTGAAAGTTGAGAAAATGAAACAAGATTTTAAAACTAGTGATTGAGAAGTGAGGCATGGAGCAGAAGTAGCTTGCTAATCCAGTATTAGTCTGAACAAGCTGGCGAACAACCTTCCAAAGCAAACAGAACCCTTTCAGAATTCACAGGGATTATTCATTCTAATCTCAATCTATATTTACAGCAACTATAGGCCAAAGGTCAAACTGAAACCATACCCCCAATCACAAGAACCATACATATCCCTATGATATTGTAATTGGATTGCATCTGTTATCTTGAACCTGCATAGCAGATTTTGATAAGAAACAGCTAATTGTTGAGATGTGTAAATTGCACATGCCATTTTAGATTTATGAGTGTTGGTCATGATGGCAAATGTCAACACTGCACATAAGGCTCTCCAGAGGGTGGTGTGGTCTGCCCAACGCATTACCGGGAGCAAACTACCCGCCCTCCAGGATACCTACAGCACCCGATGTCACAGGAAGGCCAAAAAGATCACCACTGCCTGTTCACCCCGCTATCATCCAGAAGGCGAGGTCAGTACAGGTGCATCAACGCAGGGACCGAGAGACTGAAAAACAGCTTCCATCTCAAGGCCATGTATTTAATATTATTCTACGGTATCTTAGTCACTTAATGTTTACAAATCTTGCATTACTCATCTCATATGTATATACGGTATTCTATACTATTCTACTGTATCTTATTCCATTCCGCTCTGACATTGCTCGTCCACATGTATATAGTCTTAATTCATTCCTACTTAGATTTGTGTGTATTGGGTATATGTTGTGTAATTTGTTAGATATTACTTGTTAGATATTACTGCACTGTCTGAGCTAGAAGAACAAGCATTTCGCTACACTTGCAATAACATCTGCTAACCACGTGTATGTGACCAATAACATTTGATTTTACTTAGCTTCACAGCAAAAAGCACATGACTCCATTTAAAAAGTGACTGGGTCATTAGCTAGCTATGGACCAGGAAGTTGCGCAACAGAGAAGAAAAGGAAGAGGGCTCATGCTTCCTGGTTGGTTGCTGGTAAAGACAGCTCTTCCAGGAATCCCAGGAGCACTCTTATTGGCTTAGTTATTGCCGTTTTCCACCTCACGGGAGAAACGTGTGATGATAAGGTGGCACCTTTCACCCTTCCGTCTTTACAACAGAAGAACTCACAATGGAAGGGCCATTCCTCGCTCCCAGTTGGCTCCTAAACCTCTTTGTAAAAATGAAAAAAAATGAAGAAAAAAAAGCGGAATGACGGAATGAAAAAAACTATGGTGGAAGCAAATTTAGGGCATTGTGTTGTTAAATAGTGTCATACAAAATGTGGAGGGCGGATTCTAATGCTGGGAGTTGATACACGGGGGTTTGTGTAATGTCAACAGAGTTAATAAGCCTTCTATATAGTTCAGCCTTCTTATTGTACCATCAAAATGAAGGGCTTACACATTTACATTGCACAAAATATTATGAGTGCATTGGATTTGTGTCCTCATCTATGTTTATAATCTGACTGCCTGAGAGCTCGGCTTGTCTGTGGTTGTTAGTGTGGGGACCTCCAACACAGAGGGAGTGTCCCATTAACAGAGGAAACACTGGCAACATTAGAGACCAGAGCCAGAGCTCTGAGAGGGCTTCTTTCAGAACAGCTATATACACACTTTTTATGCCTGTTACTGTGTGTCACAATGATTCCCTCCCTCCCCTAGTCCACGTATAAGGAGGCCTGGGAGGGAAACTGCAGTTGGCATGCAGACTTATGTGGACACGGACACACGGACACACACACGTGGAAAAAGTATGCAATTGTCATTTTTTTGTAAAAGTAAAGATATTTTAATAGAAAATGACTCAAGTGAAAGTCACCCAGTAAAATAATACTTGAATAAAAGTCTAAAAGTATTTGGTTTTAAATATACTTAAGTATCAAAAGTATAAATAATTAAAAATTCCTTATATTAATTAAGCAAACCAGACGGCCCCATTTTCTTGTTTTATTAATTTATGGATAGCCAAGAGCATACGCCAACACTCAGACATCATTTACAAACGAAACATGTGTGTTCAGTGAATCCTCCAGGTCAGAGGCAGTAAGGATGACCAGGGATGTTCTCTTGATAAGTGCATGAATGGACCATTTTCCTGTCCTGCTAAGCATTAAAATGCACAGTACTTTGGGGTATCAGAGTAAAAAGTACATTACTTTCCTTAGGAATGTATTGAAGTAAAGTACAGATACCCCAAAAAACTTCTTAAGTAGTACTTTAAAGTATTTTTATTTAAATCCTTTACACCACCGCACACACACACAGGGGAAAAAGATTGCACAATAGCAGACTAATAAGCATATCATTGATTCTCCAGGGTGAATTATCCATGACAATAAAACACAGATGAAGTTTCCAGCTCGAATAGAGATTTGACCTCGCTGAAAAAAATAAGTTACAAAGCCATCAGCAAAACTATGACAGTATTACAGTAAAGCGTTTACGCTGCAGTAAATATCTAGCACAAGACAATGCCAACAACAGAAGTGCATGACACATTATACAGAAACTGTGGACACTTTGACACTGAAACGAAATCCTGATTACCGAACATACTGACTACACTGGTCACGCACGTGTGTATGTTGATTTTGTCTATCCCCACCAGACGCGATCATCACACGCAGGTTAAAATATCAAAACCAACTGTGAAACAACTATACTAATTTGGGAGCAGGTCGAACACACATTTAGCTAGCTTGCTGTTGCTAGCTAGTTTGTCCTGGGAGATGAACATTGGGTTGTTCTTTTACTTGGCATGCATATGGTCCTTTTTTTTAGCTGGTTCTTTGTAGAATGTTGACCCAGAGTCATACAAAATATTGTGTTTATCTACTCCGACGATTAATCCACAGATAAAAAGGGAAACACGAGTTAGTTATATTTAATTATTCTCTCCTCGCTGGTCTTTCAAGTATCCACCTGGGTCTGTATCTTCCTGATATCCAATAGAGGACTTGCAGAACGGCTCAAACAGAACCCAGTTATATTTTAGCGCCTGGCTACGCAGACGCTCGTTGACGCAGACGAGTGAGTGGCTGAAATAATTTAATAACATTTATTTTGCAACGTTCCCGCACGCAACATTTGCCCGTGAGGCCACCATGGTGTGTCACATGGACCCAGGGTCACAGAGCTCACACAGGTTGCATCCAAATGGCACCCTATTCCCTACATAGTGCACTACAAGGCCCATAGGGCTCTGGTCAAAAGTTGTGCACTACATATGGAATAGGGTGCCTTGTTGGACACAGAACAGCCTACCCACTGGGCACACACAAAGTTGAATCAACGTTGTTTCCACATCATTTCAATTAAATTCCGTTGAACCTACGTGGAATAGACATTGAATTGATGTCTGTGTCCAATGGGTAGCTGCCTCCCATCAGAGACCAGGATGTTATAGCCTCCCATGGTTCCCTGTGATGAGGTCCTGGTGGTTGTATAGTGTTCATTCCGGGTTACTGATAATCCTGAGAGTGAATTGTTGTACATGTAACCGGCTAAGTACAGGGGGCATGGTGCAGGATAGAATCTCCTCCTTAAGCATCCAGGACATTTGGACCAGAACATAGAGTGATGTCCTTGTCTGAGGCATTAGCATGGAACAAACCAAGTGCTGCCTAATGTGGCTTTGCCTATCTGGGAGAAATGCCTATGCATACAGTACAATTATCTGGTATTTACTGTGCTTTAGGTTTTAGGTACTCCTGCTCTCAATCCTTCAGGTTGGCAGAGGAAGGATGCCAGTAGGCCTGAAGACGAGGAGGAGAGGAGGCAGCTGGGATGGATAATATTGTCAGACGGATTAAACAGGCTCTGATAGGCTTTGTTCAACTTGTACAAGACATTTAATTCCACACAGAGCAACAACACTGGCCTATGGTACAACACAACCAGATAAACAAAGAGACATATTACAATAGAGGGCATCTGAGGTATTCTTAAAAAATACAGAACATAGTGTCCCTACCAGAGAACAATGCTAGTTGACTCTGGTGGTAAAACCAACACTACACAGCATTCGGTAGGCAAACTCAGCTAATTAACAGCAAGTGGTTGGGTAATGATGGTGGTGGCTGCATGGCCTACTAGCCACCATAGAGACAGAGACCTGGACGGTTAGGCAGAGCTGAGCAACCTCTTCATAAATCACCCGTCCAACACTGTACCAGGGCCTAATCCCAGAGCACTGAGCAGCAGCTCTGTTTACATACAACAAATGATGATGGGAGACACAGAGACGGAGGCCATGGGCCAGCCCTCAGGTAGTCAGACAGGCAGGCAGGCAGGCATACATGATGGGCTGATAGGGGTGTTGATAAGACTGCAGGTTAAGGCTCACTGTCTCATCATGTACTTCCTGAATGTGAGGCCTGTTAATTACTCACTGTTTGTGCAGTCAGGGAAGGAACTAGGCTGATAGTAACACAACAAGGACACGAGGGCTTGGCAGCACACTTTGACCTGTGATGCTGCAATACAATATCAACAATATATTTTGACAGGCTGAAGAGATTTGTTAGACTCATAACACAACAATCAGTTATATTCATAGTGCCAATCATCACATTTCGTAATCAAGCAAAGTCACGCAATTTCAGACACGAATCAACACTTCGACGACCCATATATATATATATATATATAGATATATATAGATATATATATAATAATAATAATAAAAATAATATGGCTTTTTCAAATGATTAAAGCTACAGATTATATAGTTCCATAGAACTAAAGGCTGGATTCTCACCCCACCCTTTTCCAGCATCTCCATTCCTCTCCACAAAGTATTTGTACATATGCCCTCTCTCTTCACACCCAAAAAAGCCATGCATTTGCAATATCTCCCCCAACACACTGGTATCACGGGTCCCGGATCCGGTACGGCGCACCCCAAACAGCCATTTCAAGAAGCCACAGTCTTAAACAAACACTACCCTCCCTCCGTTTCATAAATTCTTTAAACTCTGGGTTTTCTCTTAATTATTAATGCTTCGAGAGTATCCAACGCTGCATTGCAGCATTCTCTTTTAAAGAGCACTGCCTAAAATAACGTCTTTTCCCCACAACATAGGAGAGAAAAAATACAAATCCGTCCTCTTTGCATGCAATTATTTTGTTCCCAAACACACTCTCCTCTGTTTTTAATGGAGCCCTTGCTTTCTCTTCCATCCTTAACTACAAATAAAGGCAGAGTCACAGACTCTATGAAATATTGAGGCCCCTTCTTCTCCAGGATGAAATAATGGGCTGGCTGAGTGAAGCTGGCTGGCTGGCTGGCTGAGTGAAGCTGGCTGGCTGGCTGGCTGAGTGAGGCTGGATGGCTGAAGCTAGCTGAGTGAGGCTGGATGGCTGAAGCTGGCTGGCTGGCTGGTTGAGTGAAGCTGGCTGGCTGAGTGAAGCTGGCTGGTTGAGTGAGGCTGGCTGGTTAGCTGGCTGGTTGGCTGAGTGAGGCTGGCTTTCACAGCTGATTAAATGTACTTTGAAGGTGTCAGGAAACACAGGCCATGAAAGACCCAGGTTCTCTACTGTTTTGACATCTTCATAAGAGTTCTAGGGATGGAAGCTTGGTTTAAAAAGTCCCAGTGGCTCCTCACAGTGCTTCCAATGACTATGCATAGCAACTACCGTGCTGCTCTGTTCCATCTACTAACTGTACAGACAAGACAGCAAGTCAGCACAGGGATGCCAGAAGGGGCTCAAGCTAACTGCTTTGATAGCTAACTGCTTTGATAGCTCCCTGCTCTGATACTCTTTAAGTAGAGCATATTTTTAGGATAGGCTTTAGCTACATACTGCAGTGGCCGTGTGCTATGCTAACACACCCTTGTGCTGTACACAGTGAGGGATCAGTGGACCTCTGTTTACAAAACAAGGACCTTATGTCTACACAGGAAGCACAACATTTCAGGAAGCACTCTATTGAGGACCTCAAACTAAGGGCCCTATTCAAGCAATAGTTCCAGAGCAATAATAGGGTTCTTTGTGGACCACTTCTTACCGGTGAAGAAGTTCTTGGCCCGGAGGTAGCTGACACTAAGGCGGAGGATGGAGAGTTTGTCCAGGCTGGTGGTGACCTCCTCAGGGAAGGGGAGGAGGCTGGCCAGTCTCTCCAGCTCTCCATTCAGACGGTCCCGGTGGCGCTTCGAGGGATTCGACTTGACCCCTTCTGATTGTGGCGGTTTTACGCTGCAAGGAGAGAAGAAATCATTATTTTTAACTTAATATTTTTACAGAAAACTCAAGGGTCTTATTAGCATTATTAATACCATTAGCACTATCAATATAATTAGAAATTATACTTTTGTAGTAATATAGGTAAATTAATCATTAAAATACTTCAACAAGTAGAGTAACATTGAAATGATTAAAACAGCCCAAAAATCAATGCTAAATTTAAAACATGATTTGTGTCATGTGTATAACACCATGTTTTTTTTTTTTAATTGTAAATATGTTTTGAGTCATAATTTATAGAGCTCCTTCAACAATCCACTCATGAGTTAACAAATCATGCCAATAAATGCCCCAGAGAGCTGAATGCACTTCTGGCATTATGTCATAAACATACACATTTTCCACTGACAACATACTGTTGGTTCAACAAAGATGTATTTATGTAAACACATGTTAGACTTATGCATGTTAGGTACATTTTTACTAGTGAATTGGTAAATTATAAAATAGACTTATTTCAAAATAATAATACACAGGCTAAAAATGAAAATGTTATAATAATAATCCTATAATTATAACATAATAATACTTCAAAGCCATTTGTTGTGAAAATGTGAATGTTTTACATCCGTCCAGTGTCCTTTCAGCAGGTGCAAGGTGATAACTCTCAAGTATCGGAAAGTGTTGGCCTTATTTACCCGTGACCCATCACAAACATCGGACAAAGTCCCAGACATTTGTTCAATTCAAACATTTCTGTTACACAGGCAATAAAAGGGGGTGTTGACTAACCTAAAATGGCGCAGGATATTTGCGGCTATGTGGTAGAATTGCATCATCAAGAAATTGGATGTATAAACATTATTTCAAAATGCAAATGTTTACGTTGGTTTATGTTGGTTTAAATTGAACAAAAAATAATGCAACGAGGTTAAGAGTAAATTCTGGCTTCACGTGATAACGAAATAACAAACGCAGCAACTATTTTTGACGACAAGTGCAACTTTGGAGCGCACCCAACTTTTAGCTTACTGCGAAATCATTTTTTAAAAATACGATCACACAATAGTTTCACTGTTGATTTAAAGTAGCCTATATATATATACACATTTCACAAATTAATAGTCTTATAGTCAAATAAACTGTTTTATAACGCGAGTGCCTGGTCGAGGCCTTTCTGACACTGTCAAACAGGGCGCGAAGGAAGTAGTTCTTCCAGAGACGGGTAACTTCAGTCCTCCGGGGCTGGAGTGGTGTCACACCTTTTCTCCATCCCTAGCAAACACTGCTGATTAAATTAATTGCATACTAAACTGCATATCATGATTTTTGAAAGTCAGGTGTATTAGCCTGGCTGGGGAAAGTGTGATACCAATCAGGCCCCTGACAACTCGAGGTGGCCCACCTGAATATGTGTCTTATCGTGTGTCATCGACATTATCAATTTAATTCCGGTGAAATATGCTATTTAAATTTGCACAAATATAAGGTGAGTGATTGAGCGCTAAAAGGGGCGAGCTAGTATGGATGCAGGGCTTTGAACATTTGGCTATTTCTGTTTGCGAAAAGGCCTCTCAATTCATATAAATAAACTGTACTTACGCTCTCTGGACTGGTTTTCTCCTTTTACGTCCAGCATACATGATATGGCTGTATAAGTCCGATGAATCTCCCCAAAAATATTGGGAAGGGCTACAGTTCCCTTCGAGCTACATAGGCTACAGCCGACAAGAAGTGTCGTTAAACTAATCCATCAGATGAAACACGTAAACACATTAGCGAGAGGACAACGACAAAAACAACAAATAGTCGCACTTTTAATTTATATTTTATCCATCAACTGTGCACATGTAATCGATCAGATCCAGAGATGAGTTAAGAAATATAATTTATATAAATGAATGGCATTGTTGCGTACACAGAATTTCCTCCGTTGAAATGCATACAATTTGCAATGCTGTTTACAGTCCATCGAGATGCTAAATTAGTCTGCAAAACAATGCTTCAACCCAATATAAAACCCAAGTAATTCATCTCATCGTCTAGCGGAATGGTGATGTAGATGTGTGGTGCCGGTGCGCTTTGCAAACCGCAGTCCCCTTCCATGGTAGCCTGCACCTTTCCAATTCTTTCCTAGGCTATTTTTTCCTATTTTACCCTGACAATAATGTGACAAACGTTAGGACAATTATTGTATTTGCTGTATTAGTCCTATGCTTAACGTCCTCTATTCCCAATTATCTCGTCAAATTCGGCCACGCGCATCGCCCTGCTTGGGTCCAGGGTAGGGTTGGGCGGGCACGCGCACTAGAGGTCAACGGGGAACAGAACATCAGCTGGAAACACAGCGGAGCGCGGTTTGCGCGTTCCCGAGCGGACCGTTTCGTCCAATCAGAGTGGAAATGAGAGCGGTTTCTGTTGAGCCTGGTGTCCTCTGCTGTATGTGGGTCAGAGGTTAGAATTTTAAATAATGAAACCATGCTGTTCTAAATGAACGGTTTAGCATACTCTGGTGTTGAAATGAATTTTTAATAGTTTTTTCGGCCATACACGTTTATATAGCATACATTTGATTAGGAGGGCTACCCAGACCCCTCTTTAACGCTGCAGCTACTCTCTGTTTATTATCTACGCATAGTCACTTTAACTCTACCTACTTGTACATATTACCATTGTTATTTTACTGCTGCTGTTTAATTATTTGTTACTTTAACGTTTTATTTTCTACTTAACACTTATTTTTCTTAACTTCTTAAAGCGTTGTTGGTTAATTGGATTGTATGACAGCGTTTCACTGTAAAGTCTACATCCGTTGTATTCCGCCCATGTGACAAATGATTTGAATAGGCTACGGAAATTGATACAGACCTGCTGATACATGACAAAATCTAAATATAGGCCTACCTCTTTGCATATATATATATATATTATTTTCAAAGCTGCAATCATGGGGGACACACAGTATGGATAAATGATCAGTAGTCGACGGGATATAAATAGCACTCCCACAGCAATTTTCCATAAATCACCACCTTCCATAGACACCTGAAACCCCACCTCTGTAAGTCGCTCTGGATAAGAGCGTCTGCTAAATGACGTAAATGTAAATAATATACTAACAAAAATAACTATAAAAATGTCTATCAAGTCATTGTGATCGTATAGTCAATATAACAATTTCTAATAATTACTAATTTACTATAATAAAAATACAATTGTTTCCATGTGTAATCTCATATTTACAACATCAGAATAAACTATCAACCATTTTAGTATTCAAAATACACTGCTCAAAAAATTAAAGGGAACACTTAAACAACACAATGTAACTCCAAGTCAATCACACTTCTGTGAAATCAAACTGTCCACTTAGGAAGCAACACTGATTGACAATACATTTCACATGCTGTTGTGCAAATGGAATAGACAACAGGTGGAAATTATAGGCAGTTAGCAAGACACCCCCAATAAAGGAGTGGTTCTGCAGGTGGGGACCACAGACCACTTCTCAGTTCCTATGCTTCCTGGCTGATGTTTTGGTCACTTTTGAATGCTGGCGGTGCTTTCACTTTAGTGGTAGCATGAGACGGAGTCTACAACCCACACAAGTGGCTCAGGTAGTGCAGCTCATCCAGGATGGCACATCAATGCGAGCTGTGGCAAGAAGGTTTGCTGTGTCTGTCAGCGTAGTGTCCAGAGCATGGAGGCGCTACCAGGAGACAGGCCAGTACATCAGGAGACGTGGAGGAGGCCGTAGGAGGGCAACAACCCAGCAGCAGGACCGCTACCTCCGCCTTGTGCAAGGAGGAGCAGGAGGAGCACTGCCAGAGCCCTGCAAAATGACCTCAAGCAGGCCACAAATGTGCATGTGCTCAAACGGTCAGAAACAGACTCCATGAGGGTGGTATGAGGGCCCGACGTCCACAGGTGGGGGTTGTGCTTACAGCCCAACACCGTGCAGGACGTTTGGCATTTGGCAGAGAACACCAAGATTGGCAAATTCGCCACTGGCGCCCTGTGCTCTTCACAGATGAAAGCAGGTTCACACTGAGCACGTGACAGACGTGACAGAGTCTGGAGACGCCGTGGAGAACGTTCTGCTGCCTGCAACATCCTCCAGCATGACCGGTTTGGCGGTGGGTCAGTCATGGTGTGGGGTGGCATTTCTTAGTGGGGCCGCACAGCCCTCCATGTGCTCGCCAGAGGTAGCCTGATTGCCATTAGGTACCGAGATGAGATCCTCAGACCCCTTGTGAGACCATATGCTGGTGCGGTTGGCCCTGGGTTCCTCCTAATGCAAGACAATGCTAGACCTCATGTGGCTGGAGTGTGTCAGCAGTTCCTGCAAGAGGAAGGCATTGATGCTATGGACTGGCCCGCCCGTTCCCCAGACCTGAATCCAATTGAGCACATCTGGGACATCATGTCTCGCTCCATCCACCAACGCCACGTTGCACCACAGACTGTCCAGGAGTTGGTGGATGCTTTAGTCCAGGTCTGGGAGGAGATCCCTCAGGAGACCATCCGCCACCTCATCAGGAGCATGCCCAGGCGTTGTAGAGAGGTCATACAGGCACGTGGAGGCCACACACACTACTGAGCCTCTGTCATGATTTTCTTCATCATCCGATGATATAGCGAAATCGTCGTCTGAAAGTGTGGACCAATACGCAGTAGAGTTGACGTTCATTTTCTTAATTTATTAAAGAACGTTGAACACGAAAAACAAGAAAACAATAAGCACGACAAATGACAGTTTTGCAGGCTCACAAAAACACGCAATGCAAAAACAATCTCCCACAAATACAAGACAAACACACCCAACTAATATAGGACTTCTAATCGAATGGCAACACCAAACAGCTGCCTTCAATTTGAAGTCCACCCCAATTAACTCAACATAGAAACACACTCACTAGACTACACATAGAAATACATAAACATAGACCATAACTCAAAACCCGGAAATAATAAATCAAACACCCTCCTAACTAACACACCACCCTGAACCACATAAAACAAATGCCCTCTGCCACGTCCTGACCAAACTACAATAACAATTAACCCTTATACTGGCTAGGACATGACAGCCTCATTTTGACTTGTTTTAAGGACATTACATCAAAGTTGGATCAGCCTGTAGTGTGGTTTTCCACTTTAATTTTGAGTGTGACTCCAAATCCAGACCTCCATGGGTTGATAAATTGGATTTCCATTGATTATTTTTGTGTGATTTTGTTGTCAGCACATTCAACTATGTAAAGAAAAAAGTATTTAATAAGATTATTTCATTCATTCAGATCTAGGATGTGTTGTTTAAGTGTTCCCTTTATTTTATTGAGCAGTATATATAAAATTAACCCTGAAAAATTACTCAATGTTACACTCTTGTGGCAAATAAATATAATACATCTACAACGCACCACATATGTTCCTAAGCTAACAAAACCAGGCTAATGCGCTGGCTTGTGCTCATGAGTTTAAAAAACATATACTTTATACATTTCTCATAAATTACCTGCAATGATGGAACACACACAGTATAGATGAATGATCAGTACTCGACGGGACATAATTAGCACTTCTAAAGAAGATGCATTTTTCAGTTAGTTACCAACTTCAAAGAGGGAACTTTAGCTAGCATAAAACCCATATGAAAAACTGAGATTCGACAACAAAAAGTGGCTACCCAGACGTTAAACCAACAACGGTAGTTACTAATAACATAAACTGATAATGCACAATGTAAAATGTGGATTTTATGATGTAATGTCCTTTATACCTTTCTATCCTGGGACCATTCCATTATCAACTCACCCACAGCAATTCTCCATAAATCTATTGCGCTTTATCCAGAATCCCATACCTTTACCACTGAGTGTATTAGACAATGTAAACACATGAATCTACCAGGAGGTGGCATAATATCTGTTTTATGCAGGAATTTAACAATTTAATTACACCGTTACATATATTCATGATTCATCTGATTACTTTTCTATTTTTCTATTGTACACGTTTGTAATAATTTTCCAGGAACTGTGTCCGAATAGGCCTTTTTAAAACACCGTTACTGCTGAAAGGCAGTTGAGACTCCCACAATTTAAACAAAGCATATACAGGTAGGCTCAAGTGAATGCTCTCACACAGTAGACAAAGGGAAATGTATACGACTATGATAATGCATATATGAAGTCATGTGACCGTTGAGCCCATAGGGCTCTATATCCTGAGCTGGGAGGGAGCAGGGCCCATATCCTGAGCTGGGAGGGAGCAGGGCCTATATCCTGAGCTGGGAGGGAGCAGGGCCCATATCCTGAGCTGGGAGGGAGCAGGGCCTATATCCTGAGCTGGGAGGGAGCAGGGCCTATATCCTGAGCTGGGAGGGAGCAGGGCCTATATCCTGTGCTGGGAGGGAGCAGGGCCCATATCCTGATCTGGGAGGGAGCAGGGCCTATATCCTGTGCTGGGAGGGAGCAGGGCCTATATCCTGTGCTGGGAGGGAGCAGGGCCCATATCCTGAGCTGGGAGGGAGCAGGGCCTATATCCTGAGCTGGGAGGGAGCAGGGCCTATATCCTGAGCTGGGAGGAAGCAGGGCCTATATCCTGTGCTGGGAGGGAGCAGGGACTACATCCTGTGCTGGGAGGGAGCAGGATCCATATCCTGTGTTACTTTACACCACTGCCTATATCCTGTGTTATGTGAAGAAGACAGAGACATATAGGATCATGTATGTAGGGCAGAGACTTTTGTTTCTCAATACACCACATAGATAGTTGGGTTTGTTGCTGGAAACTTATGCTATAAAACATTCATATCAACCACAGCAACCAACCTGCAATTGTCACTAACATTTCAAAACTGTCAGTGGAACGCACTACTCTGAGCAGACATAACCAAATGGTGACTGATGATATTATTGACCTTCCCTGTATTCACTGAGCGGGGACCAGGCAGTTTTGTTTAGTTGTTTGTCGGTTAATTTGTTTGTTTATTTATTTACTCTGAAACATCAAGCCAAAGGGAGAGCTGAAATCCCAGTGCCATAAGGAGGTTGCTAGGTTGTGAGAGAGAGATTGTGTGTTTAGACATAACCAGTCCCAGGGACCACCTTCTCCTCTCATATCCCCTTCTCCTCTCATCACATGCGAGTCACAGTCTCTAGATACTTTAGTCAATGCTCTTATGTAGGCTGGGGTAGTTACACTCTAATTATTTTGAATTTTTTAACCTTTATTTAACTAGGCAAGTCAGTTACGAACAAATTCTTATTTTCAATGACGTCCTAGGAACAGTGGGTTAACTGACTTGCTCAGGAGCAGAATGACAGATTTTTACTTTGTCAGCTCGGGGATTCGATGTTGCAACCTTTCGGTTACTAGTCCAACGCTCCAACCACTAGGCTACCTGCTGGTTACTAGTCCAACGCTCCAACCACTAGGCTACGTGCTGGTTACTAGTCGAACGCTCTAACCACTAGGCTACCTGCTGGTTACTAGTCCAACGCTCCAACCACTAGGCTACCTGCTGCCCCATTCAGAGGCAGTGTATAACATCCTCATAAGCACTGAATTATAAACGTTCATGAATATGTTATGAATATGATATAATGCTTGCACATGTGTTATGTACCCCTTCAATAGGTCTTACATATGTCCTAATGAAAGTGTTATCAAATCTCTGAATCTGGGAACACCTAAATGAAGCAGAACAAATGGGATTATTACGCACAGCTGATTGTAAGAGTGGATATCTCTGTTTCCCTTTGATTGAAGCCGAGTACGTAGAGAGATGTAAATGAAACGTAGATAATCAAATACGGGACATTTGTTAGTCTAGTTTTTGGGATGTTGATCTCAACTGGTGTGATTTTCATATCAGCCCTTTTGGGCTCCAACCTCACCTGCACATCGTTTTTACAGTTTTTTAAATTTATTTATCTGTATCGTTTTCTCTTTCACTTCTTTCCTTTGGTGTGAATAAATAAAACCTACAAACCTAATTTTGGTGAAACTACTACAGCACATACTAAGCCTGTATCTGTATGTACACAGCACGTGTATCTACATTCTGTACTCTACTGTATGTTCCTTTGAGTTTACATCCCCCAACGTACACAAGTAAATTAGAAGACAAAGCACAGTGAAATACCCTCAACCCTGAAACACTTTCTAATCTCCTATAGTGACTCAGTAAATCAATGCCCTCTCTCTCTCTCAATTCAATTTAATTTAAGGGCTTTATTGGCATGGGAAACATATGTTAACATTGCCAAAGCAAGTGAAGTAGATAAACAAAAGTGAAATAAACTCTCTCTCAATTACATTTTTCAATTTAAGGGGCTTTATTGGCATGGGAAACATGTTTACATTGCCAAAGCAAGTGAAATAGATAATTAACAATATCTCTCTCTGTGATTAATGACTGAGTAGTAACTAATAGTCAGAGCCTGCACCAGTACTGTAATGTGAGAGGTACCTACGGGCCGGGCAGGATAGCCCTGGTTGGTATGGTATGATTGACATTGGCTGTGTGCCAACCTGTGGCTGCAGTGCCATGGAAACCTCATCAAAACCAGCTATCTCTGTGTCTTATGTCTCTGCCACAGCACAGAAGCCCTTATTCCTTCATTATAAAACCATACCTGCTCTAATTCACTGACTGTTCCTAGGCCGTCATTGAAAATAAGAATTTGTTCTTAACTGACTTGCCTAGTTAAATAAAGGTAAAATAAAAAATAAAACAATTTATGATAGAAGTCCTTTCGGTGTAAGTTCAACTCATGCAGATCCTTAAAGAGGGGTTTGGATGGGCAGTGTGGGGTGATATTTGTTTAAATAGGTCATTAAGATTATATTATTCAGTCAACAGTAAAAAGATGCGCCCTCCAGTGTCCAACAGAAGTATTGTACTTTAATAAAGACCAAGTAACACGTTAGTAAGTTATTAGAAATATTTTTTATATGAGAATTAATTTTACAATTGAGAATATAAGGTAACAACATAAGGTGGTAAATATCAATACATTGCATACGCTATACTTGCCTAAATACAAGTGAACTACACTAAATTAAATATTTATGTGGAGACAAATATTTCCAAGGAGAATAAATGTCTAACAGATGTTGTAAGGCCACGAGACATAATAACAACATGAAATAACCAAACATACGACAAACAAATGCAAAAACTGAAATATTCATAATATATTGATGCTGAACTCTGCAACTGCCTGATGTCAGAGACCGTTGAAGAGTAAGCTTAACGAATAGATATATAGCAGGGGGTGGATTAGGGTGGCAAAATTCTGGGAACTTTCAATAAATTCCCAGGCTTTTCCCTGAAATCTCAGTTGGAGGATTCCCGGAATCAGGAAGGAATAAGCAGGAAATCTGGAATCCTCCAACAAGGATTTCTGGAAAACCAGGAAATGTATTGAAAGTTCCCGGAATTTTGCAACCATAGGGGTGATATATAATGTATACCCTTCCCTTTCTTTTATATCAACTTTGATACAAGGAACTTTATCAACATTTCAAGGCAGGCGCTTTGAAAACTTGACACCCATTATATTATAAATCAGCTTGGTGAAGCAAAAAGCATGAGAAAAGTTGCTAAATACAATTCAAAAGCAAAGCTAAATGTGAATACACCCAATACATATAACAGCTCCCTTTGATATGTGTAACTTCCTCTGCCTTATTGAGCTGAGAGAACTGAATCAGTGAGAGCAGTTTGGCAGGAGAGGCCCTCTAGTTGGCCGGGTTTAGTTTCTGCCATATTCCCCTCCCTGTCTTATCTTTTCATATGAGCAGAATTAGGAAATAGGTCAAGGGAAATAAAAGGTGGGCAGCCATATTGATTTAGCCTCAGATGCCTTTGAGGGAGGAGTCAAAGTGATGACGGGAGACTTCAGTGTCAAGGGGCCTTTACAACGGGAGGACCTGTCATGTTACTGTCAATCATAGACTGACATGGGACTAAATGGGAAGTTCCATTTGTCGAATATGCTGATGAACATGGTGGACTCGTGGGAAGTTCTACTTCCAGTCCCATGTCTATAGTAACCATGGTTACTACACTAGACTTCTAGGACCTACAGTGCCTAGTGAAAGTCTGCACACTCCTTCACATTAAAATGTTATCTAAAAATTGGATTACACATTTTTTCCTATTGATGTACACAACCTACGCCACGTTTTCAAATTGAAAAAAAAAAAATGATAGAAAATGTTCCTAATTAATTACAAATAAAAGAAAGATGTCTTGATTGCGTATGTCTTCACACCACAGAGTTGATCATTGTTGGAAGCACCTTTGCCAGCCATTAAAGCTGTGAATAATTTTGAATAAGACTCTACTATTAGGGCAACATACTGCATATCCATTGTTTTTGTCAAAATTGCTCAAGCACAGTACATTTGGTTGGGAATCATTGATGCGCAGCAATATTCAAATCTTGTTTCTGATTTGAGCAGATTTAAGTCAGGACTGAGACTGAACCATTCAGGACCACTCAACACCTATTGGAAAGGCATACTGGTGTGTCTTTGGCATTTGACTTTGTGTAATTGTCCGGCAGAAATGTAAAAATCTATCCCAGGGTTAGGTAAGAAGACTGAGGCTGGTTTTCCTCTAGATTTTTACCTGGGCTTTGCTCCTTTTATATTTATTTTGATCCTGACAAACTCCCCAGCCACTGCCATGACAAGCATACCCATAACATGATGCTACCACCACAATACTTGAAAATACAGAGGATCAACAACATTACATTCACTCCACATTACTGGCCTGTATGATAAGGTGAAAAGAAGGAAGCCTGTGTTAAAATATCCATTACAAATCATCAATTCTGGTTGCAACAAGGCTCTAAAGTAATACTGCAAGACAACACGGCAAATAAATCCCTTTTTGGCCTAAATAAAAAACTACAGGCTTTTGTCAAATCTAATCCAAACCGTCTGTATTTTCAAGTATTGTGGTGGAAGCATCATGTTATGGGTATGCTTGTCACTAGTAGGAACTGGGGAGTTTGTCAGGATCAAAAGAAAGATGAAAAGAGCAAAGGTAAAAAGTTAGAGGAAAACCCTGGAATAGAGTTTATTTTCAGCGGCACAGTTACTAAAATGTTAATGCCAAAGACACCAGAATGGCTTACCAATAGGTGCTGAGTGTTCTTGAGTGTTCCTTAGCCCTGACTTAAATTTGCTTGACAATCAGAGACAAGGTTTGAATATGGCTGCCGATCAATGATTCCTAAACAAATTTACAGACCTTAAGCAATTTTGACATAAACAATGAGTATATGTTTCTCTAAAAGTTGGTATAATCTTATTCAAAATAATTCACAGCTGTAATGATTATCAAAGGTGCTTCCACCGGGGCCTCCCAAGTGGTGCAGCGGTCTAAGGCACTGCATTGCAGTGGTGTCACTACAGCCTCGGTTTCGATCCCAGGCTGTGTCACAGCCGGCCGTGACCGGGAGACCCATGAAGCAGCGCACAATTTGCCTAGCGTCATCCAGGTTAGGGGAGGGTTTGGCCCAGCGTTGTCCGGGTTAGGAGAGGGTTTGGCCCAGCGTCGTCCGGGTTAGGAGAGGGTTTGGCCCAGCGTCGTCCGGGTTAGGGGAATGTTTGGCCGGCTGGGATTTCCTTGTCTCATCGTGCTCTACCGACTCCTTGAGACCGGCCGGGCACCTGCAAGCTGACATCGGTCGTCAGTTGGACGGTGTTTCCTCCGACACATTGGTGCAGCTGGCTTCCGGGTTAAGCGAGCAGTGTGTCAAGAAGCAGTGCGGCCTGGCAGGGTCGTGTTTGGAGGACGCATGGCTCTCAACCTTTGCCTTTCCCGAGTCCGTAGGGGAGTTGCAGCAACGAGACAAGATTATAACTACAAATTGGATACCACGAAATTGGGGAGAGAAACATTTTTTTTTAAAGTATTAAGTATTAACCCTCGGCTGCGAAGACATACGCAATCAAAACATCTTTGTTTTGTATTTCTTTTTTATACATTTTTCTTTCACTTTGAAAATGTGGAGTAGATTGTTTAGATCGGTAGGAAAAAAATGTGATGTAATCCCTTTTTAGATTTTAAGGTAGCAAAATGTGAAGACTGTGCAAGTGGTGTGTAGACTTTCACTTGCGACTGTATGTCTCCGGAGTGTCCTTAACATGCAGTACTAAGACCCACATTCCTCCACAAATGGTATTACGAACAAATAACTCAAGTAAAAAAATTACCACAAGTTAGCGTATGGCTCAGTGAAGTTTAGATAAAACAAAGAAACAACTAAAAATGGATTGAATACTATTGATATAGCATTATCAACGTACTATATCAGACTATTGTTAAATTGCAATGACATTTGGATACCAATAGCATTACAAGGAGTATAATCTGAAAGCACATAATTTGGTTCTTTATAGCCTACTCTGCAACCAATGCAGACATTTCAATGAAATACGTTGCTTTTTCCTCAGAAAGTCTATTTGTACACTGCTTCATTCATTCTTCAGAACAAGCAAACACAAACAGGAACACACCCATATACACACAGTCATATTCATCACAGCCATAACACACTCACATAATAAAAACAATAATATCTTTATAATAATATAGAGGCCATTTCTGTATTTACACTTCATTAGGGTTGCAAAATTCCAGGAACTTTCAATAAATTCCCTGGTTTTCCCTGGTTGGAGGATTCTGGATTTCCTGCTTATTCCCTCCTGATTCAAGGTATTCTCCAACCAGGATTTTGTGAAAATTAGGGAATTTATTGAAAGTTCATAGAATTTTGCAACCCTACACTCCATACATAAATTGAGGATGTTATGCCTTTATTTTTAATCTCTGAGTACAATATCAGTTTTTTGTATGTTTTTCCATGAGTTGAAACTTGAATGGTGTCCTGTCACCATCCAACTATAATGTAAGAAGAAACAAACGGAAAAAGAAATGAATACGGCCTGCTTCATTTATATATATATAAATCATTTTAGGAATTGGGCATGACTCTAAAAAGCCATTACAACACAAGCCAAATTCACCAGTGAGGATTCATACTTCATTCCTATCATTGAAGTTGTGACAGATACTGTTTTTCCACAGTAATAAAACCAAAGACAAGGCAACAACAAACAAAACAGAAGACAAAAAATAAAAAAGTTCCATGTAAAGTTGCTGCTTTTTGTTCCATTGCTGACAGAAGTGACAAGTGCTTAATCAAAAGAGTCCTTGTATTTCCTGCAAACACTGATATGGGGAGATGAATGGTGTGTTTGACGAGGAGATGGCTTGTCTTCACGACACCCTCCCTGAGACAGCTCTTAAGGCAGAGTGTTGTCTTTGAATGTGTACGGATGGATGGATGGATGGATGGATGGATGAATGAATAGATGCATGGATGGCTTCCTCCTCATTTGTCCATCATTTTTACACCGTAACATGTGACTCATGTTTAGAAGTCGCAATAGTTGGTTTGGTTGTGGTCTGTAAAGCACATGGTTCCATTGACAAGGGGGGCTGAGGAGAATGTTCCATTGACAAGTGGGGGTGAGGAGAATGTTCCATTGACAAGCGGGGGTGAGGAGAATGTTCCATTGCTGTCTACAACACAGAGGCTTGGAATCTGTTGGGGAAAAAGTATGACAAATAGAGCCTGGCTTGTTTCATAAAGTAACAATTATTAATATCAATAAATGACTTCATAACTAGTTAGGGCCCTGAGTTTTCCTAACCACGTGACATGACCAGTAGAACCAGGTTATGTGGTAAGGAAAAAGTAATTGCTCCATCCACAACAGAGAGAGGGGGCATAGTTACCTGTGTCTGTCCGACTCTGTTGCGTCCAGCCAGGTACTGCTGCATGGCCAGTAGGTTCTCAGGGGTGGTGATGTTGGCCACCAGCGGGCGAGACGGAAAGCTGATTCCGGTGTTGTCCTGGAAGATGGCTGACGTGCCCACCACTGGTTCACTGGGGCCCCACTGGAAGTAGCTCTGGTCCTGGGGGTCCACCATCCTCCTCTGGCATACAGACAAGGGGGGGGGCAGCCTGGTGCCATCTATGTGACTGTTTCCGTTGGGGAGGGGGGGTGAGACGTTCTTAAACATGCAGCTGCCGGTTGGAGCAGGCTGGCCGTTGGCCAATCGCCCCTGCTGGGGTTGGTGGTACAGTCCGTTGGTGTTCTGTGGCCAAAGGCCTGTGAGAGGGACTCTTTGGGTCTCTGTGGCTTGACTGTGACAGTCTGGGATGAATTGGTGTCCATTCTTCATTGTGCTGGCGGGGGGTGGTAGCTGATGCTGCTGGTTCTGGGGCCACTGCGGCGCTTTCTGGGTTTTTAGTGACTGAAATGGTGCACTGCAGGCAATCTGGGGTGAAACAAAGCCATTACTGGGAATCAAAGATGCCCAAGCATCCACCAGAATAGGTGGTAGATGGTTGGACTGTGGAACAGAGATCTCCGCTGGTCCGTTTGGTGCTATTGCAGCTGGCAAGCCATTATGAGGGAAACACTGTGGAGGTGGCTGGTTAGATTGGACCTGGCCAGCGATGATCTGAGGGCTTCCAATGTGGTTGTTTGGTGCATGAGCACAGGATCCAGACATGCTAGTGCTAAATGTGACAGACTCATTCTGGCCTGAGCTATGTGGGTTACTGAGCTCGGGGAGCTCCAGAGAGGGGGTGAAGATGTCGTTGAGCTGTAGCTGCTGCAGGATGGGGATGTTCAGGCCCGTCTGAGGAATCTGGGGGATCTGGGGGCCGAAGTGGGAGAGCCTCTGGGTGCTCTTGAACACCTGCTGAGGTCCTGCCTGGTTCTGTCCTGCCTGGATCTGTCCTGCCTGGTTCTGTCCTGCCTGGTTCTGTCCTGCCAAACCAACTGCTCTGTTGCCTGTTACCTGACTGTGGCTGATACCATTTAGATCATTCACTGCGGAGCCATTGTGGACAAAGCTGAATTTGTCAAGCAACCCGGGCTTGCACTGTCCGGCACCTGTAGGGCTGACCCCTCCTGTGAATGGTCCACCCTGGTTGTTGTTGTCAAGCACCGCTGTGAACAGGTTAGGGTTGTGGTTGATCATGGTGGAGCAGTTGGGCTGGTTACCGCTCCCCTCACTGCTCTCCTTGAACAAGGCTTCCTCCACGTAAGAGAAGATGTCGTTGGTCATGATGTCATCCAGGTCTAGCGAGGTGTCCCCGCTCCCGGTCCCATTGGAGTCCTGGCTCAGCCTGAGGAGGGTGCTCTCCCACTCCATCAGCTCCGCCGTACCCACGTCCATTCCCTGCAGTGCCGCACACAGGTCCCCATCCTGCGCCATCCTCTCCAGGGCATCGATCATGGCCACCAACGCCCCCTCCTGCTTGACCTCCCTGGGGCTATCACCATCATCATCCCCGTCGGGCCCCTGGGGCTCCATGCTAGTCTGCCAGGAGTTACAAGCCACGTTGGTGAGCGCTCGGCTGTCCATGAATACCTGGTCTATGGGTAGCTGAGGCTCCTGGGGCTGGGTGTAGATGGACTCATCCTGCTTTAGTAAAGAGCCCAGTAGAGACTGGGGGTCCAGAGACTCCACCTTGCAGATTTTTGGGGGGTTGGTTTGGAACTCAGTGGCATCCAGAGTGGGGCCAGTCTCATACAGCAGGGCCTCCCCGGTGGTGAAGCTGAAGGGTAGTTGCATCTTCCTCTGGCGTAGATTCTCCTCTCCCTCAGAATTACTAAAGGGATACAGAGAGAGAAAATCATATGAATGAATGAATGAATGAATGAATGAATGATACAATCATATATTTTGAGACACAACGAAATGACAGTCAATGATGATGCAGACAGATTGTACTTTCAGATATTAATTACTCACAGTAAAGCTCTCTGGCGTGCGATGATGAAGTCGGGCCTTCCTCCTTTGTAGACAAGCCTGGCATTGGCCTGGACCCAGACCCAGCACCCTGTCTTCTGCAGCAGTCTGAAAGTGGTCAGACCACTCTCTCCTGTCTTAATCACTGAGGGAAAAATATTCATATCATTAGATAAGCATACAAAAATAATGATCAAACAAATAATTGCTAGAGAGTTATTATGAACCCATTGTAAACGTACTTCTGACATGGTTATCTGCACAGTACATCATATCAGCTGCGTGGATGAACTGATACCCAGAGCCTCTCATACACAACTCAATCTCTGAGTATCCCAGGACAACCTTCCCCCTGTAGAGAGACAACAGGGCAAGCCACACCGTGTTAGCGTTAGTGGAAAGTACAGCACATTACACATAATGTTCACTTGTGAAGTCATCCCTCAAACATGTTGAATAGAAAAGTGAAATAGTGACATTTTAAAAACAGTTCCATTTTGATCAAGTCCTACATTTGATCAAGGCACTTAGATTAAATGTTAGCATACTTCCTTCCTAAATGTAAGCCTGCCAACTTTTTTTGAGACCCAGTGAGAATTAGTTTCAGGCCTTTAGAGTCACCTGGCATCGACACCTGTGGGGGTGAAGTCAAGCTTGTGTTTGGTCTGGAAGAAGATTGTCTTGGTTCTGATCTCCAATATGGACGGGGTGTGGACAGGGGTGGCGATGGTGAACAGGCCCAACCTGGGCTGGCTGCGCGTCCCGTCATCCCCCAGCATGCTCTGGCCATGGAGGAACTTCAGACGCCCCTGGAAGTTCAGAGCCTGGATATGAGGAGAACAAAGGTATGTTAGACTCTTAAACTTAGCTAGTGATTGATCTGAAACTTAGCTAGTGATTGATCTGAAATGTGGCTAGTGATTGATCTGAAACGTGGCTAGTGCTTGATCTGAAACGTGGCTAGTGATAGTGATTGATCTGAAACTTAGCCAGTGATTGATCTGAAATGTGGCTAGTGATTGATCTGAAACATGGCTAGTGATAGTGATTGATCTGAAACTTAGCTAGTGATTGATCTGAAATGTGGCTAGTGATTGATTGTATAAAAAGTTTTGCCAAACTTTGCCAAGATCCACCACTCACATCATACTGTCATATTCATCAACAGTGCTGGTGTGTGTTCTTTTGACACAATACATTGTACAAAGTACTTTCTGGTGACAATACAAAGTGGATGTTTTCTCTACAGCCCTATAGATGAGAGACTCACCAGGAAGCCAGAGGAGTTGTCCAGGAGGCAGCGGAAGCGACACACAAAGTTCCTCTCCAGGAAGGAGGAGTTCTCTGGTGGGAGCTGCTCAGGGTTATAGGTCACGATGTTCCTGGTGATGTCACTGCTGCTCGCCATGCCTGAACATAGAAATGTGGTGAAAGATCGTAAAATGAGAGCTTATCATCAAAAACATGGGCCAAATCTTAACTTGAAATAAACACACCTAGCTCGAACATGCTCCCATTGACATCAATCGATGACTTCCACTAAAATCCACTGAAAAAAAATGACCCAAACTGTCCACAACCTATTCCCTCCAGGTCACTCACCGTCTCCTCCCTGCTCTGGGTCAAAGGGCTTGGGGTTGAGGGCAAAGTGAAGCTGTCGTCTGAACGTGGCTCTGTCGTCTGTGTGGATTAGCTCAAACACACTCTGGTGGACCACGTCTGACTACAGACAGACAAAGAGAGAGGGAAAACTCAACGACTGAACTCCATCAAAGTTAAATCTAGTTTATGACTATGGCTGTAGCCTCCATTGTCATTGTAGAGGCATAATAATAATGGTGTCTACAAGCCGTATCAGGGCTTCTTAATGACATGGGTACTTCACTTGTAGTCTCCACTGGAATGGACAACTAATAGGACTTTAGTAGGACTTGCAACTGTGTTGCCCACCCCTGAAAAACTATACCGACAATGTAATGGACAATGTATGAAGTCTTACAAAAGCATGTCTGTTACTAAGCTAACAAACCCTGAAGCCACAAGTCTGAAGTGGGCAATGGACACTTTGTTCCTGGTTTCATGTGATTCACTTGTTACTTAGAAGTTTCTCTTAGAACAAAAGGAACTATGAGGTTTGTGGTCAAAGCCAAAGCGGACTCTTGGAAGTTGGAACCCGACAGAGTAACATCACATTGCCACATAGCCCATCAGTCAGACGGCACTCATACATTTTGCCTCGGTCAAACTGAATTAACTGAAACAATGCATTTCTACTGAAAAACGAATGTGAAAGGCTTTAAGCAAACCATAACCCTAACTATAATCCAACAACTATAAACACTGTTCGCCTTGTGATTTATGGCCTTAGTGGGAAACACAGTAAGCTCTGGGTGTGTCTGTTGTGCTGATCACCTGGTGGGGACAGTCCATGAGTGACAACTCATAAAGGGTCAAAGTAAACTACAAAGCAGGGTATTAAAGACACATTGAAAATACCCTATAGTGTATAACTATATCGTTGGGGAGAACAAATACTGATTATTCATCGTCTTTGATCTATTTTTGTTAAAAGACGTCGTCCCGGTTCTATGTACAGTATGTTTGGTTGCAAGTTACTTGGCTACTTAAGATTAGCCACATATTTTTCTAAATGTACGCCTCAGTACTGTGTTAAGGGTCTGGAATCATACTATATGGATCGTACTGTACGTACTATATATGTACTATATGCACACCTGCTACAGTAGATCATGTAGTTCAGTTTGGAGTGACCTAGTACATCCACAACAATGGCATCTCTCTTCCTCTGTGGAAGACAAGGTCATGACTACATAAGGAATTGTCAAACAATAATTACCTGGAGAAAGGCGAAGCGCAACTGCAAATTTGCTGCAAGACACTTCCTTCAACACCTTGCCTATTTTGGTTCGTTAACAGGTGGTTGAGTTGCACATTCGCTTTCTTTGATGATACATGGAAATGTGGATTCTTACCAAGTTATGCAGTGGGCTTAGCTCTCCACCAAAGATGGTGACTTGCCTTGCTCACACATGTTAACAACATGTTACTCTTGTCTCTCAGAAGGTTGATCTGGTTAACAACATGTTACTCTTGTCTCTCTGTCTCTTAGAAGGTTGATCTGGTTAACAACATGTTACTCTTGTCTCTCTGTCTCTTAGAAGGTTGATCTGGTTAACAACATGTTACTCTTGTCTCTCAGAAGGTTGATCTGGTTAACAACATGTTACTCTTGTCTCTCTGTCTCTTAGAAGGTTGATCTGGTTAACAACATTTTACTCTTGTCTCTCTGTCTCTTAGAAGGTTGATCTGGTTAACAACATGTTACTCTTGTCTCTCTGTCTCTTAGAAGGTTGATCTGGTTAACAACATGTTACTCTTGTCTCTCAGAAGGTTGATCTGGTTAACAACATGTTACTCTTGTCTCTCAGAAGGTTGATCTGGTTAACAACATGTTACTCTTGTCTCTCAGAAGGTTGATCTGGTTAACAACATGTTACTCTTGTCTCTCTGTCTCTTAGAAGGTTGATTCTCAAAAGGATTCAACTATCCAGAGCAGAGATTCAACAAAAGCCAATTTTATCCCCCTAATACCCAAATGTGCTGCTACGTTGTTCCCTGGTAATCTGTTTTCTCCATTCAAATGTCTTGTCTTTGTATCTCAATATCAATCTTCATGATGATTCTTTCTTTTTTCCAGCAGGGTTTTATTAAGAGAGATTATGCAGAGATGACGACCATGGTTTACAGATGTGATGTTGTTATACAGTGAGGGAAAAAAGTATTTGATCCCCTGCTGATTTTGTATGTTTGCCCACTGACAAAGAAATGATCAGTCTATAATTTTAATGGTAGGTCTATTTGAACAGTGAGAGACAGAATAACAACAAAAAAATCCAGAAAAACACATGTCAAAAATGTTATAAATTGATTTGCATTTTAATGAGGGAAATAAGTATTTGACCCCCTCTCAATCAGAAAGATTTCTGGCTCCCAGGTGTCTTTTATACAGGTAACGAGCTGAGATTAGGAGCATACTCTTAAAGGGAGTGCTCCTAATCTCAGCTTGTTACCTGTATAAAAGACACCTGTCCACAGAAGCAATCAATCAATCAGATTCCAAACTCTCCACCATGGCCAAGACCAAAGAGCTCTCCAAGGATGTCAGGGACAAGATTGTAGACCGACACAAGGCTGGAATGGGCTACAAGACCATCGCCAAGCAACTTGGTGAGAAGGTGACAACAGTTGGTGCGATTATTCGCAAATGGAAGAAACACAAAAGAACTGTTAACCTCCCTCGGCCTGGGGCTCCATGCAAGATCTCACCTCGTGGAGTTGCAATGATCATGAGAAGGGTGAGGAATCAGCCCAGAACTACACGGGAGGATCTTGTCAATGATCTCAAGGCAGCTGGGACCATAGTCACCAAGAACACAATTGGTAACACACTACGCCGTGAAGGACTGAAATCCTGCAGCGCCCGCAAGGTCCCCCTGCTCAAGAAAGCACATATACATGCCCGTCTGAAGTTTGCCAATGAACATCTGAATGATTCAGAGGACAACTGGGTGAAAGTGTTGTCGTCAGATGAGACCAATATAGAGCTCTTTGGCATCAACTCAACGTGTTTGGAGGAGGAGGAATGCTGCCTATGACCACAAGAACACCATCCCCACCGTCAAACATGGAGGTGGAAACATTATGCTTTGGGGTTGTTTTTCTACTGAGGGTACAGGACAACTTCACCGCATCAAAGGGACGATGGACGGGGCCATGTACCGTCAAAACTTGGGTGAGAACCTCCTTCCCTCAGCCAGGGCATTGAAAATGGGTCGTGGATGGGTGATCCAGCATGACAATGACCCAAAACACACGGCCAAGGCAACAAAGGAGTGGCTCAAGAAGAAGCACATTAAGGTCCTGGAGTGGCCTAGCCGGTCTCCAGACCTTAATCCCATAGAAAATCTGTGGAGCGAGCTGAAGGTTCGAGTTGCCAAACGTCAGCCTCGAAACCTTAATGACTTGGAGAAGATCTGCAAAGAGGAGTGGGACAAAATCCCTCCTGAAATGTGTGCAAACCTGGTGGCCAACTACAAGAAACGTCTGACCTCTGTGATTGCCAACAAGGGTTTTGCCACCAAGTACTAAGTCATGTTTTCCAGAGGGGTCAAATACTTATTTCCCTCATTAAAATGCAAATCAATTTATAAAATTTTTGACATGCGTTTTTCTGGATTTTTTTGTTGTTATTCTGTCTCTCACTGTTCAAGTAAACCTACCATTCAAATTATAGACTGATCATTTCTTTGTCAGTGGGCAAACGTACAAAATCAGCAGGGGATCAAATACTTTTTTCCCTCACTGTAGTTCTGTTATGTTACAAATGTGATGTTTCAGATGTGACGTGATGTTGTTATGTTACAGATATGATGTGATGTTACAGTGCCTTGCAAAATAATTCAACTCCTTGGCGTTTTTCCTATTTTGTTGCATTACAACCTGTAATTTAAATTTATTTTTATTTGGATTTTATGTAATGGACATACACAAAATAGTCTAAATTGGTGAAGTGAAATGAAAAAAACTACTTTTTTTCAAAAAATTTAAAATAAAAAATAAAAAAAGAGAAGTGGTGTGTGCATATGTATTCACCCCCTTTGCTATGAAGCCCCTAAATAAGATATGGTGCAACCAATTACCTTCGGAAGTCACATAATGTCATGTCCTGGCCAGTATAAGGGTTAATTGTTATTGTAGTTTGGTCAGGACGTGGCAGAGGGTATTTGTTTTATGTGGTTCAGGGTGGTGTTTTGAGAGAAGGGCGTTTGATTGAGTATTTCCGGGTTTTTGGGTTATGATCTATGTTTAGGTAATTCTATGTCTAGTCTAGGTAGTCTGTGTTTCTATGTTTGATTAATTGGGGTTGGGACTCTCAGTTGAAGGCAGGTGTTGTCTATCTGCCTTTGATTGAGAGTCCCATATATTAGGGTGTGTTTGTGTTTGGGATTTGTGGGAGATTGTTTTTGCATTGCGTGTTTTGTAGCCTGTAAAACTGTTGCACTATCGTTGTTTATTGTTTTGTTTTTTATCGTGTTCACGTTAGAGATTTATTAAATTCAAAGATGAACACGACCTCCGCTGCGTATTGGTCTACCTTTTCTGACGAGGACTTTTCTATTTCTTCTGAAGACGATGAATGCTGTGACAGAATCTCCCACCACTCCAGGACCAAGCAGCAGAGGAAGGAGCAGAGGGACTTCGAGTTGGACTGGCGGGAGAAGTGGACCTGGGAGGAAGTGCTGGACGGGGCCGGACCTTGGCACCAGGCTGGGGATTATTGCCGCCCGCAGTGGGAAATTGAGGCAGCCAAGGCAGAGACGCGGAGGTACGAGGCCATGGACGCGCTGAAGGAGAAGCACGAGAGGCACCCCCAATAATTTTTTGGGGGGGGGCACACGGGTAGTTTGGCTAGGCCTTGGAAGAGCCGGAAGCCAGCTACCTGTGGTTATATGGAGGAGCGTATGGGGTGGAGAGCGCCATGTTTCGCTGAGGAGCGCACTCTCTCACCCATACGCACGCACAGTCCGGTGCACGCTATTCCAGCCCCTCGCAGGTGCCGTGCTAGAGCGGGCATCCAGCCTGGTAGGAGGATGCCTGCGCAGCGCATCTGGTCGCCGGTACGCCTCCGAGGACCAGGCTACCCAACTCCCGCTCTACGCACGGCTACCATCAGGCCCCTGCACAGCCCAGTCTGCCCTGTACAAGCACCCCGCTCGTACAGGGCTTCTAGTTCCATCCAGCCAAGACGGGTTGTGCAGGAGGTAAGATCAAGACCGACTGTGCGCCTCCATAGCCCTGGGTTTCCAGCTCCTGTCTCTCGTGCGGACCCGGAAGTGCGTCAACCCAGTCCGACTCGTCCTGTTCCCGCTCCCCGCACTAGCCTTCAAGTGCGTAAACCCAGCCACACCAGTCAACAGTAGCCGGAGCTGCCAACCAGTCAACAGTCGCCGGAGCTGCCCACCAGTCAACAGTCGTCGGAGCTGCCGGAGCGGCCAGACTGCCCTGAACTGCCGGAGCGGCCAGACTGCCCTGAACTGCCGGAGCGGCCAGACTGCCCTGAACTGCCGGAGCGGCCAGACTGCCCTGAACTGCCGGAGCGGCCAGACTGCCCTGAACTGCCGGAGCGGCCAGACTGCCCAGACTGTCCCGAGTTGCCAGACTGTCCCGAGTTGCCAGACTGTCCCGAGTTGCCAGACTGCCCAGACTGTCCCGAGTTGCCAGACTGTCCCGAGTTGCCAGACTGTCCCGAGTTGCCAGACTGTCCCGAGTTGCCAGAATGCCCAGACTGTCCCGAGTTGCCAGACTGCCCAGACTGTCCCGAGTTGCCAGACTGCCCCGACTGTCCCGAGTTGCCAGACTGCCCCGACTGCCCCGAGTTGCCAGACTGTCCCGACTGCCCCGAGCTGCCAGACTGTCCCGACTGCCCCGAGCTGCCAGACTGTCCCGACTGCCCCGAGCTGCCAGACTGTCCCGACTGCCCCGAGCTGCCAGACTGCCCCGAGCTGCCAGACTGCCCCGAGCTGCCAGACTGCCCCGAGCTGCCAGACTGCCCCGAGCTGCCAGACTGCCCCGAGCTGCCAGACTGCCCCGAGCTGCCAGACTGCCCCGAGCTGCCAGACTGCCCCGAGCTGCCAGACTGCCCCGAGCTGCCAGACTGTCCCGAGCTGCCAGACTGTCCCGAGCTGCCCCGAGCTGCCAGACTGTCCCGACTGCCCCGAGCTGCCAGACTGTCCCGACTGCCCCGAGCTGCCAGACTGGCCAGACTGCCCCGACTGCCCTGAGCTGCCAGACTGGCCAGACTGCCCCGAACTGCCGGAGCGGCCAGACTGCCCTGAACTGCCGGAGCGGCCAGACTGCCCTGAACTGCCGGAGCGGCCAGACTGCCCTGAACTGCCGGAGCGGCCAGACTGCCCTGAACTGCCGGAGCGGCCAGACTGCCCTGAACTGCCGGAGCGGCCAGACTGCCCAGACTGTCCCGAGTTGCCAGACTGTCCCGAGTTGCCAGACTGTCCCGAGTTGCCAGACTGTCCCGAGTTGCCAGACTGCCCAGACTGTCCCGAGTTGCCAGACTGTCCCGAGTTGCCAGACTGTCCCGAGTTGCCAGAGCCCGCTGTCCCGAGTTGCCAGACTGCCCAGACTGTCCCGAGTTGCCAGACTGCCCAGACTGTCCCGAGTTGCCAGACTGTCCCGACTGCCCCGAGCTGCCAGACTGTCCCGACTGCCCCGAACTGCCAGACTGTCCCGAGCTGCCAGACTGTCCCGACTGCCCCGAGCTGCCAGACTGTCCCGACTGCCCCGAGCTGCCAGACTGTCCCGAGCTGCCAGACTGCCCCGAGCTGCCAGACTGCCCCGAGCTGCCAGACTGTCCCGAGCTGCCAGACTGTCCCGAGCTGCCCCGAGCTGCCAGACTGTCCCGAGCTGCCAGACTGTCCCGACTGCCCCGAGCTGCCAGACTGTCCCGACTGCCCCGAGCTGCCAGACTGTCCCGACTGCCCCGAGCTGCCAGACTGGCCAGACTGCCCCGACTGCCCCGAGCTGCCAGACTGGCCAGACTGCCCCGAGCTGCCAGAGTGGCCCGACTGCCTGGAACGGCCAGAACCGGAGCCACCTCCTGATATAGGTGGGTTGGGGAGGGGGGGTGTAGCACAGTGCCGTCGTTGACGGCAGCCACCCTCCCCCCCTCCCTTTAGTAGGGGGGAATTTTTCTGTTGGTGTTGTTTGGGGTTATTTTTGTTAAGGTGCTCCCGGGGTTAGCACCTTTAAGGGGGGGGTACTGTCACGTCCTGGCCAGTATAAGGGTTAATTGGTATTGTAGTTTGGTCAGGACGTGGCAGAGGGTATTTGTTTTATGTGGTTCAGGGTGAAGGGCGTTTGATTTAGTATTTCCGGGTTTTTGGGTTATGATCTATGTTTAGGTAATTCTATGTCTAGTCTAGGTAGTCTGTGTTTCTATGTTTGATTAATTGGGGTTGGGACTCTCAATTGAAGGCAGGTGTTTTCTCTTTGCCTTTGATTGAGAGTCCCATATATTAGGGTGTGTTTGTGTTTGGGATTTGTGGGAGATTGTTTTTGCATTGCGTGTTTTGTAGCCTGTAAAACTGTTGCACTATCGTTGTTTATTGTTTTTTTTTTTTATTGTGTTCACGTTAGAGATTTATTAAATTCAAAGATGAACACGACCTCCGCTGCGTATTGGTCTACCTTTTCTGACGAGGACTTTTCTATTTCTTCTGAAGACGATGAATGCTGTGACACTATGTTTATGTAATTCTATGTTTAGTCTAGGTAGTCTGTTTCTATGTAGAGTTAATTGGGGTGGCCTTCCAATTGAAGGCAGCTGTGTGGTGTTGCCTTTGATTGGAAGTCCTATATTAGTTGGGTGTGTTTGTCTGTGTGTTTGTGGGAGATTGTTCTGTGTTTAGCCTTGTGCCTTGCCAGACTGTCTGTTAATCGTTCGTTCTCTTGTTTTGTTATTTTGGTGTTCATTTTGGAAGTTAATAAACGTCAAGATGAGCTTACTGCGTTTTGGTCCTCCATAACCGACGAAAACCGTGACACATAATTAGTTAAATAAAGTCCACCTGTGTGCAATCTAAGTGTCACATGAGCTCAGTATACAGTTGAAGTCGGAAGTTTGCATACACTGAGGTTGGACTCATTAAAACTCATTTTTTGTTAACAAACTATAGTTTTGGAAAGTCGGTTAGGACATCTACTTTGTGCATGACAAGTAATTTTTCCAACAATTGTTTACAGACAGATTATTTCACTGTATCACAATTCCAGTGGGTCAGAGGTTTACATACACTAAATTGACTGTGCCTTTAAACAGCTTGTGAAATTCCAGAAAATTATGTCATGGCTTTAGAAGATTCTGATAGGCTAATTGACATAATTTGAGTCAATTGGAGGTGTACCTGTGGATGTATTTAAAGGCCTACCTTCAAACTCAGTGCCTCTTTGCTTGACATCATGGGAAAATCAAAATAAATCAGCCAAGACCTCAGAAAAACAATTGTAGACCTCCACAAGTTTGGTTCATCCTTGGGAGCAATTTCCAAACACCTAAAGTTACCACATTCATCTGTACAAACAATAGTACACAAGTATAAACACCATGGGCCACGTAGCCTTCATTCCGTTCAGGAAGGAGACGCGTTCTCTCTCCTAGAGATGAACGTACTTTGGTGTGAAAAGTGCAAATCAATCCCAGAACAACAGCAAAGGACCTTGTGAAGATGCTGGAGGAAACAGGTACAAAAGTATCTATATCCACAGTAAAACGAGTCCTATGTCGACATAAGCTGAAAGGCCGCTCAGCAAGGAAGAAGCCACTGCTACAAAACCGCCATAAAAAAGCCAGACAATGGTTTGCAACTGCACATGGGGACAAAGATAGTACTTTTTGGAGAAATGTCCTCTGTTCTGATGAAACAAAAATAAAACTGTTTGGCCATAATGACCATTGTTTGTTTGGAGGAAAAAGGAGGACGCTTGCAAGCTGAAGAACACCATCCCAACCGTGAAGTACGGGAGTGGCAGCATCATGTTGTGGGGGTGCTTTGCTGCAGGAGTGACTGGTGCACATCACAAAATAGATGTCATGAGGAGGGGAAAATGATGTGGATATATTGAAGCAACATCAAGACATCAGTCAGGAAGTTAAAGCTTGATGCAAATGGGTATTCCATATGGACAATGACCCCAAGCATACTGCCAAAGTTGTGGCAAAATGGCTTAAGGACAACAAAGTCAAGGTATTGGGGTGGCCATCACAAAGCCGACCTCAATCCTATAGAAAATTTGTGGGCAGAACTTAAAAAGCGTGTGCGAGCAAGGAGGCCTACAACCTGACTTAGTTACACCAGCTCTGTCAGGAGGAATGGGCCAAAATTCACCCAACTTATTGTGGGAAGCTTGTGGAAGGCTTCCCGAAACATTTGATACAAGTTAAACAATTTAAAGGCAATGCTACCAAATACTAATTGAGTGTATGTAAACTTCTGACCCACTGGGAATGTGATGAAGAAATAAAAGCTGAAATAGATAATTCTCTCTAGTATTATTCTGACATTTGACATTCTTAAAATAAAGTGGTGATCCTAACTGACCTAAGACAGGGAATTTCTACTCTGATTAAATGTCAGGAACTGTGAAGAACTTAGTTTAAATGTATTTGGCTAAGGTGTATGTAAACTTCCGACTTCAACTGTATATACACATGTTCTGAAAGGCCCCAGAGTCTGCAACACCACTAAGCAAGGGGGCACCACCAAGCAAGTGGCACTATGAAGACCAAGGAGCTCTCCAAACAGGTCAGGGACAAAGTTGTGGAGAACAGATTAGGGCTAGGTTATAAAAAAATATCAGAAACGTTGAACATCCCACAGAGCGCTATTAAATCCATTATTAAAATATTTAAAGAATATGGCACCACAACAAACCTGCCAAGAGAGTGCTGCCCACCAAAACTCACAGACCAGGCAAGAAGGGCATTAATCAGAGAGGCAACAAAGAGACCAAAGATAACCCTGAAAGCTCCACAGCAGAGATTGGAGTATCTGTCCATAGGACCACTTTAAGCTGTACACTCCACAGAGCTGGGATTTACGGAAGAGTGGCCAGAAAAAAGCCATTGCTTAAAGAAAAAAATAAGCAAACACATTCGGTGTTCGCCAAAAGGCACGTGGGAGACGTGCCTTTTGCTCAGTTGGTAGAGCATGGTGTTTGCAACGCCAGGGTTGTGGGTTCGATTCCCACGGGGGGCCAGCACAGAAAAAAAAAAAAAAAAAAAAAAAAAAATGTATGAAATTGTATGAAATGTATGCATTCACTACTGTAAGTCGCTCTGGATAAGAGCGTCTGCTAAATGACTAAAATGTAAAATGTAAAAAATGGAGACTCCCCAAACATATGGAAGAATGTACTCTGGTCAGATGAGACTAAAATTGAGCTTTTTGGCCATCAAGGAAAACGCTATGTCTGGTGCAAACCCAACATCTCCCATCACCCCGAGAACACCATCCGCAGCATCATGCTGTGGGGATGTTTTTCATCGGCAGGGACTGGGAAACTGGTCAGAATTGAAGGAATGATGGACGGCGCTAAATACGGAGAAATTCTTGAGAGTAAACTGTTTCAGTCTTCCAGAGATTTGAGACTGGGACGGAGGTTCACCTTCCAGCAGGACAATGACCCTAAGCATACTGCTAAAGCAACACTCGAGTGGTTTAAGGGGAAACATTTAAATGTCTTGGAATGGCCTAGTCAAATCCCAGGTCTCAATCCAATTGAGAATCTGTGGTATGACTTAAAGATTGCTGTACACCAGTGGAACCCATCCAACTTGAAGGAGCTGGAGCAGTTTTGCCTTGAAGAATGGGCAAAAATCCCAGTGGCTAGATGTGCCAAGTTTATAGAGACATACCCCAAGAAACTTGCAGCGGTAATTGCTGCAAAAGGTGGCTCTACAAAGTATTGACATGGGGGGGGGGGGGGGGGGGGTGAATAGTTATGTGCGCTCAAGTTCAGTTTTTTGGTTTTATTTCTTGTTTGTTTCACCCCCAAAAATATTTTGCATCTTCAAAGTGGTAGGCATGTTGTGTAAATCAAATGATACAAAATTCCAGGGTGCAAGGCAACAAAATAGGAAAAATGCCAAGGTGGTGAATACTTTCGCAAACCACTGTATGTTACAGATGCGATGTTGTTTTGTGTTATGTTACATATGTGATGTTGTTACAGTTGTGTTATGTTAGAGATGTGATGTTGTTACAGTTGTGATGTGATGTCCCATGTGGCTCAGTTGGTAGAGCATGGTGTTGGAGTTGGTAGAGCATGGAGCTGGGTTGTGGGTTCGATTCCCACAACCCTGGCGTATGCACTCACTACTAGTAGTTACCTGATGGAAGCCCAGGTAGTCTTGGATAGTAGGAGAGGCATAGAACACATGTCCCTCAGCTGTGACCACCAGCACAAAGCCATTCAGAGCCTGCAAGACCAGATACAGTGTTAATACAGTATACTCTCACTATATAACATTTCACCTTCACTGCTCCAGACGAGCTACAAAAACAAACGCATTAATGACAGGGTTGCATTAAAGAAGACATTTTGTTCATGTGGGGGTTTTATAATCTGGCAACCTGTTTACTACGGGGGTATTATAATCTGGCAACCTGTTTACTACGGGGTATTATAATCTGGCAACCTGTTTACGACGGGGGTATTATAATCTGACAACCTGTTTACTATGGGGGTATTATAATCTGGCAACCTGTTGACTACATGGGTATTATAATCTGGCAACCTGTTTACTATGGGGATATTATAATCTGGCAACCTGTTGACTACATGGGTATTATAATCTGGCAACCTGTTTACTATGGGGGTATTATAATCTGACAACCTGTTTACGACAGGGGTATTATAATCTGGCAACCTGTTATCTATGGGGTATTATAATCTGGCAACCTGTTTACTACAGGGGTATTGTAATCTGGCAACCTGTTTACTACAGGGGTATTGTAATCTGGCAACCTGTTTACTACAGGGGTATTGTAATCTGGCAACTGTTTACTATAGGGGGATTATAATCTAGCAACCTGTTTACTACAGGGGTATTGTAATCTGGCAACCTGTTTACTACAGGGGTATTATAATCTGGCAGCCTGTTTACTATGGGGGTATTATAATCTGGCAACCTGTTGACTACATGGGTATTATAATCTGGCAACCTGTTTACTATGGGGGTATTATAATCTGGCAACCTGTTATCTATGGGGTATTATAATCTGGCAACCTGTTTACTACAGGGGTATTGTAATCTGGCAACCTGTTTACTACAGGGGTATTGTAATCTGGCAACTGTTTACTATAGGGGGATTGTAATCTGGCAACCTGTTTACTACATGGGTATTGTAATCTGGCAACTTGTTTACTACAGGGGTATTGTAATCTGGCAACTGTTTACTATAGGGGGATTATAATCTAGCAACCTGTTTACTACAGGGGTATTGTAATCTGGCAACTGTTTACTATAGGGGGATTATAATCTAGCAACCTGTTTACTATAGGGGGATTGTAATCTAGCAACTTGTTTACTATGGGTGTCATGCCTGCTCCATCTCCCCGGCGCTTGAGGGTGCCAGGCTACCCAGCATTGTGCACTCCTGCCATCATCATTACACACACCTGCCTTCCCCCCGTCACGCGCATCAGTGAATATTGGACTCAATCACCTCTGTCATTACCTCCCCTATATCTGTCTGGTTCCCCTCTCTATTCCCTGCTTCTGCATTGACTGTCATGTGTCCTTGTTTACCCGTGTGCTGACGCTGTTCCTCATTAAAATGTTCAACTTCCCGTACCTGCTTCTCATCTCCGGCGTCGGTCCTTACAATGGGGGTATTATAATCTGGCAACCTGTTTACTGTCTATCACAGTTCCCTCTGCATTGACTGATGATCATACCAGCCTCCATCTTGAGAGAGGAATCCCAAACATGCCAGTAATCGCTGGTGTGAAAATGTACCTGACATCTGAGAATGAGAAAACAGCGTGCTAGAGCACTGGGGGAGCGTTCGCTTTGTTAAGCGTAGTAAACCGTGACCAGGCCTTGGCATGAAGTAACAGGAAAACCTATTTCACCTGTCAGACAACCTATTTCACCTGTCAAAACTTCCTGCGAAATGGATGGTCCTGGATTAAAACTCAATCCACCTGGATTAACAAACGCATGAACAATGTCTGGGTCTACCTACTCATCTGCCAGCCAGTAGTCTCTCATGACTTTTAACATTCAAAACTGGCCAGCGCCTGCAGAAGATTTGGTTCTGGGTGCTGAGATGTCTGTCAGTCAATCAAGACATTTAGACACTATGGGCCCATCCCAAACTGCTGTCTGTCTGTCTGTCTGTACGGTGCCATGTTGTACCTGGAGAAGTAGGTCCCCCTCGGAGAAGGTTGGGGTGTTCATCCCATTCATGTTCAGGCCACCCCCCCCAGGAAACAGGACACTGCTTTTCTTCATGGTTGCTGCAGACAGAGAGGGAAAACAACAAGCTCACATCAGCACGCTATCCTGAAAGCAATACAGGAATCTGGGGTCTGGATATTTGGAACTTTCACCTGCCCTCAGCCAACTCTTCTGAGTTTATGTTCCCATCTCTCTCTCTCACCCTTTTTCACTCTGTCTGCCCCTCATTCTGTCCTTCCACCATTCACTCACTCCCTCCCTCCCGAGAAACCTAGTCAGTTGCATAACTGAATGCATCTTCTGCATTTAACCCAATCCCTATGAACCAGAGAGGTGCGGGGGGCTGCCTTAATCCATGTCATCTGCACCCGGGAGCAGTTGTTGGGCTCACTCGCTCACTCACTCACTCACTCACTCACTCACTCACTCACTCACTCACTCACTCACTCACTCACTCACTCACTCACTCACTCACTCACTCACTCACTCACTCACTCACTCACTCACTCACTCACTCACTCACTCACTCACTCACTCACTCACTCACTCACTCACTCACTCTCTCTCTCTCACTCTCTCTCACTCTCTCTCACTGCCCAAACTCCCTCTCACTCACTCTCTCTCACTCACTCTCTCTCACTCTCTCTCACTGCCCAAACTCCCTCTCACTGCCCAAACTCCCTCTCACTGCCCAAACTCCCTCTCACTGCCCAAACTCCCTCTCACTGCCCAAACTCCCTCTAACCACTCCTCTCTCGCACTGCCAACTCCCTCTAACCACTCCTCTCTCTCACTGCCAACTCCCTCTCTCCCTCTCACTGCCCCAACTTCCTCTCTCCCTCCCTCTGCCCCAACTTCCTCTCTCCCTCCCTCCGGCCCAACTCCCTCTAACCACTCCTCCCTCTCACAATGTGCAAATGATTAAAGTACAAAAGAGAAAATAAATAAACAGAAATATGGGTTGTATCTACAATGGTGTTTGTTCTTCACTGCTTGCCCTTTTCTTGTGGCAACAGGTCACAAATGTTGCTGCTGTGATGGCACACTGTGGTATTTCACCCAGAAGATATGGGAGTTTATCAAAATCTGGTTTGTTTTCAAATTCTTTGTGGATCTGTGTAATCTGAGGGAAATATACTGCTCAAAAAAATAAAGGGAACACTTAAACAACACAATGTAACTCCAAGTCAATCACACTTCTGTGAAATCAAACTGTCCACTTGGGAAGCAACACTGATTGACAATACATTTCACATGCTGTTGTGCAAATGGAATAGACAACAGGTGGAAATTATAGGCAATTAGCAAGACACCCCCAATAAAGGAGTGGTTCTGCAGGTGGTAACCACAGACCACTTCTCAGTTCCTATGCTTCCTGGCTGATGTTTTGGTCACTTTTGAATGCTGGTGGTGCTTTCACTCTAGTGGTAGCATGAGACGGAGTCTACAACCCATACATGTGGCTCAGGTAGTGCAGCTCATCCAGGATGGCACATCAATGCGAGCTGTGGCAAGAAGGTTTGCTGTGTCTGTCAGCGTAGTGTCCAGAGCATGGAGGCGCTACCAGGAGACAGGCCAGTACATCAGGAGACGTGGAGGAGGCCGTAGGAGGGCAACAACCCAGCAGCAGGACCACTACCTCTGCCTTTGTGCAAGGAGGAGCAGGAGGAGCACTGCCAGAGCCCTGCAAAATGACCTCCAGCAGGCCACAAATGTGCATGTGTCTGCTCAAATGGTCAGAAACAGACTCCATGAGGGTGGTATGAGGGCCCGACATCCACAGGTGGGGGTTGTGCTTACAGCCCAACACCGTGCAGGACGTTTGGCATTTGGCAGAGAACACCAAGATTGGCAAATTCGCCACTAGCGCCCTGTGCTCTTCACAGATGAAAGCAAGTTTACACTGAGCACGTGACAGACGTGACAGAGTCTGGAGACGTCGTGGAGAACGTTCTGCTGCCTGCAACATCCTCCAGCATGACCGGTTTGGCGGTGTGTCAGTCATGGTGTGGGGTGGCATTTCTTTGGGGGGCCGCACAGCCCTCCATGTGCTCGCCAGAGGTAGCCTGACTGCCATTAGGTACCGAGATGAGATCCTCAGACCCCTTGTGAGACCATATGCTGGTGCGGTTGGCCCTGGGTTCCTCCTAATGCAAGACAATGCTAGACCTCATGTGGCTGGAGTGTGTCAGCAGTTCCTGCAAGAGGAAGGCAATGATGCTATGGACTGGCCCGCCCGTTCCCCAGACCTGAATCCAATTGAGCACATCTGGGACATCATGTCTCGCGCCATCCACCAACGCCACGTTGCACCACAGACTGTCCAGGAGTTGGCGGATGCTTTAGGGCAGGTCTGGGAGGAGATGCCTCAGGAGGCTATCCGCCACCTCATCAGGAGCATGCCCAGGCGTTGTAGGAAGGTCATACAGGCACGTGGAGGCCACACACACTACTGAGCCTCATTTTGACTTGTTTTAAGGACATTACATCAAAGTTGGATCAGCCTGTAGTGTGGTTTTCCACTTTAATTTTGAGTGTGACTCCAAATCCAGACCTCCATGGGTTGATACATTGGATTTCCATTGATTATTTTTGTGTGATTTTGTTGTCAGCACATTCAACTATGTAAAGAAAAAAGTATTTAATAAGATTATTTCATTCATTCAGATCTAGGATGTGTTATTTTAGTGTTCCCTTTATTTTATTGAGCAGTGTATGTGTCTTTAATATGGTCATACATTTGGCAGGAGGTTAGGAAGTGCAGCTCAGTTTCCACCTCATTGTGTGCACATAGCCTGTCTTCTCTTGAGAGCCATGTCTGCCTGTGGCAGCCTTTCTCAATAGCAAGGCTATGCTCACTGAGTCTGACCCAAACTTAAGGAGGCTTTGACTATGTACAGTCACAGTGGTCAGGTATTCTGCCACTGTGTACTCTCTGTTTAGGGCCAAATAGCATTCTAGTTTGCTATGTTTTTTTTGTTAATTCTTTCCAATGTGTCAAGAAATTATCTTTTTGTTTTCTCAGGAAATCATGCACAGAATGAGCAGTATGGCTGGTGGCATTGTCATGCTGGACAGTCATGTCAGGATGAGCCTGCAGGAAGGGTACCACATGTGGGAGGAGGATGTCTTCCCTGTAACGCACAGCGTTGAGATTGCCTGCAATGACAACAAGTTCAGTCCGATGACGCTGTGACACACCGCCCCAGACCATGACAAACCCTCCACCTCCAAATCGATCCCGTTCCAGAGTACAGGCCTCGGTTTAAAGGTCATTCCTTCGATGATAAACGCGAATCCGACCATCACCCATGGTGAGACAAAACCGTGACTCGTCAGTCTAGAGAACTTTTTGCCAGTCCTGTCTAGTCCAGCGACGGTGGGTATGTGCCCATAGGCGACGTTGTTGCGGTGATGTCTGGTGAGGACCTGCCTTACAACAGGCCTACAAGCCCTCAGTCCAGCCTCTCTCAGCCTATTGCGGACAGTCTGAGCACTGATGGAGGGATTGTGCATTCCTGGTGTAACTCGGGCAGTTGTTGTTGCCATCCTGTACCTGTCCCGCAGGTGTGATGTTTGGATGTACCGATCCTGTGCAGGTGTTGTTACACGTGGTCTGCCAATGTGACGACGATCAGCTGTCTGTCCTGTCTCCCTGTAGCGCTGTCTTAGGCGTCTCACAGTACGGACATTGCAATTTATTGCCCTGGCCACATCTGCAGTTCTCATGCCTCCTTGCAGCATGCCTTAGGCACGTTCACACAGATGAGCAGGGACCCTGGGCATCTTTCTTTTGGTGTTTTTCAGACTCAGTAGAAAGGCCTCTTTAGTGTCCTACGTTTCCATAACTGTGACCTTAATTGCCTACCGTCTGTAAGTCTTAATGACTGTTCCACAGGTGCATGTTCATAAATTGTTTATGGTTCATTGAACAAGCATGGGAAACAGTGTTTAAACACTTTACAATGAAGATCTGTGAAGTTATTTGTATTTTTACGAATTGTCTTTGAAAGACAGGGTCCTGAAAAAGGACGTTTCTTTTTTTGCTGAGTTTATATGTTTTTGCTGTTTGTTCTTTGTTATAGAGCCAAAAAGAGTGGAGAAGTGGTTTACCCATACATCTCCATTTTGGATAGATAATTCTTTGTGTTGTTGTTTGTTTAGTGTTTTCCAATCTTCCCAGAAGTGGTTAGAGTCTATGGATTCTTCAATTACATTGAGCTGATTTCTGACGTGCTGTTCCATATTTTTCCATAGTGTATTTCTGTATTGTTTTAGTGATTCACCATAGTGAAGGCGTAGACTCAGGTTTCCTGGCTCTATGTTTTTGGTTGGACAGGTTTCTCAATTCTTTCTTAGGTTTTTGCATTCTTCATCAAACCATTTGTCATTGTTGTTAATTTTCTTCAGTTTTCTGTTAGAATTTTTTTTATTTGATAGGGTAGCTGAGAGGTCAAATATACTGTTAAGATTTTCTACTGCCAAGTTTACACCTTCACTATTACAGTGGAACATTTTGTCCAGGAACTTGTCTAAAAAAGATTGAATTTGTTGTTGCCTAATTGTTTTTTTTTTTGGTAGGTTTCAACACTACATTCCTTCCATCTATAGCATTTCTTAATATTACTCAGTTCCTTTGGCTTTGATGCCTCATGATTGAGTTTTGCTCTGTTCAAGTAGACTGTGATTTTGCTGTGATCTGATAGGGGTGTCAGTGGGCTGACTCTGAACGCTCTGAGAGACTCTGGGTTGAGGTCAGTGATAAAGTAGTCTACAGTACTACTGCCAAGAGATGAGCTATAGGTGTACCTACCATAGGAGTCCCCTTGAAGCCTACCATTGACTATGTACATACCCAGCGTGCGACAGAGCTGCAGGAGTTGTGACCTGTTTTTGTTTGTTATGTTTTCATAGTTGTGCCTAGGGGAGCATATGGGGGAGGGAATGCTGTCACCTCCAGGCAGGTGTTTGTCCCCCTGTGTGCTGAGGATGTCAGGTTCTTGTCCGGTTCTGGCATTTAGGTCACCACAGACTAGTACATGTCCCTGGGCCTGGAACTGATCGATTTCCCCCTCCAGGTTGGAGAAGCTGTCTTCATTAAAGTATGGGGATTCTAGTGGGGGGGATATAGGTAGCACACAGGAGGACATTTTTTTCTGTTTAGATCATTTCCTTTTGAATTTCTAGCCAAATGTAAAACGTTCCTGTTTTGATTAATTTAATAGAGTGAGTTAGGTCTGCTCTATACAAAATTAGCATACCCCTGAGTCCCTTCCTTGTTTCACACCTGGTAGTTTGGTGGATGGGACTACCAGCTCTCTGTAACCTAGAGGGCAACCAGTGGGTCCGTCTCCTCTATACCATGTTTCTTGTAGGATGACAATGTCTCCATTTCCGATTTCTTTGATGAAGTCCAGGTTCCTGCTCTTTAGTCCAAAGGCAGATGACCTCAGGCCTTGGATATTCCAGGATGAGATAGTTAAGGCTTTGTGTTCCATAAAGTGTCCAATATTGTTGGTCGGGTGGTTTGGCCTCATGCCAGTAAGTGTGGGCAGAGCCTGCTGAGCATCTGGTACATTCCATTGGCTTGGGCTAGTGTAAGAGTAGGGGTTGGGCCTGTTTGCCCGCTCACAGCCTGGGAGTATGTGTAACTTTCATGTTGAGGCCCTCTTTGCGGGAGTAGGGGACATGGGGTGGGCAGGAGGGGCATAGGTATGATCTGCGGGGGCCTAAATCGGGTGTGGGCATGGTTGACTTGGGGGGGGTGTTGATTGGTTGGGGTGGGTGGGTGGACCTGGTCGTAAAGGCTGTTCAAGTCCAGGGTGGAGTGGTGGGCCAGGAAAACATTTGGTTTTGAGACAGAGTCGCGGGAAATACTTGCGTTTACCCGCTGTATGGTAGCAGGGTGGAAGTCTTTTCGTGGTAGCAGGGTGGAGATAACCACTTGTACATTGGGGAAAGTAGAATAAGCTTTTTCTTTCACCTACCTTGAGTGCTGTGCTCTCAGGTGGTTTGTGCCTGTGTGTATTATTATGTGGCTAGGTGAACCTAGTTGGTCCTCAGACAGAAGGTCTAGGGTGCGCTGGGTGAACCTAGTTGGTCCTCAGACAGAAGGTCTAGGGTGCGCTGGGTGAACCTAGTTGGTCCTCAGACAGAAGGTCTAGGGTGCGCTGGGTGAACTTAGTTGGTCCTCAGACAGAAGGTCTAGGGCACGCTGGGTGAACCTAGTTGGTCCTCAGACAGAAGGTCTAGGGTGCGCTGGGTGAACCTAGTTGGTCCTCAGACAGAAAGTCTAGGGCACGCTGGGTGAACCTAGTTGGTCCTCAGACAGAAGGTCTAGGATGCGCTGGGTGAACCTAGTTGGTCCTCAGACAGAAGGTCTAGGGTGCGCTGGGTGAACCTAGTTGGTCCTCAGACAGAAGGTCTAGGGCACGCTGGGTGTTTGGACACTAGAGTTTAGACACTCTCTGTGTTTGGGAAAAAGTGTTTTTTCTTGTATACATTTCCTGTTTGAGTCCATAAGGAGTACAATCTGTGTCTTCTGTATGTCCTCAGTGGGTGTGGGGGGGTTGTCAGGAGGGCTATCAGGGTGGCTGACAGGGGGGGTGCTCAGAGGGGGTGAGATCCCCTGGGCTTGGGGTTCTTCATTTGTCTGTACCAGCTGTGATTTTGAGGCTATGGTCAGGGGTGGTCTGTTCTGCTATGGTGTCGAGACTTTTGTCGGGAGTTGAGGTGGGCTGTTCTGCTGGCTTCTCTGTGGGGGTGGCCACCTCTCGAGTAGGTTGTTCTCTGTCACACGCCATCCCCCACACCCTCTCCTCCAACAGTCTGATCCTCTCCTGTAGTGCTCTGTTCTTCTCTTGCTCCCTGCTCTTTCTCCTGTTTATGTTGTCTCACTACAGTCCAGCGTGCAGATGTCTCTCTCCACCTCCAGCTCTCCAGGTCTGGTTAAGGGGGTGTTGTTGTGCTGGACTGTTGTCTGGGTCTGGTTAAGGGGGTGTTGTTGTGCTGGACTGTTGTCTGGGTCTGTGCTGACTGGAGTGTAATCACCTGCTGTTCCAGCTCCACCTGCCTTACCTCCAGCTGGGTGAATTTATCCTTCATTTCAATGAGGGGGTAGTATTCTGTGCTGGGAGGTTGACTTTCCGCTTGGGGTTGCTCGTCTGTGGGCTTATATAATGAAGAGGTCTGGTCTGACCTGCTCGGGGTGGGGGTATCTCTCTCAAGGGAGAGCTTCTCCTGCTGGGCTAATGCTTTGATTAGGTGAAAGTCCAAAACTGTTTGGGGTTGCCCTGTACCAATACTGTTCCAGACTTATAGAGATTTATATTTCTGACTCAGAGTCCTCATTGTGCAATATCCTGAGTTTCCACCCCTCGTTAACACCCCCCCTCTTAACATAGGGGTAGTGTGTTAATATAGCACTGTGCCACGCCAGGGGATGGTCTCTGTGGAAGATTAAGTTGCTTATGTTCCCATTTTTATAACAGTCAGCAAAAAGTGCCTCTTGATTTTCCATAAGGAGCTCCATTTTGTACTCTTTTCTTGTCTTATCATTTTTTTATATACAGAGGGTACAGTATTTGAATTACCCCTGAACAGCGGGGGGCAGCTTCTAAGCCCTCTGCATTTGGTTGGGGTAGCCTGTTTGATTCTCCTGCCATTGTTGGGCTAAAGGGCTCTGACACCTCTCACATGACACCTCTCACATGACACGTCAGTGCTAATTAAAGTTGTATCTCCTTGTCCTAGCAGGCTTGGTAGTCCAACTCAGCATTCAGTCCTCATAAAGTAAAATATATCATTGTAATGTATTTTTCTTCTTGGCTTTTGAATATAAAATCTAGCTTCAGACTAAACATTACTCACTCAGTTCCAGGTTGGATGGTGTTTTCAATTTGTTTGCCAGAGTATTTGCTGTATAGCTTGGGCCTTCCAGGTAATTCCATCCAAAATCAGGTTGTAGGTTTTGAGTTTTGATCTGGAGCGAAGGCTATGCTGTGGAGGGTAGAATCCTGTACATGACCCTGACAAAAAAATCCATGGTTTATCTAACTCCAAATCTATATTTTTCCAAGAACATGCTGAAAAATGCAGGAGCTCATCTGCTCATGACCTCTCTCCCTCTCTCTCTCACTGTCCAAACGCCCTCCCTCCCTCTCACTGGCCCAACTCCTCTCAACTATTCTACTGGTTTCCTTCCCCCTGTCATACCTGCTTCACTCGTCTGCCAATCATCTCTCTCTCTCATGGCCTGTTCTGTCCTCTTCTTGTCATTCTCTACTCTGTCATTACTCATTGATCCACCACACACCCCTATCTATGTCCTGTCCTCTACTGGACAGAAACACAGAGTTGGTCTCTAAGATGAGGCTTACGTGATTCTACAGGACACAATAATTCCTGTCTAGTATTGCTCTTCTGTCCCTGCAGTGTATTTTTTCATCCCATCCCTGTCCCACCCCGTCCCACCCTGTCCCTGTCCCCTCCCCTCCCCATCCCACCCCGTCCCATCCCCGTCCCAGTCCCTGTCCCACCCCATCCTTGTCCCTGTCCCCGTCCTACCCCTGTTCCAGTTCCTATCCCATCCCTGTCCCACCCCTGTCCCCGTCCCGTCCCACCCCATCCTTGTCCCTGTCCCACCCCTGTGCCAGTCCCTGTCCCATCCCTGTCCCCGTCCCACCCCATCCTTGTCCCTGTCCCATCCCTGTTTCCACCCCGTCCCAGCCTTGTCCTTGTCCCTGTCCCCGTCCCACCCCTGTTCCAGTTCCTATCCCATCCCTGTTCTAATCCCGTTCCCATCCCTGTTTCTATCCCTGTTCCCATCCCTGTTCCTCATCCCTGTTCCTACCCCTGTTCGTATCCCTGTTCCCATCCCTGTTCCCATCCCTGTTCTTATCCCTGTTCCTACCCCTGTTCGTATCCCTGTTCCCATCCCTGTTTCCATCCCTGTTCGTATCCCTGTTCCTACCCCTGTTCGTATCCCTGTTCCTATCCCTGTTCCCATCCCTGTTTCTATCCCTGTTCTCACCCCTGTTCGGAACCCTGTTTTCATCCCTGTTCTCATCCCGTTTTCATCCCTGTCCCATCCCTGTTCCTATCCCTGTTCACATCCCCGTGCCAGTCCCTGTTCCCATCCCATCCCCTTCCATCCCGTGCTAGTCCATGTCTCTGTCCCATCCCTGTCCCCATCCCAACCACGTCCCTGTCCCCGTCCCATCCCCGTCTCATCCCTGTCCCCGTTCTATCCCAGTCCCTGTTCCCGTCCCCTCCCTGTCCCACCCCTGTGCCAGTCCCTGTCCCCGTCCCTGTACCACAGCCAAACATTAGGAAACGCAGAGTGAAAACAACTGGCATGTGTAAGATTATGAGATGGTTCTGCTCTCACTCAATGGGTTTGAAGCCTTGCCACCGACTAAATCTACTTTTTGTGCTCTCCTCTAAATTACAATATTGGCTGCCAGTTCGTACCAAAAACATGGGCTATTTATGTTCAGTCTAACTCCTTGTTAAAAATACCTTGATCTTTTGGTTGAACAAGTCAACTCGCCAGGTTTTCACTGAAAAACAGATGGACACCAGCTTTAAGGAGAATGCCTCTCTTTACAATATTAATTATGAATATTTTGAAACAGGCTTTATGAACCGTGTAATATTGATGCAAGACAAAAACAGTTCATGATTTTATTGCAGCTTGCTTGTGGACATTATAGGCATAGTATCCCATTTGAAAGACAAGGCCAGACTGAAGAGTTTAATACTCCATATCAGATTAAAGCATAACTCATCACTGAAAAACTCGAGTTGATTGGAATGAATCCAATTCTATGAAAATCCTTTTCCATTATAGAAATGGAACTGTGAAGCATCTGCTGTTGCTACAAAACAACTACTCATATTTCTGGGGCTTCACAGATATGTTGACTTGCTTCTGGCAAAACATGTAACCCTATACAAACAACTTGTATTCTACGCAATGATGAAATGAAAGAGAACATACAGTAATAAACTGTAGAGAGGGTATTCCCAAGATCGCCAAACAGATATGGCATGTTTACATAGAGGCTAGCAGTTATAATGATTAACGTTGTGAATACTCTCTCTGTGTGAAAGAGTTCTTCTTTAGACAACATGAAACACAACCAGTCAAACCAGGAATTCTTCTCAGAGAACAATCGGTCACAAAAATAAAGCAGCAGATTCCCAACAGGAAAAATACTAACACATTAAACTGTATATCAGTGTTTGCAAGGGGTTAAATATGCGTAAAAAATATATTATTTGTATTTATTTACGTGACAATGAGAATGGTATGATGTGGGTTGACTGACTGTATGTGGCTCCTGGATGACCATTCCCTGGCTTTACCCTACCCTACCTGGGCAGACTTTCAGAAGAACGAGAACTAAACAGCCCAAATATGCCATTCGTTTGGTTAAAAAAGACATTAAGGGTTTCATGACATGGTCACCGGTCTGGCTGCAGTTTTACATTTAATCCTGAAAGGAAAAGCTTTCCACTGGTGTGAAATGTTGGAAGCGCTTCTTGCAATGGGAAAATCAAAAGCTATTGTACCTGGGGATATTGGGTAGTATCGTATAATCCAAGTCAAATATTTGAAAAATAAACCTTAAATGTCTTTTTTATTGTGTAGAATTAAAACTTTTATAGACAAATGTCTCAGATCGCTTTTATGAAAGCTGTCTACGACGTTCTATGCCATCTTTTTCACATAGTAATTTGAGGAGTCAGACTGTAGCAGTGTTTATCTGTGGGTACACATCGACTAACCTTCTAGGGGATTATCCAGACAGAATGTACCCCTCTTGAAACTGTAATCACTCTTCATTTAAACAACCAATGAGGTTGATTGACAGGTGATGTGAAATGGGAGTGATGCCACTGGTCTGTACCTGGAACACTGTGTGACATTGCCAAAGAGCTACGAAGCCTGTTTAGACAACCCCTTAGATTGAAGGGATTACAAAATACGTTTTTTGGCACAGCCCCAGTTGTAAAGGGAAGGCTGAGATCCCACTGCTTATGTTGCTAATGGTACACATAACGCCTGGGGCGAGAGGCAGCAGGGAGTGTGTAACTATTTTATTACTGCACAGCGCCTGACATTTATGGAGAAGAGAGAGAGAGACAGTCTGTGCCAGGCTCGTCTACTGGCATTTATGGAGAAGAGAGAGAGAGAGACAGTCTGTGCCAGGCTCGTCTACTGGCATTTATGGAGAAGAGAGAGAGAGACAGTCTGTGCCAGGCTTGTCTACTGGCATTTATGGAGAAGAGAGAGAGAGACAGTCTGTGCCAGGCTCGTCTACTGGCATTTATGGAGAAGAGAGAGAGAGAGAGACAGTCTGTGCCAGGCTCGTCTACTGGCATTTATGGAGAAGAGAGAGAGAGACAGTCTGTGCCAGGCTCGTCTACTGGCATTTATGGAGAAGAGAGAGAGAGAGAGACAGTCTGTGCCAGGCTCGTCTACTGGCATTTATGGAGAAGAGAGAGAGAGAGAGAGAGACAGTCTGTGTCAGGCTCATCTACTGGCATTTATGGAGAAGAGAGAGAGAGACAGTCTGTGCCAGGCTCGTCTACTGGCATTTATGGAGAAGAGAGAGAGAGAGAGACAGTCTGTGCCAGGCTCGTCTACTGGCATTTATGGAGAAGAGAGAGAGAGAGAGAGAGACAGTCTGTGTCAGGCTCATCTACTGGCATTTATGGAGAAGAGAGAGAGAGACAGTCTGTGCCAGGCTCGTCTACTGGCACTTAGCTTGTCTGTTTGCTTTGGCTGTGAGATTTATGGAGGAGCGAGATAGATGCCCCCTTTGCCAATGTGAGTGAAGCGCCCCATCAGGAAGTTGAAAAGCTCTCAGCAAGATGGTAGACCACTGAAATTTACCTCATTTTCAACCTTTGTTCTTTGAACGTCTGACTGTGGTATAATGCGGTGAAAGCTGTCGCTCCAATGTGTCACTTCATGTTATTGTTTCAAAGAAAATGAGACAGAAGCTCATTTTGTCTTAGCTCACTTTGTCTGTGGTTCCAACTTGTAATATTTTCTAGTCACATGTCCCCGTCTGCAAAGTGCATTGTCTGCAAAATAGACCCCAATCTCTTTCCGTCTTTCCCCTAAAAACATGCCCAATCCTAGTGACACACACACACACGTACTGTATGCACACACACACACACACACACACACACACACACACACACACACACACACACACACACACACACACACACACACACACCCCCCCTCAGCCCTCCCGAGCCCACCCAATCTGTGTGAGTTCAAAGCCAGTAAATCCCCACAGTTGAATGGAGTTTTGGTTTCTCCCCTGGTGTCTGAGTGGCGTGCATCATCAGTTGATAAGCAGGTTCTGACCTGCAGAACAGCTTTAGAGAGAGAGAGAGAAAAAAAAGGGGGAGTGTAAGAGAAATAGAGAGAGAAAAGGGGGGGAGAGAGAGAAAAGGGAGAGAGAGCGAGAGAGAGAGATCTAGCACTACTATGTGTGATATGAGTTGTAGTAATGTACTGTGTATTCATGAATCAGCATAGGAGTTGGAATAGGACAAGATCACGGTTTACTACAATGACTGTTTCCTTTCTGGGGAAGCATATTAAACCTTGTTTGTTTTTCTTTGAGGTGGTTTTTCCAGCATTAGGGCCTGCAGCGTTCTTGTGTAATCTAATCTACTGTAGATTTACTGATGTCCTGAAACATATGGGCCTTTGGACTCATACAGTATAATATTATCCAGCCTGGCACTGTTGGGTTCACTGGGGGCTAAACCTGGTCCTATTGGGTTCACTGGGGGACTAGCCTAGTCCTATTGGGTTCACAGGGGGACTAGCCTAGTCCTATTGGGTTCACAGGGGGACTAGCCTAGTCCTATTGGGTTCACTGGGGGACTAGCCTAGTCCTATTGGGTTCACAGGGGGACTAGCCTAGTCCTATTGGGTTCACAGGGGGACTAGCCTGGTCCTATTGGGTCTGGTTCACAGGCAGCTAGCCTGGTCCCATTGGGTTCACAGGGGGGCTAGCCTGGTCCTATTGGGTTAACTGGGGGGACTAGCCTGGTCCTATTGGGTTCACTGGGGGACTAGCCTGGTCCTATTGGGTTCACTGGGGGGGCTAGCCTGGTCCTATTGGGTTCACTGGGGGGCTAGCCTGGTCCTATTGGGTTCACTGGGGGGCTAGCCTGGTCCTATTGGGTTCACTGGGGGGCTAGCCTGGTCCTATTGGGTTCACTGGGGGGGCTAGCCTGGTCCCATTGGGTTCACTGGGGGGCTAGCCTGGTCCTATTGGGTTCTCTGGGGGGGCTAGCCTGGTCCTATTGGGTTCACTGGGGGGCTAGCCTGGTCCTATTGGGTTCACTGGGGGGCTAGCCTGGTCCCATTGGGTTCACTGGGGGACTAGCCTAGTCCTACTGGGTCTGGTTCACAGGCAGCTAGGCTGGTCCCATTGGGTTCACTGGGGGGCTAGCCTGGTCCCATTGGGTTCACTGGGGGGCTAGCCTGGTCCCATTGGGTTCACTAGGGGGCTAGCCTGGTCCCATTGGGTTCACTGGGGGGCTAGCCTGGTCCCATTGGGTCTGCTGGGTAATGGGATCCTTTCAGGCCTCTCCTCCTCAGCTGCATGAACACCACTGACCTCCCCAATCTGGCAGCCAAGTGACAACCCAGGAGAGCAGTAACCATACAGTACTACATGGTGACAACCCAGGAGAGCAGTAACCATACAGTACTACATGGTGACAACCCAGGAGAGCAGTAACCATACAGTACTACATGGTGACAACCCAGGAGGGCAGTAACCATACAGTACTACATGGTGACAACCCAGGAGAGCAGTAACCATACAGTACTACATGGTGACAACCCAGGAGAGCAGTAACCATACAGTACTACATGGTGACATCCCAGGAGAGCAGTAACCATACAGTACTACATTGTGACAACCCAGGAGAGCAGTAACCATACAGTACTACATGGTGACAACCCAGGAGAGCAGTAACCATACAGTACTACATGGTGACAACCCAGGAGGGCAGTAAAAATACAGTACTACATGGTGACAACCCAGGAGAGCAGTAACCATACAGTACTACACGGTGACAACCCAGGAGAGCAGTAAAAATACAGTACTACATGGTGACAACCCAGGAGAGCAGTAACCATACAGTACTACATGGTGACAACCCAGGAGAGCAGTAACCATACAGTACTACATGGTGACAACCCAGGAGAGCAGTAACCATACAGTACTACATGGTGACAACCCAGGAGAGCAGTAACCATACAGTACTACATTGTGACAACCCAGGAGAGCAGTAACCATACAGTACTACATGGTGACAACCCAGGAGGGCAGTAAAAATACAGTACGACATGGTGACAACCCAGGAGAGCAGTAACCATACAGTACTACATGGTAACAACCCAGGAGCGCAGTAACCATACAGTACTACATGGTGCACCGCCACACATAACAGTGCAATAAATGTTAGCAGTTAACAATAGAAACAAAATAAAGAACACAGAACCTAGAACACAGAACACAGAACACCAGTTGGAAAGAAAACCTGAGTCGAAACAAATTTTGGACTGGATTGGCCTGTCTTGCAGTGTGTGTTTTGGATACTCTAGATTTTGTCTTGGATTGGCCTGTCTTGCAGTGTGTGTTTTGGATACTCTAGATTTTGTCTTGGATTGGCCTGTCTTGCAGTGTGTGTTTTGGATGCTACAGATTTTGGTCTTGGATTGACCTGTCTTGCAGTGTGTGTTTTGGATGCTCTAGATTTTGTCTTGGATTGGCCTGTCTTGCAGTGTGTGTTTTGGATGCTCTAGATTTTGTCTTGGATTGACCTGTCTTGCAGCGTGTGTTTTGGATGCTCTAGATTTTGTATTGGATTGGCCTGTCTCGCAGTGTGTGTTTTGGATGCTCTAGATTTTGTCTTGGATTGACCTGTCTTGCAGCGTGTGTTTTGGATGCTCTAGATTTTGTATTGGATTGACCTGTCTTGCAGCGTGTGTTTTGGATGCTCTAGATTTTGTATTGGATTGGCCTGTCTCGCAGTGTGTGTTTTGGATGCTCTAGATTTTTCCTTGGATTGGCCTGTCTTGCAGTGTGTGTTTTGGAGAGTGTGCCTGTCAGAGAGAGGCAGTAGGGCTACACATTAGGTAGAGTGGAGTGTTTGTCATGCGGGCTGAGGTTTTGTCTGTTTGGTCGTTTGACACACTGCTTTTTTTGCCTGGGAGTTTGTTCAGAGACTTGAGCCTGAGCAGCGTCCAGTATGTGTGTGTGCTTGTTAATGTCTGTTTCTAGATGTGCATGACTTTGTGTGAGCGTGTTTACATTCACCTATGTGTGGTGTGTGTGTGTACTGTGTAGGCGCTTGCCAAGAGGAGTCAGGCAGGGGGGTGTGGGTTCCCCCTAAAAGCATTGCGTGACTAGAGTGGATGGACGGCCTGGGGAGAGGCCACATCCTGGGATTTTCCTGCGGCGGCTGCTCAGATAAGGGAATCGTTCTTGTCGGTATTGCTTACAAAAGCCCTAGGGGCCCATGCGTGTGTGTGTGTGTGTGTGTGTGTGTGTGTGTGTGTGTGTGTGTGTGTGTGTGTGTGTGTGGGTGTGTGTGTGTGTGTGTGAGCTGCTATATGCTTGCAATGAGAAAACCTGTCTTTGGAACAGACTCAAGGTTTAACACAATCAACACCCGACATTGCCAGATCGGCTGGACTGTTTTTGCAAGCATAATTTTGTGTGGTCTCACATGAACACTGCAAAGAAGTCTGGTGGTCATCCAGATAGTTCCAGAACCTCACAACTCCTACAATGTTCTCTCTGTATTTGTTCTTTCTCAGTTCAGCAGTCATTACAACATGATGTACTACAAATACATGGAGGAATGCAGGACATTTAAAACTTGTAGTGAATTTTGATGTTTCAAAAGGCTTCTTATGTTTGTAATTCCACTTCCACATTTCCCTTATGAAAAATGTATCAACTCCTACAAAAATGTCCATGAATTATAATCCACATAATAATTCACATTTTCTGTTGCTGTAGGATTATTTTCCTGCTGTAGCAAACTGGTTCAAATTAAGATCCTACATCTGTAAAAGACATGCAGTTTCATGCTGTAAAAGACCTGCATTGACTACTGATAGGACTCTTATCCTTCACACAGTCAGCTGCTTATGCAACACCTTCCCATAATACCAGCATTCTCTTTTACGATCACAGATGAGCCATGAAACAAAGACAAGCTCGCATCAATTTTCTCATGAAAACTTTGAACAAAAGCTACAGCTGATTTGAAGACAGAGGCTTTTCAAAGGGCCTGAATGGGCCTACATAAGGCCTCTATTATCTACTAGGAAAACCAAAAGACGTCTGTTCACAGTCCATTATATGTTTACTCAGCATACACCTCAATTCACAGCCCCTGGTTCATTCCTGTCAGCATACATTCATGCGTACAACCAGGTGATTCAGTTTAAATAACAGTAAGCAAATACATGATTAAGTTAAAGGTTTGGCAGCTGCTAGACACGACGGTACCGTAGAATAGCTAACAAATCAATCTCCCTTTCCGCCCTCCAAGTGTTACTAAAACAAGCAGCAGAAGTGTCTGATTTTAATCCGAATGTTTTATGAGTATATCTGATATCATCAACCACCCAATGACATTTGACTAGAGAGAATAGGATGTTTTGACCCTATTCTACCATGGCTGATTGTCCATCACAGTGTTTTTCAGTATGCCTGGCTATGAAACCCGACACCGTTCTGAGAGAGCCTTAACCAGCAGCCAACTGTGGCCTCCTCTGTCTGTCACAAACACCATTAGAGGATTCTAGAACTGTAGAACAAGAGTTTGATGTTTCCTCGATGTGATTCCCTCCAGGCAAGAGGAGTGACTTCCTTTCATTCAGAGTAGGAGGAACTGGCATAGCCCTTAAAGAAGTTGACATCTTTTCAACAGTATTTAATTAACTGAAAGAGGGGGAGGTAATACAGCTGGGTTGGCTATTTAGGAGAGCTTTGTCTACAGTATATTATGTACATGAAAGACATGACTTAATAGCCCATCAAGGTAGTGCATTGTGTTGCCTGAATACACTGAATTCATACTTAAATCTGCACCTCCGAGATAAGAGAGTAGATTTATGTAAGAGAGACGGTGCTAGACAGAAAGAGAGAGGACGCTAGCCAGAAAGAGAGACTGCGCTAGCCAGAAAGAGAGAGGGTGCTAGCCAGAAAGAGAGACTGCGCTAGCCAGAAAGAGAGACTGCGCTAGCCAGAAAGAGAGACTGCGCTAGCCAGAAAGAGAGACTGCGCTAGCCAGAAAGAGAGACTGCGCTAGCCAGAAAGAGAGACCGCGCTAGCCAGAAAGAGAGACCGCGCTAGCCAGAAAGAGAGACCGCGCTAGCCAGAAAGAGAGACCGCGCTAGCCAGAAAGAGAGAGGGTGCTAGCCAGAAAGAGAGACCGCGCTAGCCAGAAAAAGAGACCGCGCTAGCCAGAAAGAGAGACCGCGCTAGCCAGAAAGAGAGACCGCGCTAGCCAGAAAGAGAGACCGCGCTAGCCAGAGAGACCGTGCTAGCCAGAGAGACCGTGCTAGCCAGAGAGACCGTGCTAGCCAGAGAGACCGTGCTAGCCAGAGAGACCGTGCTAGCCAGAAAGAGAGACTGAGTACCAGCTCTTAAAAGACTGAAAGGAGCTCTAAAATAGAGAATAATAGAGAAAATGTTTAATGCAGTTGACGGTCAGATGAAAGTCAGATTCTGCAAGAAAGTGAGTTAATGAGTATAAAGGAAAGTGCAAGATGTTGTCATAGAGAGAGAGAGAGGGGCTGGGAGGGTAGTGGGGGGAGGGGGGTGGCAGCACAGCCTCAGAAAGAGGGAGAGAAATGAAACCATGCCAGCGATGCATACGGGAATATTATCTTGATTTGAAAACATTTAGTTCTAGCAGATCTAGAACACAGATCTCTATTCACACGCAGATGTGCAGGAAGGGGTGGGTATAACGACACAGAGAGAGCCAATGGTGTGAGCCAGCTTCCCTATAAGGCCATCCCTCAGTCAATCACTTGATTAATGTTCCTGTTACTTCCTGTTATGACTGGAGGGAAAGGAAACATCTTCTGTTACTTCCTGTTATGACCGGAGTGGAGGAAACATCTTCTGTTACTTCCTGTTATGACCGGAGGGAAAGGAAACCGATTCTATTACTTCCTGTTATGACAGGAGGGTAGGAAACATCTTATGTTACTTCCTATTATGACAGGAGGGAAAGGAAACATCTGTTACTTCCTGTTATGACCGTAGGGAAAGGAAACATCTTCTGCCTTTTATCACAGTGCAGTATAGTCCAAGTATTTTGGAGATTGGGAAATTGCTTTTCTTATAAGGCAAAAGTTTAATTGTTTGTCAGAATAAATTTGGCTGTCGTCTGAAGAAATGTTGTCAATTCGTTTTCATGACTTGTTAGAAGCACTGCATTATGGAGAACTGCACATGAAAGTCAACTAAGCCAACATGGATGAGGCGTTCATCTAGGTAAATAAGCAGTGTTTAGGCACCATTCATAACTCAATATGAGGGATGCATTGAACAATTTGAGTTATTCTCTGTCTGTTCACAGATATTGTGGGATGGGGGCACAACAAAGGATAGGAATCTTCCTCCTTGGCAAAAGTGATTACCATCTGGCATCTCAAACTAAGTAGCAGTTTCCATGCCTCACGTGTGCATGTAGTCTGTGCTTGGTGTCCTCTACATATCATACTACCACTCTGATCAATATCACCTTCAAGGCAGTTCAAAGCTGGGAGAAGGAGCCCATTGTGCCAGGACGTACGGGAATAGCTTGAAGACAAAAAAAAAAAAAAACACGCTGAAATTGGCCTACAGTGCCTTCGGAAAATATTAGACTCCTTGACTTTTTCCACATTTTGTTATGTTACAGTCTTATTCTAAAATGGATTTAAAAAAAATCCTCAGCAATCTACACACAATACCCCATAACGACATAGCAAAAACAGGTTTTCAATTTTTTTGCAAATGTATTAAAAATAAAAACGGAAATACCAGCAGTATTCAGACCGTTTGCTATGAGACTCGAAATTGAGCTCAGGTGCATCCTGTTTCCATTGATCATCCTTGAGATGTTTCTACAACTTGATTTGAGTCCACCTGTGGTAAATTCAATTGATTGGACATGATTTGGAAAGGCACACACCTGTCTATATAAGGTCCCACAGTTGACAGTGCATGTCAGTGCATGTCAGAGCAAAAACCAAGCCATGAGGTCGAAGGAATTAACTGTAGAACTCTGAGACAGGATTGTGTTGAGGAACAGATCTGGGGAAGGGTACCAAAACATTTCTGCAGCATTGAAGGTTCCCAAGAACACAGTGGCCTCCATCATTCTTAAATGGAAGAAGTTTGAAACTCCCAAGACTCTTCCTAGAGCTGGCCGCCCGGACAAACTGAGCAATCGTGGGACAAGGACCTTGGTCAGGGAGGTGACCAAGAACCCGATGGTCACTCTGACAGAGCTCCAGAGTTCCTCTGTGGAGATGTGGGAACCTTCCAGAAGGACAACCATCTCTGCAGCAGTCCACCAATCAGGCCTTTATGTTAGAGTGACCAGACGGAAGCCACTCTTCAGTAAAAGGCATATGACAGCCCGCTTTGAGTTTTCCAAAAGACATTGAAAGACTCTCAGACTATGAGAAACAAGATTGTCTGATCGGATGAAACCAAGATTGAACTTTTTGGACTGGAATGCCAAGTGTCACGTCTGGAGGAAACCTGGCACCATCCCTACGATGAAGCATGGTCGTGGCAGCATCATGCTGTGGAGATATTTTTCAGTGACAGAGAGACTAGTCAGGATGAGGAAAGGATGAACGGAGAAAAGTACAGAGAGATCCTAGAGGACGGCAGGTAGCTTAGTGGTTATAGTGTTGGGCCAGTAACCGAAAGGTTGCTAGATCGAATCCCTGAGCTGACAAGGTAAAAATCTGTCGTTCTGCCCCTGAACAAGGCAATTAACCCACTGTTCCTAGGCCATCATTGAAAATAAGAATTTGTTCTTAACTGACTTGCCTAGTAAAAATAAATAAAATACTGGTCTTGACCAGAAGAAGAAAAATAACTGTTGGGGGATGTTCTCTTCAGCACTGTTCAACCAATCCAGTAAATGTGGAGGTCGGAGTGTCGCCTTGATGGAGTGTCGCCTTGTTTAATGTCCATAAGCAGAAGTCAAGTCACAGGCCTATTTTCCATGAAAACCGGAACATCGGATTGTTGGTGACTCGGCAGATGCTACTGGCCCAACGCTCTTAACTGCTACGCTAACTCCGTGACCTCCATGGCACCCCCACAGCCACATCAGACAAAATATAACCCTTCTCCCGTTCTGTTGTTATGTCATGCTTGTTAGCATCACAAAATGTTGTTTGTTTTCTTCTGAATTCTTTGCTGTTCTAAAGGAGGGGGAATTGGTGTCATCTTTCCTAGCTTGTATTTTGTTGTTGATATTTCACAATTCTTCAATGCCCTGAGAGATATGACTCACAGAAAGACTAATGCATCCTCCATGTTTCTCATGGCCTGACAATTCTCTATAAAGCTCTGAATTGGGTCATGGTCTATTGATTATAGTTTTTTTTTTTAACTGAGTGATCATCGGTGGAATTTGTTAAATGTCAGAGTATAAACCATGGTAGCAGGCCAGCCTGGAAAGAGCAAAAAACAACACACAGGCAGACAATGAGAGGGTGAAGGAGGACAACGGCAGTGAGAGGGTGAAGGAGGACAACGGCAGTGGATCTACTGAAGGTTTGACCACCACCTGCCTCCCTAAGGTCAACCTTCCAACAAAAGATGACTAATCATAAACTATGCCCTTTCTACCTGTATGGTAGTTACCCAGGTTATACTTCAATCAAACTGGATTGTGTTTTAGGACCAACCTTAATGCCTGTGTCCTGGACAGAATGGTGTGCATGTTCCAACGTCTAACGTTCTTCGGATCAAAAAAAAAGGCAGAAAAGGGGGGTATGGTGTCAGCAGTGGGATCAGAACACCAAATTCGGTTAGTAGAAATGAAAACATAATTAAAACGATGGATTCTCACGCTATACTGAAAGGCAAACCACTGAGTGAGAGCAAACAGGCAATAAAAATAAAACATGTCACTTCAATAAAATGGCCTCCCTTGGATATGTTGATATTGGGTTGACAAGTAAATTACAACTTAAAGACTTTTACACAAATCAGCTTGGACTAATGATCAGTTAATCATGATTCAATAACAAACGACAAGACCTCTCCAAAACAAAGGCTCTTGTCTCTCCCAAGTAGCAGGCCTTTAGAGGTCACAGGTTCTTGCCTCGCCCAAGTAGCACATTTTGTTACGTTACAGCCTTATTTTGAAATGGATGCAATAATTTCCCCCCCCCCCCCCATCAATCTAGACACAATACTCCATAATGACTAAGCAAAAACAAGGTTTTTCAATTTTTTTGCAATTTATAAATAAAAGAGAAATACCTTATTAACATAGGTATTCCGACCCTTTGTATGAGACTCAAAATTGAGCTCAGGTACATCCTGCTTCCAGTGATCATCCTAGAGATGTTTCTACAACTTGGGAGTCCACCTGAGGTATATTCAACTGATTGGACATGACTTAGAAGAAAGGCACACACCTGTCTATATAAGGTCCCACAGTTGACAGTGCATGTCAGAGCAAAAACCAAGCCATGAGGTCGAAGGAATTGCCCATAGAGCCCCGAGACAGGATTGTGTAGAGGCACAAAACTGGGGAAGGGTACCAAAAAAATTCTGCTGCATTGAAGGTCCCCAAGAACACAGTGGCCTCCATTATTCTTAAATAGAATAAGTTCGGAACTACCAAGACTTTTCCTAGAGCTGTCCGCCCGGCCAAACTGAGCAATTGGGGGAGAAGGGCCTTGGTCAGGGAGGTGACCAAGAACCCAATGGTCACTCTGGCAGAGCTCCAGAGGTCCTCTGTGGAGATGGGAGAACCTTCCAGAACCATCTCTGCAGCACTCCACCAATCAGGCGTTTATGGTAGAGTGGCCAGAGGGAAATACACTCCTCAGTAAAAGGCACTTGACAGACCACTTGGAGACACCTAAAGGACTCTCAGACCATGAGAAACAAGATTCAGCCAAGACAACGCAGAAGTGGCTTCAGGACTCTGAATGTTCTTGAGTGGCCCAGCGTCATACCAAAGAAGACTTGAGGCTGTAATCGCTGCCAAAGGTGCTTCAAGAAAGTACTGAGTAAATGGTCTGAATACTTATGTAAATGTGATATTTCATTATTATTTTTTTATACATTTGGAAAATAATTCTAAAAAACAGTTTTTGCTATTATGGGGTATTGTGTGTAGATTGATGAGAGAAAAAAAAATATTTAATACATTTTAGAATAAGACTAACAACAAAATGAACTTTCTGTATGCACTGTATGTGGGTGAGTTGTGGACATTCCATTTACAGCTACAATGGCAAACAGACATAGAGGATGTTTACAATGAACTTAACAGGCGGTCCATTATTTTCTACGCTTTTTTAGTGACACACATCTAGCGTTTTCTCATGAAGTCAAGCTACAATGCCAGGACACACATGTTGTTTTCAAATCAGTTTGGGCCATATCAGCTCTTTAAACAAGCAGCTGACTAGAGAGAGCCCTATATAGGACTATATGTAGTGGTGCTGACTGGACGGAGACCTATAAAGGACTATCTATAGTGCTGCCAAGGAAAATACCCTCTGAAACCATGCAGCGCACTTGAACACTTGTTGTTGTGCGTCCACTCAGCCAATGGCATGGGAACCAACACATTTGGTTGATCTAAGAATGAAGATAAAGAACAGAGATACATATGTCCAGATCTCAGATGTTAATATGACCCAGTATATACATCTGTATACTACATGTATGTCTCACTATTGTGCTCCTGCGAGAATAAGATAAATATATTATATAATGTTGTATTATATAATGGTGTCGTGTGTAATGTTTTCACCAGAAAACATACAATGGAAACGGCTCATGATTCTTTTCGCTAGTGTTCTAAGTCCATACTCTTCTGTGATCGCTGACCCCTTTGAGATATCCAACTACACTACATAACACAGTACAATAACACGGTCTCTGGGAATTCAACCCGTCCGACGGAAACATTTGACAATGAACGACATCACAATGAATGATATCAAAGCTCTTTGGTTACTTCACAGTAGGGACCATAAGACAATGCGATGTGCGATTACATAATCTGATATTGCCAAGTGTATAAATGACCTTGCGTCCATTGTTCCCTCATATCAAATAAAGAATGAAAATCAATGCAACCGAGGCCCTTTGAGCTCTGATTAAAAGTTGACCAGCCTGGTCTTTAAAACACCATGTCATGCAAGGCTAAATTGGCATGGACACTATGCTCTTTAAACTTGTTGACCGGCTGGGGCTGAGACAGGTGTGCATGGATTCAGGTGCAGCATGTCCACAACGTGTGGATGCCATAGGAGGGTCAAAGTGTTAGGGGTAACATTGGCATGTGCTGTATGCTCATAAACATGCCACTCATAGTAGTATGGGAATGCCGCTGCATCGCTGCGGCGTCACCATCTGTCTGTTCCTCCAGCACATGATAATAACGGGGAAGTAGCCTCACAGTGTCAGGAGAAAAAAACCCTGACCGTTATATACGGGATGGGTCCAGTGCCCTTGAAGCTGCCATTGCACAAATGTGTGCTGACATTGGATGTGTGTGTGTGTGTGTGTGTGCTTATGTGTCTGTGTGTGTGTGTGCTGTAAAAGATCCCTCCTGTGGACGAAGGCACACAGTGCCAGTAGGAGTGTGTAGGGAGGCGTGGGTCACAGTGCCAGTAGGAGTGTGTAGGGAGGCGTTGGTAACACAGTGCCAGTAGGAGTGTGTCACACAGTGCCAGTAGGAGTGTGTAGGGAGGCGTGGGTAACACAGTGCCAGTAGGAGTGTGTAGGGAGGCGTGAGTAACACAGTGCCAGTAGGAGTGTGTAGGGAGGCGTGGGTCACACAGTGCCAGTAGGAGTGTGTAGGGAGGCGTGGGTCACACACTGCCAGTAGGAGTGTGTAGGGAGGCGTGGGTAACACAGTGCCAGTAGGAGTGTGTAGGGAGGCGTGGGTCACACACTGCCAGTAGGAGTGTGTAGGGAGGTGTGGGTCACACAGTGCCAGTAGGAGTGTGTAGGGAGGCGTGGGTCACACAGTGCCAGTAGGAGTGTGTAGGGAGGCGTTGGTCACACACTGCCAGTAGGAGTGTGTAGGGAGGCGTGGGTCACACACTGCCAGTAGGAGTGTGTAGGGAGGCGTGGGTCACACACTGCCAGTAGGAGTGTGTAGGGAGGCGTGGATCACACAGTGCCAGTAGGAGTGTGTAGGGAGGCGTGGGTAACACAGTGCCAGTAGGAGTGTGTAGGGAGGCGTTGGTAACACACTGCCAGTAGGAGTGTGTAGGGGGGCGTGGGTCACACAGTGCCAGTAGGCGTGTGTAGGGAGGCGTTGGTCACACAGTGCCAGTAGGCGTGTGTAGGGAGGCGTTGGTAACACACTGCCAGTAGGAGTGTGTAGGGAGGCGTGGGTCACACAGTGCCAGTAGGAGTGTGTAGGGAGGCGTGGGTCACACAGTGCCAGTAGGAGTGTGTAGGGAGGCGTGGGTCACACAGTGCCAGTAGGAGTGTGTAGGGAGGCGTGGATCACACAGTGCCAGCAGGAGTGTGTAGGGAGGCGTGGGTCACACACTGCCAGCAGGAGTGTGTAGGGAGGCGTGGGTCACACACTGCCAGTAGGAGTGTGTAGGGAGGCGTGGGTCACACAGTGCCAGTAGGAGTGTGTAGGGAGGCGTGGGTAACACACTGCCAGTAGGAGTGTGTAGGGAGGCGTGGGTCACACAGTGCCAGTAGGAGTGTGTAGGGAGGCGTGGGTCACACAGTGCCAGTAGGAGTGTGTAGGGAGGCGTGGATCACACAGTGCCAGTAGGAGTGTGTAGGGAGGTGTGGGTAACACAGTGCCAGTAGGAGTGTGTAGGGAGGCGTGGGTCACACAGTGCCAGTAGGAGTGTGTAGGGAGGCGTGGATCACACACTGCCAGTAGGAGTGTATGGGAGGCGTGGGTCACACACTGCCAGTAGGAGTGTGTAGGGAGGCGTGGGTAACACAGTGCCAGTAGGAGTGTGTAGGGAAGCGTGGGTCACACAGTGCCAGTAGGAGTGTATGGGAGGCGTGGGTCTTTCATCCAGTCACATTACTCTTTAGGGAATAGAGAGTGCAGGAGGAACCCACACAAACACATCTATCTTCGCATAACTGTGATTTGACAAAGAAATATCAGCTAGCTATCATTAGATAGCATAATAGCTAGCTGCAGCTGGCTAGCCTAACTAGCTGCTGTCAGCTTCGTAAACACAAGGTCAGCGCCGGCTTAACTTTCTGTTCACTTCTTCTTCTCTACTTTAGCCCACATATAACCGAATTAGCTATTGTTTGGTGTGATGGGATGGCAAAGACACACCCCAAAATACCACCCACATGAAACCACACCCCAAAGACAACTCTTGTTTGCCTTCAGTCATGGCCGCTAGCATCTTTTAAATTAGCACTGCTGAAAAACGAGGCCAAATCAGGAAGTGCAGTTCTACTTTAAAAAAGTGACAAAGAAATGACAGAGGAACAACACACCTCAGAGACAGACAGATAGTTTGAGAGACAGATAATGAAAATGTTTGAGAGACAGATAATGAAAAAGAGAGAGAGAAAGAGATAACGAGAAAGAATCACCAAGTCACACACTTACCCCACGCAAAGGTGAGATAAGAACTCGTCTCTGAGAATGAGCCTGTTGGCGTGCCTGTCTCTTGTGTGGGAGCGAAAGGGGTGAGAGGGCACTAAGACGTGTTAAAGTTACGTCAATTCAATTCTGGTATCAGAACAAAATAGTCAGCACATAGTAACTTCTGATTTACTTGTACTTTAAATAATGCAAACTCGTGTGTGGTAAATGTGTGGTTCGTATATATATACGGTCTCTCTGTGACACCTCGCAGGGCAAACAGAGAAGAGAACGACACCTCCTTTGTTCTCCCTTTTATACTCTGACAGAGATAGTTCCCGCTCAATGCTGGCCTGTCAGAGGGAGGAGGAGCGTGGTTTAAACTTGCTCCTCCTATCGTCGGCGTGCAGGCTGGTCCCAGCCTCGTGACGCACTTCCTGTCTCCGGGTGTAGTTCTTCTTGTCTTCAGCAGTTGATTTATCCGTAGTTCATATACTTGATATTGTTGCATAGCTTCCCCAGTATATTATATAAGTTATGCAAACAAATAGCCAGTTCAACCCTAACAGACGTAAGGGCAGGAGTCAACTATCTTTAGGAATGTAATCTCCTCTGGTTTAAGATTAACTGAGCTGCACTCGTTCAACACCAGCGACGCCTACCCATTCTTAACATCAGCAAAGCCTTGTGCTGTACACAGCCCAGGCATATTTCTGAGCTAAATACAGTGTAGGAAGAGAGGGATAGTTCTAACACCTCGTAAACCAATGCCCAGCCCCCTTCAGCACCTCATGTTGGTGCCTATGGCGGTAGAGGTTGAGTTACTGAGGATTCAATGAGAATGTGAATAAATAAGCCATTGGTTGTTTGTACAGATATAACTGCCCATATACACCATCGTCTAGGGTTCTGGGCAGGGTTGAGAGTGGAAAAGGACAAGGAGACTGAGAGGATATGGTGGCGGTGCCAGAGGCGCCAAGATAACTGACTCAGCAAGTCATCTGCCAACGCTCCGGCTTTGATGTCTGTTAACCCTTAATGGCTGACATGTTGAGGGTGTTGGAGTTGGTTTTTCAACGATGAGTCATCTTATGAGTCACTGGACATTGTTCTGTATAATTTAGAACCAAACATTTGGTTTATGTCAGTGTCTTGGTCCTAGTCACAGGATAAGTGTGTGTGTGTGTGTGGGGGGGGGGGGGGGGGGGTTCCAAAAGGGTTCTTCAGCTGTCCCCATAGGAGGACCCTTCTTGGTTCCAGGTAGAACCCTCTGTGGAAAGGAACCAAAAAGGGTACCAAAAATAGTTCTACAAAGGGTTCTCCTCTGGGGACAGAGGACTTTCTCCTATCGATTATCATCAACCACAACAACACATGGTAAAAAGAGTTAAAGATTTGATGATAGGAAATTCATAGAAATGGTTAGATAGATGGACCACTAAGACATGGTTAACCAAGACAGATGCTGATTGGAGTATTTTGCTATGATTTTAGGTTTTTTTTGGGGTTCTGGAATCATGTTCTCCACAGCCCGTTTATTTAACTATTTTTGTTGCCATGTTCCCCATCACAGCCATGACATATCACAGAGATTCACTGATGTACATAATCCATTTAAATGATACAGTATAATAAAAAGCATCCTATTATGTGGTCTACTAACCAAGTGCATTACTGGAGACAAGTTTGTTGTGGTATGATTTGAAAGTAAAAATGGACCCTGAGGCTCCAAACATTTGGGTGACACAGGTTAGACAACCAACATCTTGATTTATCCCTTGAGTTGTCTTATTAAGGGTAAAAAAATAACCCACCACTATGTGTAACAGCAGAGAAAAACCCCATAATAATATTTTTTCAACTTGAAATTTGAAGACTTTTCCTAGAGGGTTCCGCTAACACGGAACCCAAACCGGCTGCGCGCGTGCGCCATCGTGAATACATTTATTTTGTCCCCGCACACCAAACGCGATCACGACACGCATGTTAAAATATCAAAACAAACTCTGAACCAATTACATTAATTTGGGGACAGGTCGAAAAGCATTAAACCTTTATGGCAATTTAGCTAGCTAGCTTGCTGTTGCTAGCTAATTTGTCCTGGGATATAAACATTGTTATTTTACCTGAAATGCACAAGGTCCTCTACTCCGACAATTAATCCACACATATAACAGTCAACCGAATCATCTCTCGTCCTTCTAGGCCTTTTCTTCTCATGACTTTATATTGCGATTGGCAACTTTCATAAATTAGGTGCATTACCGCCATTGACCTCGTTCGTCTTTCAGTCACCCATGTGGGTATAACCAATGAGGAGATGGCACGTGGGTACCTGCTTCTATAAACCAATGAGGAGATGGGAGAGGCAGGACTTGCAGCGCGATCTATCTATTTTATCCCTTGGCAACGCAGATGCTCGTTGGCGCGCGCGAGCATTGTGGGTGCAATAATTGAATAATATAGATTTATACATTTATTTTGCAACGCTCGTGCACGCGACGTGAGCGGTGTAGTCAGCCTGTTAGGGTCATTTTTGACCCGGCAGTTATAAAATAATTTACACACCACAAAAACCACAAAGATACACACACACACACACAGGAAATTGAGATTGAAATCAGACCAAACTAATGTGCAGCATCTCCCCTCCACGACACCACACGACTCAAGTTCACAGACAAAATAAACAAAATGTCAGACAAAATAAACATTTATTGAAAGCATTGTTTACTAATGGGGAATGCAGTCAGAGACTATAAAGGTGCTGCAGATGATAGTTCCCCCCAGTCCCCCCTTTGCTGAAGCCATGAGTGCACGTTTCAGTGCCCAACCGGTCGTAGATCTGATTTTTTCAGATGTCCAGGAGGAACAAGAGGACAATGATTTCGAAGAGGAGGAGGTATCTGAAGAAGAAGATGGGGAAGAATACAACCCAGAGCACGATGCATCATCTTCAGATGAAGAAGAAATACCCTAAGCTGAAAGACAGATTTTTGAAAAAGAACAGCAAAATAACATGGTCCTTGTCACCATATGACAACCAGGGCAGGATGGCAGCACAAAATGTCATAAGGATGACCCCAAGGCCCACAAGACATGCATTTGCCCATGCCCAGGACATCGCCTCAACATTCTACATGTTCATCACACCAGCCATCGAAAAAAATCACACTGGAGATGACAAATTTGGAGGGTTTCCGTAAATATGGAGACAACTGGAAAAGGATGGATGAGATTAAGCTGCGTGCCTACATAGGGCTGCTAATCTTAGCGGGTATATAGGTCCCGAGGCGAGGCTACATGTAGTCTCTGGGATGCAGAGAGTGGATTTTCCATGCCACAATGTCACTGAGTCTTTCACCCTTTCTCAAGAATGCTACGATTTAATAACCGTGAGTCAAGACCTGCAAGACGTGTGAGAGACAAACTGGCTGCCATAAGAGAGGTCTGGGAGAAGTGGGTGGAGCGTCTGCCATACCTCTACAACCCTGGGCCTGAAGTAACAGTGGAGGAGCAACTGGTTCCATTCACAGGTACATTTTTATTTTCATATCTGTAATGCAAGTGATTTTCACTGCTAATTTTATTATATATTGCTGTAATATCATTGATTTATGTGATTGTTTTTTGTGACACGGATACTAATTACTGATAGTAATCTCTTTTGTCAAAAGGTCAAAAGAGATTCCTTTCCGGCAGTATATGCCCAGCAAGCCAGCAAAGTATTGCATCAAGATATGGGTGGCCTGTAACGCACAATCCAGCTACGCTTGGAAGATGCAAGTCTACACAGGGAAGCCGACCAGCGGAGGCCCGGAGAAGAATCAGGGGATGCGGGTTGTGCTTGATGTGACAGACGGACTGAGGGGGCACAATGTCACGTATGACAATTTCTTCACCTCTTATGAAGAGGAAGATCACCATGGTTGGCACAGTTAGAAAGAACAAGCCTGAGCTCCAACATGCACTCCTCGCAACAAGGGGGAGAGAGGCCTTCACAGCTGGGAAAGGCACTTTCAAAAAAAGGAGCGCCTTGCCTGCACAGCAGCCTCTACAACGCTTGTGAAAGCTATTCAGGGAGCTGAATCTTGTCCTTATCCACCTGAGGCTGCAGCTGGGGCATGCAAGAGGAGATGTCAATTCTGCCCCCCAAAGAAGGCCTGTAAAACAAACACTATGTGCTGCACATGTGAGGAATATATCTGCAAAGTCCATGCACACACACTTGTATACCGTCCTACATGTGCTAATTAGAGATGATTGATTTATGTTCTTCATGTTTTTGTTTTGTATCCATTATCTTATTTTATTCTTATTTATTGTTGTTGTTTATTAACCTTGTGGGTGGAGGCAATGGTTAAAAAAAATGTGGGAAGACTAGTATTTTGTAGTTGAATTCCTCATTGTACAGTATATAAGAATATATCACTATGTTGCCAAAAAAGTACAAGATTGTTATTGTTTCCCTTCAATAAAATGCATTCAAAACTACTTTTTGCAAGTTTCTGATACATTCTTAGGCTATACAAGTGCTATCTCTTGCCTAAAAATGTATGTTTACACCTATGCAGTACCTTTAGCAATAATAGTAATAATAATAAACCTCTAATTTAGGAAAGAAAACAATTATGACGGGTGTGTTGTAATAAAAACGAGTTGTGTCCACTGATTAAATGCAGTCTTTCTGCATTGTGAAGAGGGAAAACCCAGATATTTACAAAGTTTGTGATGAATGACAGGTTGTTTCTTCATGCAAAATAGATTTGGGGTTTAAAATTCAATTAAGCTGCTTTATTTTAGGGGTTTAGTGAAGGCGGGTCATTTTTTACCCTTAGGACAACGGGAGTATGCAGAATGTTAAGACTACACAAGGGTTATTAATGTCTGCGCTCTGTTGCTGTCCTGCTGCCAACCCACGGGGGGACCGTGCTCTGTGGCTGTCCCGCTGCCAACCCACGGGGGAGCGCACTCGGTTGCTGTCCTGCTGCCAACCTACGGGGGGACCGTGCTCTGTGGCTGTCCTGCTGCCAACCCACTAGGGGGACCGTGCTCTGTGGCTGTCCTGCTGCCAACCCACTGGGGGGACCGTGCTCTGTGGCTGTCCTGCCGCCAACCTACGGGGGGACCATGCTCTGTGGCTGTCCTGCTGCCAACCCACTGGGGGGACCGTGCTCTGTGGCTGTCCCGCTGCCAACCCACGGGGGGACCGTGCTCTGTGGCTGTCCTGCTGCCAACCTACGGGGGGACCGTGCTCTGTGGCTGTCCTGCTGCCAACCCACTGGGGGGACCGTGCTCTGTGGCTGTCCTGCTGCCAACCTACCGGGGGACCGTGCTCTGTGGCTGTCCTGCTGCCAACCTACGGGGGGACCGTGCTCTGTGGCTGTCCTGCTGCCAACCCACGGGGGGACCGTGCTCTGTGGCTGTCCTGCTGCCAACCCACTGGGGGGGTGCAGACTTTCAACAGTACATCAAAATAGTTCAATTCAATTCAAATGTGTTTACAAATGGCTAGAATCAGGGCCTAGCGTGCCATAGTAAGTTAGCTAGAATCAGGGCCTAGCGTGCCATAGTAAGTTAGCTAGAATCAGGGCCTAGCGTGCCATAGTAAGTTAGCTAGAATCAGGGCCTAGCGTGCCATAGTAAGTTAGCTAGAATCAGGGCCTAGCGTGCCATAGTAAGTTAGCTAGAATCAGGGCCTAGCATGTCATAGTAAGTTAGCTAGAATCAGGGCCTAGCGTGCCATAGTAAGTTAGCTAGAATCAGGGCCTAGCGTGCCATAGTAAGTTAGCTAGAATCAAGGCCTAGCGTGCCATAGTAAATAAGCTGGAATCAGGACCTAGCATGTCATAGTAAGTTAGCTAGAATGAGGCCATAGCATGCTATAGTAAGTTAGTTCTGAGAGCCAAAGGAAGGCCTGGTACTGCTGTGTATGCTGTGTTGGAGATTCTAGTGTCATTGTTGTCATGTTTACATGTCCTGGGTCAGCTGATGCTCTGCTAAATACTGTAGTCTACTACACAACATTTCCTCAAGAGGCTTTAGTTTCTTACTGCATCTGTCTATTCTCTTTGGGTTATTTTGACACTGACAGGACATACTGTACACAACACCATTTATTCACCAAGTTCTCTCCTTAACTGCTTTGTAATGCATAGACTGCACTGATCTTTGATGAGAATATAAGTTGTTAATTGTCTGCTTGATTAATTTGGTACTTGACTGGTACTTGATATGAAACTCACCTTTGAAGAAGCTCTTCACCTTCAGGTAGCCGACGCTGATGCGGAGCACAGAGAGTTTGTCCAGGCGAGAGCGCACATCCTCAGGGAATGGTAGGAGGCCTGTCAGCCTGTCCAGCTCCCCGTTCAACCGATCCCGGTGGCGTTTGGATGGGTTTGACTTGACCACATCTGGAGCAGGAGTTTTCTTGCTGTGGGGAAAGGAGACAAGATCATTATGGTTAGTTAGACCATAGGTACTTATTGTGCTGATTCTAAATTATTACAGTGTTCTCTGTGGAAGGAAATCTGATTGTAATCATTATTGTTGGGAGATGATGTACCACGTTGTAAAATGAATGTGTATACCAGCATTACAGGTAAACAATCTTTGGATGACAACACTTTACTGGACGACAACACAACAGCAACAAAGACTGGACAGATCATAACTTTAGACAGCTTAGCCACAATATGGGTCTAGGACATAATGCTATTATAGCTACATTTCATAAGCTTGTAACGCCTGGCAAGAGTGACATCCACTGAAATAAGAAGCCTGAAGCATGTAACAATGGAAGAATTTCCTAACACTGAAATAAGCAGAGGGGAACAGGAAGTTTTTAAAACCATGCTACAGAGGGTTAGTGCGTACAGCCCAGTACATCAATGGGGTCAAGCTTCCTGCCATCCAGGACCTATATACTAGGCGGTGTCAGAGAAAGGCCCCAAAAATTGTCAAAGACTCCAGTCACCCAAGTCATAAACTGTTCTTTCTGCTACCACACGCCAAGAGGTACCGGAGCCCCAAGTCTAGGTCCAAAAGGCTCCTTAACAGCTTCTACCCCCAAGCCATAAGACTGCTGAACAATTAACCAAATGGCCACCCGGACTATTTACATTGACCCCCCCCACTCTCAATTTTTTTAATTGCATTGTTGATTAAGGGCTTGTAAGTAAGCATTTCACGGTTGAATTTGGCCCATGTGACTAATAAAATTTGATTTGAACCAAGGCTGAATCACTTCAGTCACCCTGGCTAGCAGGCCCTGCATGAGCATGGCTTCCTCTGAGTTGGGTTTATGACACACGCTAATAAAAACATGAATAGTTTCGAAACCCAGTGAGCAATAGTGGTGCACCGCTTACAGTACTGAAACTCCAGCTTGAACGTAGGAAAGACGAGGCAACTCGTAAACATGACTAATAAACACAGTGAAGCACACTGTTTTCTAGGTGAATCATCATACATTATTAGCCTAAGGAGATAGGAATCAGTGGAGGCAGTTGCAGCACCTGAGGCCAGAGGGATTTCCTGCTTTGAGGAGCAAAGCGTACAAAGCGCTACAGTCCAGCTGCTAGCATATACTATACAAGAGGACACAGAGATCACTCCTCTCTACAGTTTTTCCAATACTAAAAACTTTCTGCAATATAAAAAGCCCGTATAGTGAAAAAAATATGTAAATAAAATGGACAGCTGTTAATGTCAACAAATAATGTCTGTAAACGTTCACATCTATAGAATAAACACAATGCTCTTTTGTAAATGTTCACTGTCAAAACTGAGTATTTTCAGGCACATCAGAGGCTATCAGAGGTCTTTGTTTGTTTTGCTCCCTGTGGTATTTCATTTCACAGGCAACTGGGTGATAATGTCTTGGGACAACTCTTGTTGAAGGCCAAAGTCAAGTTTATGAGTCTCGTGCAGACACATGTCATTAACTGCAAATCAGACACACGTGCTCAGGCTTAAGCCAAGCTTGCTGGGACTGTAGTCCGGAGGCTCTAACTCCCCTCGCACCCGCTGGAGCAAGAACAGAACCCAGGCTCATTTCTGAACTAAAGTGGATGACTTCAATACACCATTTCACTTTTTCAAATGTGGGTTAAGGGTTGGGGGACTGGCAGCTGCTATTTATCTCAAGGGCATTGTTTAAACGGCATCTGTTTCAAAGTTTAAAGTTTAAGTTTATTAGCAACATGCACAGGATACAACAGCTGTAAAACAGTATAGTGAAATGTTAACCTTGAGAGCTCATTCCCTACACTGCAGTGATAGTAATAATAATAAAATAGTACCGTAAATTCCGGACTATAAGCCGCAACTTTTTTCCCAGGCTTTGAACCTCGCGGCTTAAACAATGACGTGGCTAATATATGGATTTTACCCGCTTTCAATTTTATTTTTTTTTAAAAACACATTCTGTGACGTGCTCAGTTTTTTGGCGGCATGAAGCTTTCATTTAGACCAATGAAATTGCCGAACGGGTTGAGGTCAAACAACTTTTTTGTTTACTGTTTAGATTAAATCGAGCGCTCTCAAACTTCCCATCATTCTGATTACGGTAGTCATTTTGTCACCCTCATCATGGCAAAGACACGGAGAAATGCATATGATGCAGCTTTCAAGTTGAATGCGATTGATCTGGCTGTTGGAAAAGGAAATGGAGCTGCTGCACGGGAGCTTGGCATTGCTTGCTGTTTGGGGTTTTAGGCTGGGTTTCTGTACAGCACTTTGAGATATCAGCTGATGTACGAAGGGCTATATAAATAAATTTGATTTGATTTAATGAGTCGATGATAAGACGTTGGAAACAGCAGCGTGAGGAATTGACTCAGTGCAAAAAGACAACTAAAGCTTACTGCTAATTTTTATTTTTTGTTACAAGCCGTGTTTCGTTAAAGCCTATTTATTTTTGTTACAAGCCGTGTTTTGTTAAAGCCTATTTATTTTTGTTACAAGCCGTGTTTCGTTAAAGCCTGTGTAAAGTTCATTTGTTTCAATGTACCGGTAGGCACCTGCGGCTTATAGACGTGCGGCTTATTTATGTTCAAAATAATTTATTTTTTTTATTCAGTGGGTGCGGCTTATATTCAGGTGCGCTTAATAGTCTGGAAATTACGGTAATAGAAAAGATTATTAAAATAAAAACACACAACAAGTACGATATAAGGTGAAGGATCACAAGAATACAAGTATATACTGATCAGTGCCAGTACCTTATTCAATGTGCAGGGGTACTGGAGTGGTTGTATATACAGATCAGTGCCAGTACCTTATTCAATGTGCAGGGGTACTGGAGTGGTTGTATATACAGATCCGTACCAGTACCTTATTCAATGTGCAGGGGTACTGGAGTGGTTGTATATACAGATCCGTGCCAGTACCTTATTCAATGTGCAGGGGTACTGGAGTGGTTGTATATACAGGTCAGTGCCAGTACCTTATTCAATGTGCAGGGGTACTGGAGTGGTTGAGGTGGGTTTATTCATAAAAACCTGAGTAATAGTGACCGGTAGCAGGATAAATAGATTAGCTACTAATGGTAATGGCAAACAATAATCAATGAACAGCAGTGTAATGCTATTAATAGATCTAATCATCACTCATTATAACAGCAGCGTAGATGTGAGGTGGTGTAAGTGTGTGTGGTCAGTAATGAGTGTATGAGTGAGGGTGTATGCGAGTGTGTGTATGAGATATGTGTTTGCGTGTGAGTAAGAGTGACAGATAAAGTGTGTGTGTGTAGAGACCCGTGGATGGCATAGAGTCAGTGTGGACAGTTTGTGGGAGAGGGAGAGCAGTAGTTGTTAGCTATTTAACAATCTTATGGCCATGGGACAGAAGCTGTTTAGGAGTCTGTTGGTCTGAGCCTTGATGAATGGTACCGGCTGCCGGAAGGGAGCATGGAGAACACTCCATGTCTTGGGTGGCTGGAGTCTTTGGACATTTTGTCAGCCTCCTGAGGGGGAAGAGGGAGAAGAGTGCCATCTTCACAACTGTGCTGGTATGAGAGGACCAGGTTAAGTCCTCAGTTATGTGGACACTGAGGAACTTGAAGCTCTCGACCCTACAATACGGCTCCGTCGATGTGGATGAGGGTGTGGCTGAGGGTGTGCACCCCCCCTCCCTGTAGTCCACGATCAGCTCCTTCGTCTTGCTGATGTTGAGGGAGAGGTTGTTGTCCTGGCACCACAATGTCAGGTCTAGAGGTCGACCGATTATGATTTTTCAACGCCGATACCGATTATTGGAGGACCAGAAAAGCCGCTACCGATTAATCGGCCAATTCTTTTATTTATTTATTTATTTGTAATAATGACAATTACAACAATACTGAATTAACACTTATTTTAACTTAATATAATACATCAATAAAATCAATTTAGCCTCAAATAAATAATGAAACATGTTAAATTTGTGTTGGAGAAGAAAGTAAAAGTGCAATATGTGCAAAGTAAAAAAGCTAACGTTTAATTTCCTTGCTCAGAACATGAGAAAGCTAGTGGTTCCTTTTAACATGAGTCTTCAATATTCCCAGGTAAGAAGTTTTAGGTTGTCGTTATTATAGGAATTATAGGACTATTTCTCTCTATACGATTTGTATTTCATATACCTTTGACTATTGGATGTTCTTATAGGCACTTTAGTATTGCCAGTGTAACAGTATAGCTTCCGTCCCTCTCCTCGCTCCTACCTGGGCTTGAACCAGGAACACATCGACAACAGCCACCCTCGAAGCAGCGTTACCCATGCAGAGCAAGGGGAACAACCACTCCAAGTCTCACAGCGAGTGACGTTTGAAACGCTATTAGCGCGCACCCGACTAACTAGCTAGCCATTTCACATCGGTTACACCAGCCTCATCTTGGGAGTTGATAGGCTTGAAGTCATAAACAGCGCAATGCAATGCGAAGGGCTGCTGGCAAAACGCACGAAAGTGCTGTTTTGAATGAATGCTTACGAGCCTGCTGCTGCCTACCACCGCTCAGTCAGACTGCTCTATCAAATCGTAGACTTAATTATAACATAATAACACCCCGAAATACGAGCCTTAGGTCATTAATATGGTCGAATACGGAAACTATCATCTTGAAACAAAACGTTTTTCCTTTCAGTGAAATACGGAACCGTTCCGTATTTTATCTAACGGGTGGCATCCCTAAGTCTAAATATTCCTGTTACATTGCCCAACCTTCAATGTTATGTCATAACTACGTAAAATTCTGGCAAATTAGTTCGCAACGAGCCAGGCGGCCCAAACTGTTGCATATACCCTGACTCTGCGTGCAATGAATGCTAGAGATGTGACACAACTTCATGTTAGCAGGCAATATTAACTAAATATACAGGTTTAAAAATATATACTTGTTTATTGATTTTAAAGAAAGGCATTGATGTTTATGGTTAGGTACATTGGTGCAACGACAGTGCTTTTTTCGCAAATGCGCTTGTTAAATCAACACCCGTTTGGCGAAGTAGGCTGTGATTCAATGATAAATTAACAGGCACCGCATCGATTATATGCAACGCAGGACACGTTAGATAAACTAGTAATATCATCAACCTTGTGTAGTTAACTAGTGATTATGTTAAGATTGATAGTTTTTTATAAGGTAAGTTTAATGCTAGCTAGCAACTTACCTTGGCTTCTTGCTGCCCTCACGTAACAGGTAGTCAGCCTGCCATGCAGGCTCCTCGTGGAGTGCAATGTAAGGCAGGTGGTTAGAGCGTTGGACTAGTAACCGGAAGGTTGCAAAAACGAATCGCCGAATCCCCCCTGAACAAGGCAGTTAACACCCGTTCCTAGGTCGTCATTGAAAATAAGAATATGTTCTTAATCTGACTTGCCTAGTTAAATAAAGGTGTAAAAAAAATGTTTTTTTAAATATATATTTGTTTTTAATAAAAAATAAGAGGCAAATCGGTGGGCCAAAAATACCGATTACCGATTGTTATGAAAACTTGAAATCGGCCCTAATTAATCGGCCATTCCGATTAATCGGCCGACCTCTAATAAAAAGCCACTATAATGTCAAAACATTATTTTGTCATGAGTTCAGTACCATTTGCTTGATTTTGTGGACCTACGACTATGGAGTATCGTCATTACAAATATTTTTCTATAACTAACCGTCATTGTTCTATGTGGTCATTAGCTACCTATCGTTAGCATGCTAGTGTTAGCATGTTACAAACTCTGTGCTAGCTAGCTAGCCAGCATTAGCTACCTAGCTAGCCAGCCTAGTAAACTCTAGCCAGGGCCCAAATTCACAAAACCTTCTTAAGAAATGTATTCTTAAGTGCAATTTTTTTACTTCACTATTGACTTATGAAGAAAGTTCGTCAAAGTTGCTATTCCTCACAAAAGTTATTGGAAATGTTAGTGTTATTTCAAAAATAAAATAAAGCTCTTGGATTTGTTCTTGGAAATGTTCTTAATTCCAAGATAGCTGTACCCTTGTCTTAAACTCAGGGCAGTGAGAGAATAAGCTAATGAAAGCAATTTAACATATTTAATTCACTCACAAGCTTAATCTGAAATTTTCAGTGTTGATTATTTGAAACCAAAGAACATGTTCTTGAACAATAATCTCAGTATGAAATATGCTAACATGATTGCCATTGCTAGCTAGATAGCTAGCTAAATTGGCTGCCTAGCAACAACCATCTTAAGAGGATATTTAAGAAGTTTGTAAGAAGAAATGTAAGAAGTCCGTAAAAGTAATCATGAAATCTTAAGATATTGTTGAGGAATTGTACTTACAAACTATCTTATGAACTTCTTTTTGTGAATCTGGGCAATGATTGTAATAATTAGCTGGTTAATTACAACTGGAGTTGGAGTGAAAACCTACAGGAGGGTAGCTCTCCAGGAACATGGTTGGAGAGCCCTGTTCTAGTCCAATGGAAACTGATGCAACCCTAGCTAGAATATATGACCAGTGGTGACAGTGAGGTCCCTGTTGTGATATTTAAGGCTGTAATAAGTGCCATCCTGTAGAAATTGCAAAGAAAATACTGTTTGATGAGCTAGCTAAGTTAGGTATACCAGTTATCAAAGAGGACGCTATGAGCGAGCATGTTGTAAACTAGCTAGATAGCGACCTAGATAGAACGCTACTAACGTTAGCTAGACGTATCATCATCTCCATTAGCTATCCATCTTGCTATCGCATGAAAAATGCCTACAGCAAAATGTCTCTAAATACACTGCATATTACTCAACAATTTCTCAGACATTTGGCTCTTGGTTCTTGCACAGGAATGAAGTGGAAAAAGTTTTCAGGGACCTACCAGATCACAACAAACAGTGAACAGCGAGGGGGAGTTACGGAGAAATCATCTTATACACATACACTACCGTTCAAAAGTTTGGGGTCACTTAGAAATGTTCTTGCTTTTGAAAAAAAAGCAAATTTTGGTCCATTAAAATAACATCAAATTGATCAGAAATACAGTGTAGACATTAATGTTGTAAATGACTATTGTAGCTGGAAACGGCAGATTTTTAGTGGAATATCTACATAGGCGTACAGAGGCCCATTATCAGCAACCATCACTCCTGTGTTCCAATGGCACGTTGTGTTAGCTAATCCAAGTTTATCATTTTAAAAGGCTAATTGATCATTAGAAAACCCTTTTGCAATTATATTAGCACAGCTGAAAACTGCTGTTCTGATTAAAGAAGCAATAAAACTGGCCTTCTTTAGACTAGTTGAGTATCTGGAGCATCAGCATTTGTGGGTTCGATTACTGGCTCAAAATGGCCAGAAACAAAGACCTTTCTTCTGAAACTCGTCAGTCTATTCTTGTTCTGAGAAATTATGGCTATTCCATGCAAGAAATTGCAAAGAAACTGAAGATCTCGTAAAACGCTGTGTGCTACTCCCTTCAGAGAACAGCGCAAACTGGCTCTAACCAGAATAGAAAGAGGAGTGGGAGGCCCTGGTGCACAACTGAGCAAGACGACAAGTACATTAGAGTGTCTAGTTTGAGAAACAGATGCCTCACAAGTCCTCAACTGGCAGCTTCATTAAATAGTACCCGCAAAACACCAGTCTCAACGTCAACAGTGAAGAGGCGACTCCGGGATGCTGGCCTTCTAGGCAGAGTTGCAAAGAAAAAGCCATACCACCTACTGGCCAATAAAATGAAAAGATTAAGATGGGCAAAAGAACACAGACACTGGAGAGACGAATCTTGAGGTGTTCGGATCACAAAGAAGAACATTCGTGAGACGCAGAAAAAATTAAAATATGCTGGAGGAGTGCTTGACACCATCTGTCAAGCATGGTGGAAGCAATGTGATGGTCTGGGGGTGCTTTGGTGGTGGTAAAGTGGGAGATTTGTACAGGGTAAAAGGAATCTTGGAGAAGGAAGGCAATCACTCCATTTTGCAACGCCATGCCATACCCTATGGACGGCGCTTAATTGGAGCCAATTTCCTCGTACAACAGGACAAGGACCCAAAGCACAGCTCCAAATATGCAATAACTATTTAGAGAAGAAGCAGTCAGCTGGTATTCTGTCTATAATGGAGTAGCCAGCACAGTCCACAGATCTCAACCCTATTGAGCTGTTGTGGGAGCAGCTTGACCATATGGTATTTTATCGAAAAATATTTTTATTTTTTTATGAATTAGTATATTTCAGTTTAACCACAATATTTGTTGTATTATTTGTTCTGTCTTTTCAGGTGGATTAAACTGCAATTGCAACCAATTTTCTAAGGCTTGTTTAAAAAATTACGATATTTTGGAGATTATTACGTTTTCAAATAGCAGAAAGTGAGCCGTTGTAATCTGAATAAAGGGAAAAAGGCCATTCTTGAATATGGGGTGAGACATTCTTACTAATTTACTAGAGAACCATTTCAGATTTAAGTATAACTTTTGTATGACTGATGCCTTTAGCGAGAGGTCTAATGCTTTAATATTTAATCATTTCTGCCCTCCGAATTCATATTTGTTATATAAATAGGCGATTTTAATAAAATGGAATATTTTTTGATAATATCATTTAAAAAGCAGATGTAGGCAACACCATAAGCAAATAGGTAAACTGTGATATGCCTAAAGAGTTAATCAGGGTGATTTTTCCACAAATAGACAGATATTTTCCTTTACATGGTAGCAAGATCTTATCTATTTTTGCTAACTTCTATAAAAAAGAGATAATTTCTTTATTTCTTTCAGGACATGTATACCGAGTATGTCCACATCCCCGTCAGACCATTTTATTGGTAAACTACACGGTAATGTAAAAATTGTATTTTTTGTGATACAATACATAATATAGTACACTTATCATCATTTGGTTTTAATCTAGAGAGGTTTAAAAAAATATCTAGATCCTCTATGAGGCTGTGGAGGGATTCGAATTGTGGTTTTAAAAGAAAACATGAATCATCAGTGTACAATGACGCGTTTGTTTTTAAGCCATGGATTTCTAATCCCTTAATATTATTGTTGGATCTAATTTTAACAGCTAACATTTCGATGGTAATAATAAATAGATATGCCGATAGTGGACAACCTTGTTTTACTCATCTTGACAGTTTAAAACTTTCTGAGATGTAGCCATTATTTACTATTTTACACCTAGGGTTACTATACATAACTTTAACCCATTTTATAGAGATTCTCCAAAATGTAAATATTCCAGGCATTTATATATATACTCCAGTCGTACTTTATCAAAAGCCTTTTCAAAATCAGCTATGAAAACCAGGCCTGGTTTCCCCGATATTTCATGGTATTCTATTGTTTCCAGTACTTGTCTTATATTATCTCCAATGTATCGTCCATGTAAAAAACCTGTCTGATTAGGATTAATAATATCTGACAAAATCTTTTTAATTCTATGTGCCAACCATTTAGCTAGAATTTTTGCATCACTCCAATTTTTTTAAATGGACTGGATCTTTACATATACCACTTGGATCCTGTTTCAGTAATAATTAAATCAGACCTTCTTGTTTCGTGTCCGATAATCTACCGTTTATATAGGAGTGGTTAAAACGTGCTAATAATGGTCCTCTGAGTATATAAAAAAAGTTTGGTATACTTCCACTGGTATTCCATCCAGCCCTGGAGTTTTCCCGGACTTAAAGGCTTTAATTGCATCAATAAGTTCCTCCTCTGTAATTTGGCCTTCACATGAGTCGGTCTGTACAGATGTTAATTTAACATTATTAATAGGGGAAAAAATCCATACAATTAGCTTCGGTTAGTGGAGATGGAGGGGACTGAAACGAAAACATATTCTTAAAGTACTTTACTTCCTCTGTCAAAATATTGTTCGGTGAATCCTGAGTGACTCCATCATTTGTAACAAGTTTCAATACATTATTTTGGTAGCATTTCTATGTTGAAGATTGCAAAAGAATTTGGTGCATTTTCCTCCATATTCCATCCAGTTCACTTTATTATTTATAATATATTATACTGGATCTTTCTTGAATAAGTTCCTCCATTTCTTTTTGTTTTTCCTCTAACTTATTCTGTGCCTCTATGGTACCGTTTTTATTGCTATCCATCTGTACTGTTAGTCCTTGAATTTCCTTTGTTAATATGGACTCTTGAACTACATTTATTTTGTTTTATAGAGGAGTACTGAATGGCATGGCCACTAAAGGCACATTTAAAAGTGTCCCATACCATAACGGGATCTGCTGTACCTATGTTATATCAGAAAAAGTCCGTTAGAAATTCTTCTGTCCTAGTTAAAAAACATTTATCATCCAGTAGGCGTTGATAAAATTTTGAATATCCTCGCCCACGTGGAAATTCTGTAAGAGTAATATATATGTCAATTACGTGATGGTCTGACCGCATTCTGTCCCCTATCAATACTTTTTAAACTTTTGGTGCCAGAGAGAATTACTTTCTTATGTCATCAAGACGACTAGCTTGATTAAGCCTCCGCCATGTATATCTCACTAGGTCAGGGTATTTAAGTCTCCATATATCCACTAATTCCAATATATCCATGACATTCATGATTTCCTTAAGTGCCTGAAGGTGATAGTTTGTAGTGTGATTTCCTTTACGGTCCATCGCTCACTTTGTGACTGACAGGCAGGCGCCTCTCCTATCAATGGATCGCTAGAAGATGCAGATCGGTCATTCTAGCGGGAAATGGGCTCGACGGACCAGTGAATTTAAACTTTTAAATAAAAAACAGCCTAGTTAATATGGAGTGGAAAATGTAGCCGGCTGAAAATGACTCTGTAACCGGCTGATTAGCCGACAGCCGGCGCTAAATGTTAAACACGGATGATAATGAATTCTCAGGGGACAGAAATCATATACACACCAACTAGATAAAAAAACATGATAAGGGGAACCTGATAAGGGGAACCTGATAAGGTTTCAATTAATTTCAATACAACAGACCAATTTAATCCTAGAGACCCAACCCAACATACTGGTAGACTTTAGCTTAGTGAACAGTAGGGGCTAACAGCTGTTGGTCAAGATCAACAACCACAGAAACCACACCATTCCTCCCAGAGCTGTTTCTTCCATACTTTGTGACTTTCCCCATTACAGGCTTTCCCAATTGCTGATGATAATAGGCATTGTTTTTTTCCTCTTCCCTATTGAATTGCCTGCAGGGAATTCAGCCATAACTCAATTCCCGGCATTAGACCCAAGCAATAACTTCCCAGAAATAGAGCAAGACTGACCTCACTTTAAAAAAATGTCTGCGGAGACAAAAGCCAGTATTCAGACCCATTTTTTCCATCTTTGGTTGCAGTGCATCACAGAGCTTCATGCATGGACATCAGGGTAGTCATTGTTAGAGTTAGAACAAACTAGGTTTACCTCATCTCTCCCTCTTTCTCTCAGGGTCTGGCTGAACCCAAAGACCCTTCACTCTGATTCAAAGGGAATCAAGTTGCACTGAGTACGTTGTAATGCCATTGGCATGCTTTTGTCTGCTCAAAGTGGTTGGGGATCATGAAATGAAAAGAGTATTTTCAACAGGCCGAGAATACATCCAAAAATGTGTAGGCTACACCCTCAACTACAATCATATTGAACGACATTGAAACCATGGACTTATTCAGCCACATGGTGGACTGGACACACACTCAAACTGCACCAGTGGCTACTGAAACACCCTACTGAAGGATCGCCTACTACACTACAGAAAAACTGAAGGATAGCTTACTACCCTACTGAAAGACAGCTTACTACACTACTGAAAGACTGAAGGATAGCTTACTACCCTACTGAAAGACTGAAGGATAGCTTACTACACTACTGAAAAACTGAAGGATAGCTTACTACCCTACTGAAAGACTGAAGGATAGCTTACTACACTACTGAAAAACTGAAGGATAGCTTACTACCCTACTGAAAGACTGAAGGATAGCTTACTACCCTACTGAAAGAGTGAAGGATAGCTTACTACACTACTGAAAGACTGAAGGATAGCTTACTACCCTACTGAAAAACTGAAGGATATCTTGGTACACTACTGAAAGACTGAAGGATAGGCTGCACACACAGACCGAGAGCTCCTTTATTTCACAATATCCGTCTCTGTTTCTCTGTGTCCTGAGGTGAACTCTGAACATTCCTTCCACCTCAGCTCTCTTAGTCACGGCTGAAAATGGATTGATCTACTTCCTCTGCTCCGGCTCCACACCACCACCATACCATATGTACACCCCACTTCAAGGTCTCCTGCAGCCAGCCTGAAGGGCATCTCTCCTGGGCAAGGAAACTGAGTGAGCCCCCCTCCTCACACACCCCCAGGGGGCTGCAGCCTGATCCGCTGATTCCCACCACTGGACAGAATGACGGCTGCTGCCTATCTGAACAAGAAAGACTGGCTATGAAGGCTGGTATCACCATGATATCACCATCCATGTTACTCTGTTTAATAAAATGGTTTCTTGTCTCGAACTAAAACCCATTCCCCAGATTAGGCTGGGCAACCTAAAAGAGACAATGTAAATTTATAATTTTTTTGAGTTAAAAGTCCATTTTATTTTACCACATAAACAACAGTAGCACACTCAGGTACATTATTCCTTTACAAGTTTGTTCAAATCTGCCTTTGGTCTGACAACCACTTAGGGTACTGTTAGAATAAACTGATCTTAGTGCACTTGTATTGTAGCCAGAGTTCAGCTGAGAACACTGACTTGTTGAGGCTGTTGTGGAGGCCTAACCTGTAGAACACTGACTTGTTGAGGCTATTGTGGGGGCCTCCTTGTAGGACACAGACTTGTTGAGGCTGTTGTGGGGGCCTCCCTGTAGAACACTGACTTGTTGAGGTTGTTGTGGGGGCCTCCCTGTAGGACACAGACTTGTTGAGGCTGTTGTGGGGGCCTCCCTGTAGAACACTGACTTGTTGAGGTTGTTGTGGAGGCCTAACTTGTAGAACACTGACTTGTTGAGGTTGTTGTGGGGGCCTCCCTGTAGGACACAGACTTGTTGAGGCTGTTGTGGGGGCCTCCCTGTAGAACACTGACTTGTTGAGGCTGTTGTGGAGGCCTAACCTGTAGAACACTGACTTGTTGAGGCTGTTGTGGAGGCCTAACCTGTAGAACACTGACTTGTTGAGCATGTTGTGGAGGCCTAACCTGTACAACACTGACTTGTTGAGCCTGTTGTGGAGGCCTAACCTGTACAACACTGACTTGTTGAGGCTGTTGTGGAGGCCTAACCTGTACAACACTGACTTGTTTAGGCTGTTGTGGGGGCCTCCCTGTAGAACACTGACTTGTTTAGGCTGTTGTGGGGGCCTCCCTGTAGAACACTGACTTGTTTAGGCTGTTGTGGAGGCCTCCCTGTAGATGAGACAACTATAGAACAATGAACTACTATGTTGTTGTGTAGTATGTTTGTTTTGGCTTTGTGCCACGCCTCCATTAGCTACACTGTTTTGTTCTTCTATCCTCGTGGGGACCTAAAATGTATTTCCATTTCAAATCATATTTTCCCTAACCAATAAACCTAACCCTAACCCCTAAACCTAACCACTAAACCCTTACCCTAATTCTAACCCCAATTGTAACCCTAAACCTAACCCCTAAGCTTAAAATAACCTTTGTCCTCACGGGTACGTGGGAAATGTCTCCACAAGGGAGACTTTTCCTTTTATACTATCCTTGTAGGGACGTTTGGGAATTTTAGGTCCCCACAAGGATAGAAGAACCAACACACACACACTTCCCCTATTGTTAGCTAGTAGAGACATCCTAATCCCCCTACCTCACCATTGGCCAAAAATAATGTTGACACCAGCAGAACTGGTAAGCGCTCTCATAGTGAGCATTTTATCACTTTCTGAAATAAATTAACAACTAGAGTTGCACATTTTGGGGAATATTCAGAGGTGGAAACTTTCTGTGGGAATTAATGGGAATATATGGGAATTAACAGAAATATGTACAAATTAATATGAACACCATTTAAATGTAGATGTTTTTTGCATTGGATAAATTTACCATATCATATGGAGACAGAAACATAAACCTTTTACCTTATCATAAGTAGACATAATTGCAACTGATTAAATCCTTCCAATAATAAAAAAAAATAAATGTAGTTATGAAATTAAATTAATTAAATGAGTTGACTCTTCACATGGGATGATTTCACTGAACAACAAATGAAAGGGCACATTGAATGATCCCCAATGATCCATCGCATCTCCCAAAAATGTTTTCAACATACATCTGTAAAATGATAGTCTAGATACTTAAGCTTTGGTTGTCTTCCTCTCAGGCTTCCATGTCTTCTCCCTGGACCTCCTCAATGTCCACCTCTTGAACATCAGACTCTGAGGCCTCATTGTCATTGTCACTTTCCAACCTTGTTGAGGATGGCTCATTGTCAGGCTCAAAAAGCCTCAAATTTGCCCAGATGGCCACCAATTTTTCAACCCTTGTATTGGTCAGCCTGTTGCGCGCTTTGGTGTGTGTGTTCCCAAACAAGGACCAGTTGCGCTCTGAGGCGGCTGATGTTGGTGGGTTTTGGAGGATGGAGGCAACAGGGAAATGAGCCTCAGATCCACAAAGTCCCTTCCACCAGGTGGCTGATGAGATATGTTGGCATGACTGCCATATTGCATCTCCATCCCAAAGCCCTTGTACTTCGCCAGACTGCCAAGAACCTTGTCCTCATCCAGGCCAAGGTGGCGAGACACGGTAGTGATGACACCATAGGCCTTGTTGATCTCTGCACCAGACAGGTTGATCTTGCCAGCATACTTGGGGTCCAACATGTACGCTGCGGCGTGTATGGGCTTCAGGCAGAAGTCTTCACGCTTTTTAATGTATTTCAGAACTGCAGTTTCTTCCGCTTGGCGCAACAGCGAAGTGGGCAGGGAAGTACGGATTTCTTACATCTGCAAGCAGAGTCTACATCAGGCAGTATGGCATGGTCTCCCTCAATCCGTGCAATGGCTATTTCTATAGGTTTCAGGAGTTTCAGGCTGCTTACCACTCTCTCCGAAAATACATCATCAGGAGGATCCTCTTGTTGGGGCTGTCCATATTGGCAGACTGTGATATGGCCATTTCATGGAGAGACTCCTTCCCCTCCAAGAGACTGTCAAACATGACAACACCACCCCAACGGGTGTTGCTGGGCAGCTTCAATGTGGTGCTTTTATTCTTCTCACTTTGCTTGGTGAGGTAGATTGCTGCTAGAACTTGACCCTTCACATACCTAACCATTTCCTTGGCTCTCTTGTAAAGTGTATCCATTGTTTTCAGTGCCATGATGTCCTTGAACAGCAGATTCAATGCATGAGCAGCACAGCCAATGGGTGTGATGTGAGGGTATGACTCCTCCACTTCAGACCAAGCAGCCTTCATGTTCGCAGCATTGTCTGTCACCAGTGAAAATACCTTCTGTGGTCATTGATGACTGCCTTCAGCTCATCTGCAATGTAGTGACCGGTATGGCTGTGCTCTCGTAGAATACTGGTTGAGGGGTGGTGATAATGTAGTTAATTATTCCTTGCCCACGAAAATTCGACCACCCAGCAGAGATGATTGCAATACAGTCTGCTTTCTCTATGATTTGCTTGACCTTCACTTGAACTCTGTTGAACTCTGCATCCAGAAAATGAGGTAAAGCATGTCTGGTTGGAGGGGTGTATGCTGGGTGAAGAACATTCAAAAATCTCTTCCAATACACATTGTCTGTGAGCATCAGAGGTGAACCAGTTGCATACACAGCTCGAGCAAGACATTCATCAGCATTTATCTGACTACGTTCCTCCATTGAGTCAAAAAAACTTCTGATTCCAGGAGGACCATGAGCTGTTGCTATCGATAAGGTGTCTGATTCATAATTTTGACCTCGCATCGAGGTAGAGGGACTTTTGTCAGAGGTTGCTTGTTGTGAGCGCTGAGGGAACTTTATGCACTTGGACAGATGATTCTGCATCTTTATTGCATTCTTCACATATGATTTGGCACAGTATTTGCAAATGTACACAGCTTTTCCTTCTACATTAGCTGCAGTGAAATGTCTCCACACATCAGATAGTGCCTGTGGCATTTTCCTGTAAAGATCAGAAAAAAATGTGTAAAAGAAACCCAAATACAATTCCATGTACAAATAAATATTTAAGCAGTTAAAACAACTCATTTGTAAGATACATTTTTTATAAATGAAACGTGTATGGAAACAGGTGAATGAACACTCCTCAGTTAGAAGGCTCAAGCAAGCTAAAACCCACATGGTAGCAAAAACTAACTAGCAGAAATTGTTAAGTTAGAAATGATTTAAATGCACTTTGCTGTAGGCTACTATTTACTAGTTAACAAAAAAAGAATGTATGTCATATAAAATATATTCACCCCACCCAGTATTGTAATCAAAACTTACCAGAAAGCATGTAGTCATTGGCTCAGACAGTGTAGTAGTGTGGGCTCAATAGCATAGAAGAGAGTCGTGGCCAAAAGTTGAGAATGACACAAATATTAATTTCCACAAAGTTTGCTGCTTCAGTGTCTTTAGATATTTTTGTCAGCTATTACTATGGAATACTGAAGTATAATTACAAGCATTTCAAGTGTCAAAGGCTTGTATTGACAATTACATGAAGTTGATGCAAAGAGTCAATATTTGCAGTGTTGAGCCTTCTTTTTCAAGAACTCTGCAATCCACCCTGGCATGCTATCAATTAACTTCTGGGCCACATCCTGACTGATGGCGGCCCATTCTTGCATAATCAATGCTTGGAGTTTGTCAGAATTTGTGGGGTTTTGTTTGTCCATCCGCCTCTTGAGGATTTACCACAAGTTCTCAATGGGATTAAGGTCTGGGGAGTTTCCTGGCGATGGACCCAAAATATCGATGTTTTGTTCCCCGAGCCACTTAGTTATCACTTTTGCCTTAGGGCAAGGTGCTCCATCATGCTGGAAAAGGCACTGTTCGTCACCAAACTGTTCCTGGATGGTTGGGAGAAGTTGCTCTCGGAGGATGTGTTGGTACCATTCTTTATTCATGGCTGTGTTCTTAGGCAAAATTGTGAGCCCACTCCCTTGGCTGAGAAGCAATCCCACACATGAATGGTCTCAGGATGCTTTACTGTTGGTATGACACAGGACTGATGGTAGTGCTCACCTTGTCTTCTCCGGACAAACTTTTTTTCGGATGCCCCAAACAATCGGAAAGGGGATTCATCAGAGAAAAATACTTTACCCCGGTCCTCAGCAGTCCAATCCCTGTACCTTTTGCAGAATATCAGTCTGTCCCTGATGTTTTTCCCAGAGAGAAGTGGCTTCTTTGCTGCACTTCTTGACACCAGGCCATCCTCCAAAAGTCTTCGCCTCATTGTGCATGCAGATGCACTCACACCTGCCTACGTAATAATATTGGATGATAAATAACCTAGCACTGGCAGCTATTAGTCTACTATAGGGCGAGACGGCTTGGTTGGTTTCTGGCTCGTCTCTCACTCCATCCTCCCTGCTCCTTGTGTCACTCGCTCACACACAGTAGCCTTCACACACAGCACGCACGGCCCCTGCTAGAGCATCACCTCTATCTACGTCCTCTCCTTGGCGCTTTATCAGCTCCATTTAATAAAGTAGAATAGAAATGGTCTGGTGCTTCTTTCACTCTGATCGGGTCTGGATCCGATCAGGTCTATACAGAATGGGACTAGTTGTCCTCTGGTCCGTTTGGGACGAGTCTCTATATTATGCATATCGGGTCCGGATGGGAAAAGCCCGAGGTTCATTTCAGAACGTGAAGGCCTCTACTTTCCATACTTACTAAATGTTTGCACTTTTGGTGACTTGACCTACATTGCATACTCTATGAATATGAGCATAACACATTATTTATTACCTTTATTGGAGGGTGATTCTTATGATATTGCCAGCAGTAAGAGTTTAGTTAAATTTCAATTTACTGCCCCAAACTTGCCAGGCCCTAGACAGTGCCAAAAACAACTAATCAGAGTTTAACAGGTTAAATCTTAACCATGTGTAACTCTCTCACACTCATATACAAACAAACACAAACACACATGCATACATACTACTTAAGCATGGACGCATGCACCAACACACACCTTCCCACAATCTTTCCCACAAGGACTTTAATGACCCTTAGGAAATAATTAAGCCATATTTTCACACAGTTGGCTCTGGGAGTAATCACAACAAGATGTAGAAAAGTCTCAGATCTGTTAAACACTTAACATCAGGTCGGCAATTTAACTATGCAATTACAATATTACTAGCTACTGTGTAAGTTGTCTGTGTACTATTCAATTGTATATTTTATAGGCCTAACAGAAAATTGTTGAATTTATATGGAAAGAATAGTTACAGGTACTAAAAATAAAATAATCAGATACCCTTACTGTAATCCACATATTTGGACTAACATGATTAGGCCTATAACCACTTGTATAATGCTTTAACTTACTGCACACACGTGGGCAGAAACTTATGAAGGCATAGGCCTACCTGGGCTGACAGGTAGCCTAGTGGTTAAAAGCGTCGGGTCAGTGAACGAAAGGTTGCCCGTTTCAATCCCTGAGCCGGCTAGGTAAAAAATAAGCCTATGTGCCCTTGAGCAAAGGCACTTAACCCGAATTGCTCCTGTAAGTCACTCTGGATAAGAGCATCTGTTAAATTACTCAAATGTGAATGTGCATGAGCAAGAAGAAAAATAGAAGGAGATAATTAAATGGACAGAACCATATTGGAATGCTACGATGATGTCAGTCTCAATGGTCGTCATTGTAAATAAGAATTTGTTCTTAACTGACTTGCCTAGTTAAATAAATGTTAAATAAAATAAATGGTGCCTTGGCTATCCAGGAATCCTCAGAAACACAGAGAAGTATTTCTGCACAGACCTAAAGGTACTCCTTTTGTATTTGGGGATTTTTACTGGGAAAGGTATATTTGAGAAAGCTGTATATGATTTCATTCCAGTGGTGGTCGGTGCAGTTTAAGATGAGGTAGGACAATATATTTTTTTATAAGCATGAACTTATTTCTATTACAGTATATTGGATGACTGTCATTCATATTCCATTCACCCAGCTCAATGTAACATCGATAGGTTTAGGCAACTACATGATACTCAAATCTTCCCTATACCCATCATGATTGCTAGAACCTGGTCGATGAATGAACGTTTAAAATGTAGGTGCACAGATCGAGAGAAATGTTGAGTAATCAAGGTGACAGACAGTGACACATTCAATACAGCCCTGCACATTCTTGCCTGCATCTAGCTGATCTAGGGTGTAATCATTAGTCCAACAGTTGCAAATGAGAGATTCTATTGGATAAATTCAGGTGTGTTTATCCCCGATTCGTTCCGTTTGCTTCCATTTAAGAATCATTTTTCAAACAGAATCGGCGGAATGATTACACCCCTGATCAAACACAAACACAGTTCACTTTCATAGCAGCCACATACAAACAGCATGATCCCTTTAATCGTTGTATAATTAATTCTCGCATTTACCCTTTCCCTTCACTTGTGGACTTCAGTGGACAACACATCAGCTGTCTGTGACCAGGCGAAAAAAACATTTCAAGCCAAACCTTCAAATCATAACCGCTAACAGCTACATCATTGTCACCATATTAACGGCATTGTCAACATAACTACTAGAACTAACGCGTTAGTAAACCCTATACAATCATGCAGTACAGCAGTTCAGCAGTTATACCGGGTGGCCTGGCGCAATAAACTACTAACACCAAAAGCTTACATTGACTTGGAAGAGTTCCAGAGTTGGATAGCTATAGCCAGCTAGCTAACATAGCATCCCTCTCTGTTTGAGTAGGCTAAACTAGCTAGCTGCATTCGCTAGCTAAGTAAGTGAAAGTGAGAGTAATTTTTTTAATTAAATACTACAAAAATCTCTCTCTCGCTTGCTTCTTCTCCATTTTTGAAGAAATTAATTTGTTCAAAACTGTTTAACTATTGTCTTTCTCTCTTTTTGAGTCAACTCCTCATCACATTTTATACACTGCAGTGTTAGTTAGCTGTAGCTTGTGCTTTCAGTACTAGATTAATTCTCTGATCCTTTGATTGGGTGGACAACATGTCAGTTCATGCTGCAAGAGCTCTGATAGGTTGGAGGACATCCTTTGGAAGTTGTCATAATTATTGTTTAAGTCTATGGAAAGGGGTGAGAACCACGAGCCTCCTAGGTTTTGAATTGAAGTCAACGTACCCAGAGGAGGTCAGAAACTAGCTGTCCTCCAGCTATACCATGGTGCTATCCTACAGAGTTCTGTTGAGGCTACTGTAGACCTTCATTGCAAAACAGTGTGTTTTAATAAATTATTTGGTGATGTGAATATATTTAGTATAGTTTTATCTAAAAAGGATCACTTTTTGAATTGTATTTGTATGAAATTCACTGAGGATGGTCCTCCCCTTCCTCCTCCGAGGAGCCTCCACTGTTTCACTCACAGGGACAACATAAGACACATGCAAGCGCACAAACTGTACACACACACTGTACACACACACACAGCTGTTACATTCCATCAACTCTAGGTTGTTTACAGTGAACATATATTTTGTCTGGTTGCTTGACAAATCCTACATGTAGTGTAAAGAAAATGTATTTAGAATTAGAATGCATAAAAATAACTACATGAATATTGTTATAAACCGACATGAACCTGGTAATATCAGGTTTTTTTATTTAGAAAAGTATATATTATAGTAAGCAAATACTTATTATGGTCTTATTAATTATAAACGCATGTGACACATTCTCAATACTTTGATGGAATCCTTAAAATGTTTGTGGAAAAAAAACGTAAAAGTAATAGCATAGCATAGATTACAACAAACCCAAAACCATTGCACTACTTGAATTTCCTATAAAGAAAACGTTTACCTCAGCTATGCTATTAATAATTCTTACTTAGTTGTGAAAAACAGCATTACAAAATATATGTTTCTTTTGTAACTAGGTTGTGCAATAAAGTGAAAAAAGTAGGAAAGATGCAGAAGTGTGTTTTCATAATGAGAACCGTATCAGATTACAATAACATACCTCATGCCAGCAGTCCCCCGCGCGCCCCGCCCTCCTGTAAACTTCGCGTGAGAGTGCAGCCGACTCTCAAACTTGATTGTGATTAATGCACGAGTACTATTCCCTGCCAGACATAAACTATACACGAAGAGAGATTCTTAAGGTGACCGGGATAAAACGAAAGGGAGGCACGAGAACTTCTGGTTAGGCACAAATGTACAGCTACACTAAACATCAATACTGCACACATGCTCTTACGAGCAGTGCATGCGTACAATGAGACGTTGTCCTCTGTGCAGAAAGAAACCCAGTTACCCCAGAAGAAAGCAGGAGAAGCAAACTAGCAATAAATCAAAACTAATGACAATTTATGAAGAAAATAATCCAACGGCACGAAGTGAATGATTGCTTTTAGATGCCTTACATAAAGGATCAAATAGGCTGGGTTTATGTATAGCCAAGAATGCTCAACTCCATGATACCCGATGGAACTCGATATGCAGCACATTATCAAATCAAGCGCCATTCTGTATCCAGCTCATGCTAGACTTAAATCGAACTTCCCAAAACATTTATGGTCAGGTCAAACAGGTTTAAATTACATTCTTACGTTTTTTGAACGGGCTTCTTCCGCTTCTTGACAGCATAAACTCCAGTGTTACTCAACATGTTGACGCTTCTGCTGTATTAGTTGGTACAAAATGTTCAAAAACACGAACACAATAACATCCACTGTCTTCCTCCGAGATAGTCCTCAAATTAACAAGGGAGGTTAATATCCAGACATGCGTGAATCCCTTCAAATAGAGAGGTCTCTCCGTAACGCAGATCCCCCGCTACGTTAACTTGACAGACCCAAGCGGTCAAAGTCACTGGCAAAGTCGACCGTGATAGACGTGCGGCGTAAATCCAGAAGTGCTTGGGGGATGAAGCAAGTTTCGGAAAGTTCCCCCGATCAACAGAGTAAATAATATGTGCGTGATCACAGCAAACTTTCCTTCCTGTTCATTTTGTTCATGAGAAGTCTCTCTAGAGACCCTCAAACGAACAACAAAATACTTATTCTAAAGGGGTAGATTTCACAGTATAGAACACATCGCTCGGGAACAGTTTCGGTACTACTCTCTTGCAGCAGGTAAAATGTGCCTATCGTTCCTGGCATGGGGCGTTTTCAGGAAATCCGATAACCTATGAGCTGTTTTTTTTTAACCCTATCAGTCCCGAGTCCCAGCTTCTCATGCATCTGATTTTCATTTGTCTGCATATCCAGCAGCCCTTGTAAATAGCCTCACAATTAAGTGTTTTACAATTTTCTTTTCAGGATAACCAGAGCTACAAGTAGAACACCTAACTATTTGACATAAACATTTGCATTCAAATGTCAATTAAAAAAAATTAGGTCCAGAAAAGAAACAACAAATTATATGAATGCAAGTACAGAAATGGTTTGCTCAGTGGGGAACAAAACTAGTCAGTGACAACCTTGTGGAGTTTGGGGTTTGTGACAGTATTATAGACACTATGTAAATGTTTAAAACCATTTTTATTTTACCAGGTAAGTTGGTTTTGGTTGGTAAATGTTTTTCCTATGACCTTCTAACAACTCTTTTGTAGCGCGTGAGCATCATAGAGCAAAACATGATAGCTTTTAGTAATTTGTAGCTCAAAGCATTCTGAAACTAGACAATTTTGGTTTAAGACCTGGCCCGGTGCCCCTTCGGAATCTGCCCTTATTTCACAAACACCGCCCCTCTCGCCCAGCCCCTGTTAACCACACAGACTAATGGTCAGTACCAACAGATGCAAAAGAAACCCAGAAGTCTGTAGCTCAAACACACAATGTTTAAAATGCTTGTCATCCAATGCTTGTCTTCTAAGCCATTTCAGTTGGAGTTACTGTATCCAGGAAGTGATAATAGTTAGTGTATCAAGAATTTGGTAGGATTTAGTGTATCCAGGAGTTGGTGTATCGAGGTGCTCCAGCAGCATAATCATGGGTGACATGTCTGGCTAGGGGGAACCACAGCTTAGCTAGTAGAGTTCTTGCAGATGTTTTTGGTGGATCTGTGTCTGTATTTGTGAAATACAAGTATTAATAGTGTAATCGTATAGTATAAACATAGTAATAACATAATAATAGCAATAACAGTAATAATCTACCTACTGAATCACAATACATTAATTTCTGACTAGTGGGGTATTGATGGTGGGCTGAGGTATGTAACAGGATCAGCATCAGGTTGGTGCAAGCCTGATGTACAGGCCGGAGAGTGAGAAAGATTGATAAAAAGTTAAACTTAGCCCATTCAGAATCCTAATGGCTGTCTATATGTTGACTACAAAACCCTGTTACACTTCCTCATAGCAACCATCTGTCACCATGATCCCGTCATGTGCCCAAAGTATGCCCATAATTCGGACAGTGAACTCCATTCACCTCCTGCTCTATCAGTAAAAGTAGGCTACAACTGCCTTGCACAAACAAAAGACAAACAAACATTGCTCATGATCTCATAGCTACACTCGTGATCTACCACACAGGGTCATGATTGAGAGGTGATTGATGGGGCTCTAGCTGCATGTATGTCAATGGGAGAGGATACATTCTGCCCTAGGGCCATGTAAATTGTTTCCCTAACAACTAAACAAATGGTGAAGGGAGAGAAAAAAATAGGGCGAGAATTTGTGGTTGTGCCAAACGTCACGACGTACCAACAGTCACCTGCTTTTCAGGTCTGTCTTCTCTTTTACCAGTGCAGGCCCATTACCTGTTACCTGGATTCAAGCTGCCATTACAGAACATCACAGGGTGGTGGGAAACGACTGTATTAAACACAACCGTGAGAGTTGTAGACAAGTGAGTGTTTTTGTCAAATTTTATTTTTCCAACATTTAATCTTTTGTCAAACTCCTGTTGCCATAACGCTGCAGGCAAGCCAAGTATATCTCTCTCTGCTCTGCACTGTGGCCAGCCAGCTTGCCTCACATTTTAGCAGAAGTCCAGTGGTAATGAAGGTTTGACACATGCAGCAGATTAACAATTCAGACAGAGTTCTATTCAGACTGTGGGAGCTGAGCAACATGGTTGCTGTCCTCGCCACAGAATTCCGACCGTGGTGGTGGAAAGAGAACCATCATGCAGCTGTTCCCATGGACTTAATAGATTATGCGCGTTTGTTTATGCGGCCACGCTACATTCCTGCGTGACAGCCACCGGTGCAGGGCAATCACCGCCGTGGCAAAATGTCTTTATAGACAGATTCGGTCTGAAGCGAAGCTACATGGCTGGCTGACTGAGTTTTTGTGGACATGCAGACAACCTCACTCACTATATTTTATTACTGCTCCCACTCCACTGCTGCGCTCCCACTCCACTGCCGCTCCCACTCCACTGCTGCCCTCCCACTCCACTGCTGCCCTCCCACTCCATTGCTGCTCCACTCCACTGCTGTTCTACCACTCCACTGTTGTTGTTACTGACAATATGTTTGATATACAGTTCAGTATGTTTGATGTACAGTTCAGTATGTTTGATGGACAGTTCAGTATGTTTGATGTACAGTTCAGTATGTTTGATGTACAGTTCAGTATGTTTGATGTACAGTTCAGTATGTTTGATGTACAGTTCAGTATGTTTGATATACAGTTCAGTATGTTTGATGTACAGTTCAGTATGTTTGATGTACAGTTCAGTATGTTTGATATACAGTTCAGTATGTTTGATGTACAGTTCAGTATGTTTGATGTACAGTTCAGTATGTTTAATATACAGTTCAGTATGTTTGATGTACAGTTCAGTATGTTTGATATACAGTTCAGTATGTTTGATGTACAGTTCAGTATGTTTGATGTACAGTTCAGTATGTTTGATATACAGTTCAGTATGTTTGATGTACAGTTCAGTATGTTTGATATACAGTTCAGTATGTTTGATGTACAGTTCAGTATGTTTGATATACAGTTCAGTATGTTTGATGTACAGTTCAGTATGTTTGATGTACAGTTCAGTATGTTTAATATACAGTTCAGTATGTTTGATGTACAGTTCAGTATGTTTGATGTACAGTTCAGTATGTTTGATATACAGTTCAGTATGTTTAATATACAGTTCAGTATGTTTGATGTACAGTTCAGTATGTTTAATATACGGTTCAGTATGTTTGATGTACAGTTCAGTATGTTTGATATACAGTTCAGTATGTTTGATGTACAGTTCAGTATGTTTGATATAGAGTTCAGTATGTTTGATGTACAGTTCAGTATGTTTGATGTACAGTTCAGTGTGTTTGATATACAGTTCAGTATGTTTGATGTACAGTTCAGTGTGTTTGATATACAGTTCAGTATGTTTGATGTACAGTTCAGTATGTTTGATGTACAGTTCAGTGTGTTTGATATACAGTTCAGTATGTTTAATATACGGTTCAGTATGTTTGATGTACAGTTCAGTATGTTTGATATACAGTTCAGTATGTTTGATGTACAGTTCAGTATGTTTGATATACAGTTCAGTATGTTTGATGTACAGTTCAGTATGTTTGATATAGAGTTCAGTATGTTTGATGTACAGTTCAGTATGTTTGATGTACAGTTCAGTGTGTTTGATATACAGTTCAGTATGTTTGATGTACAGTTCAGTATGTTTGATGTACAGTTCATCAGACAGATATTATTATTTTACATTTTTTATTTAACCAGGCAAGTCAGTTAGGAAGAAATTCATATTTAAAATGACGGCCTACCCCGGCCAAACCCTAACCAGGACGACGCTGGGACAATTGTGCGCCGCCCTTTGGGACTCCCAATCACGGCTGGTTGTGATACAGCCTGGAATCGAACCAGGGTCTGTAGTGATGCCTCTTGCACTGAGATGCAGTGCCTTAGACCGCTGTGCCACTCGGGAGCCCCAGATATATATTATCCATATTATCTTAAGCACAGCAATGTTAAGTGCTGTATCTTGTAGTCAATTTAAGTATGACTTGGAAGCTTGGTTTTTCACAGGGGCGCAGGCTTCAACCACATGCATCACATCCAGGACTGATAAACTTGTTCTTCCAATTGCATACTGGTTTGAGTCTTATGAAGGCCTACAACTGGAATTGAATAGTAAAAGAAATGCAGGAATGCACAAGATTGCATGATGCATAAATGTACTGTACTGTGCTGCTGATGGAGAAATCTTTACTCCAGCCTCTGCACAATGCAGACTCGTATGGAAACCTAGTCTTTTCACACTGGGGGAAGCCGCAGAGAAAACATGATGCTAGCTAATCCTGTGGGAAGACAGTAGCATGTGAATGCTGCACATGCATTATAATAACACCTCAACTTGTGACTCAGTCTCATTATAGACTGTAAAACTGCTACTCCATTACCATCAGGTCATATAATGTGTCCAGGGAGTGTCATGGTTTCTACCCATTTCGACTGCAGCGGGCGAGCTGTAAAGGGTGATATTATTAGCTAATTATGGCAATTGCTTCTGTGTGTTCTGAGTTGGGGAGAAACCACAATGTCTGTCATGCAGGGAAGAGAGGACCATAATTGTTGTCCCATTTTTTGTGTTCTTTTCCCCGCCCCTCGGTGTTCAAGTCTTCCTCTGCTCTCTGGAGAAGAAACAGATTGTGGGGTCAACTACCAGCTCTACCTTCTCCTCTTGGTGAAATCTTTGATTTAGAACAAAAAATGTTCTATACTGAAAAAGGATCAAAAAGACTATGTTCTGTTTCATTAAACAGAAGCAAATGTACTATATCCTTTCCTATTATAGGTCAGCAATATAAATAGTATGAAATGAAAGCATGCAGATCGGTTACACAGATCAGATAAAAACAGCAATGCAATATTTGGCAAATGAATATAAATCGCTTCCATGAAGTATCTATTTTCAGTGAAAGTACCGGGTTGAACGCTAAAACCTACTTTTGTTGCCATGGATGTCCAGTTGTTTAATGATAAACAAAGCAGGCAAATTGCCTCCCTATTGGCACTGTAAAATCCACTGAGCTGCAGAAAAGTGAAATAAAACCTGCCATAAACTAGAGGAAATTCGTCAGAGATGCGTTGCCAAATGCCACAACTGGCCTCACAGGGTTTAAGCCGTGATACCTGAATATTGCGTATTGTTGTTTTACTGCGCTGTACTTTATTCACTAATTACCTTGGTTCCTGTAGATAAGTGTGTGTGTGTGTGTGGATGGATTGGGTGTGGTTGTGTGACCTTGGGTGCACTTATATGTGTCTATGTGGGGTTGTGGGTATTGATGAGCTGGGTGGATGGGTGTTTCTATGCTCTGTGTGTATCTTACATGTATGTGCATGTGCAACCTATCTTTAAACGGAAGCACAAATTGCACACTAGAAGTTTTGAAGTTCGCCCCTTTTGCATTGGCCTCAGCAACTGTCAGCCAGCATCTATGTTACTTTACCTTCAGCCCATCTTCATTCACAGCTTTCTGTGAACTATCTTTGATAAAGCATGGCCTAAACAAATATTAGTCTTCAATCTCTGTAATATGTGATGAGGTTTGCAATCTCTGTAAGACGTGATGAGGTTTGCAATCTCTGTAAGACGTGATGAGGTTTGCCATCTCTGTAATACGTGATGAGGTTTGCCATCTCTGTAATACGTGATGAGGTTTGCCATCTCTGTAATACGTGATGAGGTATGCAATCTCTGTAATACGTGATGAGGTTTGAAATGTCTGTAATACATGATGAGGTGTCTCTTGGTTACTGGAGGGTCCTTTACTTTAGTTTTTCCCAACCTTTTCTAACCAAGTCTTGGCCTTTTTTCTCTTTGTGTATTCTTTTTTCAGAAATTAAGTGAGAAATATTAGCTTGAAGTCGGAGGAATGATATATAGAAGGTTGAGGCTGACAGTAGTTCAAAATGTATGTTCAAAATTCATGGTCTCCAGGACAACAGGGGAAACAGCAGCCGAGTCACGACCTTGAGCTGACAGAAAGGAAGTGTAAAGCCCAGGAGGCTACAGGTGTTACCCCAAAGCAATAAGAGAGCTTTTGTATTCAAGGCTACAAATACTTAAATCAAATGTTTATTTGTCACATGCACCGAATACAACAGCTGTAGACCTTACAATGAAATGCTTACTTACAAGCCCTTAACCAACAATGCTTTAAGAAGTAAAAAAAATGAAATTAAAAAAGTTAAGTTAAAAATAGATAAGTACATTTTTTTCTTCTCCCTGGCAGATATGTTCTGTCCAGGATACGATACAGTAACAGTAAACATACAATGGATTCGAAACACATTCAGACCCACATTTTGATTTACGTTACAGCCTTATTCTAAAATGGATTAAATAAATGTTTTTCCTCATCAATCTACACACAAAACCCCATAATGACAAAGAGAAAACGGTTTTAGACATTTTTGCAAATGTATTAAACATTTTTACAAAAGTATTCAGACCCTTTGCTATTAGACTCAAAATTGAGCTCAGGTGCATTCTGTTTCTATGAATCATCCTTTAGATGTTTCTACAACTTGATTGGAGTCAACCTGTGGTAAATTCAACTGATTGGACATGATATGGAAAAGCACACACCTGTCTATGTAAGGTCCCACAGTTGATACTGCATGTCAGCGCAAAAATAAAGCCATGAGGTCGAAGGAATTATCTGTAGAGCTCCGAGACAGGATTGTGTCGAGGCACAGATCTGGGGAAAGGTACCAAAACATTTCTGCAGCATTGAAGGTCCCCAAGAACACAGTGGCCTCCATCATTCTTAAATGAAAGAAGTTTAAACCACCAAGACTCTTCATAGAGCTGTCCACCCGGCCAAACTGAGCAATCAAGGGAGAAGGGCCTTGGTCAGGGAGGTGACCAAGAACCTGATGGTTACTCTGGCAGAGCTTCAGAGTTCCTCTGTGGAGATGGAAGAACCTTCCAGAAGGACAACCATCTCTGCAGCACTCCACCAATCAGGCTTTATGGTAGAGTGGCCAGACTGAAGCCCCTCCTCAGTAAAAGTCACATGACAGCCCGCTTGGAGTTTGCCAAAAGGCACCTAAGGAAACAAGATTCTCTGGTCTGATGAAACTAAGATTGAACTCGTTGACCTGAATGCCAAGCATCGCATCTGGAGGAAACCTGGCACCATCCCTACGGTGAAGCATGGGGGTGGCAGCATCATGCTGTGGGGATGTTTTTCAGCGGCATGGACTAGTCAGGATTGACGGAAAAAAGAATGGACTAGTCAGGATTGAGGGAAAGATGAATGGAGCAAAGTACAGAGAGATCCTTGACGAAAACCTGCTCCAGAGTGCTCAGGACCTCAGACTGGGGCGAAGGTTCACCTTCCAACAGGACAACAACCCTAAGCACACGGACAAGACAATGCAGGAGTGGCTTCAGGACAAGTCTCTGAATGTCCTTGAGTGGCTCAGCCAGAGCCCGGACTTCAACCCAATCGAACATCTCTGGAGAGAGCTATAAATAGCTGTACAGCGACGCTCCCAATCCAATCTGACGTAGCTTGAGAAGATCTGCAGAGAAGAATGGGAGAAACTCCCCAAATAGGTGTGCCAAGCTTGTAGCCTCATACCCAAGAAGACTTGTGGCTGTAATCGCTGCCAAAGGTGCTACAACAAAGTAATGAGTAAAGGGTCTGAATACTTCTGTAAATGTGATATTTCCTTCTTTTTTTATACATTTGCAAAACAATTCGGTGTATATTGATGAGGCTAAAACACAATTAAATACATTTAAGAATAAGTCTGTAAAGTAACAACATTTTGAGAAAAAAATCAAGGGGTTTGAATATTTTCAGAATGCACTGTGTGGCATAAATGTAATCTATCCGTTTTTCAAATACGCCTAACTAATTTTCCCCAATTTTATATAGTCTACCGCAGCCCAATGTATCCAGTACAGTAGGTATTTGAAGCTACCGTGGCAGCATAATAGCCTACAGGGTCAGTTGGAACCATCTACTGGATTTAGAGTAGACCCTGTGTTGAATTCAACTCTTGAGGAGCAGGAGAACAAACAGTATTACAATGTAGATGGATATACTTAAAGTAACTGTCCACAGTGTCCATAGCTGCAGCAAGTAGGGGTGCTGAGAGTGCTGCAGCACCCCGTGAAAAACCGGAATAATACATTTTTTAAAAATCCAAAAAGTAAGTATTGGGCCTTTGCCAGTCCTGTATTAGCGGATCAATAAAGCAGTCTGTATCTTGGGCAAAAAAAAAGGCTATGACAGTGTCCAGTGAAAATCTGACTATTTAAAGTTAATATTCTGTTAAAGCTGCAATATGTAACTTCTTGGGCGACCTGACCAAATTCATATAGAAATGAGTGTTACAGATTTGTCATTCTCATTGTGTCATGACTTCCGCCGAAGTCGGGTCCTCTCCTTTTTTGGGCGGTGCTCGGCGGTCGGCGTCGCTGGTCTTCTAGCCATCATCGATCCACTTTTCATTTTCCATGTGTTTTGTCTTGTTTTTCCTCACACCTGGTTTCAATTCTCTCAATCACTTGTTGTGTATTTAACCCTCTGTTCCCCCCATGTGTTTGTGTGGGATTGTTTATTGTAAGTGCTTGTGCACGTGTTGATTGGTGCGCGACGGGTTTTTGTACCCATATCTTGTTTATTTTATGCCGTTGGTTTTGCTATTAAACTGCTCCGGCTATTACCAAGTTCTGCTCTCCTGCGTCTGACTTTCCTTCCACCGGTTACGCACCCCTTACAGAATCCCACACCAACTATATGGAGTCAGCAGGAGCAGGTGACCCTGGAATAAGGGTGGAGGAGCGATTCCGGGAGCATGCGGCGATGCTCCACCATGTCGGCGCCGCCATGGACCGAGTTGTCCAAATGATGGACCGCTGGGAGAGACAGGGAGTTCCTCCAGCGCCTCCACCAGCACAACCAGGGTCTCCACTACTCGACCCCCCTTCACCCGGTCCCAGTGGGATTCGTCTCGCCCTTCCCCGGGAGTATGACGGGACGCCTGCACGCTGCCAGGGTTTCCTTTTACAGCTCGACCTCTACCTGGCAACCGTCCACCCGGCTCCTTCAGGTCGTGAGAAGGTGTCCGCCCTCGTCTCGTGCCTCTCTGGGAAAGCCTTGGAGTGGGCCAACACCGTGTGGGGAGAAGGAGATGCGGCGCTGGACCATTTAGAGGATTTCACCCGCCGTTTCCTGGCTGTCTTCGACCATCCACCCGAGGGTAGAGCGGCAGGTGAACGTCTCTTCCATCTGAGGCAGGGGAGGAGGAGCACCCAGGAGTTCGCCATGGATTTTCGGACCACGGCCACCGGCGCGGGATGGAACGATAGGGCCCTGATCGACCACTATCGCTGCAGTTTGCGCGAGGACGTCTGTCGGGAGTTGGCCTGCAGGGACACCACCCTCACTTTCGACCAGCTGGTGGACCTGTCCATTCGGCTGGATAACCTGCTGGCCACCCGCAGACGTCCTAGATCGGGTTCTGTCGGTTCCATCCCCCAGCACCGCCGCTCCGGTACCCATGGAGCTGGGAGGTGCTGTGCATAGGGAGACTGGAGGAGGTTCCGGCTCGTGCACCATCTGTGGCCGCAGAGGTCACACTGCCGGTCGGTTCCGGGTTGGTTCCTCTAGGGATCGAGGCAGCAGGCAGGGCACTCTGGCGTCATCCCAGGTGAGCCGGCACCCTTCTCACCCAGAGCCCTCTGTTGCACACATGTTTTTGTATGTTTCTTTCCCTGAGTTTTCTCCACATTCCCAGCATAAGGCGCTCGTCGATTCAGGCGCGGCTGGGAATTTTATAGACAGATCGTTCACCCTTAGTTTAGGGATCCCCATTGTTCCCGTGGCTGTGCCCTTCCCCATTCACGCCTTAGACAGTCGACCATTAGGGTCAGGTTTGATTAGGGATGCCACCGCTCCTCTGGGTATGGTGACGCAGGGGGGGTCACAAGGAGTCTCTTCCTCATTGACTCTCCTGCATTTCCCGTGGTGCTAGGCCTACCCTGGTTAGCTTGTCATGACTCCACTGTTTCTTGGCAACGGAGGGCTCTCACGCGGTGATCGCGAGAGTGCTCGGGGAGGTGTTTAGGGGTTTCCGTTGGTGCTACTATGGTGGAAAGTCCAGACCAGGTCTTCACAGTGCGCATTCCCCCTGAATATGCCGATTTGGCTCTTGCCTTCTCCAAAAAGAAGGCGACTCAGTTACCACCCCATCGACGGGGCGATTGTGCAATAAATCTCCTGGTAGACGCTGCACTTCCCAGGAGTCGCGTGTATCCCCTCTCACAGGCGGAGATGGTGGCTATGGAAACATATGTCTCTGAATCCCTGCGTCAGGGGTACATTCGGTCCTCCACTTCACCCGCTTCATCTTTTTTGTGAAGAAGGAGGGAGGTCTGCGCCCATGTATTGACTACCGAGGCCTAAATCAGATCACGGTGAGGTACAGTTACCCGCTACCGCTTATCGCCGCGGCGATTGAGTCAATGCACAGGGCGCGCTTCTTCGCCAAACTAGATCTCAGGACTGCTTACAACCTGGTGCGTATCCGGGAGGGAGACGAGTGGAAGACGGCGTTCAGTACGACCTCAGGGCATTATGAGTACCTCGTCATGCCGTACGGGTTGATGATTGCTCCGTCAGTCTTCCAAGCCTTTGTAGACGAGATTTTCAGCGACCTGCACGGGCAGGGTGTAGTGGTGTATATTGATGACATTCTGACATACTCCGCTACACACGCCGAGCATGTGTCCCTGGTGCGCAGGGTGCTTGGTCGACTGTTGGAGCATTACCTGTATGTCAAGGCTGAGAAATGCCTGTTCTTCCAGCAGTCCGTCTCCTTCCTAGGGTACCGCATTTCCACCTCGGGCGTGAAGATGGAGAGGGACCGCATTTCAGCCGTGCGTAATTGGCCGACTCCCACCACGGTAAAGGAAGTGCAGCGGTTCCTAGGGTTTGCCAATTACTACCGGAGGTTTATCCGAGGTTTTGGTCAGGTAGCGGCTCCCATTACCTCACTGCTGAAGGGGGGCCCGGTACGTTTGCAGTGGTCGGCTGAGGTGGATAGGGCTTTTGGTCACCTGAGGGCTCTGTTTACCTCAGCTCCCGTGCTAGCCCATCCGGATCCCTCTTTGGCGTTCATAATGAAGGTGGACGCGTCCGAGGCTGGGATAGGAGCCGTGCTCTCTCAGCGCTCGGGTACGCCACCGAAGTTACGCCCCTGTGCCTTCTTCTCGAAGAAGCTCAGCCCGGCGGAGCGAAATTATGACGTGGGGGAAGGGGAGCTGTTGGCTGTCGTCAAGGCTCTGAAGGCGTGGAGACATTGGCTTGAGGGGGCTAAACACCCTTTTCTCATCTGGACTGACCACCGCAATCTGGAGTACATCCGGGCAGCGAGGAGACTGAACCCTCGCCAGGCAAGGTGGGCCATGTTTTTCACCCGTTTTGTTTTTTCCCTTTCCTACAGACCAGGTTCCCAAAATGTGAAAGCAGACGCACTGTCCCGACTGTATGACACAGAGGAGCGGCCCATGGATCCCACTCCCATACTCCCGGCATCCTGCCTGGTGGCGCCGGTAGTGTGGGAGCTGGACGCGGACATTGAGCGGGCGTTACGTGCAGAGTCCGCTCCCCTCCAGTGTCTCGCTGGACATCTGTACGTTCCGTCTGCTGTCCGTGACCGGTTGATCTACTGGGCCCACATGTCACCCTCCTCTGGTCATCCTGGGATCAGTCGGACGGTGCGCTGTTTTGTTGGGAAGTATTGGTGGCCTACCTTGGCCAAGGACATGAGGGTTTATGTTTCCTCCTGCTCGGTGTGCGCCCAGTGTAAGGCTCCTAGGCACCTGCCCAGACGGAAGCTATACCCCTTACCCATTCCACAGCGCCCTTGGTCGCAACTGTCGGTGGATTTTCTTACCGACCTCCCCCCCTCACAGGGAAACACCTAGATCCTGGTCGTTGTGGATCGGTTCTCTAAGTCCTGCCGTCTCCTCCCTCTGCCCAGTCTCCCTACGGCCCTACAGACTGCGGAAACCTTGTTTATGCATGTCTTCCGGCACTACGGGGCGCCTGAGGATATAGTGTCTGATCGAGGTCCCCAGTTCACTTCGAGGGTCTGGAAGGCTTTCATGGAACGTCTGGAGGTCTCGATCAGCCTTACCTCAGGGTTTCATCCCGAGAGTAATGGGCAGGTGTAGAGAGTGAACCAGGATGTGGGCAGGTTTCTGCGGTCATATTGCCAGGATCGGCCGGGGGAGTTGGCAGCGTCCGTGCCCTGGGCCGAGATGGCTCAGAACTTGCTCCACCACTAACCTCTCCCCCTTCCAGTGCGTACTGGGGTACCAGCCGGTTCTGGTACCCCAGTACCGGTTCTGGCATCAGAGTCAGACCGAGGCTCTGAGGTGGACGACTGGTTCAGGCGCGCGGAGGAGACATGGGACGCCGCCCATGTTCACCTCCAGCGGGCTGTGCTGCGCCAGAAAGCCAGCGCAGACTGTCACCGCAGTGACGCACCGGTGTTCGCACCGGGGGACCGGGTCTGGCTCTCGACCCGGAACCTGTCTCTCCGCCTGCCCTGCCCGAAGCTGGGTCCGCAGTTTGTGGGGCCATTTAGAGTCCTGAGGAGAGTGAACGAGGTTTGTTATAGGTTACAGCTTCCCCTTGATTACCGTATTAACACCTCGTTCCATGTGTCTCTCCTCAGGCCAGTGGTGGTTGGCCCGCTCCAGGAGTCTGAGGTGCGGGAGGTTCCTCCGCCCCCTCTGGACATCGAGGGGGCCACGGCGCCCTCCGTTCGTTCTATCCTGGATTCGAGGCATCGGGCGAGGGGCCTTCAGTACCTCATGGAGTGGGAGGGGTACGGTCCGGAGGAGAGGTGCTGGGTTCCGGTGGAGGACGTGTTGGACCCTTCAATGCTGCGGGAGTTCCACCATCTCCGTCGGGATCACCCTGCGCTTCGCCCTTCGGGTCGTCCCCGAGGCCGGCGTCGGCGCGCTGCTGGAGCCGCGCGTCAAGGGGGGGTACTGTCACGACTTCCGCCGAAGTCGGGTCCTCTCCTTGTTCGGGCGGCGCTTGGTGATCGGCGTCAACGGTCTTCTAGCCACCATCGATCCACTTTTAATTTTCTTTGTGTTTTGTCTTGTTTTTCCTCACACCTGGTTTCAATTCCTTCAATCACTTGTTGTGTATTTAACCCTCTGTTTCCCCCATGTCTTTGTGTGGGATTGTTTATTGTAAGTGCTTGTGCACGCGCACATGTTGATTGGTGCGCAACGTTTTTTTTTCTCGGCATAGTGCAGTTTCAACTCATACCAAAATAATGTTGTTGACTCATCCTATACTGGTATTTATGGTCAAAACATAAATTAGTGGGAAAAAAACACTTTAAAAAAAACCCGCCATCCGTGGAATGAGTTTTACACCCCTGGTTTGTTTAGAGCAAGCCTTAGGTTCTTAACAAAACTTCTCTGGTCAGAAGATACTGTAATCAAACAGCAGGGAGCAGGTCTCGAACCCTCGACCTTCTAGCCTGAAGTCCAGCGCGCTATCGACTGTGCCGCAAAAGCATGCTCAAGCGGCAGAGTCGATATCCGCGCATATAAACCCAGGGTCGTTACAATACTATCGTCAATAGGCGCTACAGTAGTTAGCGTCTATGGATGGTGTATCTTGATCACATCTGCTGAAATGTAAATTCTGTTTGTTTGAAGTACTGTTGTACTTATAGACCAACAGCAGTGGTGTAAAGTACTTAAGTACTTAAGTAGTTTTGGGGGGTATCTGTACTTCACTATTTATATTTTGGACAACTTTTCCTTTTACTTCACTACATTCCTAAAGAAAATAATGTACTTTTTACTCTACACATTTTCCCTGACACCCAAAATTACTCGTTACATTTTGAATGCTTAGCAGGACAGGAAAATGTTCCAATTCATGCACTTATCAAGCGAACATCCCTGGTCATCCTTACTGCCTCTGATCTGGCAGACTCACAAAACACAAATGCTTCATTTGTAAATTATGTCTGAGCATTGGTGTGCCCCTGGCTTTCCGTAATTAAAAAAAATATATAAGGAATTTTAAATTATTCATACTTTTACTTTTGATACTTAAGTATATTTTAACAATTACATTTACTTTTGATACTTAAGTATATTTAAAACCAAATACTTTAGTAGTATTTTACTGGGTGACTTTCACTTTTACTTGAGCCATTTACTATTAAGGTATCTTTACTTTTACTCAAGTATGACAATGGCTACTTTTTCCACCGCTGACCAACAGCATAACCTTGGTGTGTGCATAGTTGAAGTTAGAAAAGAGAAAGTAGCTTCTTCTTCTTCTTTGGTATCATGGTGTTCGCACGTTTTGTTTGTGCATGCCGCCACCTACCGGCAGTGTGTGTTCGATCACGTTACATTTGTGATACAAAAGTTAAAAGGAAGGGGGGCAAAAATAAGAAATTGCACCACCAACCATCCCTACACCCATATAACACTATTTCATCAAAATAAAAAATAAATAAAAAACATCTTATAACTCTTCTGCGGTAAAATATCGTACACCCGTAGTTCTCAGCTGCCACCTACGTTCATGAAAAACCCACAACTGACACCATTCCACTACTTTGATCCTATCTGCTCCTGCACCATGCCAACGGCCGGGGAGGACGGGATACCACCAGTTAACACACCCTGTAACTCTTCTAAACGAGACAGTAGGTAGATCATATTTAACATTTGAAATTCCTCTTTTTCTTTCAGGCAATTCAATTGCACACTATTGATGACGTCAATATGAAGCGACTAGGGGCAAGACCCCTCCCCCACTATTGAAAACGTAAATATTACGCGACCACGGGCAAGAACCCCCCCACTCCCACTGATAACGTCAATATTAAGCGACTACGGGCAACCCCCCTCCCGACCCGTTATTGTCGCGCCTCGAAGGACTATCAAATAGAGCGATTTTGGAGACGATTTGTGGTTGTGGTGGTAAATAACCATGGCGGTACGGGTGCTCCGGTTGGTCCTCCCCTCGGGGACAGCCGTGTTCAAAATAGGGACAACTATTCAGACGGTAAGGTTGTAAAACGAATTGCCAAAATGCTCTCTCGCGCAACGAAGGGCATCAAGTTCACAAGCTTTGGTACAAGGACACCAGAACAACAATCCTAATGCTAACAGATGGGTGTTTTGTGTCTGTCAACAACTATTCTGCAATAATGTATTGTAAATAATTAACAGCTAGCTTCATTTAACTCAAACAAGATGTCTCGCTAGCTAGCTAAATTAATTAATTAGCTAACGTTTGCTAGATGCGCTCAGAAGGTTGCCTGGTGGACCAGCCATTACCGGTTGATTTTAGCCAGGACAGAAGCATGACATTCACATGCCCATTCTATTAACACTGAGTACAATTCAATATTTGATTTGTGAACTACTGTTCATTGATAAACATATATTCTGTATTTTAGGCTGGAATTCACACAAGCTCAGTAAGGAACCTGCGGTACGGTTGGTGGGCATATGCACTGGGCGAGAGGACAACTCCAAGGTTCAAGGAGAACAGCAAGATAATCTCCATTGATGGCAACCTGGCCTCAGGAAAGGGGGCGCTGGCCCAGAATCTGGCTGAAAAGCTGGGTAATGATCAGGCTGTTGTCAATGCAGTTATTGATGTGTAAACTACTTGTTTGTTAGACTTTATAAGTTGGGAGGTTAGAAGTTGATAACGCCAATCATTAACATTTTTATGACTCATTTAAAGTGCATATCAATGTGTTGTAGTTATGGTGTTCTTTGGTAGAACCAAATTTTTCTTTTTTGATGTCTGTAGGGATGCTGTACATGCCCGAGCCTGACACGCACTACTTGGACAAGATGACAGCGGAGAAGGCGCCTCTGCCAACCGCCTTTAATGGTAACTGCAGCCTGGAGAAGTTCTACAGAGACCCCAAGGCTGCTGACGGGAACTCCTACCGGCTGCAGGCATGGATGTACCTCGTGAGGCTTCTTCAGTGGTCAGACGCCATGGAACACCTGCTCACCACAGGTATGGCTGGTTGGCTAAGGAATGCGCTCACATATCACAAAAGAAATTACAGCAAAATTGTGTTAGGCTATTGGGGAAAAACAACAGACATTTAGCTCTTGACCTTATGTGTTTCTGTAGTTAAATTAATGCCTATTTCTATTCTAAATGTCTGTTTGCATTTAGATCTTAAACAAACATTCTATTCATGTTCTTGTCATAAACTTTCTCTCGCTCCAGGCCAAGGTGTGGTCTTAGAGCGCTCCCCCTACAGTGACATGGTGTTTGTGGAGGCCATGTTCAAACAGGGTTACATCAGAAAGCAGTGTAAGTACTGAAATCCCTATAACAAGGGTGGAACAGATCTGAATAGTCTTTTTGTATTGTTATGAATCAGATCTGGTTTCACACCAACTTGACAATGCCATGATATTGAAAGGTCATTAGTGTTTTCAATAAATAAACAGGGTGAAGAAGCGTTGCTGTATGTCACCATAAATAACATGGGGGCATTTTACATTGCTGAGGATGATGAATCTTGTATGTTCTGCAATGCAGGTGTTGACCACTACAATGAAATCAAAGGTATCAGTATCTGTGAGTTCCTTCCCCCCCATTTGGTCATCTATGTGGACATGCCAGCAGAAGAAGTGCAGAAGAAGCTGAAGGCATCAGGCAAGGTAGTGAGAAGAAAAATATCAGCCATACTATCCTCTTCTTGGCATGTCGTCTGTCTGTGTGAAAGACCATTCATACTATCCTCTTCTTGGCATGTCGTCTGTCTGTGTGAAAGACCATTCATACTATACTCTTCTTGGCATGTCGTCTGTCTGTGTGAAAGACCATTCATACTATCCTTTTCTCGGCATATTGTCTGTCTGTGTGAAAGACCATCCGTTATGTAGAACCTGTGGAATTTGACAGACGGTTTGAATGTGACTGAATGGGTTTTATTCAAACGATTTTGAGACCTGTCCAAAAAGTATAGTAAATTGTGTGAATGCATGGCCTGCTTCATGCTTTTCATATATTGATTTACACTTCAATCCAATCAGAGACCCACAACTTTGGAAAACTGATCTAAAGTATGAATCAAATCACACAAGTTGAAAATAGCCTAGGTTTTAAGCACTGATGACTTGTCGTTAACACTACTCTGAGACTCCGTATGTAACTTGATTTGCACCGGATTCCTCCAACCTTCCGTGATTATCTTTAAAGAGGGGATTATTGCTGGGGCCTCAATGCTAATAACTACCAGGCTTTGTGAGGCCCGACTGCCTGCCTGCCAAGTGTGAGAGGTGCTAAATAGGCAGCGCATGCTGGAAAGCCACAACTCATTTCTGTAATTGTGACTGATTACCAGAGGCATTTGGCAAATTTACAAATTCAAATTAAGAACATTATTCTCCATTTGCGACAGGCTGAGCATAGTTTTTTTCTGTTTCTGAAATAGATCATAACCACTGTAGAGACTTTGAGACAAGTTTAAAATGCTTTTAGTTTAAAGCCCCAACAGCATCATATGTTCAGGCTAGAGGTAGACCGATTATGATTTTTCAATACCGATACCGATTATTGGAGGACCAAAAAAAGCTGATGCCAATTTTTATATATATTTGTAATAATGACAATTGCAACAATACTGAATGAACAATGAACCCTTTTATTTTAACTTAATATAATACATACAATCTATTTAGTCTAAAATAAATAATGAAACATGTTCAATTTGGTTTAAATAATGCAAAAACACTGTTGGAGAAGAAAGTAAAAGTAAAAAGCCAACATTTAAGTTCCTTGCTCAGAACATGAGAACATATGAAAGCTGGTGGTTCAATATTCCCAGTTTTACTTCGTAGTTATTATAGGATTGTAGTAATTATAGGAATTATGACATGTCGACTATTTCTCTCTCTATACCATTTGTATTTCATTTACCTTTGACTATTGGATGTTCTTATAGGCACTTTAATATTGCCAGCCTAATCTCAGGAGTTGATAAGCTTGAAGTCATAAAAACAGCGCTGTGCTTTAAGCATTGCTAAAAGCTGCTCGCAAACGCAGTAAAGTGCTGTTTGAATGAATGCTTACGAGCCTGCTGTTGCCTACCACCGCTCAGTCAGACTCCTATATCAAATCATAGACTTAATTATAATAAACAAACAGAAATACGAGCCTTTGGTCATTAATATGGTCAGATCCGGTAGCTATCATTTCAAAAATAAAACATTTATTCTTTCAGTGAAATATGGAACCATTACGTATTTTGGCGAACAGGTGGCAACCCTAAGTCTAAATATTGCTGTTACATTGCACAACCTTCAATGTTATGTCATAATTATGTGACATTCTGTCAAATTAATTATGGTCTTTGTTAGGAAGAAACAAAGTTCACAACAAGCCAGGCGACCCAAACTGTTGCATATACCCTGACTCTGCTTGCACTGAACGCAAGAGAAGTGCATTTATTTTAACTAAATATGCAGGTTAAAAATATATATATACTTCTGTGTATTGATTTTAAGAAAGGCATTGATGTTTATGGTTAGGTACATTTGTGCAACGGATGTGCTTTTTTTCGCGAATGTGCTTTTGTTAAATCGTCTCCCGTTTGGCTAAGTTGAAGTAGGCTGTGCTTCGATGATAAATTAACAGGCACTGCATTGATTATATGCAACGCAGGTCAAGCTAGTTAACTACACATGGTTGATGATATTACTAGGTTAACTAGTGATTATGTGAAGATAAGTTTAATGCTAGCTAGCAACTTACCTTGGCACGTTGCAGCCACATGGTCCTTTTTGATGCTGCGTTCGGGTAACAGGTGGTCAGCCTGCCATGCGGTTTCCTCATGGAATGCAATGTAATCGTCCATAATCAGCGTCCAAAAAGGCAGATTACCGATTTGTTATGAAAACTTGAAATCGGCCCTAATTAATCGACCATGCCGATTAATCGGTCGACCTCTAGTTCAGGCATCAGTTTTAAAGTTGTTAAAAAAGCAATTGTTAGTGGACGAGTAGCATTTTGGCACAAAACCATCTGTTAACCTCCTGTAGGGTTTAAGTGGCCAATACAGGAATGAAATCAAACTGAAGCCTGGATAAGAATACAAGCGTGGTCCTTGGCATAGATCTGTATCCGTTCCCACTGAACCGTTTGATAGTGTGTGCCAAGAGTATTCTCAAGTTAGGCCTCATTACCTTTCTGCTCTACAAATCAGATCATTGAAGGTGAGAATGTGTTTCAACGGCCGTTCCAAACCGATCTTCTGCTTGTTGACCACTTTGGGTGTTCCACTTGTTAACTTCAATCCATTTAAGGCACTTACACTAAGCCAGTGAATTGTGTTGAATGTGGTGTAGTTATTTTAACTTTTCAAATAGCCTATTTACTAATGTGTGTTGTTCCTGTCTTTATTCATCTATCCTGTCTTACCCTCAGGATGTGCCCCTACCCTATCTGAAGAGCATTGAGGACGCATACAAGAAGACCTACCTTCCCAAAATAAGGTTGGTGGACTACAAAGCTGTCTATTGAAGGGAATACAATGCTCGATACCTCTGCGATGACCCCATGGATGGCTCATCATGCTGTTTAACATTTAACCTTTTTGAGAGAGTTTTTCTGTATTTCAGTGAGAATGCAGAATTGCTTGCTTATGATGCAACGCAGGCACAAGACATCGAGAGGGTAAGAAAATACAATGTGTGACTAGAGGCTAGGGATCTCCATCTTTCCCTTGTCAAGATGACTTGATGTGTATCTATACTGAACAAAAATATGAATGCAACAATTTCAATGATTTTACTGAGTTACAGTTCATATAAGGAAATCAGGCAATTTAAATAAATTTCAATAGGCCCTAATCTATGGATTTCACATTTCTGGTCTTGGACGCTGCCATGGGTGGGCTTGAAAAGGCATAGTCCCACCCACTTGGGAGCCATGCCCCACCATTCAGAATGAGTTTTTCCCCACAAAAGGGCTTTATTACAGACCGAGATACTCCTCACTTTCATCAGCTGTCGGGGTGGCTGGTCTCAGACAATCCCGAGGGTGAAGAAGCCGGATGTGGAGGTCCTGGGCTGGCGTGGTCTACGGTTGAGGGCAGTTGTATGTACTGCCAAATTCTATGAAACGACATTGGAGGCAGCTTATGGTAGAGGGATGAACATTCAATTCTCTGGCAACAGCTCTGGTGGACATTCCTGCAGTCAGCATACCAATTGCACACTCCCTGAACTTGAGACATCTGTGGCATTGTGTTTTGTGACAAAATTGCACATTTTAGTGGCCTTTTATTGTCCCCCGCACAAGTGTAATGATCATGCCATTTAATCAGCTCCTTATTATGCCACACCTGTCAGGTGGATGGATTATCTTGGCAAAGGCTAAATGCTCACTAACGGGGATGTAAACAAATTTGTGCACAGAATTTGAGAGAAATAAGCTTTTTGTGTGTATGGAACATTTCTGGGATCTCTTATTTCAGCTCATCAAACATGGGACCAACTCTACATATTGCGTTTTATATTTTTGTTCAGTAATAGATACATGGGCTCTGATACGATACAGGAACGATACGATTTGGTTTGATTTTAGAGGAATCAATCGATGCGATACGATTCGATGCACTAACATTTGTTGCATAAACACATTCATTTTTCCATTCTAAGTTAACATCTGCTTCTGATTGAGCTCATGAGCTGGGGCTTCTCTGAGCTGGATCTCTCTATGGTGTGTGTGTAGTCACCTGAGCTGAGCCATAAGGGAAGCTGGGTGTCTAACACTATCAGTTAGGGGGGTTTTGCTTTTTGTCCTCCACTACTTTTGCTCTGAAATCACCATCTTGCAGGACAGGCACACAGATGCAAGCAATTAGTTCATGATTTAGTGGCGTCATTCCTTACAAAGCTGTCCCACAACTTCACCACAATATTGCATCGGCACCGAAGTATGGCGATAATATCGTATCGTTGAGGTCCCTGGCAATTCCCAGCCTTATTACATTGGTTGTCACTCAATAATATAATATTGCGTGAGCCATTTTGCCTACATTTGAATGCTGAAGGTGACCTGCAGATGTGCCAGATCAGGAATAGGCCTACCTCTCGTTGGTCAGTGCACACGAAGCTGCGCACAGCGTGCAGATTGACTATGCTACAAATATTGCCTGGGGTTGTTCGGCATGGAAAATGACTTGTAGATCAATGGCTGCCAACATAATTACACGCTTAGTTTAACACTGAAGGAGAGGACACAGTTGTCACAAAATATGAGGAATTTTCCGAAGATAGAGAGAAGGTAATTTGAGCATTTAAAAATAAATATTTTTTGCGATACATAACATTTTAATCGATTTTTCTGAACAATGCATGCTATATTTGGATCGGTTTGGGTTTACACAGACTGATGTGTCTTAAACATTTGAAATGGGACCGATACGAAGCGCTACATCCCTATTAGAGACATGAGAACACAAACATACTGTTGATGTTATTTTATAGGCCTACCTTATAGGCCTACAAAATCCTATTGTCAAAATAGACTTACATTTTTTAGTTTTTCTCATCTACAGATTGCAGAAGACATTGAGGACTTGAAGTTCGAGAAAGGACCTTGGGTAGAACAGGATGACGTCACATTACACTACATGAGAATGCTGTAAGTAGAACCACTTCATTTGTTCCCTAGATGTGTAGCCCTGAAACGAAGTGTTGTCGCTACATTCCTGTCACATTTAGTACATGGGTAGGCCTATATAGTATATTTTGGAGCTCTTCTCATCAGCCTGCTGTTTTCCTGCCTCTCTCTCCCCAGGGTGGAAGACAAGATGAGGGTGGCAGACCTGACCCTTGTACCCAACTTCCTCCCTGAGGTCACCATCGGAGCTCACGAGTATGACGCAGGCTACTACGCCTTCAAATCGGTAAGGGAGAAAAGCACTCTACTTATCTTATGATATACGATAACCAGACTACTTCTCTTTTTTTTTAAACCTTTATTTAACTCAGCAAGTCAGTTAAGAACACATTCTTATTTATAATGATGGCCTACCGGGGAACAGTGGGTTAACTGTTCAGAACGACATAATTTTTCCTTGGCAGCTCAGGGATTCGATCCAGCAGCCTTTCGGTTACTGGCCCAATGCTCTAACCACTAGGCTACCTGCCGCCCCTCTAATGACGGTGTGGTGCTAGATCACCTGATATATCTACACTATGAGAGAAGTGGAGAATAATGAGATTGGACCTTAACCGTGCTGGAGAATAATGAGGTTGGACCTTAACCGTGCTGGAGAATAATGAGGTTGGACCTTAACCGTGCTGGAGAATAATGAGGTTGGACCTTAACCGTGCTGGAGAATAATGAGGTTGGGCCTTAACCGTGCTGGAGAATAATGAGGTTGGGCCTTAACCGTGCTGGAGAATAATGAGGTTGGGCCTTAACCGTGCTGGAGAATAATGAGGTTGGGCCTTAACCGTGCTGGAGAATAATGAGGTTGGGCCTTAACCGTGCTGGAGAATAATGAGGTTGGGCCTTAACCGTGCTGGAGAATAATGAGGTTGGGCCTTAACCGTGCTGGAGAATAATGAGGTTGGGCCTTAACCGTGCTGGATAATAATGAGGTTGGGCCTTAACCGTGCTGGATAATAATGAGGTTGGGCCTTAACCGTGCTGGATAATAATGAGGTTGGGCCTTAACCGTGCTGGATAATGAGGTTGGGCCTTAACCGTGCTGGATAATGAGGTTGGGCCTTAACCGTGCTGGATAATGAGGTTGGGCCTAAACACTACTCCTTTTCACCCTTTTTATTTGAGTTTTTTTTTTGTGTAGTATTTTCCTTCTCTCTCTCTTTTGGGTTGTGTCCATCCACAATATTTTTTCCTCCATCATAAACTGAAATATATAGAAGTGGAATATTCTCCAAGTCATTGGCATCATCATTGTTGCAAGAAAACATTCTGTTCTGACCTTTAAAGTTTATTGACTGGAGATGAGTTGTCTGGCTGCTGCTGTAAAGTGGGAGTATATAATGTGCTACGGGATCTTTTGGGCTGACATTTTGCATGGTGTGCATTATCATACTAGAACAAGTGGGAGGATAAGCTTGGGGTTATATGAACTATGGCGAGTTTAGGTTGTCTGTTTTCTCCTCCGTACTTCTATGTTGACAAAGTTCACTTCTGCTGAAGTGCAGGGTAAGATTCTGTAACAGAGCATGTAATGTGTTTGACAAAACTAGGAACCGATAGGGGCTTGTCTGGGGATTAATTTAGGTTTCGCCAGGTAAATAAAGTTGAGTTGAACCGCAGATGCCAAGAACTCAAAGTAAAATAAAACTTGAATGCCTATCCAATATTGATATTTGCAATCAAACACCACTTCTCCAATCTTGAATTGTATTTGAAGCTGTAAATAAATATCTTTATTTTTAGCTTCTTTGGCTGTCTGATAACAGTACTGGATAAGAGAAGCAGTTGTAGGACTCTGTTAACACGACTCTTTTTATTTCTCATACTCACAACACTAATGGTGTAGCGTGGCCTGGGTGACAGAGAGCGGCTTGGCTGTATCACATTAGCACTAACGTATCACATTAGCGGTAACGTATCACATTAGCGGTAACGTATCACATTAGCGGTAACGTATCACATTAGCGGTAACGTATCACATTAGCGGTAACGTATCACATTAGCACTAACTCCTAACGTGCTGTTTTCCAAGTCTCTGGGGTGATGGATTGCAATGTCTCCCCCAGTGACACAAACACTTTGCTTTACCATTAGTCTTTACTATCATCCCATGTCCAAGGGATAGATGAGTCTTGAGTGGCTAGTTCTTCAAAGTTTAAGGGAATAAGTAGGCCCGGCTCCTTAAATCATAGAACTCTTAAACCTGCCCAAGTGTCCTGTGGAATCTCCCTTGTCTCTTCTTACCCAAGCAATTCCCACAACTGTTTTTGGACTTATGATTATTGAAACCCCTTGCTTTGGCTTAGTTTTAATGATTTGTTTTGTAAAGTGTATGCTATGACTTTCCCTCTCCTTCAGAGTGTTTCAGAACATGTCAACTATTACCCAATTGATTTAATTCCATGCTCAGTATTAAAGGGATACTTGCTCAGTATTAAAGGGATTTTGGCAATGAGGCCCTTTATCTACTTTCAAACGAGTCTGATGAACTCATGGACACCATTTTTATGTATTTGCCTGTGGTTTGAAGGAAGTTGCTAACTAGTACTGGTGCAATTGCAAGCTAACGTTAGCTAACGCTAGTTAGCATTGGCTCGCAAAACTACCTCTAACTTCCTTCATACTGAACACAGAGACAAAAAAAAATGGTATCCACAAGTTTATCTGACTCTGGGGAAGTGGATAAAGGGCCTCATTGCCAAAATCCTGAAGTATCCCTTTTAAGTTGTTTAATTTTAGCCAACCTGTCTGTTTCTCACTTACGTTTTCTTGCTATATATTTTGCCAACTATTCCAGTTAATACAGCCCAGATGTGTTAGCATGCCTAATAGGCTATTTCCCCAGTCACTTCTCTCCATATAATTAAATTCACAAATGTTTCTTTTCTCTCCAAAAGCTCCCGGGAAAGAAGTATGCTGCAGGTTATAACGCAGATATTGGAGATAAGAACATCTGGCTGAAGTGAAGGCGTGGACCTGACTACTCTGGAGCTGATTGGTGTAGATGAATGTTTCCTTCCTCATTCCCTCCCTCATGCACCTGCTCACCCCTCCCTATGGGCAGAGAAGTCTAAATATGGGCTCATCCATTTGATCCGATCAGCAACATTCTCTTCTGTCTATGTATCAATGAGAAATTGTACGCATTAAAAACTTTAAAAAAATTCTAAACTTTTCAAAATGGCAATGTTCCTTCATGTTTAAAATATGCATCTAGCTTTTTCAAGAAAGATAATAGCAATTGGGATGAAAGAGGAGATATTTCAGCTCATCCTAAATCATATTACTGACGTTTATTCAGGAAACTTTCAAGTTTGCTGTCCCAGTTTAAGCGACTTGCATCATTATAATGTGTCCTTTTAGTCTTTTCTTTAGCAGATGCTTCAGTGACTGAGTCAGTGCATATTGAGGTGTTACAACCCCATAGGGGCTCTGGAAGCAGGTAGCCAATTCGACAGGACTTCACAGTGTGCCTGTTGTACCGAACGTGTCTGTTGTACTGAAGTGGCTCACAAACCAATTGGCTTCCAGCTGTTCTATAGCAGCATATCAGACACAATGCATTTATAAATAACGTGTATAAAATCTGCCTCGGCAGTTATGATACGTGCCTTAAGGACAACATATACTTGTGCTTGCATTTCATGAATGGGAAGGATTGTGTTTCATTCAGATGATGGTTCAGGTGCTGCTCATTTCAGTCTCGTGGTATTGTTAGGTTCTTAAACAGAGTAAAAACTCACGGACGATTAGTAAAGCTCAAACCAAGTTTATTCACACACTGGGTCATACAGCTGCATACGACAAAGACCTGGTTCCACCAGCACACCATACCCCAATATTGGTGAAGTATCCTCCTTTCCTCTAAACATGACATCTTTATTGCTAGGCAGAACTTTAGTGATATCTGTTCTTCCTCACTTTATCTGACCTGACCTCAGCCCCAAATTCCTCACTTCTCCCAATAGGATCCCTGATGTCTACCGATAACATATTCTGACAGAATGTAAATGTTCTACATTCCCCTCGCTCCCTCAGTGACATGAATAGGGATACTTCATATTTTCAAGTTTAGAACTCATCAGTGTGGATCAGATATGGGGATTATCCAGAGGGCTTGACATGGTCAAATTGACTCAGCCAAAAACATATCTAAGTTCAGATGTATTGAACCAGAACATCAATTGTTATTTCTGGTTGTTTATCAAAGTTAGCTGGCTAAATAATTCATCCTGAGATATAGTATACCCCTCTGTTGTTCAGGTAAAAAAAAACAAGAACAATTCCTCTCTTTTCACAGATTGACTTTAAGAGCCTGATTGCTTTTAATTTACCACCAGCTGACTCTTCAGCATTTACTCCCCCCTATCTCTCTCTCTCACACACACACACCCAGCAGCATTTACACACCTACGCCACTGTAGCTCAGTGCAGACAGACGACAGGGAGCTGTTACTCTCTGACAGAGAGGAGCAGAGCCGTAGGCTGGGGAAATTCGACGCGCTCCTCTACCAAAGTGTTAATTGAACACATGACATTAAGAACGATTAAAGGATCCCTTGTCGACCTCACCTTAAAAGTGTCACTGTGAGTTAGTGAAGCTCTGCTGCTCTTTCCTGTGCAAATGGTTCTAGCAGGTGAAACATTTCAATGAACAAATGCCTCTCTCCCTTGAGTCCATTTTCACATGGGCCCCTTTGAAATCAATCGACAGTAGGCTAGTGATTTTCACAGCTCATGAGAGAAGCAAGAGTTGGGTAATTGCCATTATAAAATGAGTCTCATGACTTGTTATAGGATGTCACGGTCACAGTTGAAATCCGTTTTACAGAACTCTCTTATGGCGGCTCAGACGGATCATTTTACAAAGCTAGACACCAACCATGTGCAAGAATTGGAAAACACATTCAAAAGGGCAACTGGAGGACGAAGAGTAAGCTGCATCATGACTATAAAAAAGAAGTTAAACTTCTAGAAGGTTATGGCCTACTTCTTCAGTACAGTTTATCCGGGGCTATAAACCATTCAGCTGAAAATATATTTCATTAAGTCCAACTCTGAAAACTGAGCAGCACAGTTAATGTGGTAGTTCAGTTTGATCGTTTTGCCATATGATGCCATCTTCGGCCAGTCTGGACTCTGGAGTCAGTTTTTGTTCCCACTGGCTCGGTTGTCTAGGCCTGAACACACTGACCAAATCTCTAGAAATCGCTCTGGCTCTGCGAGAGAAGCAGTGAAAATGTCTCTTTATTTTGTCAGCTGGAGGAGCTAGTGTCTCGTAGCTCTCATCAACTCCTGATTGCCAGTACTGATACACAAAGGAGGCTGTGGGCCAGTGAGACAAGGGGAAGTTTCCAATTACGCACATCCTGCTGATAGATCCCAATAGCTATCTTGGGTCTTGGACTTCATATGATACTTTCTCCCAATTGAATTAGTGTAATCGACAGTTTGAATAGAAGAAAACAACGTTTCTTGGTCCAATGCTAAAATGCACTCTGGTTTCAATGGTTTCTATTTCAAAGTTTTCTTATGTCAGTAATTTCTTTGGATTTGTGAAACATGGAACTGCATTTTTCAAGTTTTTCTCGTCTTTTCAATGTCTTTGTCAGTTGACTGCGAGGGAGATGTAGGATTATGAAGCACAAACCAGATGAGGTGCTGTGGCCTCAGTAGAGATGGTTTGCAGTTGCACCGTAGGAGAGGAGGCTCAGTTTCAAAAGGGGGCACTATTGTGCCATGGCAACAGTACACTGTCTGTCTTTGATATGCATACTGTGGTGTGTCGTTTTTAGTCTCCGTGCTTTTGTCCTGGGTGCAGTTGATGTCAAGAAGCTTCTATTATGACATCAGTATTTTAAGAATATACATTTTTAATATCCTCAGAGGGACTTATCCAGCAGTTGTTGTTGGAGGTTCTTCAGTCTTTGATTTGAGAGAATATTCAGGATGCTAATATGTAATATAAATACTAATATGCCTGCTCCCAGTAAAAGTTGCTATTATAGCAGAGGCATATGATATTATCAGAAACTACAAATTGGTAATTAATGTAATAAACAATGCAATTAATTGAAAATTAATACAACATTGATTTAATTAACATCTGCCCAGAGCACTTAAATAAACAATATTTTCCATGATCATCCATCAACGCTCTTTAAAAAGCAAAATCATGCCGATAAATCAATGTTGGTGTTGTAGTTTAAGGATAAATACTACTTTCTTGGGCTCCACCAACGTGATTCTTCTGAATGGACTAAAATCTGTTAGTTGTGTAAGCCAGAATGAGTCAGTCATAATGCATGCACAAGCTTTACATCACAGCTGATATCAAACACCCAACAGATTTGTGCTCCCCCTCATTTAAAACAGCAGTCACACACAGCTCTAGAAATAACCCGATAAACCAGTCACATTGACAGTCTACGTCAACCTCAAGGAAATGTATTCGCCTGAGACCCCATATTCCTTCACTTCCAATTTGGATCCAAACAGACTCTATAGTATGTCTACAGTGCATTCGGAAAGTATTCAAACCCCTAGACTTTTACAAATTTTGTTACATTACAGCCTTTTTCAAAAATTCATTGAATTGTTTGTTTTCCTCATCAATCTACACACAATACCCCAATAATGACAAAGCAAAAACAGTTCTTTGTTGAAGCACCTTTGGCAGTGATTACAGCCTTGAGTCTTCTTGGTTATGACGCTACAAGCTTTGCACACCTGTATTTGGGGAGTTTCTCCCATTCTTCTCTGCAGATCCTCTCAAGCGCTGTCAGGTTGGATGGGGAGCATTGCTGCACAGCTATTTTCAGGTCTCTCCGGGCTCTGGCTGGGCCACGCAAGGACATTCAGAGACTTGTCCTGAAGCCATTCCTGCATTGTCTTGGCTGTGTGCTAAGGATCTCTCTGTACTTTGCTCCGTTCGTCTTTCCCTTGATCCTAACTAGCCTACCAGTTCCTGCCTTTGAAAAACATCCCCACAGCATGATGCTGCCACCACCATGCTTTACTGTAGGGATGGTGCCAGGTTTCCTCCAGACGTGACGCTTGGCATTCAGTCCAAAAAGTAAAATCTTACTTTCATCAGACTAGAGAATTTTGTTTCTCATGACCTGAGAGTCCTTTAAGTGCCTTTTGGCAAACTCCAAGCGGGCTGTCATGTGCCTTTTACTGAGAAGTGGCTTTAGTCTGACCACTCTACCATAAAGGCCTGATTGGTGGAGTGGAAGGTAACTGAATGATCACCAATAGGACAAGGGGAAGGGAACCGAGTGATCACCTCTAGGACAAGGGGAAGGGAACTGAGCGATCACCTCTAGGAGAGGGAGAAGGGAACTGAGTGATCACCTCTAGGAGAGGGAGAAGGGAACTGAGTGATCACCTCTAGGAGAGGGAGAAGGGAACTGAGCGATCACCTCTGGGAGAGGGAGAAGGGAACTGAGCGATCACCTCTAGGAGAGGGAGAAGGGAACTGAGCGATCACCTCTGGGAGAGGGAGAAGGGAACCGAGTGATCACCTCTAGGACAAGGGGAAGGGAACTGAGCGATCACCTCTGGGAGAGGGAGAAGGGAACTGAGCGATCACCTCTGGGAGAGGGAGAAGGGAACTGAGCGATCACCTCTAGGAGAGGGAGAAGGGAACCGAGTGATCACCTCTAGGACAAGGGGAAGGGAACTGAGCGATCACCTCTGGGAGAGGGAGAAGGGAACTGAGCGATCACCTCTAGGAGAGGGAGAAGGGAACTGAGTGATCACCTCTAGGAGAAGGAGAAGGGAACTGAGTGATCACCTCTAGGAGAGGGAGAAGGGAACTGAGTGATCACCTCTAGGAGAGGGAGAAGGGAACTGAGTGATCACCTCTAGGAGAGAGAGAAGGGAACTGAATGATCACCAATAGGACAAGGGGAAGGGAACTGAGCGATCACCTCTGGGAGAGGGAGAAGGGAACTGAGCGATCACCTCTAGGAGAGGGAGAAGGGAACTGAGCAATCACCTCTGGGAGAGGGAGAAGGGAACTGAGTGATCACCTCTAGGAGAAGGAGAAGGGAACTGAGTGATCACCTCTAGGAGAGGGAGAAGGGAACTGAGTGATCACCTCTAGGAGAGGGAGAAGGGAACCGAGTGATCACCTCTAGGAGAGGGAGAAGGGAACTGAATGATCACCAATAGGACAAGGGGAAGGGAACTGAGCGATCACCTCTAGGAGAGGGAGAAGGGAACTGAGCAATCACCTCTGGGAGAGGGAGAAGGGAACTGAGTGATCACCTCTAGGAGAGGGAGAAGGGAACTGAGCGATCACCTCTAGGACAAGGGGATTGGAACTGAGCGATCACCTCTAGGAAGGGGTTCTGAAGACAGAGGACAAGGTAGATGCAGGTCACCAGGGGTTGGAGAACATAATGAGCAGATCAAAGCATCTGACACAGCAGGGTAGCAGGGTAGCAGGGTGTCAGAAGAACAGTGTAGCAGGGTGTCAGAGGAACAGGGTAGCAGGGTGTCAGAGGAACAGGGTATCAGGGTGTCAGAGGAACAGTGTAACAGGGTGTCAGAGGAACAGGGTGGCAGGTTATCAGGGTGTCAGAGGAACAGGGTAGAAGGGTAGCAGTGTAGTAGGGTGGCAGAGGAACAGTGTAGCAGGGTAGCAGGGTGTCAGAGAACAGTGTAGCAGCGTAGCACGATAGCAGGGTGTCAGAGGAACAGTGTAGCAGGGTAGCACGATAGCAGGGTGTCAGAGGAACAGTGTAGCAGGGTAGCACGGTAGAAGGGTGTCAGAGGAACAGTAAGCAGGGTAGCACGATAGCAGGGTGTCAGAGGAACAGTGTAGCAGGGTAGCACGGTAGAAGGGTGTCAGAGGAACAGTGTAGCAGGGTAGCACGATAGCAGGGTGTCAGAGGAACAGTGTAGCAGGGTAGAACGGTAGCAGGGTGTCAGAGGAACAGTAAGCAGGGTAGAACGATAGCAGGGTGTCAGAGGAACAGTGTAGCAGGGTAGCATGGTAGCAGGGTGTCAGAGGAACAGTGTAGCAGGGTCGCACGATAGCAGGGTGTCAGAGGAACAGTGTAGCAGGGTAGAACAGTAGTAGGGTGTCAGAGGAACAGTGTATCATGGTAGAAAGGTAGCAGGGTGTCAGAGGAACAGTGTAGCAGGGTAACACGGTAGCAGGGTGTCAGAGAAACAGTGTATCATGGTACCAAGGTAGAAGAGTGTCAGAGTAACAGTGGAGCAGGGTAGCACGATAGCAGGGTGTCAGAGGAACAGTGTAGCAAGGTAGAACGGTAGTAGGGTGTCAGAGGCACAGTGTAGCAGCCAAAGAACCCTTTAGGAACCCTTTTTTCTAAGAGTGTAACAGCAGCAGGTAGGATATAGTCTCCACAGCTTCTATCCACTGAGCCTGGGGGATTTCCCTGGCTACCCAGTGTAGCAGGGTGTCAGAGGAGCAGGGTAGAGGTTTAGCAGTGTAGAAGTGTAGCAGGGTGTCAGAGGAACAGTGTAGCAGGGTAGAAGTGTAGTAGGGTGTCAGAGGAACAGAGGAGCAGTGTAGCAGGGTAGCAGTGTAACAGGGTGTAAGAGGAGCAGTGTAACAGGGTAGCAGGGTAACACGGTAGAAAGATGTCAGAGGAACAGTGTAACAGGGTACCAGTGTAGCAGGGTATCAGAGGAACAGTGTAGCAGGGTAGCAGGGTGTCAGAGGAGCAGTGTAACTGGGTGTCAAAGGTGCAGTACAGCTTAAATGTGAATGAGATCGACAGATGCCACCGCCGGGGCGGAGGACATGGGAGGTCTCAATGACAAGTCAATCATGAACCTTACACATTTCAAATGACATGCTCCCTCCACCTTTTACAGCCCCTCCTGCACTGATCGTTAGGGAAACGTCATCATTCAGGCTGGTTCTACTATATAAAGACTTGAAGAGAAGATTTACTCAACGCTTGTGGGTAGCACACATTGGCATACATGCACAGATCATCTTCTGAGAAGAGCTATTGTATATTCAGAGCCAGTTATTATTAGTAGCTATTTCTTTGAAATATGAGCAAAACATATTTGCTCATGAAGCAAAACAGGCTTAGTTATTCAATATTATCTACAAATCTCACTGTAGAGACAGTTCTATTTTATTGTTCCCTGTGTTTCACTTGTTTCGCACATCATTTCATCACATTGTATGTTTCCCCGGAGTATGGCAATGCTGACATATTTCATGTTTAATCGTGCTTGAAAATGTTCATGTACCAAAGGCTTCTCTCAGTCATTCACTGAAATTTTTATTTTGTTTTGATTCGATTTTGATTTTAATTGCATGGAATGGGATTGAAAGGTGACCATTTTAACGCCTATCTGCTCAATGTAAAAGAACGTCCAAACAAGAACTTATTTGTCTCCAACCTGATTCTTTACTTGTTTCAGACCTACACTCTTAGGGAAAAAAAGGTGCTATCTAGAACCTAAAAGGGTTATATGGCTGTCACAATAGTAGAACCCTTTGAAGAACCCTTCTTGGTTCCAGGTAGAACCCTTTTGGTTCCAAGTAGAACCGCTTTGGGTTCCATGTAGAACGCTTTCCACAGAGGGAAAGAAGAACCCTTCAGGAACCCTTTTTTCTAAGAGTGTAAACTTATTTTGTCTTCCTGTCCTTATCACAGCAGCAGGTAGCATACCGTCTCCACAACTTCTATCCACTGAGCCTGCGGGATTTGCCTGGCTACCCAGACTCCTTGCTCTGGCCAAATGCTACGCCACGCCACGGATGTTAGTTTCTTCTCCACAAAAACTCTGGATCTGAGTACCTCCCTGACTTTTCACTGAATGCGAACACATTCTGGGCCGTCTGATTGCTCCAGAAACCGATGGGTTGGGCCACTGCCAGAACGCACGGGTAAAGCAGCGGTTTGAAAACCCTGATTGGTTAGAGACAATCGAATTGCTGATGACTTGTTTTGTACAACACCTCTTGTCATCACAAACGCCTTCAACGATGGCAGTCTTAGACTAAAGTAAGTAGCGAAGACAGAGCATCGGAATCATTTAGTGTGTGTCCAGACTACTGTGGGATAGGATTTTCCCAGACACTTGAAAAGTGCCTCTGTCCTTTTCTCAACATCCCTTGTTTTTTTTCTTCATTTAATCTCATTCATGTTCAATGACTTTCTTGCTGTGGAAATGTGAATGACACACATGTTAGCCTAAAGGCAATATGAGTACATGTTCTTCTCAATTCAATGTCAGAAATGACAGACAGTAAAGAAATGACAGGGTAGCTACATCTTAACACCAGTGTTGTATTGTGCCTAGCTACATCTTAACACCAGTGTTGTACTGTGCTTATATCACAGTGTAGAGGGCTGCTGCAAGCCTCGGGATGCCTCTCGGTTTTTAACTCTGTTCATCTTCTAACTCTAACGCCCACTCTCTATGAGGAAGGAGTCTGATATGATTTAGCTTCATCACCCTGTGTATGTTTCACTGCCAACTTTAGCAGAAAAGCATATCAATCATTTAGGTTGCCAAATTGCATCCAGTAGAAATTTGTGCGGAAATGCATACACTATCTCAGTCAATGAAGAGCAATTTCTTCAGTCTGTGAAAAATATTCAGTCCCATCCTCACCAGCTGCGCTGTAATCTCAGTTGAAAGCTACATTTAGAAAAGGGAGAGTGGCTTTCAAAAACTTATTTGACTTCACAAGATAAATAGAGTGTTTGCCCCTGAATGTTTTGGCAACGGAGTCGTCTTGACAGCCGGTGAGTGGTGGACTCCACTGAAGTATGTGTGACTCTTTGAGGCCATATTTTGAAATGCAATCATGTCCAACACCATGTCATTTTCCACTTGAGATCTCGTTTATTTACCTGTTTGTCTCTCATTTCCCCCCAATACTCTATTATTTGCAGTGTGAAAAGGATTTCATTGGTTAATGTTATTGGACTAGGAAAATGAAGTGTGTAATGTACACCGTTGTCCCCAGTTATCTCTATGTTTGTTGTAAACATAGGCCTGCTTAGCATGGTGGAAACGGTGTTGAAAGACGATATTCAAAATGGCTTTTCCCATTACACTACTAATGCGCAATCCCTTTTCCTACAGAGACAATATCAGCTATCAGTCTCTTCCTAACAGTTGGGTTATTCCCCCAGGCCATGTAGCAATGGCTCAGGATGTTATCCACAATACAGGTTGCTGTGCCAGTTGGCGGGAAATACATGCATGTGACTCAACATCTCATTGCCGTGGAAATGGAGCAAAGCTAAGCCAATGGCGATGAGACAGCGCAGGCTGCCAGTGTTAGCATCTGCCCAGTCCTCTGCCCTGGGATGCTTACATAACGTAACACTTTTAACTCCTCTGTTTATAGAGCTAGAGATACTCTGAGCCAATGCAGATTTTAAGGCGCTCGCTCAAGGGTGTAAAATCGGCATCGCCTCAAAACAGGATTTGTAACTTCCTCCTGGCCATAACAACTCAACGTTGCCACCCAAGAAAATATTATTTTCCATAGAATATACACTGATATTTAGAACATTTGCAATAAAGGGCCTGGATTTGTTGGATAAACTGATGGAACAAGCTTTAAATATACAGTTTATTCAGAATTCCATGTGTAACACACATTGAGGGGGAAACTGAGGTGAAAAGAATTCACTTGAAATCCAGTTAATTTGTTCCCTGGCCAAAATTAAGCTGGCATCTTTCATAAATTACCATTTTATTAAGATTCAGAAGCAAAATATTTAAATATTCACGTGTTGTCTGGCACTCTAGACTCATCTCTGATTAGATTTTAATTACATGACTGTCTTAAACAAACGAGGGGCGGCAGCATAAAGGCCTATTTGTCTTAGCTGGTAATGAGTGCACCTGAAAGGTAGCTCTGCTGAAAGGAGCGTATCCTTCATGAGCAGGAACAGAAAACCCCCTCTGGCTCCTCTCTGTTGTTTACCTTCCACGGAATGTAATGAAACCCAGGCTCTCCAAAACCCAGACCCAGAGGACAACATTTCACACTTAGTCACCGAGTGTCAGAACCTATCCTCCCTCTCTCTTCACCTCTCTCCTCCCAGTTTTCTGTCCCTGTAACTTAAATGTCATTACTTTTCACAGCTCTATTCAACAGCTCGTAATCAACACCTTGCTCAGATGGAGTGATCAAGGCCAATTGTTGTTATTTTGTTGTGAGTTCTTGGCATGTTTGTTTTTGTAACTGAGTGTATTTTTATAATTTTTTTTAGTAACATTTATTTTTCCAGGTGAGTCAATTAAGAACAGAATCCGTATTTAAAACGGCGGCCTGGCTAACACGTGCACTTATGTGTGCACAGGTGCACAGTGCACGTGTGCACAGTGCACGTGGTGCGCGTGTGCACAGTGCACGTGTGTATGTCTGTAGATATATGAGGGGCTACTCTATGCAATCTCATCATTATGCGGTTGGATGCAGAACCTTTGCTTTCCCTCCTTGGCACGCTTGAGACCGAAGAACACCTCTCCTGCTTTAATACATTTGCTCTCTTCCAGGGGAGAGACACCATGATAACAAGTACTAGGTGACTGAGGAATGATGATTTTCCCCCAGTCTATGAGGCTTCCATCTGCCATGTTCCGCTACTCCTGTAACATGCCCCATAATCCCATTCCAGAGGTGCTGTAGAGGAAAGCATAGTGTTTCTAAATTGTAAAACGTGCAAATTGAACCATGTTCTATGAGTGTAGGTTCCTCTGTCATCTTTTGAGTCATAGTTTGAGCGCAATGCGAACCCGACTCCATAGCAACACATGCATATCAAATCAAAATGTTTTGGTCACATTTGCCGAATACAACAGACCTTACAGTGAAATGCTTACTTACACGCCCATAATCAACAATGATTTAAGTTGTTAAGAAAAAAAAAGTGTTAAGTAAAAAATAGATAAGTAAAAAATGTAAAATAAAAGTAACAAATAATTAAACAGCAGCAGTAAAATTACAGTAGCGCGGTTATATACAGTCGGTACCGGTACAGATTCAATGTGCGGGGGCACCCGTTAGTCGAGGTAATATGTACATGGCACTTCCTTATATTAACATATTGTGGTAAACCGTGGGGTGTTGGGTTGAGCGTGCAGAGATTGACACAGAGACAGGGAGGCTTTAGTCTGCAAAAACAACTCTACTAAGACAGAAAATAAACATAACTAAGAAAATCACTTCGGTTTGGCTCGGTCCTCTTCTCTACTGTGGCTTGGTGTCAGTCTCTCCCCGTTCTCTCTCGCGGTGTGCCATCGTGCTCCTTTTATTTGGCCTCCACGGCTGGTTGGCACTTTCCTCTAATTACCTCCACTTAGAGCTGTCTGTGTCGGAGAGCTCCCATATTCCCAGCAGAGGGAGCCAACGTCGCCTCACGTACCACGTACCTCCCCTCTATTACCATCCCCTGGGGTAGACCGCCTGGGATACACCCCCCCAGCCCTGACTGGGAGGGAGGCATGCTAAGGGATAGGTTTGCATCCCTCTGGGATAGGGCGTCCGCATTGCCGTGCTGGGCCCCCGACCTATGGATGACAGAGAAAGAGAATGCTGTAAGGACAGGAACCAGCGGGTGACACGGTCATTCGTGTCCTTACCTCTTGCCATCCAAACAAGGGGGGCATGGTCAGTAATCAGGGTGAATTTCCTCCCGAGGAGGTAATACTTGAGGGTGTCTAGTGCCCACTTCACGGCGAGGCACTCCTTCTCGACTATCGAGTATTTCTTCTCCCTCGGGAGGAGTTTCCTGCTGACATACATGATGGGGTGCTCCTCGCCTTCCTGCTCTTGGGACAAAATGGCCCCTACCCCTGTGTCAGAGGCGTCTGTCTGGACCAGGAGGTTTTTTGAGAAGTCTGGGGTGACGAGTACCAGGTGCGAACATAACGCATCTTTCAGGGCCTGGAACGCCACCTCTGTGTCCTCCGTCCATCGCACCGTCTGGGGTAGCCGTGCCTTTGTTAAATCTGTGAGGGGAGAAGCTATTGCGGCACAGTTAGGTACACATCTACTGTAGTAGCCTGCTAACCCCAGGAATGACTTCACCTGCCTCTTGGTTCAGGGGACCGGCCATCCCCTAATGGCAGCGATTTTTTTTCTTGTGGTTTCACATTTCCCCTCCCGATCTGATATCCCAGGTACTCCACCTCGGCGTAGCCCAGCTTGCACCTGTGGGGGTTCGCGGTCAGACCTGCATCCCTTAGGGCATCCACCACAACCTGTAACCTACAAAGATGTGACTCCCAACTGTCACTGTGCACAATTATGTCATCCAGATAAGCAGTGGCGTACTCACTGTGCGGCTGCAGGACGCGGCCCACTTCCCACTAATTACCTCCACTTAGAGCTGTCCGTGTCGGGGTGCCCAGCTCCCGTATTCCCAGCAGAGGGAGCCAACGTCGCCTCACGTACCTCCCCTCTATTACCATCCCCCGGGGTATACCTCCTGGGATACCACAATATGTATACTGTACATGCAATCTAAACTCAGCAAAAAAAGAAACATCCCTTTTTCAGGACCCTATCTTTCAAAGATAATTAATAAAAATCCAAATAACTTCACAGATCTTCATTGTAAAGGGTTTAAACACTGTTTCCCATGCTTGTTCAATGAAACATAAACAATTAATTAACATGCACCTGTGGAACGGTCATTAAGACACTAACAGCTTACAGATGGTGGGCAATTAAGGTCACAATTATGAAAACTTAGGACACAAACGAGGCCTTTCTACTGACTCTGAAAAACACCAAAAGAAAGATGCCCAGGGTCCCTGCTCATCTGCGTGAACGTGCCTTAGGCATGCTGCAAGGAGGCATGAGGACTGCAGATGTGGCCAGGGCAATAAATTGCAATGTCCGTACTGTGAGACGCCTAAGACAGCGCTACAGGACGGACAGCTGATCGTTCTCGCAGTGGCAGACCACGTGTAACAACACATGCATAGGATGGTACAGCCGAACATAACACCTGCGGGACAGGTACAGGATGGCAACAACAACTGCCTGAGTTACACCAGGAACGCACAATCCCTCCATCAGTGCTCAGACTGTCCGCAATAGGCTGAGAGAGGCTGGACTGAGGGCTTGTAGGCCTGTTGTAAGGCAGGTCCTCAAAAGACATCACCGGCAACAACGTTGTCTATGGGCACAAACCCACCGTCGCTGGACTAGACAGCACTGGCAAAAAGTGCTCTTCACTGACGAGTCTTTGTGACCAGGGGTGATGGTCGGATTCGCGTTTATCGTCGAAGGAATGAGCGTTACACCGAGGCATGTACTCTGGAGCGGGATCAATTTGGAGGTGGAGGGTCCGTCATGGTCTGGGGCAGTGTGTCACAGCATCATTGGACTGAGCTTGTTGTCATTGCAGGCAATCTCAGCGCTGTGCGTTACAGGGAAGACAGGCTCATCCTGACATGACCCTCCAGCATGACAATGCCACCAGCCATACTGCTCGTTCTGTGAGTGATTTCCTGCAAGACAGGAATGTCAGTGTTCTGCCATGGAGAAATATCCGGGAACTTGCAGGTGTCTTGGTGGAAGAGTGGGGTAACATCTCACAGCAAGAACTGGCAAATCTGGTGCAGTCCATGAGGAGGAGATGCACTGCAGTACTTAATGCAGCTGGTGGCCACACCAGATACCGACTGTTACTTTTGATTTTGACCCCCCTTTGTTCAGGGACACATTATTCCATTTCTGTTAGTCACATGTCTCTGGAACTTATTCAGTTTATGTCTCAGTTGTTGAATCTTGTTATGTTCATACAAATATTTACACATGTTAAGTTTGCTGAAAATAAACTCAGTTGACAGAGAGAGGATGTTTCTTTTATAGATGATATGAAATGGCATGGCAAACATTCAATGCAGTGATAGTATTCCACATGCAGGGGTCCCAACTGGGCACAGATGTCAGTTCAACGTCTAGTTTGGATTTACATTTTTGTTGAGTTGTCAACTAATGTGAATTCATCGTGAAATCAACACAAAATTTCACAATGTCATTGGATTTAGGTTAAAAAGGGGGTGAAAAAAAGACGAAATTCCCTTACGTTGATGACCTTTTTCAAATCCAATTGTTGATTCAACATCATCGCATTGACGTTTTTGGTTGAAATGACGTGGAAACAATGTTGATTCAACCAGTTTATGCTAAAAATGTAGAATATCTCATGTTTTTCTCCAGCATCAGATGTGTTGAGTCATTATTCTTCTTATGAGGGGGCATCTCACACACCATCTCCCTATATGCCTGTGGGAAGGGCAGTGTAATGATCCCCGATAATGATCTCTGTAAAATCAGGAAGCTGGGTTTTGCCCATGTAAGCAGCATGTGGTCCCTTATGAACCTGTCTAAGCTGGAGGACCGGCCTTACTAATTCATTTTGGCTAATAGCCCCAGAGTTGGGCTCCTACCTCCCTCCCTTCATCCACCCCTGCTCTTTCTTTTACCACTGTTCCATCCGCCAATTAGTGCCCAGTGATGAATGTTAATGAGGCGAGGTGTTTGAAAAGGGACTCTCAGACATGGCCAATTGGCCGGGGGCCCTGACATTACAAGACTCATAAGGTCTGCAGGCTTTATCCTATCCGCTTTCTGAGAGTCCTATGGTTCTGTCCTCTTTATTACCCTGTTTCCATTTTTATAGATAACTATTAGATTCACTGAGTGTGATTCAATGGATTCTCAAAGGATTTTGAAAAACTATGTAGATGACCTTGTGTTGATGTTCATTGTGAGACCTCGATTGTCTATTTAATCAATAAGGCCCGGGGAGGTGTGGTATATGGCCAATATACCACGGCTAAGGGCTGTTCTTATGCACGACGCTACGCGGAGTGTCTATTGGCAATATACCACAAACACCCGAGGTGCCTTATTGCTATTATAAACTGGTTACCAACGTAAGTAGAGCTGTAAAAATAGATGTTTGTCATACCCGTGGTATATGGTCTGATATTCCACAGCTGTCAGCCAATCAGCATTCAGGGCTTGGACCATCCAGTTTATAATCTACTGTAAATGACGGTTACTTCTGGTTCATGTGTGTATTATGACTCTCGACCTCTAGTGGTGAGGGGTGGAAACTGCAGTCCTATATTACCCCAAGGCAGAAAAGTCGATTTTGACCCACTCAGCATGGTAGCTAGCTGTCCATTCCCACCTCAAGGCTAACAACTTAATGGTACTCACCAGGGGCAACACCTGGAGCGAAACCCACTGTTGTTGTTGCTGTGAACATACCAATGTTTTCACTTCCAAAGCAATTAACCTTGTGAAGAATATATGCTACCTGCTGAGCTTTTCATTCTGAGGTCAGTTGCCTAACGATGTTTTTCAGTGAGTTCTTCATTGGTATCCGACTGTATTTGAGCACCATCTCCTCTATGAAAGAATGTACAGAAAATGAGTTCAGTATGAGCACAATAAATGTCAATGACCCACTTCTGATATATTAATGAACCATATTCAGATGTATGAATAATATTCCACTCGTATTAACATCGTAATCATGTCAATTAGTCACCAGGCACCAACCATCAAACACGCTCGGTGCACTGTAACGTCAACAGACAACTGCACCATTCTTTTGTCACTAGCCTGTTTGCTGAGTAACATTATCCATTGGGAGAGAGAAGACAGAAATAGCTGCTATACAGGATTATCTCATTAACAAGGACAATATTGTGCCATTAATATAATTTCAAGTCCTCATAGATCCCTATTCCCCAACTGAAAGCTGTTGCTGAAATGGGCCCTGGTTGTGATATAACCGTACCAGACAAATTAGGATAAATAAGCGCTTTTTTCTGATAATTGTGCCTTCAGGGGATTGATGGTTTGTGGATAATTGCCCCTCTGAAACACCCTGAGTCTGAGTGGGGCTGAATCAAGGCCTGAGTCAGCACTCAGACACTCAAGGCTGTGGGAGTCATTTCTACTGTTCTGGTTCCAGAAGTACAGTACATCTTAATTCCTTATTCTATAGTTCTACATTATGCAGTTATTGTTTGACTGGCTCTTTATACATCCAATTACATATCACCCCAGTTCTGTGAACTGTCTTACCATACAGCCTACTTGAAAATGTCATCAAACTGACTTTGACACTATGAAAAACCATAGTTCTCTAGGCCTAAAGAGGCTCAAAGAGAATCATCTTTGTGTCATGTTTACTCATGAAATATTTATATTTTGAATGGGCTTGAGAGCTGAAGCCCCTCCCAAAAAATATGCAAACGTAGAAGTTTTTTGCATTGCCTACACACCTCCCATGGCAAAAGTAATATTTCATTCAGCATGCAGAGGAAATCATGTACAAGAAAGGACTCCCCATCCTGCATAATTCTTCCATGTAGTACATCATTTACATCCTATGGTTTTGAATGAAAATAATGATTTCACATGCCTTTGAACTTCTTATGATAACTCCTCATGCTTTGACTCCTTTACCTTTAATGCCGGGGCACAAGGTACGGCTACACAAAAGGCTTGAGTAATAAGGCCATTGCCTCTAAGAGGACAAATTGTAGTCCTTTGTAGCGAATGTGATCCATTGTAATGAAATGAAGGCGAGTGGAACCGACACTGGTCACAGAGCCTTGAATCCAGAGCAGTAATGAAGACATCCTTTCAGATACAACAATGTGGCATCTCATTGCCTTTGAAGGTGGCCTGGGGAAGTAGATGTCATTTCAGAATAATTTCCTCTCCAATATGTCCCTGGTATAGATAGAAAAAAAGCCATGTAAGCAGTTTACAAAATGTTCTCTCTCTACCTCCCTCTCTTAATGAGTGAACACTGGGTTCAATGGTGCGTCGCCAGACTGCAGAATGCTTTATTATTTTGGCTGAGCCTCAAAAGACTATGACAATGGATACAGGGTGGTGAGAGGGTTAGGGTTAGACTATGAAGATGGATACAGGGGGGGTGAGAGGGTTAGGGTTAGACTATGAAGATGGATACAGGGGGGGTGAGAGGGTTAGGGTTAGACTATGAAGATGGATACAGGGGGGGTGAGAGGGTTAGGGTTAGACTATGAAGATGGATACAGGGGGGTGAGAGGGTTAGGGTTAGACTATGAAGATGGATACAGGGGGGTGAGAGGGTTAGGGTTAGACTATGAAGATGGATACAGGGGGGTGAGAGGGTTAGGGTTAGACTATGAAGATGGATACAAGGGGGTGAGAGGGTTAGGGTCAGACTATGAAGATGGATACAGGGGGGTGAGAGGGTTAGGGTTAGACTATGAAGATGGATACAGGGGGGTGAGAGGGTTAGGGTTAGACTATGAAGATGGATACAGGGGGGTGAGAGGGTTAGGGTTAGACTATGAAGATGGATACAGGGGGGTGAGAGGGTTAGGGTTAAACTATAAAGATGGATACAGGGGCGTGAGAGGGTTAGGGTTAGACTATGAAGATGGATACAGGGGGGTGAGAGGGTTAGGGTTAGACTATGAAGATGGATACAGGGGGGTGAGAGGGTTAGGGTTAAACTATGAAGATGGATACAGGGGGGTGAGAGGGTTAGGGTTAGACTATAAAGATGGATACAGGGGGGTGAGAGGGTTAGGGTTAAACTATGAAGATGGATACAGGGGGGTGAGAGGGTTAGGGTTAGACAATGAAGATGGATACAGGGGGGTGAGAGGGCATCCTCTTCACATTGAAATAACTAACTGTGGCTGTTTATCAATGAAGGTTGATCACTTCCAGTTAAGAGGATATTTATTTATGTGACTAGGCTTTACATTGTTTGATTCACGGACCGTAAGAGCACTTTGCAAGATGAAGTACAGTAATAACGAAGCGCAGTACTGTAGGTTTAAAAGCACATTTTGGATGGGAACTTTGATTTACAGGTAGTGAGAGACAATACTTAATACCAATGACTTGATCAGACCTTTGTCATATATTTCTAAATACTTGAGCTTTACTTGATTTAGTTTGCCTAATACAATGGGACCGAAAGACTAGTCTCAAAGATGCAATTGTGATAGAATTAAAATTGCCTTAATAATAATGAAATAATAATACAGAATCATAATGTTTACCAGTAAGTAATATGATGTTCATTAATCTAAGCGTTGATTATACACTCTCTGTGTGCTTTATTGAGGTCTGATCTAAGTTTGATTGGTTATACCTAGGAATTTTCTATAGGTGCGTACGGGGCTTCCCAGCTCACTCATTACAAGTGATTTCTCCTGTGTGATTTATTTATATATTTCCCCCTTTCAGGTATGCGATTTCAAAGGTTTTTGTTCATGTCAAATTGTTACAGATGTTACTGTGTGTTATATAGTCAGCAGCAGTCAAAACAGTATATGTGTTATTTATATGGTTAGTCCACTTCGAAATTAGCCATTTCGCTAGCTAGATTGCTAGAAGGCGGCTCACTTGCACGAGGTGACTTGGTGATCAGAGCGTGCCCGAGAGAGACCTCGCGCACAGCTCCTGTGTATGTGTGGGTGAATGGGCATGATGGCAATCTTTCGGGAAATGTGAATGTTGTTCTAATCTAAAGCACTAAATACCAATTAATACAAGGTTATACATCTTTTTTTTGTTATTAGGATGAGTTTACATACGGATAGGAATTAATACATACAGTAGGTAATACATATAGGAACAGTATATACAAAGATATTTAATGGTAATAATAAAGTGGGAAACGTGATGCATTTAAAAAGGTTAGAAGGTTTGTCATTGCATTTCATAGTGTCAATTCAAAGAGTGATAATACAGGATTATTTAAGCCATTGTAATGTATTGTAGTGACCTGGCTAAAGGAATAAATTTCCAGACAGAGGATTGCTTTTACGAATTCCTGGTTTATTAACCAAACTCAACACAGGCTGCTGTTTGGCCGTAGCCCACACCAAATAAACCAAGGAAAACAGTATTAAACAACGGTGACCCATCTCTTGTTAAGACCAGACGTAAAGAGGGAGAACAATGGCTAACTATGGTCTGCGGTGCTCCACCCCCTTCCAATCCCCCCGCCACTCCACCAACCACAAGGATGCCTGCCACAGGAACATTCCAGGCATTCCCGTGGTTGGCAGATAGCAGTTTGACTGGCATGTCGGACCCCACAACCGCTGGGTACTGGTAAGTACAACACAACAAAGGAACAGCATAACTCATAACACACAGCTGTCTGTGCGGGTTGCTGCAGTATAAATGAGGCAATACTGGTTTATTGAACAATTGTAACAGCTATGTGATTGAAAGAATATATTTTGTGCATTTGTGAAACGTTATATTTTATAGTTAGGTAAATGGTTGTTGGTTTTATATGAAAAAGGCTCATTACAAGTGATTTGAAGCTGAAGCTACATCTCTGTGATATATTTATTTATATATTTCCCCCTTTCAGAGGTTTAACACAATCCCCAAACAAAACCAAACAATTATAATCAAACACATCCTCCTCTGTTGATCCTCAAGTCAGTCATTCCCCACCCCTCTGGCAGAGTCCTAATCTCCATGTCTAAGAATACCTTCAGTAGTCCTGGCATACCATATAACAGAAGTGATGTATGGCCCGCCCCCTCCTGTGATGTCACAGAGGCAGAAGCACAAAAAAACTTTGCATCAAATGTGGCTGTATGTACCTACTGTATGTGTACAAAGTAAAACTCAAATTGTACATAATTGTTTAACTTTTCCTATAAATTGACTACCAGTTATTTTAAAATGTAATATAAATGGTCATTTTCTATGGACATGGGCAATGTGCTCCTGAGTGGCGCAGCGGTCTAAGGCACTGCATCTCAATCCAAGAGGCGTCACTACAGACCCTGTGTAACGGTTGTCCAAAGGAGTAGACCAAGGTGTAGCGTGGTAAGTGTTCATCTTGATATTTATTTTTAAATCAGAACACTTAAACAAAATAATAAACAATGGTAAACAGTACAAAAATAAGATCCCACAACTCAAGGAGGGAAAAAGGGCTGCCTAAGTATGGTTCCCAATCAGAGACAACGATAGGCATCTGCCTCTGATTGGAAACCATACCTGGCCAAAACATAGAAATATAAAACATAGAATGCACACCCCACACCCTGACCTAACAAAATAAAGAAATACACCGTCTCTCTCAGGTCAGGGCGTGACAGTACCACACCCCCCCAAAGGTGCGGACTCCTGGCCGCAAACCTGAACCTATAGGGGAGGGTCCGGGTGGGCATCTATTCTTGGCGGCGGCTCTGGTTCGGGGCGTAGCCCCCACACTGTCCGTTGATCCCCCCGCTTCTGTGTCGCCGGAGGAACCAGACCGTGGATCATCGCCGGAGGCTCTGCACTGCCTACCGCCGCTGAAGACTCCGGACTGCGGAGACTCCGGACTGAAGACTCCGGACTGACGTTGTGCCACTCTTGCTTAATTCATTCTCTGAACAACAACAAGGCACATGAATCTGCTTGACCAGCTCTTTCTCCCCATGTCCCTTTTGATGCATAGTTAAGTTATAACGATTCGGTTCCCCCCCACTTAAGCTTTGTGAAATTTTATGTTGCACCTCGTTAAAAAGTCTTATTGAGTTTATATTATTCATAATTATCTGCTAACACTACATTCATATTAGATAACTAATTATAATTTTTGATACACAGCAATTACCTTGTTGCTGCAGCAGTGAATTCTCAATATCATTCTCTTGACAGAGTAGCCCTTTGCAGATATGAATCTATGATTAGCCTAATTACATTTTAGTCATTTAGCAGACACTCTTATCCAGAGCAACTTACAGTTAGTGCATTTATCTTAAGATAGCTATAGTGCTGGGAAAAATGGGTCCCATTATGACTGACGAAAACCAAGCACTGCATTCCACAGTAAGAACTTCCTACCAACGGTCAAGCATGGTGGTGGTTGTGTGATGGCTTGGGGATTCTTTGCTGCCTCAGGACCTGGACGACTTGCCTTAATAGAAGGAACCATGAATTCTGCTCTATATCAGCAAATTCTACCTGAGAATGTCAAGCCATCTGTTTGTGACCTGAAGCTGAAGTGCAGCTGGGTCATGCAGCAAGACAATGAGCCAAAAACACACAATCAAGTCTACATGAAAATGGTTAAAAAAACTACAGGGAGAGTACATCAACATTGCCTTTGAACAAAGGCGCATAAACCCCTGGGTGATCAAGGTAAATCAATGTCAAATCCCAAACACAAGCTTTGGACAAAAGAGATTAGCTTGAACTTTGTCTACTTTGACTCACACACAAAGCAGTCATTACACATCAGTAACTATTTTGCTGGTGGGGCAATGTTCTCATGAAAAATAGCTTAAATTCTCCCAGTTGAATCTTGACTTTGATATGACAATCCCCAGCACACCATGTCACCACACGGCGACACAAAGAAGAAATCAAACAGCACGCTAAGCCTTCATCACAAAGGAGAACACTGAAATGTATTTTCTTTTTTCCCCCCTTATCTTGCTCACTCTTAGAGAAGGGGATGTTTTAGAGTTTTATGTTATTCTAAAATGAACTTCAAGAAAGCAATTTGTCTTTGGCAAGAGTTGCTATGCGTCACCAAAGTCCAAGGGAGATTCAAAATACACAGTCTCAAAAGGCAAGGCTGGGGAGGGGGGAGCGTTCAGCAATCTGTGTAGTTTGTGTAAATCCCAAAGATGAATACTTCTGGGACTTGTATTGGGGCTTCATAGCTAAATTAAATGTCCTTGCTTCACATGTGATGGTGCAGAACAACCCAGGGACTCTCATAAAAATACAGCTGCTTCTCTCTCTCTGTCTTATTGGCTCCGGTCCCTGCTTGCTGAGGAGTTTCAAGCTCTTGCCACACATTTTCAAAGTGTGAACTTAGTGGCGGCCTGAAAAGTGAACTGACAAGAAGTGTCCGACTGCCATGTCTGTTAGACCACACTGTGAGTTATTGACAGTGATTCTCTTTTCCCCGGAGAGGAGAGATCAATCGAGGCAAACGTCTGGGTCATAGCTCTTGTCTGAGACCTGTCGAATCAAACTGACCTTATTGTGTCTCTCCACATGGGTGACTACAGAGCTTGTTTTTATGGGGGCAAGGCCGGCTCTAGCCTTTTGGGGGCCCTAAGCAATTTTTCTTAGAGGCCTCCCTGTGCATTTTAAAGTACATTTCCTGCAGTTCTACACATTTAGCCATGGAGAGAAAATGGTTCAATTTTATTACACATTTCATGCAATTTTACTCATTTTGCCTAGGAGCAGAGATACATTTGCAAAGTTTTAAAGTTAATTTCCTGCAATTCTACACAGTTTGCCATGACTTATGCCATGTTAATGATATCTGAGTGAGTGACTAGCAAAATTTATGGTGGCCCCCTGGAGGTCAGGGCCCCTGGGTACGTCCTCTATGTACCTGTTTGGTTTTCGGCCATGTTTAGATAACTGGCTAATTTACCAATCTAAAAATTGTTCGCTGACATGGTGACTGACAAAACTACAGGAAAACCGCTGATGCACAACCACATTTAAAACTTGTACCTTATGTATTCTACTATTCTAACTCTCAATTGTTAGTTGAGACCCCGACTGAGTTCATAAAAAAAGTATATTTTTATGTGTCTCGGGCCCCTTAAGCAACTGCTTTTGCCACTTATGCCTGGAGCCGGCCCTGATGGGGGGGGGGGGGGGGGGGTGAAGGCTGAAGTACGGCAATAAGATTTGCCACCAATGCTTCTTATAGGACACATCACTGCGCTCTATACTCCTCTGTTAACTGGTCATCTCTGTATTCCTGTCACAAGACCCACTGGTTGATGCTTATTTATAAAACCCTCTTAGGCCTCACTCCCCCCTATCTGAGATACCTACTGTAGCCCTCATCCTCCACATACAACACCCATTCTGCCAGTCACATTGTCACGTGTGTTCCCTCTCCGGCCTCTAGGTCACCAGGCTGCTCATTATGGCACACACCTGTCACCATCGTTACGTGCATCTGAAATTTGTGAAGTGGTTGAAAAACGAGTTTTAATGACTCAAATCAAATTTATTTGTCACATACACATGGTTAGCAGGTGTTAATGCAAGTGTAACGAAATGCTTGTGCTTCTAGTTCCGACCATGCAGTAATATGAGTTCCGACCATGCAGACTCCAACATAAGTGTATGTAAACTTCCGACTTCAAGTGCCAAATAAAGTTACAGGGTTGACCGTGCAGGGTTGACCTTGTAACAAGGGGAATGGAAGCTTGTGTGCAACAGGGAGTGGCAATTAGGTAACATAGTCTCTCAGTTTTCCACCACAAAACACAAGCAAAAACAATAGAACCAGCTCACCTGCTTTTACACTATGATTTGACTATGTTCAATGTTTTTTGTTGTTGTTGAAATATAAAAAAAGTGTAGTTTCACCATGTTAAAACAGGAGTTCAGTTCACTTAAAGTTCACTTATTTGACCTTAAAATGAGTTACATACGTAAATGAATCACGAATCACATGAAATAAATCATAATCTTCATAAATGACTTTGTTAGAACAACAGAATAACTAGAGCTTTACAATGATGTTGAAACTTGGAGACATTTTGGGGTGAAGTAGGTTAAAATGTTCCTAAAAGTCACAGAGGGTGCATGGAGGGACATGTCAAAATGCTGAATTTTGGCACTTTAGCAAGTCTTTATTCATATAGAAAATCATTTTTATTGAATTCTCCATGTGGTCTATATTAAAGGGCACTTCATTTAATATAACATGCTTTTATTGATTTGCATGTCAATATTGGTGCACAATTTCTACCATCAAAGGAATATAAAAGGCACTCATTTTGTGGAACGACCCATGTGTCATTTTCGAAAACTTGGAAATAGTACGTTTGACTTGTAATGCCTTTTATTTGCTTTTAGTTTAATTTACCTTGAAGGAAATAAATAAAACATTTGAGCTTCAAAATAATTTGTCAACATTAATATTTCACCAGTTAAGAAAACATTTGTGGTGAAGGGGACTTAGAATAAACTCCTCCCGCATGAATCCGGTTATCCCGCAGAGCAAAAGAAACCAAGTAATATTTTATTTCTTACTGCTGCTGAGGCTAGCTGGGATCTTTCTGCTCTGTTTGTCAATGTCATTGGTCTCCTGTCAGTTAAGAATGGAACAAATAAATGAAATGGAGGGACGGATGGAGAGCTCTCTGTTTGAAAGCATTTATTACTGTATGCAATACACTTACAGTGAAAGTCAAGGGAATGGCCTATTGCAAAGAGGGCAAAAAGCAAACAGATGAAGCACAATTCTGGGATAAATCTACAGTTATGTAAGAGCTTTTGCTACAGTGCCTTCGGAAAGTATTCAGACCGCTTGACTTTTTCCACATTTTGTTACGTTACAGCCTTATTCTAAAATGTATTAAATAGTTTTTTCCCCCTCGTCAACCTACAAACAATACCCCATAATAACAAAGCAAAAACAGGTTTTTAGAAATGTTTGCTAATTTATAAAATAAAATAAAAATGAAATACTACATTTACATAAGTATTCAGACCCTTTACTCAGTACTTTGTTGAAGCACCTTTGGCAGTGATTACAGCCTTGAGTCTTCTTGGGTATGATGCTACAAGCTTGGCACACCTGTATTTGGGGAATTTCTCCCATTCTTCTCTGCAGAGCCCCTCAAGCACTGTCAGGTTGGATGGGGAGCGTAGCTGCACAGCTATTTTCAGGTCTCTCCAGAGATGTTCGGTCAGGTTCATGTCCAGGCTCTGGCTGGGCCACTCAAGGATATTCTGAGACTTATCCCGAAGCCATTCCTTCGTTGTCTTGGCTATGTGCTTAGGGTTGTTGTCCTGTTGGAAGGTGAACCTTCGCCCCAGTCTGAGGTCCTGAATGCTCTAGAGCAGGTTTCCATCAAGAATCTCTCTGCACTTTGCTCCATTCATCTTTGCCTCGATCCTGACTAGTCTCCCAGTTGCTGCCGCTGAAAAACATCCCCACAGCATGATTCTGTCACCACCATGCTTCACCGTAGGGATGGTGCCAGGTTTCCTCCAGACGTGACGCTTGGCATTCAGGCCAAAGAGTTCAATCTTTGTTTCATCAGACCAGACAATCTTGTTTCTCATGGTCTGAGAGTCTTTAGATGCCTTTTGGCAAACTCAAAGCGGGCTGTCATGTGCCTTTTACTGAGGAGTGGCTTCCGTCTGGCCATTCTACCATAAAGGCCTGATTGGTGGAGTGCTGCAGAGTTTGTTGTCCTTCTGGAAGGTTTTCCCATCTCCACAGAGTAACTCTAGAGCTCTGTCAGAATGACCATCAGGTTCTTGGTCACCTCCCTGACCAAGGCCCTTCTCCCCCGATTGCTCAGTTTGGCCGGGCGTCCAGCTCTAGGAAGTCTTGGTGGTTTGAAACGTCTTCCATTTCAGATTGAAGGAGGCCACTTTGTTCTTGGGGACCTTCAATGCTGCAGAAATGTTTTGGTAGCCTTCCCCAGATCTGTGCCTCGACACAATCCTGTCTCGGAGCTCTACGCACAATTCCTTCAACCTCATGGCATTGTTTTTGCTCTGACATGCAGTGTCAACTGTGGGACCTTATAGACAGGTGTGTGCCTTTCCAAATCATGTCCAATCATTTGAATTTACCACAGGTGGACTCCAATCAAGTTGTAGAAACATCTCAAGGATGATAAATGGAAACAGGATGCACCTGAGCGCAATTTCGAGTCTCATAGCAAGCATCTGACTACTTATGTAAATAAGGTATTTCTGTTTTACGTATTGAATACATTTGTAAACATTCTAAAAACCTGTTTTTGCTTTGTCATTATGGGGTATTGTGTGTAGATTGTTGAGGATTTTTTCTTTTTTTAATCCATTTTAGAATAAGGCTGTAACGTAAGAATATGTGGAAAGAATCAAGGTGTCTGAAAACTTTCTGAAGGCACTGTATATGCTATTTGTATTTGTTATGGATCCCCATTAGCTGCTGCCAAGGCAGCAGCTACTCCTACTGGGGTCCAGAAAAATTAAGGCAGTTATACAATTTTAAAAACATTACAATACATTCACAGACTGTGTGCCCTCAGGCCCCTACTCCACCACTACCACATATATACAGTACAAAATCCATGTGTATGTGTGTGTATAGTGCGCATGTTATCGTGTGTGTATACATGTCTGTGCCTATGTTTGTGTTCCTTCACAGTCCCCACTGTTCCATAAGGTGTTTTTTTCATTCTAATTTTACTGTTTGCATCAGTTACTTGATGTGGAAAAGAGTTCCATGTAGTCATGGCTCTATCTAGTACTGTGCCACTTTCATTGTCTGTTCTGGACTTGGGGACTGTAAAGACACCTCTTGTGGCATGTCTTGTGGGGTATGCATGAGTCCGAGCTGTGAGCCAGTAGTTCAAACAGACAGCTCGATGCATTCAACATGTCAATACCTCATAAATATAAGCAGTGATGAAGTCAATATCTCTTCCACTTTGAGCCAGGAGAGGTTATCGGCCATACTACTAATATTAGCTCTCCGTGTACATCCAAGGGCCAGCCGTGCTGCCTTGTTCTGAACCAATTGCAATTTTCCTAAGTCCTTTTTTGTGGCACCTGACCACATGACTGAACATTAGTCCAGGTGTGACAAAACTAGGGCCTGTAGGACCTGCCTTGTTGACAGTGCTGTCAAGAAGGTAGAGCAGCGCCTTATTATGGACAGACTTCTCCCCATCTTAGCTACTGTTGTATCAATATGTTTTGACCATGACAGTTTACAATCCAGGGTAAATCCAAGCAGTTTAGTCACATCAACGTGCTCAATTTCCACATTATTTATTACAAGATTTAGATGAGGTTTAAGTGAATGATTTGTCCCAAATACAATGCTTTTAGTTTTAGAAATATTTAGGACTAACTTATTCCTTGCCTTCCACTCTGAATCTAACTGAAACTCTTTGTTAAGTGTTGCAGTAATTTCAGTCGCTGTAGTAGCTGACTTGTATAGTGTTAAGCAATTTCATAAATGTGTCAAGTGCATTGTCTGTTTGCTCCTCATTACACACCACGGACCAACATATATTCTATACATCAATAACATAGGCATCACTACAACACTTATTGTATGACCTCTTATACACTATATTAGGCCCAGCCTTAGAAACGTTGGTTTTCCTAGATATGGCTACAATATTGTCATCACTACATTCGATGGATCTGGATACTGCTTTCAAGCAAATTTATGCAGCATTAGTAAAGATGTGATCAATACATGTTGATGATTTCATTCCTGTGCTGTTTGTAACTACTCGGGTAGGTTGACTGATAACCTGAATCAGGTTGCAGGCACTGGTTACAGTTTGAAGATTTTTCTTGAGTGGGCAGCTTGATGAAAGCCAGTCAATTTTTAACCTGTTGGGGCTACAGGTTAGCAATGAACCCCGAGTCGGGATTGCTAACAAGGCTGGAAATTCAAAACATCAAAAATCGAATAATTTCAATTTCTCAAACAATCAACTATTTTACACAATTTAAAAGATAAACATCTCCTTAATCTAACCACATTGTTCGATTTTCAAAGAGGCTTTACGGCAAAAGCATAAAGTTAGATTATGTTAGGACAGTACATAGCCACAAAAGTACAAACATCCATTTTCAATTCAAGGTCAGGCGTCACCAAAAGCAGAAACCAGCTAGAATTATGCACTAACCTTTGTCAATCTCCATCAGATGACACTCCTAGGACATTATGTTATACAATACATGCATTTTTTGTTCCATCAAGTTCATATTTAGATCCAAAAACAGCATTTTACAGTAGCGTGAAATTCAGATTTTTTTCTTCTCTGAAATGCTTCCGGTGAACATAAAATTACTATTCGAAAACATTGGTAAATTATAATATTGTCATTCAAAGAATAATATATTATCATCTCGTAATTGCTACCGAATGGCCAGATCTCAAAATAACTTTACTGGGAAATCACATTTTGCAATAAACGGGGTGCTATGCTAAGAACAATAAGCTATGCTATACAGTTAGCATCATCTAATATCGATAATAACATTGTAAATATCCCCTTACCTTTGATTATCTCCATCAGAAGGCACTGCCAGGAATCCCAGTTCCAGAACAAATGTGGTTTCTTTTGACAAAGTTCATAATTTATGTCCAAATAACACCAAGTAGTTAGCGTTCATTATGCTCCCACAAAACGTGGTGGGAGGGGGTGTAAAATCCCGCCGAAAAGCTAAAAAAACCTAGTAAATAATCTATTTACGTTCGTTCAAACATGTCAAACGTTGTTTAGCATTAATCTTTTGGTCCATTTTTAACGTTAAACATCAGTAATATTTTCACACAACCTATCCTATGTCTAGATAAACAATTATGACAAACTCACGCTTCTCAGATTTATGCACAGGCGCAAAAAAATTAAGTGACGACATGTCAACTTCCTTGCATTCTAATTTGCTCTCTGTTTATCATAGACGCTTCAAACAACTTTATAAAGATCGTTGACATCTAGTGGATGCCGTAGGAGTTGCGAAATGAATCCTTTCTCACTATGGTATCTATAAAACAATGACACTAAATAGTACAGTCACAAAATTCACATTTTTTTAAATCTATTTTTCACAGGTTTTTGCCTGCAATATGAGTTTTGTTATACTTACAGACACCATTCAAACTGTTTTAGAAAATTCAGAGTGTTTTCTATCCGAATGTGTTAATAATATGCATATCCTAGCTTCTGAGTTGGTGTAGGAGGCAGTTAAAAATGGGCACATATTTTTTTCAAAATTTCTCAATACTGCCCCCTAGCCCCAACAGGTTTTAAATCACCCAGAAAATATCTGTTTGTTGATATCACATACATTATCAAGCATTTCACACATGTTATCCAGCTGCTGACTGGTAGCACTTGGTGTCCATAGCAGCTTCCCACTAGAATGGGCTTTAGGTGAGACAGATGAACCTGTAGCCATATTACTTCAACAGTATTTAACATGAGATCCTCTCTAAGCTTTACAGGAATGTGGTTCTGAATATAAACAGCAACACCTCCACCACTGGCATTTCTGTAAATGTTATGACTTTGTATTCCTACCAGTGTACCATCAAAGGTATTATCTAATTGAGTTTCAGAGATAGTCAGAATATGAATGTCATCTGTTATTAGCAAATTATTGATTTCAAAAACATTGTTTCTTAAACTAAATATGTTAACGTGGGCTAATTTGAGCGCTTTTCTTCTGGGGTACTTACTTGCTTTCATTGTTTTACTGGGAAGCTTAGCAGCAGTAGATGTGCTCATGTTATTTATGTTAGTGCAGAGTGAGCTGCACACAGTGGACTTCCTCCTAGGGCACACCGGTTTAGTGCTAACAGTATAAATCTGGTTCATAGGTACAGGATTACTGCATACATTAGCTGTAGGATCAGTAGAGGTATTCAGGGCAGTTAAAGGGAGATAAATTAGGTTGTTTGTATTGTGTCTACCGACGCCGCTGGTGTAATGTACATTTGCTGAAGCATTATGACAACTCTGCGTCACAATGGTAGGGATTAGCTGAGCTGGGTTTGAGTCATTGATAAGTCATTGTCTCTACACAGCCTTATAGTGCTGTGAAAGGATCCAGGAACCTGCGTCACAATAGTAGGGATTAGCTGAGCTGGATTTGAGTCATTGATAAGTCATTGTCTCTACACAGCCTTATAGTGCTGTGAAAAGATCCAGGATTCCAAATGATTTGGGTGGATCCCATATCCTCCTTATAAAAACTGTTTTGTTTCCAAAAGGTATCAGCATTTTCAAAAAATGTATACCCATTGAGCTGCAGTAATCACATAGCCAGTTGTGAAGAGAAAGAATCCTGCTAAAGTGTTCAATGCCATGATTCAGAGAGGGCACAGGGCCAGATATGATGGGTCTTTTATTAGTGTCTAGCAGATAGTCAATCAGCTCTTTGAAATCCAGTTTCAACTGTTCAGAGCTGCCCTTCATAATGCCATTAAAACCCACCGAAATTACGACTGAATCGATGCCCTGCGTAGTACATTCAGGAGCAGCTTAGTAATGTCATTTACTCCAGCTCTGGGATAGAACACTGTTTTTGCACCAGGAACAGTCACATTTCTTACCATGGAGATGCCCAGAATCACGGCTGGCTAGAAGGACGAGGAAATACGCCCACTCCCACTGTTACAGCAGTCGTCAGAAGGAGTGGACCAAAGCGCAGCGTGGTAAGTGTTCATAATTTATTATATATAATGAAACACTTAAACAAAGAAACAAAACGAAAGCCAACAGTTTTGTCATGTCACTGATAACAAAACAGAAAACAACTACCCACAAACACAGGTGGGAAAAGGCTGCCTAAGTATGATTCCCAATCAGAGACAACGATAGGCTGCCTCTGATTAGGAACCATACTCGGCCAAAACAAAGAAATACAATACATAGAATGCCCACCCCATATCACACCCTGACCTAACTAAACAGAGAAAAACGTCTCTCTCAGGTCAGGGCGTGACACCCACGCTCCTCAGGATTCAGAGAACCCTTTATGGATGGGCGAGAGGCATGGCTATGCCATAGCAAAGCCATGCATCGTCTTACTACAACTCTTTTCATTTTTTATCCTGTGTTAGGAAATTACTAGAGAGAATTTCATTATACTCAGCAGAGAATAAAAAGAGAATAAAAAGGTTTTGTTCGGAAGTGTCTTACGTTCGCTAACGTGTGATCGAAAAAAAGTGGCCGCCCTGTGGAGAGTGAATAACTATATTGTCGTGTGTGTCGTATACATGTTTGCAGAGAGTTAATCATACCTGCATCAGCACTAGTTATCAAAGCTAAATGTGCAGGGGAGCCATCTAACTTTTTGGTCTCTAACAAGCCTGCTGTTTGAAACAAGACAACTAATTTCTTTTCAAACTTGGCAATTACAGAGACAAAGAAAAGTTCTGCAGAGTTTTAACATTAATCATAGCCAACAGAGAATAGGGGGGTTGGGAAATTAAAATGAGTTTTGGAGCTTGGGGGTGTATTTCCAGTTTCCATTTCCACCACAATAGAATTAATTGACAAAAAAAATATTTCCTTAGTGTTCTCATTTTTGTTTAGTATCATCCTGGCAGAAAGTCACAAACAATATCTAATGAATGGAGTTGTTCTTTCACTGAGTCAGGGCAGCTATATCTGGAAATGAGGTGTACTTTAATATTGTATTTTTTTTGCAAGGCAATTTAAAAAGCATCATTACAATGTTCCAAGAAATAATCCCACAAATAGTTCCACAAACAGGGTTACAGCACTTATCCATCCTCAGACATTTGTACAGGACTCTCCGGCTCTGACTGAATCATCATTGAGTTCTGCACCAATCCCCCCCAAAATTATAGTCTGTAATGTCCATTCAAAACATTTTATGGACACAAACCACACAATACTTGAAGAATCAATAATGCATTAAAAAACATTTTTTATTATTTAGTAATGTTGAGGTGTAATTTATTAGGCCCAAATCAGGATGGGGAGACCACAATATGTTTGGTTTTCTGTGGCTATCCAAAGAGCATGTCAGTTTATACCTGGAATTGACCTAAGTCAGTGGACAGGCTGCTAGTGAGAAAATACAATTAGGAACCGGTCTGATCCCTGGTTCTCCCTGTCTAGGACAGAGCATCACTTTGGCCTTCACAACTAACTCCATCAGGGTAGGTCTTCCTGCATTTTCATAGTGCCATCAGAAAGTATTCAGACCCCTTGACTTTTTACACATTTTGTTGTGTTACAGCCTGAGTTTAAAATTGATTATATTGAGATTGTTTTGTCACTGGCTTACACACAATACCCTATATTGCCAAAGTGGAATGATGTTTTTTCAAAATGTTTACTAATTAATAAAAAATGAAAAGCTGAAATGTCTTGAGTCAATAAGTATTCAACCTCTTTGTTATGGTAAGCCTAAATAAGTGCAGGAGTAAACATTTGCTTAACAAGTCACATAATAAGTTGCATGAAATCACTCTGTGTGCAATCATTTTGTTTAAGATGATTTCTGAATGACAGCCCCATCGCTGTACCCCACACATATCATTATTTTTGAGGTCCCTCAGTCATGAAGTGAATTTCAAACACAAATTAAACTACAAAGACCAGGGAGGTTTTCCAATGCATCACAAAGAAGGGCACCTGTTGGTAGATGGGTAAAAATAAAAAAGCTTTGAGCATGTTGAGTGTTAAAACAGACAGCTTCAGTCAGCTGATTCTAGCCATCCTTTATGGTTAGTTCTAGTTGGGCAGCTTCATCCAAATACTTACAGTATCACCACATCTCGTTCAGCTTATCAGCAGCCTTGATTCCCAGGACTTCAGTTTCAGTTGGTTTATGACCCCAGCACGCTGTGTGGTCATCCTGATGAGCACTTCCACAGTTTTCCCTCCTGCGGATTGAATTCCTGAACCACATAGTTATGTCAGTTCTCACTGGAGATGATTCTCAGTTATCTGAACCATGAGTGGTCAGATGTGTGTGTGATGTGTGAATGTGGACATCTTCTTCCATTAAACTCCCCTTAACCTGGACATCCGCCTTATCCTTCTTCTGACCAGACATTCTGTAGTGGTTGCTACCGGCCAGCACCTAACGTTTCTTATTATATTCATGGTCCTTCGATTCTCTACCCTAACCCTTTTCAGTGAGGTTATTAATTACACTTTGGATGGTGTATCAATTTTTAAATTGATTTTACTTTTATTTAACCTCTATGGGCTAGGTGGGACGTTAGCGTCCCACTCTATTCAACAGCCAGTGGATTCGCGTGGCGCGAAATACAAATACCTCAAATGCAATAATTTCAATATTTCAAACATATGACTATTTTACACCATTTGAAAGATAAGACTCTCGTTAATCTAACCACATTGTCCGATTTCAAAAAGGCTTTACAGCGAAAGCAAAACATTAGATTATGTTAGGAGAGTACATAGACACAAATAACCACACAGCCATTTTTCAAGCAAGCATATTTATGTCACAAAAACCCAAAACACAGCTAAATGCAGCACTAACCTTTGATGATCTTGATCAGATGACACTCCTAGGATGTTATGTTATACAATACATGCATGTTTTGTTCAATCAAGTTCATATTTATATCAATAAACAGCTTTTTACATTAGCATGTGATGTTCAGAACTAGCATTCCCACCGAAAACTTCCGGTGAATTTACTAAATTACTCATGATAAACGTTGACAAAATACATAACAATTATTTTAAGAATTATAGATACAGAACTCCTTTATGCAATCGCTATGTCAGATTTTAAAATAGCTTTTCGGCGAAAGCACATTTTGCAATATTCTGAGTACATAGCTCAGCCATCACGGCTAGCTAATTTGACATCTGCCAAGTTCGGAGCAACCTAAACTCAGAATTACTATTAGAAAAATTGGATTACCTTTGCTGTTCTTCGTCAGAATGCACTCCCAGGACTGCTACTTCCACAACAAATGTTGTTGTTGTTCCAAATAATCCATAGTTATGTGCAAATACCCCCGTTTTGTTTGTGCGTTCAGGTCACTATCCAAAGGGTAACGCGCAAGCGCATTTCGAGACCAAAAATTTCAAAATGTTCCTTTACCGTACTTAGAAGCATGTCAAACGCTGTTTAAAATCAATTTTTATGGTATTTTTCTCGTAAAATAGTGATAATATTCCAACCGGACAATGCTGTATTCATTCAAAAAGGAAGAGAAAAAATGGCGAGGTCTCGTGAACGTGCATTTCCAATCTCTTAGCCACCAGGCAGTCCACTGACAAACTGTGCTCCTGTACTCTGCCCGGAGACAGGAGACACGTCAATCCGCTTTCTGAACGCTTTAGAGAGCCAATGGAAGCCTTCGAAAGTGCTACATAACCCCACGGGCACTGTAGTTTCGATAGAGAAGCAAAGGGAGAACTACAAAATTGCAGACAGACCACTTCCTGCTTGGAATTTTCTCAGGTTTTTTGCCTGCCATATGAGTTCTGTTATACTCACAGACACCATTCAAACAGTTTTAGAAACTTCAGAGTGTTTTCTATCCAAATCTACATATTCTCATTTCTAGGAAAGAGTAGTAACCAGTTTAAATCGGATACGTTTTTTATCCGGCCGTGAAAATACTGCCCCCTAAGCCCAGACAGGTCAGTTGAGAACAAATTCTTATTTTCAATGACAGAGTTAACTGCCCCTTGTTCAGGGGCAGAATGACAGATTTGTACCATGTCAGCTCGGGGATTAGAACTTGCAACCTTTCTAGTTTGCTAGTCCAACACTCTAACCACTAGGCTACCCTGCCACCCCAATACACCAAGTCACCACAAAGATACTGGTGTCCTTTGTAACTCTGTTGCCTGAGAGGAAGGAAATCGCTCAGGGATTTCAACATGAGGCCAATGGTGACTTAATAAAACTACAGAGTTTATTGGCTGTGATAGGAGAAAACGTAGGATGGAAGTTGGAACATCCTAATTGACAACGTGAAAAGAAGGAAGCCTGTACAAAATACAATTATTCCAAAACATGCATCCTGTTTGCAACAAGACACTAAAGTAATAGTGCAAAGCAATTGGGCAAAGCAATTCAATTTTTGCCCTCAATACAAAGTGTTATGTTTGGGGAAAATCCAATCCAATACATTACCGAGTACTACTCTCCATATTTTCAAGCATAGTGGTGGCTGCATCATGCTATGGGTAGGATTTTAATCATTAAGGACAGGGGAGTTTGTCAGAGTAAAAAATCGACAGAATGGAGCTAAGCACAGGCAAAATCCTAGAGGAAAACATGGTTCAGTCTGCTTTCCACCAGAGACTGGGAATTGAATTCTCCTTTCAGCAGGATAATAACCTAAAACACAAGGCATAATCTATACTGGAGTTGCTTACCAAGAAGACGGTCTAATGATGTTCTGTATTATGTAATTCTGTATTATGTTTTATGTTTTGTGCGGACCCCAGGAAGAGTAGCTGCTGCTTTTGCAACAGCTAATGGGGATCCGAAATAAAATACCAAATACCAAATGTTTCTGAGTGGCCAAGTTACAGTTTTTAGTTAAATTTGCTTGAAAATCTGTCAGGACCTGAAAATGGTTGTCTAGCAATGATCAACAACCAATTTGACAGAGCTTGGAGAATTTAAAAAGGAATAATGTGCAAACGTTGCACCATCCAGGTGTAGAAAGCTCTTAGAGACTTACCCAGAAAGACTCACAGCTGTCATCGCTGCCAAAGGTGCTTCTACAAAGTATTGACTCAGGGGTGTGTATTTATTTTCAATAATTCTGCAACATTTTCTAAAAACATGTTTTTACTTTGTCGTTATGGGGTACTGTGTGTAGATTGGTAAGAAAACCCCCTGATTTAATACATTTTGAATTCAGCCTGTAACACAACAAAATGTGAAATAAGTCAATGGGCATAAATACGTTCTGAAGGCACTGTAGCTGGTTTAGCTCTCTCGTTATCTCTTAGTGTATGTAATTAACTAGTTATTAACCAATGATAAAGTAATTCAGGGAGCAATGAGTCATATTCAGTATTTTGGTAAGGGCACATTGGTGATTCAATTCGTACAGTCAGAGTTGCTTCCTTAGACATCGTTTGTTCTATGTTTTCCTCTGTCAGTGTACTTGAGAGCAGAGGAAGAATTTGAGCTTGCTGACAAATTTGTTGAGAAGTTTCTTCATTCCAGAATATCTTTCGTTACAGTAAGTCAATAGTTTGTTTTGTGAGCTTGCAGAGAACTTCTGTCAGTTCACTTCCTTGACTTTCTAAATAGACACTTTGGAGAAGATTCCATTGCTGTTTGTGAATTCCAAGTCTGTATTCCAGGAATACTTTTTCCACAGAAGGCATAGCTATGGTTCCTTATATCCTCATGAGATGCTTTTTTTCTGACAGGTCCCCAAAGGAAGATGTTCCGCATGACAAATTAAGAGTTTCTTTCAATAACGATATATAGCCATTTTCAGAAATGTTGGAAAATTATTGTTTATTGTTAAAATAAATTATGAAAGAGATTGGAGTTTTTACACAACTCAATATTAGGAAGATGTTGCTAATGTTTGGTATACTCAGTGTTCTGTTTCAAATGTGTCACTTGAAGGTTTCATTTCAGAGAAACAAATAATGTATATTTTTTACATTTTACACAGTCAAATGTAACAAATAGCATTCTTTTTATAAAGAACTATACAAATAATATATTTGAAACAATATTTATAGTCTATTCACACACCTGTGCATCAGTCTAATTAACATAAGAAAATCAAAATCAGTCAGCTAGAGTTTGGCTGCGTCTCAATCCACTGCATCCACCTATGTCGGGCTTTCGCATCTGCGCTGGAAAGTGGCAGAGATACAGTGCTGTTTGTCAGACCAGGACACATCCCAAAAATCGGTCTTCTCATGAAAACGTCTGTAGTGTCTGAATGGTTTGGCCTACTAACTAATATAACCAAATAGAAAGATGTAAAGATGAGACTCTCACGAACACGGTGATGTTCTCCTCTATGACCCACACGGAACTCGTCTGAAGTTGGTACCGCCGATGTGCCAACTTCTGTCTGTAGCATCCAAACCATTTTGGCCACAAACTAATATGACCCCACTATGAACACAAGTGCCATGGGACTCGTCTGAAGGCCACCAGGTAATGGTTTAAAAAATGAATGGAAGTATGGAGGTAGTTTTGTGCCAACAAACAAAAAAGGGGGTAAATATGTGTATTTCTAAAATATTTCCTGAGCTTTCTTATTTCTCCTAGATTTATGACAGACTCTTCAAAACCTTATTCCTTATCATTTATTTTTTGACTGTCTTTTTTGCAATTGATGATGATGTTATTTAATGAGTTTCCATGGGCTGTAGTAGTAAAGATCAAATTCAATATTTTATAATATATTTTTACAAATATTTTTCGGGGGATACCTGCAGGGATCCTAAAAATGTAAATCCAATAGATAAATGATCCATGGTATGACATCTTAAAACAATTCCATATGTTTACATTTTACATTTAAGTAATTTAGCAGATTCTCTTATGCAGAGCAACTTACAGTAAGTGCATTAACCTTAAGATACGGAGGACAGGGTGTCACGTCCTGACCAGCAGATGGAGCTATTGTATTAGTTTTGGGGTCAGGACGTGGCAGTTTTTGTATGTGAATGATTGTGTTGTTGATTGGGACTTCCAATTGAAGGCAGGTGTGTTGAGTTGCCTTTGATTGGAAGTCCTATATAGGTGTGTGTGTTTTTCTTTGGGGTTGTGGGTGGTTGTTTTTGCACTGCATTTAATAGCCTGCAGAACTGTTGCTGTTGTCACCTTTATTGTTTTGTCAAGTGGATGCTTTACTCCTTTTTTGAAATTAAATATGAGTATTCACATACCTGCTGCGCCTTGGTCTTCTCTCCATGACAACTTCTGTTACAGAACCACCCACCAAAGGACCAAGCAGCAGAAGAGGAGGAAGCCATGGGAGAAAAAAATGGAGGAATGGACCTGGCAGGACGAAAGACAATTCTGGGAGGACAAGTTAACCTGTTGGGTCTAGGGGGCAGCATTTGCACGTCTGGATAAAAAAAATGTACCCGATTTAATCTGGTTACTAATCCTACCCAGTAACTAGAATATGCATATACTTATTATATATGGATAGAAAACACTCTAAAGTTTCCAAAACTGTTTGAATGGTGTCTGTGAGTATAACAGAACTCATTTGGCAGGCAAAACCCTGAGACATTTTCTGACAGGAAGTGGATACCTGATGTGTTGTATTGACTTTAAACCTATCCCATTGAAAAACACAGGGGTTTAGGAATATTTTGGCACTTCCTATTGCTTCCACTAGATGTCACCAGCCTTTACAAAGTGTTTTGAGTCTTCTGGAGGGAGATCTGACCGAACAAGAGCCATGGAACGATGATGTCCCATTAGACACCTGGCGCGCGAGTTCATGTTGGGTACCCTCGTTCCAATACGTTATAAAAGAGTATGCATTCGTCCACCTTGAATATTATTCATGTTCTGGTTAAAAAAGGCCCTAATGATTTATGCTATACAACGTTTGACATGTTTGAATGAACGGAAATATATTTTTTCCCCTCGTTCATGACGAGAAGTCCGGCTGGCTTACATCATGTGCTAACGAGACGGAGATTTTTGGACATAAATGATGAGCTTTTTTGAACAAAACTACATTCGTTATGGACCTGTGATACCTGGAAGTGACATCTGATGAAGAGAATCAAAGGTCATGGATTATTTACATAGTATTTTCGATTTTAGATCTCCCCAACATGACGTCTAGTCTGTATCGCAACGCGTATTTTTCTGGGCGCAGTGCTCAGATTATTGCAAAGTGTGATTTCCCAGTAAGGTTATTTTTAAATCTGGCAAGTTGATTGCGTTCAAGAGATGTAAATCTATAATTCTTTAAATGACAATATAATATTTTACCAATGTTTTCTAATTTTAATTATTTAATTTGTTACGCTGACTTGACTGCCGGTTATTGGAGGGAAACGATTTCCTCAACATCAATGCCATAGTAAAACGCTGTTTTTGGATATAAATATGAACTTGATAGAACTAAAAATGCATGCATTGTCTAACATAATGTCCTAGGAGTGTCATCTGATGGAGATTGTAAAAGGTTAGTGCATCATTTTAGCTGGTTTTATGGTTTTGGTGACCCTGTCTTTGACTTGACAAAACATTACACACAACTCTTGTAAATGTACTGTCCTAACATACTCTAAATTTATGCTTTCGCCGTAAAACCTTTTTGAAATCGTAAAACGTGGTTAGATTAAGGAGATGTTTATCTTTCAAATGGTGTAAAATAGTTGTATTTTTGAAAAATTTGAATTTTGACATTTATTTGGATTCAAATTTGCCGCTCTTGAAATGCACCTGCTGTTGATGGAGTGCACCACGGGTGGCACGCTAGCGTCCCACCTAGCCCCAAGAGGTTAAGGGAGCTAAGGGAACCCGAGAGGCAGCCCCAACATTTTTTTTGGGGGGGGCACACGGGTAGTTTGGCCAGGCCAGGGAAGAGCCGTAAGCCAGCTACCCGTGACTACAGGGAGGTGCGTATGAGGTGGAGGGCGCCATGTTACGCTGAGGTACGCACCATCTCACCTATACGGAAGCACAGCCCAGTCCGCCCAGTACCAGCACCCCGCAGGTGCCAGGGCAAGGTGAGCATCGAGCCGGAAGGGGTGATGCCAACCCTGCACTCAAGACCGCCAGTGCGCCCTTTCGGTCCGGTGTTTCCCGCTAGACGCACTAGCATGGAGGTGCGTGTCTCCAGGCTGGCACGTCCAGTTCCAGCCCCACGCATCAGGAGTCTAGTGCGTCAGCCCAGCCTCGCCAGTCAACAGTCACCAGAGCTGCCCGCCAGTCAACAGTCACCAGAGCTGCCCGCCAGTCAACAGTCACCAGAGCTGCCCGCCAGTCAACAGTCACCAGAGCTGCCCGCCAGTCGTAAGTCGCCAGAGCTGCCCGCCAGTCAAGAGTCACCAGAGCCGCCCACTAGTCAGGAGCCGCCAGAGCCGCCCGCTAGTCAGGAGCCGCCAGAGGGGCCCGGCTGCCCAGAGCTGCCAGAGTAGCCAGACTGCCCGGAACTGCCAGAGTGGCCAGACTGCCCGGAACTGCCAGAGTGCCAGACTGCCCGGAACTGCCAGAGTGGCCAGACTGCCCGGAACTGCCAGAGTGCCAGACTGCCCGGAACTGCCAGAGTGCCAGACTGCCCGGAACTGCCAGAGTGGCCAGACTGCCCGGAGCTGCCAGAGTGGCCAGACTGCCCGGAGCTGCCAGAGTGGCCAGACTGCCCGGAGCTGCCAGAGTGGCCAGACTGCCCGGAGCTGCCAGAGTGGCCAGACTGCCCGGAGCTGCCAGAGTGGCCAGACTGCCCGGAGCTGCCAGAGTGGCCAGACTGCCCGGAGCTGCCAGAGTGGCCAGACTGCCCGGAGCTGCCAGAGTGGCCAGACTGCCCGGAGCTGCCCTCCTGTCCTCCGGCCCAGCCCGAGTGGCCCTCCTGCCCAGCCCGAGTGGCCCTCCTGCCCTCCGGCCCAGCCCGAGTGGCCCTCCTGCCCCCCGGCCCAGCCCGAGTGGCCCTCCTGCCCCCCGGCCCAGCCCGAGTGGCCCTCCTGCCCTCCGGCCCAGCCCGAGTGGCCCTCCTGCCCTCCTGCCCAGCCCGAGTGGCCCGCCTGTCCTCCGGCCCAGCCCGAGTGGTCCGTCTGCCAGGGTCAGCCCGAGTGGCCCGTCTGCCCGGTGCAGCTATCGGCGCCACCAAAGTGGGCGATGCCGAAGGTGGAGCGAGGTCCATGTCCTGCACCTGAGCCACCTCCAGGATAGGTGGGTTGGGGAGGGAGGGTGTAGCACAGTGCCGTCGGTGACGGCAGCCACCCTCCCTTCCCTCCCTTATTGTTTAGGGGTTAGTGTTTATGGGTTTTTTGTTGGTGTTTTCTGTTGGTAGGTGCATTCCGGGGTCTGCACCTTGAGGGGGGGGGGGGGGGGGGGGTACTATCACGTCCTGACCAGCAGATGGAGCTATTGTATTAGTTTTGGGGTCAGGACGTGGCAGTTTTTGTATGTGAATGATTGTGTTGTTGATTGGGACTTCCAATTGAAGGCAGGTGTGTTGAGTTGCCTTTGATTGGAAGTCCTATATAGGTGTGTGTGTTTTTCTTTGGGGTTGTGGGTGGTTGTTTTTGCACTGCGTTTAATAGCCTGCAGAACTGTTGCTGTTGTCACCTTTATTGTTTTGTCAAGTGGATGCTTTACTCCTTTTTTGAAATTAAATATGAGTATTCACATACCTGCTGCGCCTTGGTCTTCTCTCCATGACAACTTCTGTTACACAGGGCTTGTCTGTCCTCCGTAAATAGAAAACAAATTGTGCAGGCTACTTTTATGTAGGTTTTAGATTATGGTGATATTATCTATATGCATGCATCGGCAAACACATTAAAACCACTGGATGCTATTTACCATTGTGCACTCAGGTTTATCACGGGTGATAGTTACAAAACTCATCACTGTATCCTATATCAACATGTGGGTTGGGCCTCTATCTGTGAGGCGAGAGCAACATGCTCTCTTGTTTATTTATAAAGCACTTCTTTTAAAACTACCTCCATATATATCATCATTAATTTCCACTAGATATACTAATTTTAAAACCAGATCACAGATGTGGATTACATTAGAGACTCCTGCGGTCTCCACAGAGTTGGGTAGGACTGCCTTTAGTTCCTTTGCACCTTATTTATGGAACAAACTGCAGATCCAACTTAAGTTAGACACTCTGGTGTCCCTTGCCTATTTCAAAAATGTTATGGAGGATGAATATGATGTTGTCTGTGATTGTTTCTGTTGAATTGTGTCTTTGTTTTGTATGTTTGAAATGTTCTTGTCTGTATGCCTAAAACTGTACATGTCAACATGTTTACACAGGGCACAGCCGTAAAAGAGATCCAGGTCTCAGTCTGTTTTCCCTGTTAAAATAAAGATAATAAAAAAAAGATAGCTAGGTGACACAACCACATATCACAGTCAAATAAACAGCATATGAACATTCCATTCCAGCTAAACAGTTGATATGTAGCGTTTAGCATTTATTTAAACATTTTTTATACACATCTATAATCAATGAATAAAACATCTGAGAACAGTAATATTTTCCACACACATGTATAAGCAATAATTTCTGATGAAAAAACACAAATGTGAAAAATTGGTGGATATAACATTTTGGAAATCAACTCTTCAAATATAGCCTCCTAATAGCAAAGGCCATGTTTTCTATCTACAGTGGGCTCCAAAATGACTGGCAACCCTGACTGGCAATGCACAAACAATACTTAAAATAATATAAACAATATAATTATAGAGATAAACTCAAAATAACAACATGTGAAAAATACTGTACTTTATTAATGTTTCAATGGAACCCACCAAGATAATACAATTATTTAATACAAAACACATTTCACCAAAATCAAGGTTTCATAATTATTGGCACTCCTCATTTAGCACTTAGTGCCACCACCTCTGGCAAGGATAACAACATGGTCTTTTCCTGTAATGTTTGACAAGGTTAAGGAACACATTTGTAGGGATTTTGGACCATTCCTCTATGCAGATCCTTTCAAGATCCTTCACATTCTCGGGTTTGCGCTTCTCAACTGCCCTCTTCAACTCAGCCCACAGGATTTCGATTGGATTGAGGTCCGGCGACTGAGATGGCCATGGCAGAACATTGATTTTGTTGTCACAGAACCATTTCTGTGTGGATCTTGAGGTATGTTTTGGGTCAATGTCTTGTTGGAAAGTCCACATACGGCCAAGTCCCAGCCTTCTGGCAGAGGCAACCAGATTGTCAGCCAAAATTGCCTGGTACTTGGTGGAATTCATTATGTCATCAATCTTAACCAGTGCCTCTGGACCTCTGGAATTAAAACAGCCCCAAAACATCACTGACCCACCACCATATTTCACCGTGAGTATGAGGTGCCTGTCCTTGTATGCATCTCTGTTTTGACGCCAAACATACCGATGCTGACCAAAACGTTCCATTTTGGTCTCATCTGACCAGAGCACCTTCTTCCAGTCATAATTTAAATGACATTTGGAAAACTCCAAGCGCTTGCGTCTGTGTCTTGGGGTCATTAATTAAGGGTTTTCTTCTGGCAACCCTTCCAAAGAGCCTGTGGTTGTGGAGGTGGCGTCTGATGGTGATTTCTTTAAACCTGGTGACCCCAAGACGCCACCAAGGCCTGCAATTCTTTCACAGTGATTCTTGGGGATTTTGTTGCTTCTCTCACGATCCTCCTCCCTATCCTGGGGGGCAAAATGCATTTGCGTCCTCTACCCGTGAGGTTTTCAACTGTTCCATATCTTTTGATTTTTTGAATAATTGCCCTGACAGTGCTCAGTGGTATATTCAATCGTTTGTGGATATTCTTGTAGACTTTACCAGATTTATGAAGGTCTACGACCATCTGTCTCTTTTGAACTGCCAGTTCTTTTCTTTTCTTCATGGTGTTGGATGACAGTGGGATATTGCATGTGTGTTACCTCATTTTTATACCCTAGTGAAACAGGAAGTGATGTAATGGCTCAATATCGTTCCTTAACACTTAGATAAACTTAAATAAGTGGGATTTAATTCCTGGTTTAATGTTGGTAGATGTTATTTACAATAGTATTTAACGGTGCCATTAATTGTGAAACTTTGATTTGGAGGACAATTATTTTTAATTAAATCAATAAATGATTTTGTTGGGTTCCATTGAAACATTAATAAAGTACAGTATTTTTCACGTTGTTATTTTGAGTTTATCTCTATAATTATATTGTTTATATTTTTTTAAGTATTGTTTGTGCATTGCCAGTCAGGGGTGGCAGTAATTTTGGAGCCCACTGTATATGTTTGGTGATATGCCAAATATATTACAGAGGAAAACTGGTAGAGGGGAAGAATACTGAATTAATATTATTGTTATTAAGATGCATCTTTGGTAAATTGTTGTCTATTCAGTCACTGATCAGAGTCTCATCAGGAAAAGAGACCTTTAGCCAGTCTCATCAGGAAAAGAGACCTTTAGCCAGTCTCATCAGGAAAAGAGACCTTTAGCTATAGAAGCAGATCATCTTTAACTGATAGGACATTATTCACTTAAGTACAACAAGGTCATTTTCATCCAGTCTCCAGACTTTCTATTCTCCAACCCCAAAATACCTAGAGTCCATAGCCTAAAGTCCATTGTAAACAGCAGGGGACGCCACTGCTCAGATAAAGTACTCCTTCTTGCTCTCGTCCATGGCATCCTGCAGAGCCGGGTCGCCCCGGAGCGCCGCATCCGCTGTTTCGGCAAACTCAGTGCCCTTGGCCTCGTTGGTGTGGTAGGTGCCCTTGTGCCGGTACATATAGCGGATTACTACCACCGCCAGGCACACCAACACCAGGACCACAGCAGCAATGACAGCTGCAAATAGAGATGAGAATGTTATAGCAAGGACTTTTGCCTCACAATGACAATGGCAAAATACAATGGGGATTTTTTTTCACAATAGCCCACAATTCTGCACAGGTAGGACTTCGACCTTGAAGTGCCATTGATCTTTGAAATGGCAAGGTCATTGGAATGTATGTGGATCAGAAGAAGACTGCTCCCTGATTAGACGGTAAACACCAACCCAAAAAGGGATATACACCTCTAAAATACACATCAAGCTCCAACCTGCCAACAAAGTGCAGTGCAAAACAAAAGTTTGTTATGTAGTGTTCAGAGATTATAGGCCTAACCAGAGTGTACAGGCTTAACCAGGGTGTACAGGCTTAACCAGAGTGTACAGGCTTAACCAGAGTGTACAGGCTTAACCAGGGTGTACAGGCTTAACCAGGGTGCACAGGCTTAACCAGAGTGTACAGGCTTAACCAGAGTGTACAGGCTTAACCAGGGTGTACAGGCTTAACCAGGGTGTACAGGCTTAACCAGGGTGTACAGGCTTAACCAGAGTGTACAGGCTTAACCAGAGTGTACAGGCTTAACCAGGGTGTACAGGCTTAACCAGGGTGTACAGGCTTAACCAGGGTGTACAGGCTTAACCAGAGTGTACAGGCTTAACCAGAGTGTACAGGCTTAACCAGGGTGTACAGGCTTAACCAGGGTGTACAGGCTTAACCAGAGTGTACAGGCTTAACCAGAGTGTACAGGCTTAACCAGAGTGTACAGGCTTAACCAGAGTGTACAGGCTTAACCAGGGTGTACAGGCTTAACCAGGGTGCACAGGCTTAACCAGAGTGTACAGGCTTAACCAGAGTGTACAGGCTTAACCAGGGAGTACAGGCTTAACCAGGGTGTACAGGCTTAACCAGAGTGTACAGGCTTAACCAGGGTGTACAGGCTTAACCAGGGTGTACAGGCTTAACCAGAGTGTACAGGCTTAACCAGGGTGTACAGGCTTAACCAGGGTGTACAGGCCTAACCAGATTGTACAGGCTTAACCAGGGTGTACAGGCTTAACCAGGGTGTTCAGGCCTAACCAGGGTGTACAGGCTTAACCAGAGTGTACAGGCTTAACCAGGGTGTACAGGCTTAACCAGGGTGTACAGGCTTAACCAGGGTGTACAGGCTTAACCAGGGTGTACAGGCTTAACCAGGGTGTACAGGCTTAACCAGGGTGTACAGGCTTAACCAGAGTGTACAGGCTTAACCAGGGTGTACAGGCTTAAACAGCTGTTTCTCTGTTATTTTCAAATAAGAATTGTTCAATCAAAGTTCAACGTGATGTTTGCCAACAGTGAATGGTAGCAGTACTGTGATAGGAGAGACAGTTTGTCCTACAGTGAACCGTTAAGTTTGAAAGAGCTGCCTGAGGCAGAAAACCACAACTTGTGAAGATGTTTTGTGACTTAATTGTCTATTTTGTGGAATGCCAGTTTCTTGGTAATAAAAAGGCAGTTTCAGGCTAGATTCTAATTTGAACACATTACTGGCAGAAGAAGAACAGTGTCTTTTTAAATGCATATTTCGTGGTCTGTTACAGCTGTTGGCAGACAACGGCAATATTTTGTGCCATAAAAATAACAGTAGCATTACATTTTAAATTTGGCCCGTTGGTTGACTGACTTCAAAAAATGGCTTTATATAGCTCTGTTCCAAAACATTTAGCAGACTCTGCTTGCTCTCTGAAAGAAAGAGAAAGAGATGTCTTTGTGTTGCATGCATCACCATCATTAAATTTAGGAGGATGTCTGCCTCCAGCATCAAATCTCTCAGCAACATCAATGTGGATGAGGTTTGCAGAGGGAGGCAAGGCATGGAAGGCCTTTGAATGTTCTGAGCATGAGAGGAACTCTATTATAACTCACCTCCTAGTATGGCATCCAAGTATCCATCGTCCACGTCGTAATCTAAGAAGGCAAAAATAAAGGGATTTCAGATCATGTGCTAATATACTGTAGGTTACATACATAAGTTACATACAGTACAGTGTGTAGTTATTATTACCTTCAATTTATGCCATGTATCTTGAACCACATTCATATTTATTTTCCACAGACTTTTTTTAACATGTGAATCTTTCAGGAGGCTTTTTATAGACAGCTGTCTCCCTGGTGTGTGTGCAGAGAGGTTTTTCTGTATCTGTCACCGGGGGACAGACAAAACTCTCATTGGAGAAAGTGATTAAAGGTAATCATGAATTATAGCGCATGCAACATCTGCCCGCCTTGACTTGACTTTCTTTGAAGGACAGTGAAAGAGTCAGTCAGCCAGAGACGAAACTATGTCATCTATAAAAACACAACGTGAGATCCAAAATGGAGATCGATCCTCACACGCTTGAGAAAGCGCTATAGCTAAAGAAATATATTTTTTCTTCATTACATCCCCAAAGTGCGCAATTAAAAGGCAGCCTCATTAATGCCTAATCACCCAAAACATCTAGGTGTTCGCCCACTCATTAGATCCTCATCACGATGCAATGTTTACAATGTGGACATATTCTCAGCAAATAAAGGGGCATTACAGAACCTGTTCATTGGGACGAAGGGAGAGACATTTAACAACAGATCCCAGTGTGTACTGTAGTTACAGCCTAAGTGAAGCAGCTATGGTGGGAAAGGGACAACTCTTAACATCACCATGGGTGTGGCTCTTTCACTAACTAAATCACAATATTTTTCTTAAATTTTTCTTAAATTCAGAGCTTTAGGACTATGGACTTTGACAAATGCTTGCCTGTTCCAGGTGGCCTCGATATGCATGTATGAATCCCAGAACCGTCATTAACTCTTGATTGGCCATTTTAGATGTAGACTCACAGACCTTCTCTGCTCCCTGGAATATATAACATTACTCAGAATGCGAAAACTCAAAACACATAATCGAAAAATCAGTGGTTATGAAGGCTGCTACTACTGTACACTCAGACCTATGAATGTACTGGAATAGCAGGTAGGACTTGGTTGTGGAATGCAGAGCAAGAGTAAGAAGACAATATTACTTTCACTCCAGAAACGTATAATCATAATAGTCTCCTCACTGTCTAACTTTGTAGTAATAGTTGCTGAAACAATATTTTTACATAATTACACAACAGGTATAACTGATATATACTGCTCAAAAAAATAAAGGGAACACTTAAACAACACATCCTAGATCTGAATGAAAGAAATAATCTTATTAAATACTTTTTTCTTTACATAGTTGAATGTGCTGACAACAAAATCACACAAAAATAATCACTAGAAATCCAATTTATCAACCCATGGAGGTCTGGATTTGGAGTCACACTCAAAATTAAAGTGGAAAACCACACTACAGGCTGATCCAACTTTGATGTAATGTCCTTAAAACAAGTCAAAATGAGGCTCAGTAGTGTGTGTGGCCTCCACGTGCCTGTACGACCTCCCTACAATGCCTGGGCATGCTCCTGATGAGGTGGCGGATGGTCTCCTGAGGGATCTCCTCCCAGACCTGGACTAAAGCATCCGCCAACTCCTGGACAGTCTGTGGTGCAACGTGGCGTTGGTGGATGGAGCAAGACATGATGTCCCAGATGTGCTCAATTGGATTCATGTCTGGGGAACGGGCGGGCCAGTCCATAGCATCAATGCCTTCCTCTTGTAGGAACTGCTGACACACTCCAGCCACATGAGGTCTAGCATTGTCTTGCATTAGGAGGAACCCAGGGCCAACCGCACCAGCATATGGTCTCACAAGGGGTCTGAGGATCTCATCTCGGTACCTAATGGCAGTCAGGCTACCTCTGGCGAGCACGTGGAGGGCTGTGCGGCCCCCCAAAGAAATGCAACCCCACACCATGACTGACCCACCGCCAAACCGGTCATGCTGGAGGATGTTGCAGGCAGCAGAACGTTCTCCACGGCGTCTCCAGACTCTGTCACGTCTGTCACGTGCTCAGTGTGAACCTGCTTTCATCTGTGAAGAGCACAGGGCGCCAGTGGCGAATTTGCCAATCTTGGTGTTCTCTGGCAAATGCCAAACGTCCTGCACGGTGTTGGGCTGTCAGCTCAACCCCCACCTGTGGACGTCGGGCCCTCATACCACCCTCATGAAGTCTGTTTCTGACCGTTTGAGCAGACACATGCACATTTGTGGCCTGCTGGAGGTCATTTTGCATGGCTGTGGCAGTGCTTCTCCTGCTCCTCCTTGCACAAAGGCGGAGGTAGCAGTCCTGCTGCTGGGTTGTTGCCCTCCTACGGCCTCCTCCACGTCTCCTGATGTACTGGCCTGTCTCCTGGTAGCGCCTCCATGCTCTGGACACTTCGCTGACAGACACAGCAAACATTCTTGCCACAGCTCGCATTGATGTGCCATCCTGGATGAGCTGCACTACCTGAGCCACTTGTGTGGGTTGTAGACTCCGTCTCATGCTACCACTAGAGTGAAAGCACCGCCAGCATTCAAAAGTGACCAAAACATCAACCAGGAAGCATAGGAACTGAGAAGTGGTCTGTGGTCCCCACCTGCAGAACCACTCCTTTATTGGGGGTGTCTTGCTAATTGCCTATAATTTCCACCTGTTGTCTATTCCATTTGCACAACAGCATGTGGAATTTATTGTCAATCAGTGTTGCTTCCTAAGTGGACAGTTTGATTTCACAGAAGTGTGATTGACTTGGAGTTACATTGTGTTGTTTAAGTGTTCCCTTTATTTTTTTGAGCAGTGTACTTACAAAATGCATGTAGGCAATGTTGCTCAATATTTAGTTACAAAACTGCACTCTTTCAACTTACCCAGAAAGACTGTAACAACTGTAATCGCTGCCAAAGGTGATTCTAACATGTATTGACTCAAGGGTGTGAATACTTACAGTACCAGTCAAAAGTTTGGACACACCTATTCATTCAAGGGTTTTTCTTTATTTCTACTATTTTCTACATTGTAGAATAATAGTGAAGACATCAAAACTATGAAATAACACATATGCAATCATGTAGTAACCAAAAAAGTGTTGAACAAATCAAAATATATTTGAGATTCTTCAAAGTAACCACCCTTCGCCTTGATGACAGCTTTGCACACTCTTGGCATTCTCTCAACCAGAATAATTAGGTAGTCACCTGGAATGCATTTCAATAAACAGGTGTGCCTTGTTAACCTGTTAGGGCTAGGGGGCAGTATTGACACGGCCGGATAAAAAACATACCCGATTTAATCTGGTTACTACTCCTGCCCAGTAACTAGAATATGCATATAATTATTGGCTTTGGATAGAAAACACCCTAAAGTTTCTAAAACTGTTTGAATGGTGTTGTGAGTATAACAGAACTCAAATGGCAGGCCAAAACCTGAGAAGGTTTCAGGCAGGAAGTGGCCTGTCTGACAAGTTGTGTTTCATCTTGGCTCTTTTTATTGAAGACTGAGGATCTTTGCTCTAACGTGACACTTCCTACGGCTCCCATAGGCTCTCAGAGCCCGGGAAAAAGCTGAACGATATCGAGGCAGCCTCTGGCTAATACACATTATCGCTTTTGGCAAGTGGCCGATCAGAGTACTATGGGCTTAGGCGCGTGCCCGAGTCGACCCCATGCTTTATTTTCTTTCGTCTGTTTACCTAAACGCAGATTACCGGTCGGAATATTATCGCTTTTTTATGAGAAAAATGGCATAAAAATTGATTTTAAACAGCGGTTGACATGCTTCGAAGTACGGTAATGGAATTTTTACAATTTTTTTGTCATGAATTGCGCCATGCTCGTCACCCTTATTTACCCTTTCGTATAGTGTCTTGAACGCACGAACAAAACGCCGCTGTTTGGATATAACTATGGATTATTTTGAACCAAACCGACATTTGTTATTGAAGTAGAAGTCCTGGGAGTGCATTCTGACGAAGACAGCAAAGGTAATCACATTTTTCTTATAGTAAATCTGACTTTGGTGAGTGCTAAACTTGCTGGGTGTCTAAATAGCTAGCCGTGATGCCGGGCTATCTACTGAGAATACTGCAAAATGTGCTTTCACCGAAAAGCTATTTTAAAATCGGACATATCGAGTGCATAGAGGAGTTCTGTATCTATAATTCTTAAAATAATTGTTATGCTTTTTGTGAACGTTTATCGTGAGTAATTTAGTAAATTCACCGGCAGTGTTCGGTGGGAATGCTAGTCACATGCTAGTCACATGCTAATGTAAAAAGCTGGTTTTTGATATAAATATGAACTTGATTGAACAAAACATGCATGTATTGTATAACATAATGTCCTAGGGTTGTCATCTGATGAAGATCATCAAAGGTTAGTGCTGCATTTAGCTGTGGTTTGGGTTTATGTGACATTATATGCTAGCTTGAAAAATGGGTGTCTGATTATTTCTGGCTGGGTACTCTGCTGACATAATCTAATGTTTTGCTTTCGTTGTAAAGCCTAGTTGAAATCGGACAGTGTGGTTAGATTAACGAGAGTCTTGTCTTTAAAATGGTGTAAAATAGTCATATGTTTGAAAAATTGAAGTTTTTGCATTTTTGAGGTTTTTGAATAACGCGCCACTGGATTACACTGGCTGTTACGTAGGTGGGACAATTTGGTGCCACCTACCCTAGAGAGGTTAAAAGTAAATTTGTGGAATTTCTTTCTTTCTTAATTTTTTTGAGCCAATCACTTGTGCTGTGGCAAGGTAAGGGAGCTATACAGAATTTAGCCCTATTTGGAACAAAGACCAAGTCCATATTATGGCAAGAACAGCTCAAATAAGCAATGAGAAATGACAGTCCATCATTACTTTAAGACATGAAGGTCAGTCAATCCGGAAAATTTCAAGACCTTTGAAAGTTTCTTCAAGTGCAGACGCAAAAACCATCAAGTGCTATGATGAAACTGGATCTCATGAGGACCCCCACAGGAAAGGATGACCCAGAGTTATCTCTGCTGCAGAGGATTAGTTCATTAGAGTTAACTGCACCTCAGATTGCAGCCCAAATAAATGCTTCACATTGTTCAAGTAAGAGACATGTCAACATCAACTGTTCAGAGGAGATTGCGTGAATCAGGCCTTCATGGTCGAATTGCTGCAAAGAAACCACTACTAAAGGACACCAATTAGAAGAAGAGACTTGCCTGGGCCAAGAAACACGAGCAATAGACATTAGACCGGTGGAAATCTGTCCTTTGGTCTGATGAGTCCAAATATGACATTTTTGGTTCCAACCACCGTGTCTTTATCAAAGTTGCCCATCCCTGGTTTAAAGTAACTATCCAGTGTTTCCAGATTTTTATGAAATATTACTTATAATTAATTACAATATGAGTGAAAGAGTTTTCCTTCCAAATGTGTATTTACTAAGTATGTTAAAAAGCTGCTTTTCTTTGTTGGAATGGTGTAGGCGTACACAAACAACAGAATGGTGTGGGTGTATACCGGTAATAAAAAAATTAAAATATTAATGCGAGTAGGCTGCTAATTGGCCAGGTCATCCTCCTTTATTGATGAAATAGCAAGCATTTTTTAAATGGTCTGTTTAAGATACAAGTTTGAGGTGGGGTTTTTGAAGTGTTTTTTTCTCAAATTTGTGCTTTGGCCACACACAAATAGGATGAGGCAACAACATCTTTAGGGTATGAATTAACAGAATATGAACTTTTAAAAGTGAGATTTTCACTGGACAGTTACTTAAAGTTGCTACTAAGATGCTTGGTGAAATTCAGAGGCAGGCAAGCAGCCTATCCTATTTTAAAAGCAAAAATATATCCATCTATAATTCAGGGTAGGGGAACGGGTTAACGTTTTAACGGGTTAACTCTCCATAGCCGATGTGAGTAAGACCTTTAAACAGGTTAACATTCAAAAGGCCGTGGGGCCAGACGGAATACCAGGACGAATGCTCAGAGCATGCGCTGACCAGCTGGCAAGTCTCATTTTCAAACTCTCCCTGACCCAGTCTGTAATACCTATGTGTTTCAAGCAGACCACCATAGTCCCCGTACCTAAAAACGCCAAGGTAACCTGTCTAAGTGATTATCGCACCGTAGCACTCACATCTACAGCCATGAAATGCTTTGAAAGGCTGGTCATGGCTCACATCAACACCATCATCCCAGACACCCTGGACCTACTACAATTCGCATACCGCCTCCTCAGATGACGCAATCTCTATTGTATTCCACACTGCCCACACCCACCTGGATAAAATAAATACATATGTAAGAATGTTGTTCATTGATTACAGCTCAGGATTCAACACCATAGTCCCCTCCAAACTCATCACCAAGCTCAGGACCCTGGGACAAAACACCTCCCTCTGCAACTGGATCCTGGAATTCCTGACGGGCCGCCCCCCAGGCAGTGAGGGTAGGTAACAACACATCCGCCATGCTGCCCCTCAGGGGTGCGTGCTTAGTCCGCTCCGGTACTCCCTGTTCACCCATGACTGCGTGGCCACAAATGACCACGACACCATCATGTGCTGACGAAACTACGGTGGTTGGACTGATCACTAGGGATTAACACCGGGATTGTCCTGGGACCACTATTCACATTTCCTGAAAATATTAAATGACAAGACCCAGGAAATGATATAGCCCGAGCCCAGGCCTAGTCCGACATCGCAGAAATGAAATGAGCCTGAACACGAAAAAAAGCCACATTTCTAGAAAACAGTAGCCTATAGGTATTTAAACTGTTGCCACCTCGGCTGGCAGCGGAGTGAGGAGATGAGGAAAAAGCTCAGAGAGAGGAAAACTCACTTTAGTTATGATCAACTAAATGATTAAGATATTGAATAACGGGGGGGGGGGGGGGCTTTACTTGGCTCATCACGCTCTAGCAACTCCTTGTGGCGGGCCGAGCTCCTGCAGGCTGACTTCGGTAGTCAATTTCCTCCGACACGTTGGTGTAGCTGGCTTCCGGGTTAAGCGGGCGAGTGTTAAGGAGCGCGGTTTAGCGGGTCATGTTTCGGAGGGTGCATGATTCAACCTTCACCTCTCCCGAGCCCGTTGGGGAGTTGCAGCAATGAGACAAGATCGTAATCGAAATTGGGGTAAAATATAAAGATAAAATAAAATATTGGAATAAAGTAGGCTAATGCAATTGAAGTCATGTATAACATTTTTGCTTATACTGAAACTTACTGTAATATAAAACCACTATACTAATTTAAAGTTGTGTGTGGTCACCTAGATGATCATTTCAGCACCATTTTGATTGAGACAGCGCCATCGCACTGCTTTGAGACAACTGTGTCAGATTTTTGTTTTCACTGTTACTACGTTATTTTATTTGGCAACAGTTAGGCTGAGGAAATGTTAGATAAATGGAGGTGAGTGCTAATGATCATCTTTATTCTAGTTTGCTTATATATTAGCTGATCAGAACATTTTGCTAGCATGTTATACAAGTGGATTTTTCTCTTCAGCCTGTCCTACTCCCTACCAAAAGCTTGTGTCTGATAATCAATCAATATGATTTTGTTTCACTTAATCTCTTTGTATATTTGGTTAATTAACCTTTGGAACAAGTGGAAGTGGTAGCTAATTTATCTATCACTGATCAGAAACATTTAGCATACAATAATGTAGCCTAAATCAAGTGTATTTTGTATCTATTGAGTCACGTGGTAGCCTTACTGTATATAGCCTTATATTTTATTTTATTTATTTTTATTTCACCTTTATTTAACCAGGTAGGCAAGTTGAGAAAAAATTCTCATTTACAATTGCGACCTGGCCAAGATAAAGCAATGCAGTTCGACACATACAACAACACAGAGCGTAGGCTATTTACCTATTGTCCCAATCCCACTAAAACTCCAAATCCTAACTCCTGTGTTGCATGAAAATTCCTAACTTTATTCTGTAATCCATACATTGCATACTATGCATGTCAAAATACCACTGTAACATATTCCCCGGCTCGTATTGCTGCCCATAATATGAGAGCTTCGGTAGAGAATGTGTGATTAAAAAACAGTATGAGACTAGATGTGCATATTTTTTAAACAGAGTTGATCCCTGATACTTTAATATTTTAACTATTTCCACTTTTCATCTTCCCGTTATCTGTATAATCATCAACTTGATTTTGCCAAGTGAGAGATATTCTGTCATTCGTTGGAGGTTATCTAGCAAGCATAGCAACTTTTGTCATTTGACTTTTGTTTGACTGCCATTAGAAAGTTTGAATGAATCGGCAACGCTATCGCCTACTCAGGGTGCGCTCTGTTCGTCCTGTGTGTCGAGATAGCCTAGGCCTACAGCTGAAATGTGCTGAATTAATTGAGTAACATGATAATGCTCGGAATGAATGGCCTGTTTCGCAATTCACAACATTGTTTTTGGCGATCAAATGTACTCTTATTACTAAATATTACTTTCACTTGCTGTGAAATCTTTACATAGTGGCGCAGCAGGCAATGTGGTGCAGCGACAATCTTATTTGGGGAGAAGCCTGGCATAGTGCCCATATCTTGGTTGTAAACGCTTTAAATGACTCTGTGCACACACACTGGTCTCTATCCACATGCCTACACATACATAACATGCACACACATGCATAATGACGCCACACACACACTTTCACACTCACCACATGCGCTGATGCTACTGCTCCAATGTGGAAGACACATTTCAGTTTATTTGTGTTCAGTTGTACAGTGTGTTCGGAAATTATTCAGACCTCTTGACTTTTTCCACATTTTGTTACGTTACAGTCTTATTCTAAAATGGATTAAATAACTGTTTTTCCTCATCAATCTACACAAAATAACCCATAATGATTTACTCCCTGTATATAGCCGTGTTATTACCTGGTACTTCCTGTATATAGCCATGTTATTACCTATTACGTTCTGTATATAGCCATGTTATTACCTGGTACTTCCTGTATATAGCCATGTTATTACCTATTACTTCCTGTATATAGTCATGTTATTACTTGGTACTCCCTGTATATAGCCATGTTATTACCTGGTACTCCCTGTATATAGCAATGTTATTACCTGGTACTTTCTGTATATAGCCATGTTATTACCTGGTACTCCCTATATATAGCCATGTTATTACCTATTACTTCCTGTATATAGCCATGTTATTACCTGGTACTTCCTGTATATAGCCATGTTATTACCTGGTACTCCCTATATATAGCCATGTTATTACCTGGTACTCCCTGTATATAGCAATGTTATTACCTGGTACTTTCTGTATATAGCCATGTTACTACCTGGTACTCCATATATATAGCCATGTTATTACCTGGTACTCCCTGTATATAGCCATGTTATTACCTGTTACTCCCTGCATATAGCCATGTTATTACCTGTTACTTCCTGTATATAGCCATGTTATTACCTGGTACTCCCTATATATAGCAATGTTATTACCTGGTACTTCCTGTATATAGTCATGTTATTACCTGTTACTTCCTGTATATAGCCATGTTATTACCTGGTACTCCCTGTATATAGCAATGTTATTACCTGGTACTTCCTGTATATAGTCATGTTATTACCTGTTACTCCCTGTATATAGCCATGTTATTACCTGGTACTTTCCGTATATAGCCATGTTATTACCTGGTACTCCCTGTATATAGCCATGTTATTACCTGCTACTCCCTGTATATAGCCATGGTATTACCTGGTACTTCCTGTATATAGCCATGGTATTACCTATTACGTTCTGTATATAGCCATGTTATTACCTGGTACTTCCTGTATATAGCCATGTTATTACCTGGTACTCCCTGTATATAGCCATGTTATTACCTGGTACTCCCTGTATATAGCAATGTTATTACCTGGTACTTTCTGTATATAGCCATGTTATTACCTGGTACTCCCTATATATAGCCATGTTATTACCTGGTACTCCCTGTATATAGCCATGTTATTACCTATTACTTCCTGTATATAGCCATGTTATTACCTGGTACTTCCTGTATATAGCCATGTTATTACCTGGTACTCCCTGTATATAGCAATGTTATTACCTGGTACTTTCTGTATATAGCCATGTTACTACCTGGTACTCCCTATATATAGCCATGTTATTACCTGGTACTCCCTGTATATAGCCATGTTATTACCTGTTACTCCCTGCATATAGCCATGTTATTACCTGTTACTTCCTGTATATAGCCATGTTATTACCTGGTACTCCCTATATATAGCAATGTTATTACCTGTTACTTCCTGTATATAGCCATGTTATTACCTGGTACTCCCTGTATATAGCAATGTTATTACCTGGTACTTCCTGTATATAGTCATGTTATTACCTGTTACTCCCTGTATATAGCCATGTTATTACCTGGTACTTTCCGTATATAGCCATGTTATTACCTGGTACTCCCTGTATATAGCCATGTTATTACCTGCTACTCCCTGTATATAGCCATGGTATTGCCTGTTACTCCCCGTATATAGCTATGTTATTACCTGGTACTCCCTGCATATAGACATTTTATTACCTGGTACTTCCTGTATATAACCATGTTATTACCTGATACTTCCTGTATATAGCCATGTTATTACCTGTTACGCCCTGCATATAGACATTTTATTACCTGATACTTCCTGTATATAGCCATGTTATTACCTGTTACGCCCTGCATATAGACATTTTATTACCTGGTACTTCCTGTATATAACCATGTTGTTTTTGACTCCTAATTGTTATTTGTTATTCACTGTGTATTTCATTCCTTATGTCACTATTTCTTCTTTAACTCTGCGTTGTTGGAACTGGACCCATGAGCATGTCACTGTTAGTCTACACCTGCAGTTTACCAAGCATGTGATAAATTACATTTGACTTTATTTTATTTGTAGATCTGGGAGCCGAGGAGAGAGTTCAAATCCCTGATAAATTTGCCAAATTTGCCCGGAGTTGTCTCCTCATTAGCCTCAGATCCAAGATCTGCTCGCCGCTGCAACATGGAGAGTGGCACCGCCCGATGGGGACAGCTGAGCCACACCCAAGGGCAGATTTCTCTTCCCATCACCGGTACCCAAAGGGGCTGACAGGCAGGCCAAGGCGTGTTGGAAGGTGTTGGAGGGTGGTGGTGGGTATCGGGTGCCACAGAGCATGAGAGCACCATCATTCATCCCCTCCTCCTTCTTTCACTTCTTTCACACATTTCGCCAACACATCCGCAGAAGACCTTGCCCCGGGAGCGAGATACACTGCTTTCATCACATTCCCAGAAGTGGCGTTAATCTTGCCGAAAGCCGACTGTGAAGCAGGGCTGGTAAGTGTCTCCCTGTAGGAAGGAAGGGGGAACTGGAAGCCAAATTAATTCCACCCTGCAGGTCTATGGCTGACACCAGGCTGATATGGTATTCCCAGGAAATAAATAAAGCCTGGCTGCAATCTAGCTCCAGTAGCTCTTCGTCCCTAAATGGTGGTCCAATTTCAAGTTTCAAGTTTTCAAGTTTTATTCGTCACATGCGCAAGTACAGTGAAATGCTTAACTTGCAAGCCCTTCCCAATAGTGCAGTATAAAAACAACAAGAGAAATAAGGAATAAAAAAGGAGAATGTAAGCTGTATACAGGGTCAGACCCAGTACCAATTTAGTGGCCATTGTAAGGAAAAGTAAATCATATTAATTTAAATGTTAGATACTGTGAGAAGCAAGATGGAAGCCTATCACACTGCATGAACCAATCTTCATGAAAATTGTATCACGTAGTGTAGTTGTTTCTCTAATGTAGTTTCTAGCATGGGAGTATGGCAGTGGGACAGTCCGTTTCCTGGTTCCCTCTCTGGGCCAGCTGGCACAGGGCATGTCATTAATAGACTTGTGATAAGTCTTGAGAGGTAACCATGACAATAACAACACTCTTGGTTTTCTGGCAGCAGTCACACTTGAGGCCATCCGTGCTGTGACAACACAATAATGTTTCGAAATCAAATCAACAGTCGTCACGTTGTTGGTCATTTGTACTCGTTGGGTGAGTTGAGATGTTCATTTTGTTAGTTTATTGGCCCCAATAAAGTGGCAGAAGGAGTTTGGGAATAATCTTCAGCTCAGTCTGAGAAGTAGGGCCTATCAAACAACATGAGTTTGGGAGACTAAAATCAGAAGTGTTAAACATGGAGGCAATAGATATGAATTCTGCTAAAACTGCAAGGAGAATGGAAATAAAAAAACCCACCAACTCTTCAAAACTTATTTCGAATTTCAAGGATGGACAGACAGCGTTCAAAGACAGCATTCATATTTTCACCGTGTCTCGGTGGATTATAAATAAATAATTGAAAGGGTGTTTCTTTCTACTGTATTTCCCACCTGTTGTTGTCTGGTGGATATGACGGACTCCTGATTTCCTTCAGCAAACAGCTCAGCCGTGGCCCGCTGCCTGTGCCTAACTTAGGGTGAAAACATCCACTAAATGCTGGGCTAAACACCACTCTCTCTCTCCACATCTCTCTCGGCTCTTCCTCTTTGGGTGACGTTCCACAGAGATGGATGCTAATCTTGTATTATTCAACACGCGGAGGGCAGCTGTCTAAAAATAAAAAAACGAAGTGTCCTTTAAAATGAAATGCACACTTTTGGAGGTGTGGAGCAGGTGGAGAGGCTGTACCTTCGTTAAACATAATCGTATTGCAGTTCCTCTGGTGCTAAGAGTTATTTATTTATGTATTTATTTATTATACTGTGTACTTCATTTTCAGAATATATAAATATTGCATGTCGAAAAAGCCTACTGCATGTTCAATATACAACATTTGTGCTTGTGGATGAGCTACGCACCAACCATTATTAACACTTCTATTCTTAGTTATATCTTACATAAGTAACCATGAGCAATGATAACCACTCACACCAAATACTCCTCTGGTATTGAGACTGCAGGTCTTAGTACATAAACATTTTTTACTTCCTTCCAGCGTCAGGGTCGTAGAAAGCATTAAGATTTTGCTCCTGAGGAAAATGTTCAATGTTTAAATTTGCTGGCCAAAGGAACTTCATCCTCGCAGATGAGTTTTAATATGCGAAGTTCGCATCGTCTCTCCCTCTCAGACTCCTTTCCTGGGCTCCAAAACATATTTGACTTTTGAAAAACTTTAATCTATAATTAATTGTACATGTGATCTGAACCCTGCCTCTCTTGCACACTGCAGGTACTAAAAAAATCACTTTGGACTTGCTCATTCATTTTCCTCGTCACATCACGACACATTTCTTATTTATCCCCTGCAGTAAGAACACGGTCAGAGTAAGACTGGTATGGTACTGTACAACTAAAATAATATCGTAATGGACTATTTAATGAATAGGTAATAAATTGCTGACTGAAAAATGTAATTTAATCACCAGAGTCAGCAGTTCAAAGCTCTTTTTGAGGAACTGAAAGGCTGAGCTTACTGCTTCCATTCCATTAAGTCCAACAGTGGAACTTCTGGATAGACTACACAAAGGGCAGAATGGACAGGTATGTATGAGTGTGTACAATGGACTGCAATCCAGTCTTACTCCATTTTCTTGGTTACATGAACTTTGTTGTCAGAGAAAACAATCGTGCCCCATTAATCAAAATGGCTACTTTGTTTGAGCTGACCAAAGCATCCTTTTCTCTGCCACGTTCCAGACACATTTTTCCCCCTCAAATATTCTATTCATGCACTGACCTCCAAGTCACCTTGTGATAAGGATACGGAGGAAATGAAGGGTAGGGATGGGAGGGAGGCATCTTATCAGCTCTAAAACCATGCACACATGCAATTTTAAAGGGGATTCATATGAGAGGTTTGATTTGCCTCTGTGAGTTCATTAGCTAAATACAGATCCCTAATGGGAACTGCCATTTCACGTTTTCTTTATACCGTAAATGAACAATGTGAATGCTAGTTACTCTACTTTAGGACCCTGACAGTACTGACAGTGGACGGTATCTTCACTGATGAACTGTACATGTTCAGTATTACCAGAAAGCATTGTGTTGAGAGATCTCATGCAAAACACAGTTGAAGCTGCATGGCAGGCATTTAGGCTAGATATAGTCTTGCGTTGCTATACCTCCAAAATCACCTCCCAAGCCTGGTTCTCGGCGAGGCTAAGCTAGATATTGGTGTTCTAGTGCGTTCTGTATCAGCGATGCAGATTGATCATATTTTACATTTGTATTTTTTAATTTTATTTAACTAGGCAGTTAAGAACAAATTCTTATTTACAATGACGGCCTACCCTGGCCAAACCCAGACAACGCTGAGCCAATTGTGTGCCGCCCTATGGGACTCCCAATCACGGCCAGATGTGATATAGCCTGGATTTGAACGAGGGACTGTAGTGACGCCTCTTGCACTGAGTTGCAGTGTCTTAGACGGCTGCGCCACTCGGGTCTTGATAATAGAGGTTAATGACCGCCTGAGGGACAAAGCAGCAGAACGACTTCACATTTGAATAAAGTTATCTCTCTGAAAACGGCCTGCCAGGCATAACTAATCAACACATTCTAATGAGTTTCTTTCTTCTGCTGCTTTAGACTGGGTTGATTGGGAGGAGCAATAGTGCAGTCTCTTTTCAATGGCAGTAGATTCTTTGATGAAACTCAAGCAATGCCAGTGTAAAGGACGTCACGCTGCTTGCTTAGCGAGTACCACTTCCTCCTGATTCGGCTCACACCGAAGCTTGAACCCAGGAAGCTTGAACCCTCCGGAAGCATCTTAACACCAGCTGATGTCACGGGAAAAGAAAGCTATTCGCTGGCGCAAGTGGGGACACTTCAGACTGAGAAGTACCTTTCACTCATCTCCATGTGTTACACCAGTGCAATCGAGCAATATGGGAACATCGTTAATGAACTTGCAATGAGGTCTTTACAAACTACCGCAAAGCAATTATCAGAATAGTTCTGTCTACATGGGCAGAGAGAGAGAGGGAGGTAGTTTAAAGAAAACAGCTTCAAGGTTTCATTCAATCATGAAATCTTGCTGGGTATCTCAATCAACACAGAGTGTACAAAACAACTCATCTTCTTTTACTCAATCCATTTTGCAGATACATTAGGGCATTTTATATATGTGGGATCATAACAGCCAGCTGTTATCAGTGAATTAGGGTCCACTGAACAAACACAATTATCAGTAACCTTAGTCTACAAACAGTAGATAATGCACTGTCTGTGTTCAAGGTAAATTGGGATGTCGTCTGAGGTCTTGTAATTGTACCAAGGTTACTAAGTGAAGCTAATTTCTGGAGTGAAATTATGTATACAGAGTAAGGCCAGGCCTCATTGTAGCCTTGAGGGGAGTGGCGTAAAAGCCCAATTTATCATCCAGTTAGTGGGTGAAGTGTTGAGTTGGAGTGTATTGCTTGTCAGACACCTTTTTGTGTTAAACTGCACAGACTTCACAAACCTGTATTTTCAGTGTTGAAAACTTTTTATTATCAGGCCTCCGATCAACCTGGGGTGAAAAGCATATTTCTTCTGGCTGTAGGCGTGATTGTAAGAGAGATCCTATCAGAAAATGTGTCCTTGAGGGAGCACTTCTTGGGACCTGAGGTTGGGACCTGACCATGTTATGTGTTGTGTTGTAACAAGTTAACTATGCTCAATGTTGGTTTCTGGAAACCTACCCATGTGCCATGATCATCCTAAATGCCCCTTTTTCCTTCCACGGCTATTTCCCTGCTCATTGCTACCCTGACAACCCTTATCCGTTTTCAGACAGAGGATCAAATGCTGATCAGAACCAGAATTCTCAATGAAAACATTTCAATCACAGCTCTGTAAGGAAGCAAGTGAGCGAGTAGGCCAACAGCTGACAGTGTGAGGGATAGAAAGCTGACAGTGTGAGGGATGGAAAGCTGACAGTGTGAGGGAAAGAAAGCTGACAGTGTGAGCGAAAGAAAGCTGACAGTGTGAGGGATGGAAAGCTGACAGTGTGAGGGAAAGAAAGCTGACAGTGTGAGGGAAAGAAAGCTGACAGTGTGAGGGAAAGAAAGCTGACAGTGTGAGGGATGGAAAGCTGACAGTGTGAGGGATAGAACGCTGACAGTGTGAGGGAAAGAAGGCTGACAGTGTGAGGGATGGAAAGCTGACACTGTGAGGCATGGAAAGCTGACAGTGTGAGGGATAGAAGGCTGACAGTGTGAGGGATAGAAAGCTGACAGTGTGAGGGATAGAAAGCTGACAGTGTGAGGGAAAGAAAGCTGACAGTGTGAGGGATAGAAAGTGGAAGAAATGGAGAGAAATATAGGAAGAGGAGGACAAAGAGATGAGCTTGTAAGTATATACAAAGACAGGGAGAGGAAGAGTGAAAGGTAGAGGAAATAGAGGGGTGGGGTTTCCGTGCTGAGGCTAAAGGGAATTGGCAGAACTGCTTGTTTGTCATCCAGTGGGCTGTACTGGGCCCCTCCACTCCCCTCCACCCACTCCCCAGAACCATTACACTGAACCGTTACACTGTGTCTCAAATATTTGGCATTACTCTCCCTTTTCACTTATCTTGCTTCTCCCCCACATCCTCTCTGTGCTTTCCTCTGTCTGTATCCAGCTGTGTTCAGGCTTTCCTCTCGCTATCTCTCTCCCACTCTCTTAGACTCCATAGGCTCCATCTGCTAGTTTTGTTGCAAGATCAAAGTTCTCCTCCTACAATGATCTATGACAATGTTATCATCGGACTGCCATGGAATACTCTAAAAGTAATTAACCCGGCGAGGAAGCCTCTAGATTGGCATCTGATCATTTACGATGACACCATGACGACGGCTCTCAATAAAACATTGGATCCAACATCCCAGCTCTGACTAAGATAAAACAAATGATTTTTCTTCTCCTTGTAGCTTCACTTATTCATCGGACCCAGAGCTGTCATAGTGATGATGGGTTAGGATGCGGCCCAGATCCCCTCTCCGAGACCACCAGGAGCCATACAACCTATCCAATAACTTTACATTTTAGGTCAAAACCTCCTGGGAAGCACAGTGGTAACTTCATATAGTTGTGAGAAGGATAATAACAAAATTGATCATTTCATGATAATTATATCCTGTATATTCCAAACATTGTAAAATATATAAAAGTGTAATATATTCTCCTTGTCAGAAAACGACATGTCAAAATTCATGGGTGTGTAAAAAAATAAATAATAACAGTAATAATAGTCAGTGGCCTGAGTGACCAGCTAAGAATGATATATAACACTGTGGACACACATATTTCCTGAGTCAATGGGTGAAGCAGGGCTGTCCCTTTGCCCATCCTGTTTGATGACAATGTCCAATATCACACTTCAAAACAAAGACCGAAAATGATAACAAATACAACTGGAATTTATAAGTCGTTGGGAAAAAACTGAAATAATAGTAACGTGTTTACCAAGCACAAGGCCAGTTTAAAATAGTGTTTACCAAGAATAAGGTCAGTTTAAAATAGTGTTATCCAAGAACAAGGCCAGTTTAAAATAGTGTTGACCAAGAATAAGGTCAGTTTAAAATAGTGTTATCCAAGAACAAGGCCAGTTTAAAATAGCAGTTACCAAGCACAATATCTGTTTAAAGTGTTTACCATTTACAAGGTCAGTTTAAAATAGTGTTTACCAATCACAAGGCCAGTTTAAAATAGTGTTTAACAAGAATAATGTTAGATTTAAATAGTGTTTACCAAGCATAAGGTCAGTTTAAAATAGTGTTTAGCAAGCACAAGGTCAGTTTAAAACAGTGTTTACCAAGCACAAGGTCAGTTTAAAATAGTGTTTACCAAGCAAAAGGTCAGTTTAAAATAGTGTTTAGCAAGCACAAGTTAAGTTTAAAATAGTGTTTACCAAGTACAAGGTCAGTTACAATAGTGTTTACCAAGCAGAAGGCCAGTTTAAAATATTGTTTACCAAGCACAAGGACAGTTTAAAATAGTGTTTACCAAGAATAAGGTCAGTTTAAAATAGTGTTTACCAAGCACAAGGTCAGTTTAAAATAGTGTTTACCAAGCACAAGGTCAGTTTAAAATAGTGTTGACCAAGAATAAGGTCAGTTTAAAATAGTGTTTACCAATCACAAGGTCAGTTTAAAATAGTGTTTACCAAGCATAAGGTCAGTTTAAAATAGTGTTTACCAAGCACAAGGCCAGTTTAAAATAGCGTTTACCAAGCACAAGGCCAGTTTAAAATATTGTTTACCATAATGTTAAAATAGTACCAAACACAATATTAGTTTACAAGTGCATGAAGGAAAATGTTTTACCTTTTAGAGAGGTAGAAATAGAGGAAATGTATTGTTAATTACTGTGAGAGTTGACATGTGGAAGATTGTGAATGACCCATTGGTCACCAGGTGACATATATAGTTTTTAGCGACTGGGAAAGAATATTATGTTTCAGGGAGATCATATTGGAGAATGAAGCTAGAAGGGAAGCGAGGGCTGGAAAGCCCACGGGCCTACGGCCAAAACAGTTTGATGACCTACGATCTAATGAAGGTTTGGGATGATATTGTGTTGGACACATACAGTAGTAGCAGCATTGTTCTCCTGTTCCCTCATCTTTCCCTTTCTCCTTTACTTTGTTACAACATGGAATGAGGAATAGTGACAGAATAGATTTAGAAAGTCACACAACTTTAGAGAAAAAGGTGGTGCCCTGAATACGTGCCAATCATCAACCTTAAACAAATAGACACCCCAATAAACATGATTTAACCAGGCAGACCAGATTACAATTCCACTATGTTCCCGAAATCCTTACTTGACCTAACAGACCAAAGTGAACCAATCCCCCAGCTATGCCAACAGCGTTGCCCAGCCCCCACAATTGTTACTGAAATGTAGGCTATTAATACCCAACTTAACACATGTCCCTCGGCTGAGACACTTATTAGCCTTAAATCAGACACTGTCACCTGGAGACTTTGCCTCAGATATTTTCTAAAGGATTGATATTTGAGAAATGAAATCACTCCAGATCCTTTCAATTACCTCAGTGCTCTCCTGCAGGTTCAATAGCAGAGTCACACTACATCATTATGAAATCACACAGAGGGGAAATAAATGTAGGCAATGGGTTACTGGCAGCAGTAAGGAAGAACTCTCCCCCTGTGAATTATAGGAACGCAAGTAGTTGCCTTGTGTTTAGAGATGGAGTGGCTTATGAACAATAACAAAGATCTGTTTTATTTTGGAGAACAGCCACTGGCTGCACCATGCACTGTACAATCTAAAATAGGCTAATATACACAATAAAGAAAAGTTAGGGTTCATGAACTTTGAACTTTTACATTGTTTGAGACCATGGCGACCCAAAACCTTATGTAAACCTGTCTTTCATTAAATACTCTATCCTGCTGAATTGTTCTAGTCTGGGAACTGTTGTTAATGACTGTTGTTAATTCTCAAGATGGGGATATTTGCCAATTTTTTGGCAATATTACTTTAGTGCCTTGCCGCGAACAGGATGCTTGTTTTGGAATATTTTGTATTCTGTACAGGCTTCCTACTTTAAACTCTGTCAATTTGGGTTAGTATTGTGGAGTAACTACAATGTTATAGATTCATCCTCCGTTTTCTCCTATCTCAGCCATTAAACTCTGTAACTGTTTTAAAGTCACCATTGGCCTCATGGCGAAATCCCTGAGCAGTTTCCTTCCTCTCCGACAACTGAGTTAGGAAGGACGCCTGTGTCTTTGTAGTGACTGGGTGTATTGATACACCATCCGAAGTGTCATTAATAACTTCACCATGCTCAAAGGGATATTCAATGTTTGCTGCCAATGACTGGAACGAATTGCAAAAATCACTGAAGTTGGAATCTTATATCTCCCTCTCTAACTTTAAGCATCAGCTGTCAGAGCAGCTTACCGATCACTGTACCTGTAGACAGCCAATCGTAAATAGCACACCCGACTACCTCATCCCCATATTGTTACTTATTCTCTTGCTCTTTTGCACCCCACTATCTCTACTTGCACATCATCATCTGCAGATCTATCACTCCAGTGTTAATGCTAAATTGAAATTAGTTCATCTCCATGGACTATTTATTGCCTTACCTCCCTACTCTTCTACATTTGCACACACTGTACATATATTTTTCTATTGTGTTATTGACTGTACGTTTGTTTATGTGTAACTCTGTATTGTTGTTTTTGTTGCACTGCTTTGCTTTATCTTGGCCAGTTTGCAGTTGTAAATTAGAACGTGTTCTCAACTGGCCTACCTGGTCAAATAAAGGTGAAATAAAAATAAAATAAAAAATAAAATAATGTGACTTGTTAAGAAAATATTCACTCCTGAACTTATTTAGGCTTGCCATAACAATGTGGTTGAATACTTATTGAATCAAGACATTTCAGCTTTTAATTAGTAATTAATTTGTAACGATTTGAAAAAGATAATTCCACTTTGACATTGTGGAGTATTGTGTGTTGGCCAGTGACCAAAAATCTAAATGTAATCCATTTAAAATCCATTTTAAATTCAAGCTGTAACACAACAACATGTGGAAAAAGTCAAGGCGTGTGAATACTTTCTGAAGGTGTCCACACCCTTTCCTGTTTCTGTCTCCTCTTTCTTCTTGGTTTGCAGAGAACTCATCCCTCTATTTACTGGCTGCCTTGGGGGGTCATATCTGGCTGGGAATATAAAATGGAGACTATCGCTTCCAACCATATGGCACTGGCAACTGTGGAACACTGCTTTCCCTTTTCCCGTTCCTTGTTCTTCCTTGCCTTGTCGTGTAAAGGCAGCAGTTGTACCATTGCGGACCAGGTAAAGGGGGAATGGGAAGGGTCTGCGCCAGTTTTTTAATGGCTATGAAATCTTATGACAGGATCAGATGACTTGCTTCAGGCATGGTTGAAGCTGATTAGGGACAGATGGTGCCTTGTCCCGTGCTCCACGTTGCCTTACCGCCTATGGGGATGTGTAAAGAGGTTTGTTCTCTGCCGGGCTAACTATTATAGACACAAACAGACAGACCAGTGAATCAGGGAGAGAGACTGAGACAGATAAACAGATAAACAGAACTGTCTAGACCGTGGCAGATAGGTTCAGTGCCTGGCAAAGGCTGTTGCTATTTCATAGAAAAGCCTTGAAAGTTTGCTGCCATGGTTTAGACCTATTTAACTGTTTCTCAACTCTGCACCCATGGGGAATCCTTTTCATTTGATTAATTGAAAAAAAAATATATATATGTATTTGTAACTAAAATCTGAACCAACTTTTAGATATTACTAATAACATTTAGTTTGTGTTTAGATAGTGATGTGTGTGACACTTCGCACTGGGATTTACACTGCATGGGAGTGCTATAAACATCTCAGAGTTGTCTCTCTTTACCCTGGCTGGAATCAATTAAACACCTCTCCTGTCTCCAGAAACTGTCAGACGGACACTCCAAGGGAATTGGAAACTTAGTGGACAGCTATCCTCCAGGACCATCATCCAGCCTCCCTGCCAGGCCCCTGATTGGCTCTCCCTGGTGTGAAGCTAGCAGCAGCGTGAGGCAGAGAGGGAGAGTGTGAGGTAGTTGGTGCTGCTGGGGGCAGCACATCTGTCGTGTTATCTCAGGAGCATTGAGCTGATGGGATTGGGGGGATGGGGGAGGAGTCTCTGGGGGGGCTAAGATAAACAGACACTACAGAGATGCCTCTCTGGGATTGTTGTTGGGTCTCTCCCGTCTCGCCACACTGGGTTAGAACTCCCCCATCTCTCCTCAATTCCCTTTTGGACAAATAACTCCAACCCCTGCGGTTCCAAAGCCAACATCCTGCTCCAAGAAGATAGGAAGGGTTATTTCCTGTTTACTTTTACTCCAGTTTTCTTCATTTATTATGTTATTGATTTCTCCAACTAACCCATACATCCCAGCCTCAATCTACAGGTAACTGCTAAATAAAGGAAACTCCAAAATACAGTAAAGTGTCTTAATAGGGTGTTGGGCCAGCACAAGCCACCAGAACAGCTTCAATGCACCTTGCCATAGATTCTACAAGTGTCTGGAACTCTATCGGAGGGATGGGAAACCACTGTGTATCCCAAATTTACTCACGTTTCCTTTATTTTGGCAGTTACCTACAGTTGAAGTCAGAAGTTTACATATTCTTCAGCCAAATACACTTAAACTCAGTTCTTCACAATTCCTGACATTTAATCCAAGTAAAAATTCCCTGTCTTAGGTCAGTTAGGATCACAACTTTATTTTAAGAATGTGAAATGTCAGAATAATAGTAGAGAGAATGATTTATTTCAGCATCACATTCCCAGTGGTCAGAAGTTTACATACACTCAATTAGTATTTGGTAGCATTGCCTTCAAAATTGTTTAACTTGGGTCAAACATTTCGGGTAACCTTTCAGAAGCTTCCCAAAATAAGTTGGGTGAATTTTGGCCCATTCCTCCTGACAGAGCTGGTGTAACTGAGTCAGGTTTGTAGGCCTCCTTGATCGCACACACTTTTTCAGTTCTGCTCACACATTTTCTATAGGATTGAGGTCAGGGCTTTGTGATAGCCACTCCAATACCTTGACTTTGTTGTCCTTAAGCCATTTTGCCACAACTTTGGAAGAATGATTGGGATCACTGTCCATTTGCAAGACCCATTTGCAACCAAGCTTTAACTTCCTGACTGATGTCTTGAGATGTTGCTTCAATATATCCACACCATTGTCCCCTCCTCATGATGCCATCTATTTTGTGAAGTGCACCAGTCCCTCCTGCAGCAAAGCAACCCCACAACATGATGCTGCCACCCCTGTGCTTCACGGTTGGGATGGTGTTCTTCAGCTTGCAAACATCCCCCCCTTTGGTCATTATGGCCAAACAGTTCTATTTTTGTTTCATCAGAACAGAGGACATTTCTCCAAAAAGTACGATCTTTGTCACCATGTGCAGTTGCAATCCGCAGTCTGGCTATTTTATGGCGGTTTTGGAGCAGTGGCTTCTTCCTTGCTGGACTGCCTTTCAGGTTATGTCGATATAGGACTTATTTTACTGTGGATATAGATACTTTTGTACCTGTTTCCTCCAGCATCTTCACAAGGTCCTTTGTTGTTGTTTTGGGATTGATTTGCACTTTTCGCACCAAAGTACGTTCATCTCTAGGAGACAGAACGCGTCTCCTTCCTGAGCAGTATGACGGCTGCGTGGTCCCATGGTGTATGTACTTGCATACTATTGTTTGTGCAGATGAACGTGGTACCTTTAGGCGTTTGGAAATTGCTCCCAAGGATGAACCAGACTTGTGGAGGTCTAATTTTTTTTGCCTGAGGTCTTGGTTGAATTCTTTTGATTTTCCCATGATGTCAAACAAAGAGGCACTGAGTTTGAAGGTAGGCCTTTAAATAGATCCACAGGTACACCTCCAATTGACTCAAATGATGTCAATTAGCCTAACAGAAGCTTCTAAAGCCATGACATCATTTTCTGGAAATTTCCAAGCTGTTTAGGCACAATCAACTTAGTGTATGTCAACCTCTGACCCACTGGAATTGTGATACAATGAATTTTAAGTGAAATAATCTGTCTGTAAACAATTGTTGGAAAAATTACTTGTGTCATGCACAACGTAGATGTCCTAACCGACTTGCCAAAACTATAGTCTTCTTAATGCTAGAGGGCAGTACTGCTTGTTACTCAGGCCCAGAAGCTAGGATATGCATATAATAGCATTGGATAGAAAACACTCTGAAGTTTTTAAAACTGTTAAAATAATGTCTGTGAGTATAACGGAACTGATATGGCAGGTGAAAACCCGAGGACAATCCATCCGGAATTAATTTTTGAGGTCACAGGCCATTTGAATACTTTTCTATGGATATTCAAAGGAATTCCTCCCAGATTGCAGTTCCTATGGCTTCCACTAGATGTCAACAGTCTTTAGAAAGAGTTTCAGGTTTGTTTTAAAAAAATAAGTTAGTAGTTGTAGTTTTTCAAGGTGGCTCTCATTTGGACTGTAGTCTTGTGGCGCACGTGGATGAGGGCGCCACATACTACATTCCGTCTTAAATTGTATCATTTATTTACATATTAGGGAACCTGAGGATTGATTCGAAATTATATTTGACTTGTTTGGACGAAGTGTATTGGTAACTTTTGGGATTCCTTTGTCTGTATGTTGAACGAGTGGAACGGGTGGGTTACTGAATCAAACGTGCCAACTAAACTGACTTTTTTGGGATATAAAGAACGACTTTATCGAACAAAACAATCATTTGTTGTGTAGCTGGGACCCTTGGGATTGCAACCAGAGGCAGATCTTCAAAGGTAAGTGATTTATTTTATCGCTATTTCTAATTTTTGTGACGCCTCTGCTGGTTTGGAAAATGTTTTTAATGCTGGTGTATGCGAGGCGCTGTCCTCAGATAATCGCATGGTATGCTTTCGGCGTAAAGCCTTTTTGAAATCTGACAAAGCGGTTGGATTAACAAGAAGTTCCGCTTTTAAACAATGTGAGACACTTGTATTTTCATTAATGTTTAATATTACGATTTTTGTATTTTGAATTTTGCGCTCTGCAATTTCACCGGATGTTGTCAAGGTGGGGCGCTAGTGGCACGCCTAGCCCAAAGAGGTTTTAACAAGACATTTGTGGAGTGGTTGAAAGAAGAGTTTTAATGACTCCAACCTAAGTGTATGTAAACTTCCGACTATATATCTCTGCAGCACTTTCTCTCAGTGGTGGAAAAAGTACCAAATTGTGATACTTGAGTAAAAATATTGATACCTTAATAGAAAGTTAAAATACTACTTGAGTAAACGTCTAAATGTATTTGGTTTTAAATATACTCAAGTATCAAAATGAAATGTAATTGCTAAAATATACTCAAAAGAAAAAGCAAAAGTAGAAGTATAAATCACTTAAAATTCCTTAAATGAAGCAACATAGACGGCACCATTGTTTTAAAAATGTACGGATAGCCAGGGGCACACTCCAACATTCAGACATCATTTACAAATTATGCATTTGAGTTTAGTGAGTTGGTCAGATCAGAGGCAGTAGGGGTGACCACGTGTTCTCTTCATAAGTGCGTAAACTGGAAATATTTCCTGTCCTGCTAAGCATTCAAAATATAACAAGTACTTTGGGTGTCAGGGAAATGTGTGGAGTAAAAAGTAGATTATTTTCTCTTGGAATGTAGAGAAGTAAAAGTAAAAGTAGTCCAAAATAAAAATAGTAAATTAAAGTACAGATACCCCCTTATGTACTTTACAACATTGCTTGATCTCAGCCTCGCCTGGACTGTTCCCCTCTGTTACTCTCTGATTCTCTATCTTTGTCTGCCTAATTCTCTCACTCTTTCTCTCCCTCTCTTCTCTCTCACACTCTCACTCTCTCTCTCCCTCTCCTCTCCCTCCCTCTCTCTCCCTCTCCTCTCCCTCACTCTCTCTCCCTCTCCTCTCTCTCACACTCGCTCTCTCACTCTCTCTCTCCCTCTTTTCACCTGTCTTACTTTTGAAAGTAGAGTATTTGTATTTGTATTTATTTATTTTTATCAGACTTATTTGCCATACCTTTCGTCTCATCCCTCTCTACCATAAACTGTTTCAATTCCTCATCAATCCAAGGAGATTTAACCGTTTTTCCAGTAATTTTCTTAATTCGTGCATGCTGTGGCAGACGGCAGGGAGAGGTGAGGGGAGTGTTATTTGAGGAGCGATATCTTGCAGGTAGCTGGCTCCACCCCCAGGCCTTATATGGACTTCCTGCCCCAACGAGGAAAGGCTGTGGGTCGTTAAGCCAGTGGGTGCTTCTGGATAAAGGAGGAAGCAGCCTGCATAAAGGAGCAGAGGAGGTGAGAGAAACAAGAGCGGTATGAAGAGTGAGAGAAACAAGAGCGGTATGAAGAGTGAGAGAAACAAGAGCGGTATGAAGAGTGAGAGAAACAAGAGAGGTATGAAGAGGGAGAGAAGTGAGAGAAACAAGAGCGGTATGAAGAGGGAGAGAAGTGAGAGAAATAAGAGCGGTATGAAGAGAGAGAAACAAGAGCGGTATGAAGAGGGAGAGAAACAAGAGCGGTATGAAGAGGGAGAGAAGTGAGAGAAACAAGAGCGGTATGAAGAGGGAGAGAAATGAGAGAAACAAGAGCGATATGAAGAGGGAGAGAAATGAGAGAAACAAGAGCTGTATGAAGAGGGAGAGAAGTGAGAGAAACAAGAGAGGTATGAAGAGGGAGAGAAGTGAGAGAAACAAGAGAGGTATGAAGAGGGAGAGAAGTGAGAGAAACAAGAGAGGTATGAAGAGGGAGAGAAGTGAGAGAAACAAGAGAGGTATGAAGAGGGAGAGAAGTGAGAGAAACAAGAGAGGTATGAAGAGGGAGAGAAGTGAGAGAAACAAGAGAGGTATGAAGAGGGAGAGAAGTGAGAGAAACAAGAGAGGTATGAAGAGGGAGAGAAGTGAGAGAAACAAGAGAGGTATGAAGAGGGAGAGAAGTGAGAGAAACAAGAGAGGTATGAAGAGGGAGAGAAGTGAGAGAAACAAGAGAGGTATGAAGAGGGAGAGAAGTGAGAGAAACAAGAGAGGTATGAAGAGGGAGAGAAGTGAGAGAAACAAGAGAGGTATGAAGAGGGAGAGAAGTGAGAGAAACAAGAGAGGTATGAAGAGGGAGAGAAGTGAGAGAAACAAGAGAGGTATGAAGAGGGAGAGAAGTGAGAGAAACAAGAGAGGTATGAAGAGGGAGAGAAGTGAGAGAAACAAGAGAGGTATGAAGAGGGAGAGAAGTGAGAGAAATGAGAGGTATGAAGAGGGAGAGAAGTGAGAGAAACAAGAGAGGTATGAAGAAGGAGAGAAGTGAGAGAAACAAGAGAGGTATGAAGAGGGAGAGAAGTGAGAGAAACAAGAGAGGTATGAAGGAGAGAAGTGAGAGAAACAAGAGAGGTATGAAGAAGGAGAGAAATGAGAGAAACAAGAGAGGTATGAAGAGTGAGAGAAACAAGAGAGGTATGAAGGAGAGAAGTGAGAGAAACAAGAGAGGTATGAAGAAGGAGAGAAATGAGAGAAACAAGAGAGGTATGAAGGAGAGAAGTGAGAGAAACAAGAGAGGTATGAAGAGTGAGAGAAACAAGAGAGCGAAATCTGTGTGATTGCCCGTTGTGACCTGAACTGTTGGACTAACCCCTTTGTGTACCGGACCGGATTGGCTGAGGACCCGAGTGTGAAGATTACCCCTGGAAAACGGAACGGACAAAGAAAACGGCTTGTGGACTGTGAGGTGATTGGTGAATTCCCCCTTCTTTCCCCATGTACGAACATCCCTAATAAACTCTATTTGTGCTACTGGTGCCTGTTTTGTTATTGAACTTGGTGACGTGGAAACCCCACACCCTTGATCTTGCTACAATGCTTATTAGTAACTGGAATAAGTAATTTCATAAATGTGTCAAGTGCAGCATCTGGTTGCTCCTCATTGCATACCAGCAAATATTCTTTACGTCATCAACATATGATTCACTACAAAACGTATTGTATGACCTCTTAAACTATATTAGGCCCAGCCTTTGGAACTTAAGTTTTTATACAGTAAAAACCCTGAAGGTCAAAGTAGAGGAAGGGGAAAATCTCACTCACTGCCTCCTCACAAGCAGCGCCTCGGCTGAATGCACTGCTCCAGCAGCCCAAACAATTCAAGGTCCGCTCTGCTGTCATCTCTCAGCTCCTTTAAGACACATGCTAAAAATGGAGTCTCCATTTTTCTGTCCTTTCCTTACTGTCTGAGATGCTACATAAAGGTCTCTGAACTACAACTGAGAGGTTAGCGTGCGGGAGGGGGGATAGCTCTATTTCCATGTCTGGGAAAATGATGGCTGCTGTTTTACGACCTCCAAACCAACTGTGCTTTTTCGCATTGTTTAACTTATTTTGGACATAATGTTGCTGCTGTGGGGCCAGACGGATTACCAGGACGTGCACTCAGAGCATGCACAGACCAACTGGTAAGTATATTTGGGCGGCAGGGTAGCCTAGTGGTTAGAGCGTTGGGCTAGTAACCGAAAGGTTGCAAGTTCAAATCCCCGAGCTGACAAGGCACAGATCTATCATTCTGCCCCTGAACAAGGCAGTACCTCTTGTTCCTAGGCCATCATTGAAAATAAGAATTTGTTCTTAACTGACTTGCCTAGTTAAAGGTAAAAAAAAAAGTCACTGACATTTTCAACCTCTCCCTGACTGAGTCAGTAATACCTACATGTTTCAAGCAGGCCACCATAGTCCCTGTGCCAAAGAAAACAAAGGTAACTTGCCTAAATGACTACCGACGCGTAGCACTCACGTCTGTAGCCATGAAGGGCTTTGAAAGTCTGGTCATGGCTCACATCAACACCATCCCGGGAAACCCTAGACCCACCCCCATTTGCATACCGCCCCAAGAGATCCCCAGATGATGCAATCTCAATCGCACTCCACACTGCCCTTTCCCACCTGGACAAAAGGGACACCTATGTGAGAATGCTTTTCATTGACTACAGATCAGCGTTTAACACAAAAATCATCACTAAGCTAAGGATCCTGGGAATTAACACCTCCCTCTGCAACTGGATTCTGGACTTCCTGTCGGACCACACCCAGGTGGTAAGTGTAGGTAACAACACATCTGCCACGCTGATCCTGAACAAGGGGACCCCCGGGGGTGTGTGCTTAGTCCCCTCCTGTACTCCCTGTTCACTTACGACTGTGTGGCCAAGCACAACTCCAACACCCTCTTTAAGTTTGCTACTGACACAACAGTGTCATTAGCAAACTGCCTGATCACAGACAACTATGAGACAGCCTATAGGGAGGAGGTCAGAGACCTGGCAGTGTGGTGCCAGGACATCCACCTCTTCCTCAACGTGAGCAAGACAAAGGAGATGATCGTAGACTACAGGAAAAGGAGGGCCGAACATGCCCCCATTCACATCGATGGGGCTGTTGCGGAGTGGGTCGAGAGTTTCAACTTCCTTGGTGTCCACATCACCAACAAACTATCATGGTCCAAACACACCAAGACAGTTGTGAAGAGGGCATGACAACACCTTTTCCCCCTCAGGAGACTGAAAAGATTTGGCATGGGTCCCCAGATCCTCAAAAAGTTCTACAGCTGCACCGTCGAGAGCATCCTGACCGGTTGCATCACGGCCTGGTATGGCAACTGCTCGGCATCTGACCGTGAGGCACTACAGAGGGTAATGCGTACGGCCCAGTACATCACTGGCTCCAAGCTTCCTGCCATCCAGGACCTATATACTATGCGGTGTCAGAGGAAGGCCCAAAAAATTGTCAAAGACTCCAGTCACCCAAGTCATAGACTGTTCTCTCTACTACTGCATGCCAAGCAGAACTGGAGCGCCAGCCAAGTTTAGGTCCAAAAGGCTCCTTAACAGCTTCTACCCCCAAGACACAAGACTGCTGAACAATTAATCAAATGGCCACCTGGACTATTTACACTGACATGAATAGTCGCTTTACTATGCAATGTCACTTTACCCCTACCTACATGTACAAATGACCTTCTTTAACCTGTACACCCGCACATTGACTCTGTACCGGTACCCCCTGTATATAGCCTCGGTATTGTTATTTTACTGTGTTACTTTTTATTTTTCACTGTAGTTTATTTAGATTAATTTTTTTACTCTAATTCTTGAATTCTTGAACTGCATTGTTGGTTAAGGGATTGTAAGTAAGTATTTCACCTGATGTTTTCGGGGCATGTTACAAATAACATTTAATTTGATTTAATGTTTCCATGTCTGTTCTTTGTTGCAAAAAGTTAGCATGGTACAGTACCTACGTGCACTAATAACACACATATAGAGGGCCTCTTTTCTATAGTAGGCTAATGACAACTGACAGCCACCAGACCAGCTGACTGACAGCCACCGGACCAGCTGACTGTCAGCCACCGGACCAGCTGACTGACAGCCACCGGACCAGCTGACTGTCAGCCACCGGACCAGCTGACTGACAGCCACCGGACCAGCTGACTGACAGCCACCGGACCAGCTGACTGACAGCCACCGGACCAGCTGACTGACAGCCACCGGACCAGCTGACTGACAGCCACCGGACCAGCTGACTGTCAGCCACCGGACCAGCTGACTGACAGCCACCGGACCAGCTGACTGACAGCCACCGGACCAGCTGACTGACAGCCACCGGACCAGCTGACTGACAGCCACCGGACCAGCTGACTGTCAGCCACCGGACCAGCTGACTGACAGCCACCGGACCAGCTGACTGACAGCCACCGGACCAGCTGACTGTCAGCCACCGGACCAGCTGACTGTCAGCCACCGGACCAGCTGACTGACAGCCACCGGACCAGCTGACTGACAGCCACCGGACCAGCTGACTGACAGCCACCGGACCAGCTGACTGACAGCCACCGGACCAGCTGACTGACAGCCACCGGACCAGCTGACTGTCAGCCACCGGACCAGCTGACTGACAGCCACCGGACCAGCTGACTGACAGCCACCGGACCAGCTGACTGACAGCCACCGGACCAGCTGACTGTCAGCCACCGGACCAGCTGACTGACAGCCACCGGACCAGCTGACTGACAGCCACCGGACCAGCTGACTGTCAGCCACCGGACCAGCTGACTGTCAGCCACCGGACCAGCTGACTGACAGCCACCGGACCAGCTGACTGACAGCCAGCAGAGCTGTTTATGCAAACAAACAACATCAGGCACTGGCTGCTTCACAGACACTGCTTTTGTACTGCTACTACCAGCTGGTTGCAAAACAGATCATTATTCTTCAACACCTATTCAATGTGTCCTGGCCCACAATTGGTGCTTGTTGAGCAAATGGATTGTTAACAGACCTGCATACATATAGATGATCAAATGTACATACACCTTAGTGTGTGGTTAAATCAATCTTGTATTCAGGGTTGTGTGTGCAGTCATGTAGTTATAAACTCAAAGCCTTATGTAAAAAAAAAACAGAATACCTCACTCTGCTAGTTGTTTATTTGACCTCAGCAACAAGATGTCCCCTACAAGGTCATATTGCAATCGTACGGTGAAGGATACATCACTACACAAGGATGACTCCAATGCAATGTTATGACTGCCACACACATGTAATTCATTTGAGGTTCACAAACGTGGCCCTGTGCTATAGGTAGGGAATGATTCAACCTGTAGGCATGGTGGCATGTAATTGTCAATTAACATTAAAATCACATTTGGCCCATAGCACTTTAGGAACATCAGCAGCCAAGCATGATGGCACATTTTATGCTCGCTTAATCATGATCATTTCACAGAGAGAGTTACTGGAGCTCATCCTCACTCACAAGTGACAAGTCAGTCTCTAAAGTTGGGTCTTTTTCTCGTGGATTTTGAAATAACCGGACCTCTTTTTTTGCTTCAACCCAATTCCTGTCAGTAGTTACTGCACAATATCAAATTAAATCTTAAAGCCCTCAAATATTATTTTACAAGTTTTTTTTTAGGTGTGCTGAGTAAAATGAATCTCTTACGAGGAGAAATAATAAGTTGTGCACAGATAAATAATGTAACGCTACCCACCCTTCATAAAGTTCATATGCTTCATGAGGTGGAGAACCAGTAACTGGCTTCAGTAGCAGCAGATCGTCGTTATATTTGCTGCTGTCGCTCCTCTGTTACTAAAATGAAGTTTAAAAAAATGCATCAACAGAAAATAGCAACAGTCAGGTCCTGAAAGACAGCGTTATAAATTCTAATGGCACTTGCTTCCCTCTCTCCTTGGCCTATAGCTGCCTCTGTCATTGTGTAGCCTACAGGTGTATTGTGTGATAAGACTTGCTATTACATTATTACCTTAAATGTTTGAGAGTACGATGTATGGAGAGAAAACAGGATCTAAGCACTGACTGGAGAGACACTAACTAAGCCAATGGCCGACGTGGTAGTATTCTCCACATTCCAATCACAGCCTCCCTTTGTGGTTCCACCATTTATCCTGGAACCCACAGAAATGGATATATACGGTAACTGACTATTACATTTTCGGCCAGGTTGCAAGGGTGCAAGCCTGAGAAATTTGCTTTGCTTCTCATATCCAGCCAGATTAACTGTTTGTTTGTCATTGCATCTTCTAATGAGAGTGTACATTTTTCTCATGATGCGATTGCGCCTTGTTAAATCAGAGATAAAAGTCCCATTAAACAGCAGTCTTAAAGTGCCTGGTTGTGAGAGCTGTTTTTATCCTGCAGGTTTCTAGTTGCCTCTCTGGCAATGGGTCCCTTGCTGTCAGGCCAGGGCACGGGGATCTGAGAAGGTCTATATTCACACCTGTCATATCGCCTGGCTGCTCCCTCTCCCCGACACCCGAGGAGACAACAGTAGCATGCACAAGGGACAGCATAGCTGCAGTCTCCCCTGACTTTGAAAAGTGAAGGCATTTCTAACAGACAAGCATCTACCTCCTTTCCTCCCATACTTGTGTGCCTCAGGTATTTTTCTATACATAACCATACACTTCCAGCATCTATTTGGTCTGATAGCAGGTGGCAACCTGTCTGTCAAAGCATATTCAATGATTATTTCAGTTTAACAATTGTATCATTCTTCTTCCTGCGCTGTCAATGTTAGGCCACTTTACAAGGCAGCTCTTGACAGGAAACACATGGGTGGAGTAAAAAAAAATGAACAAAAAACCCCTGTCAAATTCAACTGAACAATGCAAGACAGAGTAAAATAAAACAGCTGCTTGCTGCCATTCATTTTGTTTTGTTTTCTTGATTGCAACACTCCTGACCTCCCAGTTATACGAGCAGCACTCAACATGCCTCTTGGACCACCAGGTGTTTGATACATGTTATGCTTCAGGGGTTTTCTCTCTCAGGGGTCAACAAGGTCAGCAGTCATGTGCTTTACAATGTGGAGTACGGGGGTTGTCAGGAGATACAGTACAGTGAGTCTGTTTCAGTAGTTCTACTCCAAACTCTTCTCCTTTCTGTTTTACAGTGCAGCAGCAGAAGATGTCATATTGGAATTCCACGCATGCTTAGGGATTGTTCTGATCTGCAAGACCCAGGCCCCAGGCAGCTCAGACAGGTAAAGAGTGGTGTGGTGTGGTGGTTAAACGGTACCAGACCTGACCGTGGGAGAATACTCACTGGTTGGCATGAGTTGTGTCATGGCTTCTGGTTTCGCTTGGTCCGGGGTCGCGTTAAAGGCCACAGCCGTGGAGTTCTCCATGTCGAGCAGAGCGGGTGTCAGGCAGGACGTCAGGAGAGGGGGATTGAGGGGGACAGCTGACAGGGAGAGGAAGAGAAGGAGAAAGAGAGAGAGCAATAGAGAGATGGAATTTGGAGGGTAAAGGGGGATCCTGAAGGAGGAGTGTAGGGGTGTTACTCGGCTCTATGTATCAAATCTCTATAAGAAAGGAAGTCAGAGGAAATAGTATATTAATGTCTCAATCTCTCTTAGCCTGTTTGGTATAGGTGAAATAAACTTATACTGTACACACACACACACACACACACACACACACACACACACACACACACACACACACACACACACACACACATCACACACACACACACACACACACACACACACACACACACACACACACACACACACACACACACACACACACACACACACACACACACACACACACACGCACACGTACGTACACCATGGACTGTTGCGCTGTTGCACTCACTAGATCGTACTGTTCTGTCCCAGATTTAGGCATATGAATAACAGATCCCACCTCTCATTTCTACATAGACAATATCTAAGAAGTTTTGCAAGTATCTCACTCCAAACTGTCAATCAAATCACAGTGGGTCGTGACTCACCAAAAATCTGAGGCTACCTATCCTATCCCATTCCCTTGGACGTGGTCCATAATCCCTCCTCCCTCCCTCTGCTTCCGTGTATCTACAGCCTGCTGCTGACCCAACACCTTTCTAACAAACAGAGGAAGTGCAGCTTTGAGGAAGCATGGAGCCCAGCCTTATCACAGTCAAACAGTCAGATAGACAGTTTACTCTTGAGAGCTGAATAACTCTCCACTCACCCCCCCTCCCCGCCCTCCTCACACCAAACCTGTTTGTCCTGTCCTGTCTGCCGTCTCCCCTGTCTGTCCTGTCCTGTCTGCTGTCTCCCCTGTCTGTCCTGTCTGGCGTCTCCCCTGTCTGTTCTGTCTGCCGTCTCCCCTGTCTGTCCTGTCTGCCGTCTCCCCTGTCTGTCCTGTCTGGCGTCTCCCCTGTCTGTCCTGTCTGCTGTCTCTCCTGTCTGTCCTGTCTGGCGTCTCCCCTGTCTGTCCTGTCTGCTGTCTCCCCTGTCTGTCCTGTCTGCCGTCTCCCCTGTCTGTCCTGTCTGCCGTCTCCCCTGTCTGTCCTGTCTGCTGTCTCCCCTGTCTGTCCTGTCTGCCGTCTCCCCTGTCTGTCCTGTCTGCTGTCTCCCCGGTCTGTCCTGTCTGGCGTCTCCCCTGTCTGTCCTGTCTGCTGTCTCCCCTGTCTGTCCTGTCTGCTGTCTCCCCTATCTGTCCTGTCTTCCGTCTCCCCTGTCTGTCCTGTCTTCCATCTCCCCTGTCTGCCATCTGTCCTGTCTGCTGTTTCCCCTGTCTGCAGTCTCCCCTGTCTGTCCTGTCTGCTGTCTCCCCTGTCTGTCCTGTCTGCCGTCCCCCCTGTCTGTCCTGTCTGCCGTCTCCCCTGCCTGTCCTGTCTACTGTCTCCCCTGTCTGTCCTGTCTGCTGTCTCCCCTGTCTGTCCTGTCTGTCCTGTCTGCCATCTCCCCTGTCTCTCCTGCCTGTCCTGTCTGCCGTCTCCCCTGTCTGTCCTGTCTGCTGTCTCCCCTGTCTGTCCTGTCTGCCGTCTCCCCTGTCTGTCCTGTCTGCTGTCTCCCCTGTCTGTCCTGTCTGGCGTCTCCCCTGTCTGTCCTGTCTGCTGTCTCCCCTGTCTGTCCTGTCTGCTGTCTCCCCTGTCTGTCCTGTCTGCTGTCTCCCCTGTCTGTCCTGTCTGCTGTCTCCCCTGTCTATCCTGTCTGCCATCTCCCCTGTCTCCCCTATCTGTCCTGTCTTCCGTCTCCCCTGTCTGTCCTGTCTTCCATCTCCCCTGTCTGCCATCTGTCCTGTCTGCTGTTTCCCCTGTCTGCAGTCTCCCCTGTCTGTCCTGTCTGCTGTCTCCCCTGTCTGTCCTGTCTGCCGTCTCCCCTGTCTGTCCTGTCTGCTGTCTCCCCTGTCTCCCCTGTCTGCCATCTCCCCTGTCTGCCCTGTCTGCCATCTCTCCTGTCTGTCCTGTCTGCTGTCTCCCCTGTCTGTCTTGTCTGCTGTCTCCCCTCTCTGTCCTGTCTGCTGTCTCCCCTGTCTGCCGTCTCTCCTGTCTGTCCTGTCTATCCTGTCTGCTGTCTCCCCTGTCTGCCGTCTCCCCTGTCTGTCCTGTCTGTCCTATCTGCTGTCTCCCCTGTCTGCAATCTACCCTGTCTGTCCTGTCTGTCCTATCTGCTGTCTCCCCTGTCTGTCCTGTCTATCCTGTCTGCTGTCTCCCCTGTCTGCAGTCTACCCTGTCTGTCCTGTCTGCCGTCTCCCCTGTCTGTCCTTTCTGCCGTCTCTCCTGTCTGTCTTGTCTGTCCTGTCTACTGCTCTTCCTATGGTACTCAGTCAGCCTCTCTTATGTCACAATAGATGATGTTCTGTGTGATCAAGCTTCCTCTGTTCAAAGGAATAATTAATGTGTCTAACGGTCTAATATTTTGGCCTTTGTACTTTGTACCTTTGTGTTATATTTTGAAAGTTAGAGCATATGCGACTCCAGAACATTAGGTTCAGCACGCACAGCAGGTGTGATGCTCTGACATCACCATGGTTACACAGAATATGTCAGTAACGGTAATTAACTTGATTGGGACCGAATGTCCTGGATCATTTTATCTCAGAACTTCTGTGTCTTGGAGAGTCTTGCAGCACCCAACCAATGTTAGTAAACAACCAAAATGTTTTGACTCCAGGGTCTCATGTAGAATCCAAGCATTGATTCTGAACTTAATTTACCACAGAAGTAATTTTGAACAACGTTTTCAGTGTTTGGCGTCTAATGGCTGACTGGGTGCCACGACGAGGACCAGATGTCAAACCCAGCTGCACTGTCACATGAGCTGAAAGGGCAGTTTGACTTTTGTTTTCATAAAAACGCAGACTACTGCATCATAGATGCATAAACCCACCTAGGTTATTGTACATACCACTGTCTGCCTCCATTATAACTTAACAGAAGTGTCTTATGTGAGGAGACACAGGCACACTTTGACCAATGTTGAGGTGAGAAAAGAGCCTTGTGGTTGTCACAAACCTCCAAATGGAAATGGCAGCTTGTGTGAGTAAACAACCAATCAACAAGTTGCCTCGTCATTTCCTCCTTCAATAATAGTGACGATGTCACCGTATAGTATATCTTTGACTTCAGCGGCTCTTTTATTATGACAACTGGTCATCTGTCAAGAGCTGTCTCAGACCGTTCTCACTTGGCCCCTGTCCAAATGATCCTCTAACAGCATTAAGAGAATGCTGAAGAAAAAAACATACTTTAGAAGTAGTTTTCACAAAGGACCTTAAAAGGAGCATGCACTCACCAAATTTCCAGAGCTGCACAGCAACACGTTTCCAAGAATTCCTGCCTACACTCTCTAACTCCACTCTCCAAGAAGAAACTGTTATTCAGAAAAGAGCAACAGAATGTTTAAGGTCCGTTAGTCCTCCCTCTTCACCAATCTTTCACCTTATACCGTTCACTCAAACACTGTCTGTAGACAACCCTTTTTTTTTAAATCTCGCCCTGAAAACTGGGTGTGCTGTGCAGCATGTGAACTGTACTTTTTCCCCCCCAGTGCCTGTAAACTCAATCCCCTAACTAATGATCTCTTCTGCTCAACCAATGGACCGAGAGGCCCCTCCCAGCAACAAGCAAATTATTCCCAAGTTTCACTTTAGGCCAGGGTAGGCTAGAGGGAGGAGACAGGAAGAGGGAGGAGAAGAAGGGGTAGGGCATTGACCTCTATCCAAAATGTAGTCTGTGAAGGACTGCCGTTGACTGTTAAGGCTGTGGACCGAGCAGAAACACATTCATCATGGGAGTTATGTAGTCCAAAACCCTGGGATCGATTCGGGTAAGGTTTGCTCAAACTGACTTAAAGGAGCAATAACAAAGGGTCACCCCACTATTGTTTTGGTAAACAGCTGAGGAATGTGGCTGGAACAATTTAACCACTCTCAAGTTCATTAAACAGAACTATGGATCCAAGGACTGACAATACATGATATCAAAATGATAGTTTTAACCATGTTTTGAGGGTTTACAGTTTCTTTACAATTACATTTTTTGACGAACAAAGAAAAGCAAGCGCATATTTGGGTTCCGATGTGGTACAACTGTTGAACTAAGCTCTTGAGGCATTCATAAGTTATATTGGTCAAGAATCAATGGGTATATCATTTATTTAAAAGTCCAAAAATGGATGTACCAATAGCAGATTGCCCCTTTAACAGAGAGGGTTTTGAGCCTATAGGGAATTAAATCCATGGCTCTAGAGTTACAGTTGTGTGGAATGAGGGAGAGCGATGAGAGAACGGGACAGGAATTTGAACAGCTGCACAATACTTAGGGAGTGTTCATCTAAACGCCATCTCCAGTTGCACTACACAGTACAAGTAGCAAGAACAGTACAAACCGTGTCTGCCTCTGTTACCATTTTGTAAAAGATTCTAAAGAATTCTCGAGGTGTTCTAAGACGAACGAGGGATATTATCCAACAGATTATTAAGACTTAATGCACACTCCCTACAGCAGATATCGACTTTCATTTGGTCTGATGTATCAAGTCTGTTGTCAACATGGCAATTTAAACATACTATTCACTCAGTGTTACAATGAAAAGTATCGTTGAAAAGTATATTCATGTAACACTTAATACGTTAGCTCCAACTCGAAGCCAGAATCCTTTTTAATGGCCATGCTTGGCTCATTATGCGCGGTCAACTTTCACCTCAGCAAGACTCGATTGTGAACATAACCAATCCATGACTGAATGACAAAGAGGTGGGAGATATGTATCTGATCTCCATGTGTCAGTTCATTCTCATTATCCCTGACTTCTGCAGAGATCCTCTGCCAAGCTTGAAGCTAATCTTGTCCTTCTCTAGTCATGTTCCACGTTCCACAGACTATATAGAACCCAGGTGTCTTTCATCTCTGCACAAGGACCCAACTATACGATACTGAGATGACTGAATTATGCATAGAAAATTGGCATGATTACACAACAATACTCTCAACACAGCAAAACATGTTTTGAAAGGATGACGTCATCTTTTCATGATCAAAGTAGGAAGGTAGGCTACTGACTGTCAATGAGGCAATAGACTGAATATATCATTTTAGATTGAGCAAAGAATGCAACACCCATGAAAGCATCAATGATGGCTTTGTTACATCTACTCGAAAAACACTAACTGACAATTCATGTTTAATCTTGTTTTGTTAAACCACCATTTCAAACATATATTTTATTGTCCTTTGCTTATATTTAGAAAATATTTCCTCTGGCGCATTCATCTGGTTAGTGGCAGAGAGAAACTTTGAGGAATTAAAAAAGGCAGATGCTTGGTGTTTGGTGCAGGTGCCCTGAACATGTGGGATCTGTGTCTGTGGACCTAGTGGCACTACCACTAGGTGTAGATGGGGACCACTTTAATAGGTTTCCTGTTTCATGCCACATTTTGTTTAAATCTTGTGCCGTTCCAAGCCTAAGATAATAAGATATATGTTAACATTGTTTTAACATGTTTGTAGTAAAATAAGAATTGACAAAACACCACCTCCACATCTTTTTCAGGGGATGTATGAACTCATCGTCTCGGTTTACAGTTGACACATATCTTTATTCCTCCCTGTCTGACTTTCCAGGGTGTTTGTTTTCTGAGAGAGATGATATTGCTTATTCAACAGCATTATATTCATTTTGACATATACATGCAGTGGGATTGCTCATCATCTGGCCATTTATCAAAGATGTCTTGCACTCTATAAAATACTTCTCTCTGGCTCTACTTTCACACCGACACACACGATTTGACTAAACCCCTTCTGGCAAAGTCTTAAATCATCATGACCCAATCTTCCTATCTACGTTTGCTCAAATGCCTCTTGATTGCCACAACACAACTTCACGTCTGTCTGGATTGTTGTCATCTTCACCTCTGCCTTGCTCCAGCATTGTTGTCAACTTCACCTCTGTCTTCCTGAAGGATTGTTGTCAACTTCACCTCTGCCTTGCTGAAGCATTGTTGTCAACTTCACCTCTGTGTTCCTGAAGCATTGTTGTCAACCCAACCTGGTAAATGGTAAACAATTGTTATTTATTTACATGCATTTTCATTTATTTTTATTTGATCAGGTAGACCTAAATTGACTGAGAATACATTATCATTTGCAGCAACGACTTGGGAAATAGTTGCAGGAAAAAAGACAATTGGAAACTGGATGTATTGACCTTAAACATGATGTATTACCTGTAATACATTTAATGTTTACTTTTTAATTAGATAAAGACGATCAGGAAACACAATGGAAAAGAACTGGGAAGTAAAAATCAGTAACTAACAGAGAAGGAAAGATAAGCCCCTGTTTTTTAATCACATACTGTACCTTTGAATAACTGTTTTATTTTCTCTGTAGCCGAGAGATAGTATCTAAGAAACAAGCCTCAGACTCATCGATAGACAGGAAAATAGCGAATACTATAGGTTTCACAACCTGCTTATATAGAAAATAATAATAATAAACAGAAATACAGGCCAAATGTAATTTATCCTGAAATAAGTGAATCGAGGCTGTTTAGAGATAAAAGTGAGTTATATTGTACCCATCACCCATTGAGCGGAGAGTGATGTGGGGGTCCTCGACACATTGATGGACTGCAATTTAAATAAAGCTTGGCTAGCTGGAACTGAATAGCTTTTTAATTGCAACCATTTTCTTTAAAAAATGGGGGTGACTGGTGACTGTCAGGGACTACAGATGCCAGGCAAACAGTTTTTATACCCGTCTCGGTGGCACCAGATGTTTGCCTGTCATTTTAGCTATTACATTAATTACCTAGAAAACTCATTGTCTCACTGCATGCGTTGAGTTACTGAAGTGGTGATACTAAACATGAGCATAAAAGCTCATTTATTTGCATCACCAACCCTCGTGAATTTACGCAGTCACAGAGCATGGCATACCAAACGATAAGAATAACACATATCAGTCATATCATATGCAGTGATGAAGTGTTTGCATACTGTAGGTTCCTGTAGTAGTCTGATATATACAGTAGCTTACACCATATAACCCATATAATAGCCTGATCTATACATAACCCCATATAATAGCCTGATCTATACATAACCCCATTTAATAGCCTGATCTATACATAACCCCATAACCCCTGGGGCCAAGCTTCCTGCCATCCAGGACCTCAAAACCTCTATAAAAAGGTGTCAGAGGAAGGCCCTAAAAATTGACAAAGACTCCAGCCACCCTAGTGGGTGGCTGGCTCCGGTACGGCAAGCGGTACCGGAGCGCCAAGTCTAGGTCCAAAAGGTTTCTTAACAGCTTCCACCCCCAAGCCATAGGACTTGCTGAACAGCTAATCAAATGGCTACCCAGACTATTTACATTGAACTCCCTTTTTTATGCTGCTGCTACTCACTGTTTATTATCTACACATAGTTACTTTACCCCTACCTACATGTACATATTACCTCAATTACCTTGACTAACCTGTACCCCCGCACATTGACTTGGTACCATACCCTGTATATAGCCTCGCTGTTGTTATTTTATTGTTGCTCTTTTATTTTTTACTTTAGCTTATTTAGTAAATATTTTCCTAACTCTTATTTTTCTTAAAACTGCGTTGTTGGTTAAGGGCTTGTAAGTAAGCATTTCACAGTAAGGTATACCTGATGTATTCAGCGCATGTGACAACGTCATGGATCCCTCCGGAACTCTGTCATTACACACACCTGGTCCCCATTTCCCAGATTGTAATTGTATAAATGTGCCCTTTGTTTCATCATTGGGCTGTCGATTATTGTTCTAATGTCCGTTGGTCGTGTGAGTACCTGTGCTGTGTAGTTTTGGCTTTCGTGCTGCATGTATTGAAAAGATGATTACGGATCTCGTCCCGTGTAAAATCATTGTGTGCCCCTGTGTTGCGGGTCTCGCGCCGGTGTATTTACTTGAGGAACTCCTCGCTCTTTTGTTTGGGTTTCAACACTGTGTTTTGTATATGTGTTTGTTTGTTCTTCGTCCCAGTGCATTTAGATGGCACACTGTAATTTGGGTAAATAAAAAACCCTATTACGCATTCCTGCGCCTGTCTCCCGATCCCTTTATACCGAAGTGACAGACAAATACAATTTGATCGGATTTTGATTTGATAAATACCTAACACCATAAAACCCCATATAATAGCCTGATCTATACCTAACCTCAACACCCCATCAACCCTAGAGATGTGTAGAAATAGACCCATGTGAGCTAAATTGTATTTTTTTTAATTATTCAAGATCAGCATTCTCTGCGTACTGTATCTTCATCTCTAGTGAAGGTGTTTGCTGCCTTGTGCAGTAAAACCCAGCTCTCTGTTCCATTAGTGAGATGGGCTGGTTGTCGTTTAAGTGATAATGCCCAAGAAGCCGGTGTTTGGAGGATGTTTTCAGGCCTGAGACGAAGTCCAATATGTCCTCCAAACTACGGCTTTGAGGACATTATCACATTTATTTAACGGGTTACCAACATATTCAAATAATGATTGACATATTTTCATTAAAAACGTTATTTTGATTAATTTATTCATACTATTTCATCCTTCCACAAGATATAGTCCCAAAACAAATATACGGTTGCAAAATAAGAATTTGTTCTTAACTGACTTGCCTGGTTAAATAAAGGTAAAATAAAAAATAAATAAAATACGTCTAATTTACAGACACAACAAACAGTGCAGACGGAATAACAACAGTAGCTGCATGTTTAAGCTGTTTTCTAGTGACATTCATTTAGAAACATCCATAACAATGAGCTAATGAGGCACGATTTCACCTGGCATAGAAAATTTGCTCTCTCGTCAGGACACTGTTGTTCAGAGGAGCTAGCCAACAACACAGCTAACACAATCACTTCAAACTGAAGCTGGAAAGATTGTAACCTAGCTGCACTTCATTTCGTTGTACCTTTTTTCAATTGACATTCATTTGTATATATCCATAAAAATGATGCCAGCTGATTCATGATTTTGACTGGCTGAGAAACACTGCCTGTCTCTCTCTCTTGTCCCGACTCCTGACCCCTACATGTTCATTACTGGACAGTTGGAGATCAACTTTTTCATATTGAAACAATGTTGCAAATGTGTGAGAGACAGAGGGCAAGGTTTATACAAATCTCTGCTGTTGAGAACTAAATGTTAGTCTAAAAGAAATGTGAGATAATGTCTAGATGCTTTTTATAGTGGAGATCAAGTTTTTAACTTCCCTGCCTGGGCTGATGAGACAGTGGATTGCGCAATGAGATGAAACAGAGTAAATAGGCATTTTAACGTCATAGATTTAGCCGGTAGTAACTTGTGGAGTAGACACCGGCTGGAATGCACTTTTAACCAATCAGCATTCAGGATTAGACCCACCCGTTGTATAAACTTAGTGAAAACACTGCTCCATTCACACAGGCAGGTCCAGGAAGACTTCTGATGATTGGTTCTGGACACACACCCACACACACACACACACACACACACACACACACACACACACACACACACACACACACACACACACACACACACACACACACACACACACACACACACACACACACACACACACACACACACACAAATTGATTCGGGAGTAAATTGAGCAAACTATGATTCAACGGTGTTATTGCGTATGAAAGTGTAATCACTGCGAATATATTTCTTATAATCTCTGTTCCCATGGTGATGCTGACTAAACATAGAAAATTGTTTTGTCAGTATTCTTCAAAGGATACATTTTCTGAACTAATGCATAACACCACTGTAACAGCACATCATATCACAGCATCTCGCTAACGAACATGCTTGCTTTAACATACAGTACTCACAAGTTTAAAACTCCTCCCATGTATTTACATCCACTTCAACGTACTCATTTCTTCTGTCTTCATTTTGGGGATTGAATCTGTTATTCTCTTAATTACTTTACGCCAACCCTCTGCAATTGAACAAAGTGTATCCTGTGACTAATTCAACTGTGTACAGTATGTCCTTATTTATTCTCATTTTAAAACATATGTAATAAGTGTCTAATTGAATCAAAATACAAACTCAAAGGACACAGCTCTAATGGGGTTCAGCTCTAACGGGGTTCAGCTCTAACGGGGTTCAGCTCTAATGGGGTTTAGGTTAAACGGGGTTCAGCTCTAACGGGGTTCAGCTCTAATGGGGTTCAGGTTAAACGGGGTTCAGCTCTAATGGGGTTCAGCTCTAATGGGGTTCAGCTCTAATGGGGTTCAGCTCTAACGGGGTTCAGCTCTAATGGGGTTTAGGTTAAACGGGGTTCAGCTCTAACGGGGTTCAGCTCTAATGGGGTTCAGGTTAAACGGGGTTCAGCTCTAATGGGGTTCAGCTCTAATGGGGTTCAGCTCTAATGGGGTTCAGCTCTAACGGGGTTCAGCTCTAATGGGGTTCAGGTTAAACGGGGTTCAGCTCTAACGGGGTTCAGCTCTAATGGGATTCAGCTCTAACGGGGTTCAGCTCTAACGGGGTTCAGCTTTAATGGGGTTCAGCTCTAAATAACCATCTGATCTGACTGTATATTAATGAAAAACATGTTAATGAGGGAGTTCTCTTTCACGGAAGTCATGCCAACTTTAGGTTGACGGTAACTAGCAGTGTCAGAGTGAAAAAATTGTTAAATACGCATTCCAGCTATTTTTTTTAGCTTTTCGTATTGGAAAACAATATCTCACGTAAAGATACAGTACTGTACTGCAACAAAAACAATCACAACAGTGGAGGGCCTGTGGTGCTGTTTCCCCCTACTGTCCATTCCATCTCTAATTGTAAAAACATAGTTTTTAGCAAAAACATTACTTCAAGGAGTAAGCCATTCAAGGAGTTGGTCTGAAGGTGCCCTCTGATGTCACCCCCCCAACACTTGTCCCATGTCATGAGGTGAAAAGAAGACTGGACTGCTACTTTAAACAATGGATCACATTTATTTTAAACAGAGATTTATTTCACTAGAGGAAGACAAAGATAACATCATCACACGCAGAGTTCTGTGTTAAGTTTTCATTATTCTTTGACTGTTTTTGTGAGAAACTTGAGATAATGACAGGATGAGATGTGTGATAGGTGACACAGACAGTATACCCAGTGGGGATTCTCAGTGTTGGCATTTGGGGCTTGACAGTACTAGTGTCTCGTCAGGTGCCAGAGGCCGATACCAGATAGAGAAATGAGGAAGGTAAAGCACAGTAGGATGGAATAGAACTGATGTCAAACTTGAAACCATAGAATTACAATTCTATTTCTATACCTGAAGCAGTGGGAGATTGAAAATTACAGAGTACAGCCCTTCTGTTTCAAAGTTAAATCTGTTTAAAATGAGAGTAGTTAGCAACGTTTTCCTGATTTCACGTTGACTATATACAGTGAGGGAAAAAAGTATTTGATCCCCTGCTGATTTTGTACATTTGCCCACTGACAAAGAAATGATCAGTCTATAATTTTAATGGTAGGTTTATTGGAACAGTGAGAGACAGAATAACAATAAAAAACTCATGTCAAAAATGTTATAAATTGATTTGCATTTTAATGAGGGAAATAAGTATTTGACCCCCTCTCAATCAGAAAGATTTCTGGCTCCCAGGTGTCTTTTATACAGGTAACGAGCTGAGATTAGGAGCACACTCTTAAAGGGAGTGCTCCTAATCTCAGTTTGTTACCTGCATAAAAGACACCTGTCCACAGAAGCAATCAATCAATCAGACTCCAAACTCTCCACCATGGCCAAGACCAAAGAGCTCTCCAAGGATGTCAGGGACAAGATTGTAGACCTACACAAGGCTGGAATGGGCTACAAGACCATCGCCAAGCAGCTTGGTGAGAACGTGACAACAGTTGGTGCGATTATTCGCAAATGGAAGAAACACAAAATAACTGTCAATCTCCCTCGGCCTGGGGCTCCATGCCAGATCTCACCTCGTGGAGTTGCAATGATCATGAGAACGGTGAGGAATCAGCACAGAACTACACGGGAGGATCTTGTCAATGATCTCAAGGCAGCTGGGACCATAGTCACCAAGAAAACAATTGGTAACACACTACGCTGTGAAGGACTGAAATCCTGCAGCGCCGCAAGGTCCCTCTGCTCAAGAAAGCACATATACATGCCCGTCTGAAGTTTGCCGATGAACATCTGAATGATTCAGAGGACAACTGGGTGAAAGTGTTGTGGTCAGATGAGACCAAAATGGAGCTCTTTGGCATCAACTCAACTCGCCGTGTTTGGAGGAGGGGGAATGCTGCCTATGACCCCAAGAACACCATCCCCACCGTCAAACATGGAGGTGGAAACATTATGCTTTGGGGGTGTATTTCTGCTAAGGGGGCAGGACAACTTTACCGCATCAAAGGGACGATGGACGGGGCCATGTACCGTCAAATCTTGGGTGAGAACCTCCTTCCCTCAGCCAGGGCATTGAAAATGGGTTGTGGATGGGTATTCCAGCATGACAATGACCCAAAACACACGGCCAAGGCAACAAAGGAGTGGCTCAAGAAGAAGCACATTAAGGTCCTGGAGTGGCCTAACCCCCCCCCCAGGTCTCGGGTATTGACTCGGTCTAGATCCCCCCCTCCCGATCTCGTTATTGACTCGGTCTCGACCCCCCCCCCCCCCTCCCAGTCTCGGTATTGATTCGTCTCGACCCCCCCTCCCGATCTCAGTAATGACTCGGTCTCGACCCCCCCACCCCCCGGTCTCTGTATTGACTCGGTCTCGACCCCCCCTCCCGGTCTTGGTCTTGAATTGGCCTCGCTTTAGGTGGTCTCACACACAACACTAGTCAGCCATGCCAAACTGCACCAGTTCCCAATTATCAGTTTCATTGGGTCTATTTTGCTGGTGGTTAAACCTTATCAGAGCCACAGTCTGTTCTGTGCTTTGTGCTTAATTGGACAGCTATTCTTGATTAAAGCTTGTGCACGATTCTCTCAGAGTAGGCTGAGGCTCCCTGGGAGCAGTCATGCAGGAGTGTGAGAATATGTTGTGGTTGAGTCACGATCACCATAATACTGACGGTCAGTTATGGCCAACATTATATGAAAACAATTAACACTCTCATTATGTTGTCTCTGTTTGACTACACTAAAGAAATGGATGTATAGCGAAACAATGGAAGTTAGAAATAACAGGTAAAAACAAGAATTTTTCAGCTGAGAATAGAGTATAATCAAAAAGTATTATGCCCATGTACGGGCACACACACACACACACACACACACACACACACACACACACACACACACACACACACACACACACACACACACACACACACACACACACACACACATGCATAGCTATTTGGCTATTTCCTCCTACACGCCACTTTCAACTTTCTACTTTCCTTATCATCTTCTTTCAGTTCTATGGAACAAAGTGCTTTCAGGTGGCAGTGGAGTAGTGCCACAGTACCCAAACCAACCAATAAGAGGAGCTCTGGCACTTATTTATCTGACCACAGAGAAGACTGTTGTTCATCAGTGTGATGGTTTTCATCACTTTCACACTCCTCCTTTAGTTGGATCTTTGTAAGGCCTCTAATTGCGGAAATTCTTGGCATCATCTTGCACAATATGTCCCTCAGAATAATCTCCTTTGCCATTCACTTAATGCAGTATGAATGTCTTTCTCATTAGAAGTATTGACAGTGCCTTATATGGTCTCCCTCCCTCAGATCTGTGTTGCTGCCACGCTTATTCTCTAACCAGATGCCAACCCTCTCTTATTCTTTCTTTTTTCTCCATCCTCCTCTTCTGCTCCACCCACTTTCTCCTTTCTCGCTCCCCCTTTATTCCCCCCTCTCCCACTATCGCTTATTCTGTCTAGTGCCCCAGCTTTCTCTCCCTCCCCTCCCCTGCCCGCCTCTCCTTTCCTCTCTCTCTCTCCCTCCCCTGCCCACCTCTCCTTCCCCCTCTCCCTCCCTACCCTGTCCCCCTCTCCTTCCCCCTCTCTCTCTCCCTCCCCTGCCCGCCTCTCCTTCCCTCTCTCCCTCCGTCCTCCTTGCTCCGTGTCCTGCTCATGGCTCAGATCAGCATGAACGAGAGTGAGTGAGCCAGTGGATGCGGGCGGGAGTCAGAGGCTAATGCCAGACGACTGGAAATCTATGACGCTTGGTTTGGCCCAGGGGGTGGGCGACAGCAGCCAATACAGTGTGTGTCCCAGATATAGTCTGGTGGAAGAAGAGAAGAAGGGAAACATGGCTAACTAAAGCAAAGATCACGGGGAGAGAGAGTGTGTGTGTGTGTGTCAGTGGGTGTCGCAGTCGGTCAACCACATAACCACCAACACATCCCATAGGGCTTTTGTCAACCAGTGGCCACCCTCTTGTGAGAGAATCTGTGTGAAGAAGAAAAAGAAGAAGAAAAAGGAGTAGGAGGAGAAGGAGGAGGATGAGCAGAAGAAGAAGAAGAAAAAGGAGTAGGAGGAGAAGGAGGAGGATGAGCAGAAGAAGAAGAAGAAAAAGGAGTAGGAGGAGAAGGAGGAGGAGGAAAAGGAGGAGAAGAAGAAAAAGGAATAGGAGGAGAAGGAGGAGGAAAAGGAGAAGAAGAAAAAGAAGGAGGAGGAGGAAAAGGAGAAGAAGAAGAAAAAGGAGGAGGAGGAGGAGGAGGAGGAGGAGAAAAAGGAGAAGAAGAAGAGGTACAGTACCAGTCAAAAGTTTGGACACACCTACTTATTCAAGGGTTTTTCTTTACTTCTACTATTGTCTATATTGTAGAATAAGAGTGAAGACATAACAATTTTGAAATAACACATATGTAATCATGTAATGACCAAAAGGTTTTTGGTTCTTTTTGAGACGCAGAGTAGGTGAAAGGATGATCTCTGCATGTGTGGTTCCCACCGTGAAGTGTGATCAAATCAAATCAAATTTATTTGAAAAAGCCCTTCTTACATCAGCTGATATCTCAAAGTGCTGTACAAAAACACAGCAAGCAATGCAGGTGTAGATGCACGGTGGCTAGGAAAAACTCCCTAGAAAGGCCAGAACCTAGGAAGAAACCTAGAGAGGAACCAGGCTATGAGGTGATGGTGTGGGGGTGTTTTTCTGGTGACACTGTGTGTGATTTATTTAGAATCTAAGGCAGACTTAACCAGCATGGCTACCACAGCATTCTGCAGCGATACGCCATCCCATCTGGTTTGCGCTTAGTGGGACTATCACTTGTTTTCAACTGGACAATGACCCAACACACCTCAAGGCTATGTAACGGCTATTTGACCAAGAAGGAGAGTAATGGAGTGCTGCATCAGATTACCTGGCTTCCACAATCACCCGACCTCAACCCAATTGAGATGGTTTGGGATGAGTTGGACCGCAGAGTGAAGGAAAATCAGCCAACATGTGCTCAGCATATGTGGGAACTACTTCAAGACTGTTGGAAAAGCATTCCAGGTGAAGCTAGTTGAGAGAATGCCAAATGTGTGCAAAGCTGTCATCAAGACAAAGGGTAGCTACTTTGAAGAATCTCAAATAGAAAATATATTTTGATTTGTTTAAAACTTTTTTGATTACTACATGATACCATATGTGTTATTTTATAGTTTTGATGTCTTCACTATTATTCTACAATGTAGAAAATAGTAAAAATAAAGAAAAACCCTTGAATGAGTAGGTGTGTCCAAACTTCTGACTGGTACTGTAGAAGAAGAAGATTAAGAAGAAGCTGGTGACATCCTGAGGGAAACGGCATTGAAATGTTTTTGCCTCATTAGACAGAAACCAGTGTGAGTCTATATGTGGTTCCTGTACCTGCTGTGTGTGTGTCTCTGTCTGTCTGTATGTGTGTGTGCGTATGTGTGTGTAAATTTTGCCTGTTTGTGCTGTTCTATGGGAGTAGAGTGTACACCATGGGTTTCTCTCTCTAATCCATCATCCTTCCTCAGGACCATTTCATCAGGGTTTACATTTTGAGAGGCAACAATAAAGCTGAGCTGAACACCTGCATGTGCATACTACACATCTCCATGTATGTGTGTTTGAGAGCCATTCTGGTCAATCATCCTGTGTCTGTGCGGTCATTGATTTTACATCCCCCTGTGGATTTTTGGTCCGTGCGTTTAATCAGCTGAGAAGAGAAGAAAGCATAGATATGGTAATAAATCTGCAGCAGCTCAGTAAGCCATGTCTGAGCCTCGCCAATCGTGGTTAAATCAATTACCCTGTGTGTTTGCTCTTCCCAGCATGCTTTTGTCACACGTCTCTGACCTTGTAGAAACATCCTCTGAGCGGGCTTGAGCTAAACAAGAAACAGCACTAATCACTGAAATGGAAATGTCCTCCCGATCGGCAAGGAAACATCAATCGACGACGGAAGAACTTGAGCTGGCAGATAAAAAATGCTGTGACCGTGGTAAACTGTGGATGCGATATCCATAACTGGGACAAAACAACTACCTCTGCAGAATCTTGATGCACAGGCCACAAATCCATTTGTGGATAAGAAATGCACAGGTTATTCTCCCAATTTATTTCAGCAGTTCTGAAGCCTCTCCTTGCCTGAATCTGATTGTTTTGCATCACAATAGCCATTAATAACAGCATAGTGCCTCTCATTGAAGAGGGAAATGACTGTGGGTGTTAGGGTTACGTTGCTGCCGCGAGAGTGAAACCTTTCATTAATGATGCACGGCATCCTGGGTAGCTGGTTAACCTGCGGTTGAAACCCTGACCTCAGTGTTTAGTCACTGACTCAGAAAATCTCTCATGAATGATGGACTGAATGGAGAAATCAAACCAATCAGTCTCTTTGTGATCGCTGTGCACCAAGCTAATCCTCCCAAAGTGCCAACTTAAGGTGTGTGTGTGTGTGTGTGTGTGTGTGTGTGTGTGTGTGTGTGTGTGTGTGTGTGTGTGTGTGTGTGTGTGTGTAATCTGACATTTCAACAGGTGATTTCACCATGAATTACAGGCAGTAGAGTTGGAAGGGTTGGAAAGGTTAGAAGAGATGGAAGGGTTAGAATGGTTGAAGGAATGAAGGGTTGGAGGTTTGGAAAGTTGGAAGATTTGAAAGGCGTGAAGAGTTGGAAGGGTTGAAGTTTGGAAGAGTTGAAGTTTGGAAGGGTTGAAGGGTTTGAAGGGTTGGAAGGGTTGAAGGGTTGACCGGTGTGCAGGGTTGGAAGGTGTGAAGGGTTGGAAGGTTGAAAAAGTTGAAGGGTTGGAAGGTGTGAAGGATGGAAGAGTTGGAAGGATGGAGAGATTGGAAGGGTTAGAAGGGTTGAAGGGTTGGAAGGGTTGAAAGGTTGGAAGGTTTGAAGGGTTGGAAGGTGTGAAGGGTGGAAGAGTTGAAAGGATAGGAAGGGTTGAAAGGTTGGGACGTTTGAAGGGTTGAAGGGTTGGAAGGTTTGGAAGGGTTGGAAGGGTTGGAAGAGTTGGAAGGGTAGGATTGGTTGAAGAGTTGGAAGGGTTGAAGTATAGAAGAGTAGGAAGAGTTGGAAGAGTTGAAGGGTTGGAAGGGTTGGAAGGATTGGAAGGATTGGAAGGTTTGGAAGGGTTGGAATGTTTGGAAGAGTTGGAAGGGTTGGAAGGGTTGGAACATTTGGAAGGTTTGGAAGGGTTGAAAGGTTGTAGGGGTTGTACGGCTTGAAGGGTTGGAAGGTCTGAAGGGTTGGAAGGTGTGAAGTGTTGGAAGGGTTGAAAGCATTGAAGGGTTGGAATGCTTTGAGAGGTTAGAAGGGTTGGAAGGGTTGGAAGGTGTGAAGGGTTGGAAAGGTTGAAAGGGTTGAAGGGTTGGAAGGTTTGAAGGTCTGAAGGGTTGGGAGGGTTGAAGGCTTAAAGGGTTGGAAGAGCTGAAAGCGTGAAGGTTTGAAGAGTTGGAAGGGTTAAAGGCTTGAAGGGTTGGAAGGGTTGGAAGGGTTGAAGGAATGAGGGGTTGGAAGGGTTGAAGGGTTGGAAGGTTTGGAAGGGTTGAAAGGGGTGAAGTGTTGGAAGAGATGAAAGGCTGGAAGGGTTTGAAGGGTTGCAGGGTTGGAAGGTGTGAAGGATGAAAGAGTTGGAAGGATTGGAATGGTTGGAAGATTTGAAGGGTTGGAAGGTTTGAAGAGTTGGAAGGTTTGAAGGGTTTGAAGTGTTGGAAGGTTTGAAGGATTGGAATTGTTGGAAGGGTTGGAAGGGTTGGGAGAGTTGAAGGGTTGGAAGGTGTGAAGGATGGAATAGTTGGAAGGATTGGAGGGGTTGGACGGGTTAAATGAATGAAAGGTTGGAAGAGTTCAACGGTTTTAAGGGTTGGAATGTTTGGAAGTGTTGAAGGATGGAAGGATTTATAGGTTCGAAGGTGTGAAAGTGTTGGAAGGGTTGAAATGGTTGAAGGTGTAAAGAGCTGGAAGGGTTGAAGGTTTGAAGAGTTGCAAGGGTTGAAGGTTTGAAAATTTGAAGGGTTTGAGGGGTTGGAAGGGTTGGAAGGATTGGAGTGATTGAAAGTTTGGAACGGTTGGTAGGCTTGCAGGGTTCGAAGGTGTGAAGGGTTGGAAGAGTTGGAAGAGTTGAAAGGATGGAAGAGTTGAAGGGTTGGAAGGTGTGAAGCATTGAAGAGTTGAAAGGATTGGAGGGATTGGAAGGGTTGGAAGGGTTAAAGGTTTGGAAGGGCTGAAGGGTTGGAAGGTGTAAAGGGTGGAAGAGTTGGAAGGATAGGAAGGGTTGGGAGGGTTGAAGTGTTGGAGTGGTTGAAGTTTGAAAAGTTGGAAGGGTTGGAAGGTTTGGAAGGGTTGGAAGAGTTGGGAGGGTAGGATTGGTTCAAGGGTTGGAGGGTTGAAGGATTTAAGGGTTGGAAGGGTTGAAAGCTTGGAAAGATTAAACAGTTGGAAGGTGTGAAAGGTTTGAAGGGTTGAAGGATGTAAGGGTTGGAATGGTTGGAAGAGTTAAAGGGATGGAAGAGTTAAATGGTTGGAAGAGTTAAAGGGTGGGAAAGGTTGGAAGGTGTGAAGTGTTGGAAGGGTTGAAAGCGATGAAGGGTTGGAAGGTGTGTAGTGTTGGAAAGGTTGAAAGGGTTGAATGGTTGGAAGAGATGAAAGGCTGGAAGGGTTTGAAGGGTTGCAGGGTTGGAAGGTGTGAAGGATGGAAGAGTTGGAAGGATTGGAACGGTTGGAAGGTTTGAAGGGTTTGAAGTGTTGGAAGGTTTGAAGGGTTGGAATTGTTGGAAGGGTTGGAAGGAAAGGGAGAGTTGAAGGGTTGGAAGGTGTGAAGGATGGAATAGTTGGAAGTATTGGAGGGGTTGGACGGGCTAAATGAATGAAAGGTTGGAAGAGTTCAATGGTTTTAAGGGTTGGAATGTTTGGAAGGGTTGTAGGATAGAAGGGTTGGAATGGTTGAAGGACGGAAGGATTTATAGGTTCGAAGGTGTGAAAGTGTTGGAAGGGTTGAAATGGTTGAAGGTGTAAAGAGCTGGAAGGGTTGAAGGTTTGAAGAGTTGCAAGGGTTGAAGGTTTGAAGGGTTGGAAGGGTTGGAAGGGTTGGAAGGATTGGAGTGATTGAAAGGTTGAAAGGGTTGGAAAAAGTGAATGATGTTTTGAAGAGTTGGAAGGGTAGAGGGTTGAAGCATTGGAAGATTTGAAGGAATGAGGGCTTGGAAGGGTTGAAGGCTTAAAGGGTTGGAGGGTTGGAAGGGCTGGAAGAGTTGAAGGTGTGAAGAGTTGGAAGGCTTGAAGGTTTGAAGGGTTTGAAGGGTTTGAAGGTTTGGTAGTGTTGGAAGGGTTGGAAGATTTGAAGGGTTGGAAAAGTGATTGATGGAAGAATTGGAAGGCTTGAAGGATAGGAAGGGTTGGAAGGGTTGAAGGTTTGGAAGGGTTGGAATGTTTGGAAGGGTTGTAGGGTAGAAGGATTGGAATGGTTGAAGGACAGAAGGATTTATAGGTTCGAAAGTGTGAAAGTGTTGGAAGGGTTGAAATGTTAAAATGGTTGGAAGGGTTGAAGGGTTGGAAAGTGTTGATGATGGAAGAATTGGAAGGATTGGAAGGGTTGGAAGTGTTGAAGGGTTGGAAGGGTTGGAATCGTTGAAGAGTTGGAAGGTTTGGGAGGCTTGGAAGGATTGGAAGGGTTGTAAGGGTAGGATTGGTTGAATTTTGGAAGGGTTGGAAGGGTTGGAAGTGTTGAAGGATTGGAAGGGTTGGAATTGTTGAAGGGTTGGAAGGTTTGGGAGGCTTGGAAGGATTGAAAGGGTAGGATTGGTTGAATTTTGGAAGGGTTGGAAGGGTTGGAATGTTTGAAGAGATGAACAATGGAATTGTTGAAAACGTTGGAAGGGTTGGAGGGTTGGAAGGTGTGAAAGGTTGTAAATGTTGAAGGAAGGGTTGGAAAGGTTGAAGGACTGAAAGGTTGGAAGGGTTGAAGGGTTGGAAGAGTTGAAGGTTTAATGTTTGGAAGGCTTGAAGTGTTGGAGGGTTTGAAGGGTTATGAAGGGATGGAAAGGATGAAGGCTTGAAGGGTTTGAATGCTTGGAAGGGTTGGAAGGCTTGGAAGAGTTGAATGGTTAGAAGGCTTGACAGGTTAGAAGGTTTGATGGGTTGGAAGGGTTGAATAAGGTAAAGGGGTGAAAGAGTTGAAAGGGTTAGAAGGGTTGGAAAAGATGAATGCTTGAAGGGTTGAAGAGTTGGAAGGGTTGAAGGTTTGAAGAGTTGGAAGGTTTGAAAATTTGGAAGGGTTGGAATGGTTGGAAGGGTTTGAAGGGTTGAATGACTGAGGGGTTGGAAGGGTTTGAAGGGTTGCAAGGTGTGAATAAGAGTTCAATTGGAAGGATTGGAACCGTTGGAAGGTTTGGAAGGGTTGGAAGGGTTGAAGGGTTGGAAGGTTTGACGGTGTGAAGGGTTGGAAGGGTTGAAGGTTTGATTGAATGTGGTGTTGGAAGGGTTGGAAGGGTTGAAGGCATGTGGTTTTGGAAGGGTTGGAGGTTTGAACAGGTTGAAGGTGTGAAGAACTGGAAGGTTTGAAGGTCTGAAGAGTTGCAAGGGTTGAAGGTTTGAAGGTTTGAAGGGTTGGAATGGTTGGAAGGTTTGATTTATTGGAAGGTCTGAAGGGTGGACTAATTGGAATGTTTGGAAGGGCTGAAGAATTGAAGAGTAGGAAGACTTGAAGGGTATCAGAGTTGGATGGGTTTGAAGGGTTGGAAGGATTGGAAGTGTTGAAGGGTTGGAAGGGTTGAAAGGGTTGTAGGATGTCAGAGTTGGATGGGTTTGAAAGGTTGGAAGGGTTGGAAGCGTTGAAGGGTTGGAAGGGTTGTAGGATGGAATGGTTGGAAGGGTTGAAGGATGGAAGGATTTATAGGTTGGAAGGTGTGAAGTGTTGAAAGGTTTGGAAGGGTTGAAGGGTTGAAAGGTGTTAAGGATGGAAGAATTGGAAGGATTGGAAGGGTTGGAAGGGTTGAAGGATGGAAGAGTTGGAAGGATTGTAAGGTTTAGAAGGATTGGAAGGTTTGAAGAGATGAATATTTGGGATTGTTGAAAGGTTGGAAGGGTTGAAAGGTGTGAAAGGTTGGAAATGTCGAAAGATGGAAGGGTTGAAAGGGTTGAAGGACAGAACGGTTGGAAGGGTTGAAAGAATGAAGGGTTGGAAGGGTTGAAGTGTTGGAAGAGTTGAAGTTTGAATTGTTGGAAAGTTTGACAGATTGGAAGGCTTGGAAGTTTTAGAAGGTTTGGAAGGGTTGAAGGGTTTGAAGGTTTGAAAGGTTGGAAGGGTTGGAAGGATTTGAAGGGTTGGAAGTTTTAAAGGTTTGGAAGGTGTGAAGGGTTGGAATGGTTGAATGGGTTGAAGGCTTGGAAGGCTTTGAAACGTTGGAAGTGTTGAAGAGATGGACGGGTTGATGGTTTGATGGTTTGAAGGGTTAGAAGGGTTGGAAGGGTAGGAGTGGTTGAAGGCTTGGAAGGTTTGGAAGGGTTGAAGGATGGAAGGGTTGTAAGGGTTGGTAGGGTTGGAAGGGTTGAAGGGTTGGAAGTGTTGAACAATTGGAAGGTTTGAAAGGTTGGAAGGCTTGAATTGTTGGAAGGTGTGAAGGATTGGAAGGTGTGAAGGTGTGGAATAATTGAAAGTGTTGAAGGGTTGGAAGGCGTTTAAAGTTTGGAATTGTTGGAAAAGTTGAAGGTGTGAAGGATGGAAAAGTTAGAAGGGTTGGAAGAGTTGAATGTTTGAAGGGTTGGAAGGGTTGAAAGGGTTTGAAGGGTTTGAAGGGTTTGAAGGGTTGAAGGGTTGGAAAGTGTGAAGGGTTCGAAGAATTGGAAGGGTTGGAAGGTTTGAAGTGTTTAAGTGTTGAAGGGTTGGAAGGGTTGAAGTGTTGGAAGGTTTGAAGGATGGAAGAGTTGAAAGTGTTGGAAGGGTTGGAAGTGTTGGAAGAATTGAAGGGTTGGAATGGTTGGAAGAGTTGAAGCTTGTAACGATTTGAAGGGTTGGAAGATTCGAAGCTTTGAAAGATTTGAAGGGTTGGAAGTGTTGAAGGATTGGAAGGGTTGGAAGGGTTGGTATGTGTTGAAGGGATTCCCCACTTCCAAGAAAATGTATAAAATTGAAGCACATTTATTGCAGTTCTACACAATTTAAAAACAAAAAAATGCATTTTCAAGAACGGTATAAACAAGCAATATTGACTCCAGCCATTATCACCTTGTTGCTTTAGCTTCGTTCACCTCAGTCAATAGGGGACTTAACACTCTACAAACACGTCATACAATAATTAGCTATACCATCTACTAAAGCCATCTCTACCTCTGCACTGTCGAGCTGCTACCTTCAGCTGTGTTGGTGCGCTCTCCATAAAGGAAGTCAGCCATACAAACAGCCTTCCCTCCCACTCCCAGGTATCCGCATGGTCCTAAAGTAACCCGCTATTACCGCTAAACTGCACTGACATTTAATTGGGATTGGAATGATTTTAGTAGCCTATTTTCAATGGTTGTTGTTGAGCTTGGGCATGGTGACTGCCAAACCCTGCCATACCCAATTAACGCCACTGAGTCCTACATGAAGTTAGCAAGGAGGGGCTGACTGACTGTGTGTCATTGATTTAAAAGCCCATGGGACCTAAAACATCCTAGTCTCTTCCATCTCCCTCCACGTGAGGCATTCTGCTCATCGATCCATCAGCCGATCAGAGATTCTCCCTGGAGAGACATCTTCCTCCCTCTAATGATTTCAGAAGCACAATCACGGTGGTCTTACCATGAACTCTCCTTGTGTCGTAGGAAGAGATGTTTCCTTCTTAGACCATAAAGCTGAGACAATACAGCTTCTTGTCAAAAACAACATCCAATGCATGCATTCCTGATTACAATTTCTGCTTCAGCGAGCACTAATGAAAAAGTACATAGATGAAATAGCTCCATGTTGTTGTCATCGATTAACATGCAAACACCTAGAACAATTCATTTTCTAGATCTGCAGTGAGACCAAAAGCCAGAAAGCAGACAGTGTGAAATCTGATTCTTCCTGACAACCTGCATAAAATTGGACGATTTTGTTTCTTCTTTTTTCAAAGCTTGTCTTTTTTATTCTTCTGTTATTTTGCCAAGTTTCACTTAGCAGCGTTGATAATAAGTAGGTAGCCAAATGAATGGCTCCCGACATCATAAACAAAAATCAATACTGTTACTTCAATTAGCATTTTGGCATGGCCTGTTGGTGTATAAGCAATTCACTCTATGAAAGTTGGCAGTGAGTGGCCAATACATTTTTGCTTGTCGATACCCTAATTAACATCAAACAAAAACAGATACTTTTTAAAGATGTTTTACTGTATTTTCAAATCTCTGTTATGTCATTGTCTCACTAATGCCTTTAAATAGTGTATCATCCCTATAAAGATTACAGTAATTTTGTGAGTTAGTTTATATTAGTAACACTTTGAAAACTCCATCAGCAGTCCCAGAGAAGGAGCGGGTAGAATTCTTATGTAGCCCAAGAAAGATTTACATTTCAATATTTTATACACCCAATAAAAGACACATAACTGGAGTTTTGTGTTATTACAAACCAGTTCTGCTTGGTAAGCAATTGTGAGATTATGCCCCATTACCCCAGGTAGTAGGTTCCCTTTACGGTCATGGTGTTGTTTCCGTGTGGGCTGGTGGTAACCAGAGAAGAAAATGAGAAGTGAGTATCCCTCACATCATTGTACTGTACATTGTACTGAGTTATGAAGGTTAGGATCCTTGTACTGTACGTGAGTTTTCATGACTCTCTCAGTGGGCTGGCTATTGCTATTACATCCAATTTTCTAAAGAAGTTGAATGGTGATCTACAACAGGGGGAAGGGCCTGTGTTATTGGAAAATAGTCTATTCAATTTGGCAGAGGTGAGTCAATAATGCCATAGCCCTTCCATAACTAGACATAATGAAGCCTGCGTATATTTTTCAAAATATGGTGGTGACATTTATATATATATTTTCAGAGTGCTGAAAAAGGTCATTGCATGTTACAATACCGGGTGAATATCTGACAGAAGATTATAATGAATAATTGATTTTCACTTCAGTGTGGTTCACCAATGTAACTGTGCTGCATGTTTGAGATGACACCTGTATGTGGTACAGTGGAAGTGTGACATTTTTGAAGGTTATGCTATGAATATCGTCATAGAGATGTAGAATCTTAATTTGAGCCAGTTTGATACCGCAGGATAATAATCCTGCAACTGATAATGTGAATGATTATGTGGATTACACACTGAACTCAAATATAAACACAACATGTAAAGTGTTGGTCCCATGTTTCATGAGTTGCAATAAAAGAGCCCAGCAATGTTCCATACGCACAAAAAGCTTATTTCCTCACATGCACAAAAAGCTCTTGTTTACATCCCTGTTAGTGAGCATTTCTCCTTTGCCAAGATAATCCATCCACCTGCCAGCTGTGGCATTTCAAGAATCTGATTGAACAGCATGATCATTACACAGGTGCACATTGTGCTGTGGACAATAAAAGGCCACTCTAAAATGTGAGTTTTGTCACATAACACAAGGCCACAGATGTCTGAAGTTTTGAGGGAGCGTGAAATTGGCATTCTAATTGCAGGAATGTCCACCAGAGCTCTTACCAGAGAATGTAATGTTCATTTCTCTACCATAATCCGCCTCCAATGTCGTTTTAGAGAATTTGGCAGTGTGTCCAACTGGCCTCACAACCGCAGACCATGTGTAACCACTCCATCCCAGGACCTCCACATCCGGCTTATTCACCTGCAGGATCATCCTAGACCAGCCACCCGGACAGATTATGAAACTGTGAGTTTACACAACCAAAGAATTTCTGCACAAACTGTCCGAAACCGTCTCAGGGAAGCTGATCTGCGTGCTTATTGTCCTCACCAGGGACCGCTAGATTTGTCCCTGGATCCTTTTAATAGCCTATTTGGCTAGCAAGTAAAATGGCTGAATTGAGTAAAGGGTGTTCTCTTGCTTCTACACAAAGCAGTGAAAACTCCTTTGACTCTATCGCCGACCATGAGGCCATGAAATGCATTTTATGTGACATGTTCACAGTCATCCCAGTGAAGGACTTCTATGTAAACTTCACCTGTGACAAATGCCACAAACTAAATGCTGCCAAGAAGAGGATCATTACTTTACTTGAGGAAATTAAACATATGGATGAGTGTTTAATTTTGAATAAGGACGCCTCACGTTTAACCTCATTTGTTGATGCCTCTTTTCAAAGAGACGACTGTAATGGAACTTTCATGGATCTTGAGCATTTCCCTACCTTACGGCCAAAAGTCAACTGCTATCAGCTCTACCCCTGGCGGGTGTGAACGGAGTGTGATTGGATCCAGGAGGAGGAAGAGACCCGTACACCAGCATTCAGTTTTGTTTCTCAGCGTCGTGACATTAAACTCTAATCGTTTTGAGCCACGGTCCCCGCTGTCTTCCTCAGGGCGTATGGACACCGGGTACGCAGATGCTGTAGCTTCTACACTGACGACCACCTGCACTACAGGCTACACTATGGGCTCTCATGTACAGGGTGCTGGGCGGCTGGCGACTCCTCCCCGGGAAATCGGGATCTACGCGGCCTTCTCCCCAACTGATTTCTGCAGCTCCTTTTGCTGATTGGAGATTCGGTAGCGGGAGGATCCGACCGGCGCTCATCATTGGAAGCTCAATGGTAAGGAATATCTCCTTGCCAGATGTTAGAACACTATGATATCCGGGTGCAACAGTAAAGGATATCACTACGCTACTTCCTGAAGCCATAAGCCCAAATTCACAGACCGATACTGTTACAGTACATGTGGGATTCACTGACACTAAGTATGCCAGCTCTGATCTGCTTAGAAGTGACTTCATGGAACTAATTGCAAAACGGAAATACCTAAACAAGCGTCCCATTATATCAGGTCCCATACCCACGACGAGACGTGAATACGGTAGATTCAGTAGGTTGCTTTCACTTCGGGTCTGGCTAAAGAGCTATTGTAACTCTAACTTCTCACTTCAGTGTGGTGTACCATTGTACTTGTGCTGCATGTTTGAGATCACACCTGTATGTGGTACAGTGGAAGTGTGACATTTTCAAAGGGCTATTTTGTAGGGTATGCTATGAATATCATCAAACAGATGTAGAATTTGAAGCAGTTTGCTACCGCAGGATAATAATCAGCAACAGGAAATGTGAATTATTATGTGGATTATACACTGAACTAAAATATAAAGTAAAATATAAAGTGCAATGATCACTAAGTGACCTTAGTGATCATTGTCCCATAGCCTGTATTAGAGATACTAGACAACATAATTCTGATCCCCATATTATTAGGAAGAGACATTTTTAAAAGTTTTCTCCCCAAGCGTTTATGCTTGACTTGTACTTTTCTGAACAGTGTATACTAGACCCTGAATTAGCTCTTGAGCATTTCTCATCTATTTTTATATCACTGGCAGATAAACACACTCCTTTTTAATGCTTTAAACTGAAAAACAGATCAAATCCCAGGTTTTCTACAGAACTTTCAGATATCTTTAGAACAAGAAATCATGCCTGGGCCAAAGCTAAACTAACGGATGTTGTTGTGGACTTGCAGCTTTTCAGGCAACTGAGAAATAAATGCACGTCCTTAGTAAAAAAAGCTAAATCAAGCTACTTCCTGAGTTCTATGGCTAACTCTGCTGGTGATCCATCTACATTTAGAAAACAGTTAAGGCGCTAAAGCGTGGAAATTCATCTCATTCCTTACCCAAGCAATTTATACTGAACTCTGACATCATTATTGAAAAAATTAGATAGGTCATGCTTTTAATCAACATTTTAGGTCCAACGGGTTTTTTGTTTGAAATAAATCTTGATTTAATAGACCCGGGTCAGTCAGTAAACTGCTCGTCCCTCTCCCAGCCACAAGTCGACTTGATAGAGGACCAGACAACCCCCAGTGAATCCTTGTTCTCTCTGGAGCAACTGTCTACTTCTGATGTATTGGAACACCTACTTATGATTGATGCTCCCTCAATGTGAGCAAGACAAAGGAGTTGATCATGGACTACATGAAAAGGCGGGCTGAACAGACCCCCATTAACATCAACAGGGCTGTATTGGAGCGGGTCGAGGGTTTCAAGTTCCTTGGTGCCCACATCACTAACATACTATGATGGTCCAAACACACCAAGACAGTTGTGAAGAGGGCACAACAAAACCTCTCCCCCCTCAGGAGACTGAAAAGATTTGGCATGGGTCCCCAGATACTCGAAAGGTTCTACAGCTGCACCCTCGAGAGCATCCTGACTGGTTGCATCACCGCCTGGTATGGCAACTGCTCGGCATCTAACCAGAAGACACTTCACAGGGTATTGCGTACGGCCCAGTACATCACTGGGGCCAAGCTTCCTGCAATCCAGGACCTATATACTAGGCGGTGTCAGAGGATAGCCATTATATTGTCAGAGACTCCTGTCACCCAAGTCCTAGACTGTTTGCTCTGCTACCACACGGCAAGCGGTACCGAGGCGCCAAGTCTAGGACCAAAAGGCTCCTAAATAGCTTCTACCCCCAAGCCATAAGACTGCTGAACAATTAATCAAATGGACACAGGACTATTTACATGCTATTTACATGATTTGTGCATAAGTACGTTAGATGGTTCCCCCATTATCGTGTCCCCGCCTATAAATATCTGGGCATCTGGATTGACGAAAAGCTATCTTATAAAAAGCACGTTGACGAGTTTGTCAAGAAATTAAGAATTAAGTTGGGCTTCGATAGGAATAGGGCTTGCCTTTCATTAAATAGTAGAAAACAGATAATTCATACCTGTTATAGATTATGGCAATATTATATACATGAATGAAGCTACCAGTGTTTTAAGCCCTTGGACACAATTTATCATTGCGCACTTCGTTTTATAACACCTGACAGTTTTGACACTCACCACTGCATCTTTTATCACAAAATTGGTTGGACCTCACTAAAAACAAATACTGTAGGTCACTTCATTATTCTGTTTTTGTTTATAAAGCCTTACTCAATACACTACAGTGACTTCGAATGTATTCACCCCCCTTTGCATTTTTACAATTTTGTTGCCTTACAACCTGAAATTAAAATAGATTTTTTGGAGGTTTGTATCATTTGATTTACACAACATCCCTACCACTTTGAAGATGCAAAATTATTTTTATTGTGAAACCAACAAGAAATAAGACAAAAAAACAGAAAACTTGAGCGTGCATAACTATTCACCCCTCCAAAGTCAACGCTTTGTCGAGCCACCTTATGCAGCAATTACAGCTGCAAGTCTCTTGGGGGTATGTCTCTATAAGCTTGGCACATCTAGCCACTGGGATTTTTGCCCATTCTTCAAGGAAAAACTGCTCCAGCTCCTCCAAGTTGGATGGGTTCCGCTGGTGTACAGCAATCTTTAAGTCATAGCACAGATTCTCAATTGGATTGAGGTCTGGGCTGTGACTAGGCCATTCCAAGACATTTAAATGTTTCCCCCTAAACCACTCGAGCGTTGCTTTAGTAGTATGCTTAGGGTTATTGTTCTGCTGGAAGGGGAACCTCCGTCCCAGTCTCAAATGTCTGGAAGACTGAAACAGGTTTCCCTCAAGAATTTCCCTGTATTTAGCGCCATCCATCATTCCTTCAATTCTAACCAGTTTCCCAGTCCCTGCCAATGAAAAACTTCTCCACGGCATGATGCTGCCACCACCATGCTTCACTGTGGGGATGCTGTTCACGGGGTGTTGAGAGGTGTTGGGTTTGCGCCAGACATAGTGTTTTTCTTGATTGTCAAAAAGCTCAATTTTAGTCTCATCTGACCAGTGTACCTTCTTCCATATGTTTGGGGAGTCTCAAACATGCCTTTTGGTGAACACCAAATGTGTTTGCTTACTTTTTTCCTTTTCTTTAAGCAATGGCTTTCTTTCTGGACACTCTTCCGTATAGCCCAGCTCTCTGGGAGTGTACGGCTCAAAGTGGTCCTATGGACAGATACATCAATCTCCTCTGTGGAGCATTGCAGCTCCTTCAGGGTTATCTTTGGTCTCTTTGTTGCCTCTCTGATTAATACCCTCCTTGTCGTGGTCTGTGAGTTTTGGTGGGCGGCCCTTTCTTGGCAGGTTTGTTGTGGTGCCATATTCTTTCCATGTTTTAATAATGGATTTAATGGTGCTCAATAGGATGTTCAAAGTTTCTGATACATTTTTTTATAACCCAACCCTGATCTGTACTTCTCCACAACTTTGTCCCTGAGCTGTTTGGAGAGCTCCTTGGTCTTCATGGTGCCACTTGCTTGGTGGTGCCCCTTGCTTAGTGTTGTTGCAGACTCTGGGGCCTTTCAGAACAGGTGTACATATACTGAGATCATGTGACAGATCATGTGACACTTAGATTGCACATGGGTGGACTTTAATTAAACGAATTATGTGACTTCTGAAAGCAATTGGTTGCATCAGATCTTATTTAGGGGCTTCATAGCAAAGTGGGTGAATACATATGCACGCACCACTTTTCCGTTTTTAATTTTTTAGATTTTTTTTAAATTTGGACTATTTTGTGTATGCCCATTACATGAAATCCAAATAAAAATCTATTTAAATTACATGTTGTAATGCAACAAAATAGGAAAAACGCCAAGGGGGATGAATACTTTTGCAAGATACTGTACCAATTTATTTAACATCATTGTTAAAATATAGAAACTGGAATTACAACACTAGATCACAGGGTTGGTTAATGGTTAGCGCGGCAGGTAGCCTAGTGGTTAGTGCATTGGACTAGTAACCGAAAGGTTGTAAGATCTAGTCCCTGAGCTGACAAGGTAAAAATCTGTTGTTCTGCCCTTGAACAAGGCAGTTAACCTGTTAGGGCTAGGGGGCAGTATTGACACGGCTGGATAAAAAAACATACCTGATTTAATCTGGTTACCACTCCTACCCAGTAACTAGAATATGCATATACTTATTACATATGGATAGAAAACACCCTAAATTTTCTAAAAATGTTTGAATGGTGTCTGTGAGTATAACAGAACTCATTTGGCAGGCAAAACCCTGAGACATTTTCTGACATGAAGTGGATACCTGATGTGTTGTATTACCTTTAAACCTATCCCATTGAAAAACACAGGGGCTGAGGAATATTTTGGCACTTCCTATTGCTTCCACTAGATGTCACCAGCCTTTACAAAGTGTTTTGAGTCTTCTGGAGGGAGATCTGACCGAACAAGAGCCATGGAACGATGATGGCCCATTAGACACCTGGCGCGCGAGTTCATGTTGGGTACCCTCGTTCCAATACGTTATAAAAGAGTATGCATTCGTCCACCTTGAATATTATTCATGTTCTGGTTAAAAAAGGCCCTAATGATTTATGCTATACAACGTTTGACATGTTTGAACGAACGTAAATATATTTTTTCCCCTCGTTCATGACGAGAAGTCCGGCTGGCTTAGATCATGTGCTAACAAGACGGAGATTTTTGGACATAAATGATGAGCTTTTTTGAACAAAACTACATTCGTTATGGACCTGTGATACCTGGAAGTGACATCTGATGAAGAGAATCAAAGGTAATGGATTATTTACATAGTATTTTCGATTTTAGATCTCCCCAACATGACGTCTAGTCTGTATCGCAACGCGTATTTTTCTGGGCGCAGTGCTCAGATTATTGCAAAGTGTGATTTCCCAGTAAGGTTATTTTTAAATCTGGCAAGTTGATTGCGTTCAAGAGATGTAAATCTATAATTCTTTAAATGACAATATAATATTTTACCAATGTTTTCTAATTTTAATTTGTGACGCTGACTTGACTGCCGGTTATTGGAGGGAAACGATTTCCTCAACATCAATGCCATAGTAAAACGCTGTTTTTGGATATAAATATGAACTTGATAGAACTAAAAATGCATGCATTGTCTAACATAATGTCCTAGTAGTGTCATCTGATGGAGATTGTAAAATGTTAGTGCATCATTTTAGCTGGTTTTATGGTTTTGGTGACCCTGTCTTTGAATTGACAAAACATTACACACAACTCTTGTAAATGTACTGTCCTAACATACTCTAAATTTATGCTTTCGCCGTAAAACCTTTTTGAAATCGTAAAACGTGGTTAGATTAAGGAGATGTTTATCTTTCAAAGGGTGTAAAATAGTTGTATGTTTGAAAAATTTGAATTTTGACATTTATTTGGATTCAAATTTGCCGCTCTTGAAATGCACCTGCTGTTGATGGAGTGCACCACGGGTGGCACGCTAGCGTCCCACCTAGCCCATAGAGGTTAACCCACTGTTCCTAGGCTGTCATTGAAAATAAGAATTTTTTCTTAACTGACGTGCCTAGTTTAATTAAGGTAATAATAAAATGCTGGAGTATCCACAGAAATTCATTTTCCTACCAGGACCTTATCATGTGAAATAATCTTCAAGTAACATTTCATTTGGATGTGTTGTTTTCTCTGAGTCAGTTTAGGAGAAAGGGATTTTTATATTGATAAATGTGTTTGATTGTTTATTGTGTACATAATATTTGCTATTCATTTAATTTTGTGTTTTAAATTGTGTATCATTTTATTTTCTGTATTGTTCCCAGGGCACATTTGCAAATGAGGCCTAGGTCTCAATGTATTTTTCTCTGGTTAAATAAATAAAATGTAAATTAAATTACATTTCAATTGTCTCATTTTCTAATATGAACTGTAACTCATTAATATGATATTATAAATGCATGCTGCATTTATATTTTTGTTCAGTTTAATTAATGGACATTTTTTAAACTTAAAAACGTTAGAAGCCTTTTTAAACCTTTAAACATTCATTAGTTATGCTTTATCTTCCAAATTAGATCAGGCTGGAAACTCTGCTCAAATCTCTTCAGAGACAATAATGCATTGTTATGTGGTCTTTGGTGACAGATCTGGGTGACAGACCTTCGACACTAGGCATAGGCTCTTCAATGGCTCTAAGAATTCAAGGTATGAAAAAGCATATCACTCCTTTTCAGCGAATGAGACTTTTCAGCTTGGGGCCACAGGAATGGCATTGGCCACAAACCCAGGTACATAGCATGTGGCCTTTCGTGAGGGACTTGAAGACTAGAGAGTCTTGGAGAGCAGACTCCAACCTGGATGTCAGAAGGAAGTCCCTTTCACTGGCCCCAGCCCACTGCAATCTAATTTCATGGTGGTATCACCATGCAACCTCTTCCATACATGGTGTTCATCTGATATATACAGTGAGCTCCAAAAGTATTGAGACAGTGACACATTTTTTGTTGTTTTGGCTCTGTACTACAGCACTTTGGATTTAAATGATGAAGTGCAGACAGTCAGCTTTAATTTGAGGGAACCATTTAGAAATGACAGCACTTTTTGTGCATAATCCCCCCATTTTAGGGAAACAAAAGTATTGGAACAAATTCACTTATATATATTTTAATTTTTATTATTTTACCTTTATTTAACTAGGCAAGTCAGTTAAGAACAAATTCTTATTTTCTTACATTCATAACATGCAATGACTACATCAAGCTTGTGACTCTACGCATTTGTTGGATGCATTTGCTGTTTGTTTTACATTAATGTGGATGTTAACATGATTACGGATAATCTTGAATGAATCGTGAATAATGATGAGCGAGAAAGTTACAGACGCACAAATATCATACCCCCCGAAAAATGCTAACCTTTGTGTATCTGTAACTTTCTCACTCATCATTATTCACGATTCATTCAGGATTATTTGTATTCATGTAGCATCCACATTAATGTTCAAGTGTTTAGAAACATATGCCATTCTTATTTACAATAAAAGTGACTCCAAAATGACACAATACAGTACATTATTTACCATTCATTTCTATTGGGCAGAAAATAATCTGAAACACCACCAAAACAAACAGAAAATGCATCCAACAAGTTTGTAGAGTCACAAGCTTTATTTAATCATTGTGTGCTAGGAATATGGGAACAAATACTTAACTTTTGATTACTTCAATACACAATATAAGTGAATTTGTTCCAATAGTTTTGGTCCGGTAAAATGGGGGGGCTATGTACAAAAAGGTGCTGTAAACAGTTCACACGATATGGACAAAAATGCCAACAAATTAGTCATTGTATCATTTCAAATCCAAAGTGCTGGAGTAAAGAGCCAAAACAACATCAAATGTGTCACTGTCCCAATATGTTTGAAACTCACTGTAGTTTTCTCTATAAGGTTGTTGAATCTATTTGGAATGTTTCCATGTAATGTCGTCATGCAGTTTATATGACAGAACAAATCATTTTTTTGTATTTTGGATGGTTTGGCACAAAGTGTCACATTCAGCAGGGCTGTTTAGGTAAAATTATCTAGCTGTTCTGAAAAGTTTCACAGACTGTGAAGAACAATTATATACTGAAGGCTAGATTGGGGAAATATTGATATAGAATAAAGTAACTTTATACTAGAAGTGAATCTAGAGGTCGTGTGAAAGACAGATCACAACACCAGAATACTACGTTTTTTTTTCTGTACCACACTGACGATGACCAAACTCTCTTCAAGTGCACCCATGCTACCAGAGAAATAAAAGCATCACAGGCGGGCCGATCAATAGCCATTGATTGCTACAAGATATTTCATTCATCCATCCAGATAAGTGAGGGTAAAAAAGCTGAAGTCTGGACACAGATCTTTTTTATTCCATCACCATGCTTTATAAATTGACCCTGAAGAATAACCCATTGCTTTGGTGAGAAAACCACCCAGAATGTCAGTTTAGCTAAATTGATTCAGCGTGGAGTTCTCTGTAACCCCCTCCCTGCCCAACATATGAAAAGACGTTGGTGAGCATGGGGAAAAATTGTTTCTGCACATGTGCAATCATGGTATTCACAAGCCTGCGTTTCCATTCTATACCTGGGCTTGCTCAGTCCAATTACTTTGGTTGGAGGCCCTTGTTATGAGCTATATAATTATTGATGTAAGCCGAAATGGATAGTGAGCTGTGGTCTTCCTTGTAATGTTCCTATAACGAAAGCAATCAAATAAAATAACAGGTTTGTCCGTAACAGGGTTGATGACTTAATCTTAAATCAGCCATAAATCCTCATGTAACAGGGGTAATGGAAGCTTGTTGTGTGCAAAAGGGAGGGGCACTTGAATGCAAGCTTCACTAAATTGTTAAAAACATTTGTATCCTGTCTATCTATGGGTAACAAGGTTTACGTGTTATGCTCAGTTTACCACCACATAACATCAGCAAATGACCAAACATACTAGAAGCAGCTTACCTGTGTTAAGCTATATGATTTGACTATTAGATGTTCAATGTTTCTTTTGAAAAACATATTTAAAAAGGAATAGTTTCCCTATATTAAAATGAGAGTTCAGCTCACGTAACAGGGTTTTTTTTACCTTAAAATGAATCACTAAGAGATAAATTATAATCTTCAGAAGTGACTTTGTCAAAGTAACAACATAACTAGGTTGATGGTGAAAATGTAGAGAAATTTTGCGGTTAAGTGGGTAAACATTTTCCTATAAGTCACAGAGGGACATGCAAATATTTAGGCTATTCATATAAAAAAATCAGATTCATTGAATTTTCCATGTGGTCTATATAAAAGGGTCTATATTAAAGGCACTCATTTCATGGAACAACCTAGATATGTGTTAAGAGTACTCGAAATACCAACAAATTTTGTTGAATAGGACAATATGTTGTTGTGTATGAATCACAACAGACGGCCTCCAATGCTGGCCAACTACTACACAAGAATGGAGAATAACTGTCATTAAAGGCAGGAATTTTTGATTGTCAGATTGACATCGGTGTATTTTCTCCCTGACACTGGCACTTGGTCCCTCTTCTTTAGTGGTGTTATGTGTTCTAGCCTTGCGCATTGGACTATAAGAATGAACACGAGTGGCTATCTCAGGAACCACATAAAGCTATCTTCTCTATAATGGTTAAACTTGTTTTGGAGAGAGCTCACACCAGTGTTGTGCCTCACAAAACAACTATTAAATCAATAGAAATACTAAAACAAACCTGTGGGAAATGTTGTAGTCCTTTCTGCTCATTCCTTCAGCGTCATCCATTGATCCCTCCCCCTTTGGAGGCCTTCAGACAGAGAGGAAGAGGATGAGGGAACTAAAAGACAGAGAGGAAGAGATAACTAAAAGACAGGGAGGAAGAGGGAACTAAAAGACAGAGAGAAAGAGGATGAGGGAACAAAAAGACAGAGAGGAAGAGGATGAGGGAACTTAACGAAACGACATAAGCAAACAACCGAACCTATCTTTTTACACTTTTCCCTGAAGGTGTGAAGACACATTTATAGAACTTTTCTTACTCTGGCCTCGGTGGGTTTGCACCTTCAGTGAGACGGCACCAGAGCTCAAAGTGGTGAGGAGGACATGATGTTGTCCCATTTGATGATTCAACTCGACTCTTAGGAAAAAAGTACCTGTATAAAAACGTTTAGGTCCTATCTGAAATCTTTTAATAGTTTGTGTTTTCTTTCCTCTGGGAAGCGTCTTCACATTGCTGTGTTGTTAAAGCTCCGCCAGGAATGTTGACTGCTTTTAGATTTCCACCCTGAGACCTCGATCAGTCAAGGAAATTTTCCACTACAACTCAGGAGATAAGGGATGTAGCAACACAATTCCAAAGAGGAAGTAAATAAACCTCAGCGCTGTGCTGTGTCTAAAAATGCTCACCTACTCAATCATAGTTTTTGCTGTAGTATATTTGGAAATCAAAAGAAAAGTTGAACCAGGTGAAGCATTCCATCTTCTTCTTAACACCTGAACACCACATTTAGTCTGCTCTCTGAATCACATGGTTCAAGTCTGAGCAAGATCTAGTCACTGAAAATCCCTTAAGCGAGAACACTTTATATTTAGTTGTAACACTTACAATGAGATATCAGATTTGCAATAGACCTCATCACATTGTTCCCACAAGTGAGAAGAACGTGTGATATAACACAATGTATAGCCTACTTGACATCTGCCAATTGTGGCACACTGAATAAATATGTGAAATTCTCTGCGGGTACATATGGTATAGTTTTGTTGTTATTTCACTCTCTCACATCAGTCTTTATGAATCATTTGGTGCTTATTTATCACTAATTAGAACAACAGTGGTACAGATCATCAATAAATATTGGGGCGTGCTCATAAACTTTTAGCTCTGTTGATAACACTGCATCTGTCTTCTGAAAACCAATTAAACAGTTAATAGACAGGAACGCTTCATACTCAAACTGTTTATATTCTTTTATTTATTTTTTATTTCACCTTTATTTAACCAGGTAGGCAAGTTGAGAACAAGTTCTCATTTACAATTGCGACCTGGTCAAGATAAAGCAAAGCAGTTCGACATATACAACAACACAGAGTTAGACATGGAGTAAAACAAACATACAGTCAATAATACAGTAGAAAAATAAGTATATATACAATGTGAGCAAATGAGGTGAGATAAGGGAGGTAAAGGCAAAAAAAGGCCATGGTGGCAAAGTAAATACAATATAGCAAGTAAAACACTGGAATGGTAGATTTGTAGTGGAAGAAAGTGCAAAGTAGAAATATAAATAATGGGGTGCAAAGGAGCAAAATAAATAAATAAATAAATAAATACAGTAGGGGAAGAGGTAGTTGTTTGGGCTAAATTATAGATGGGCTATGTACAGGTGCAGTGATCTGTGAGCTGCTCTGACAGCTGGTGCTTAAAGCTAGTGAGGGAGATAAGTGTTTCCAGTTTCAGAGATTTTTGTAGTTCGTTCCAGTCATTGGCAGCAGAGAACTGGAAGTAGAGACGGCCAAAGGAGGAATTGGCTGTGGGGGTGACCAGAGAGATATACCTGCTGGAGCACGTGCTACTGTTTTTTTGGTAAATGACATCGCCGTAGTCGAGGATCAGTAGGATGGTCAGTTTTACGAGGCTATGTCTGGCAGCATGAGTGAAGGATGCTTTGTTGTGAAATAGGAAGCCAATTCTAGATTTAACATTGGATTGGAGATGTTTGATGTGAGTCTGGAAGGAGAGTTTACAGTCTAACCAGACATCTAGGTATTTGTAGTTGTCCACAAATTCTAAGTCAGAACCGTCCAGAGTAGTGATGCTGGACGGGCGGGCAGGTGCGGGCAGCGATCGGTTGAAGAGCATGCATTTAGTTTTACTTGTATTTAAGAGCAGTTGGAGGCCACGGAAGGAGAGTTGTATGGCATTGAAGCTCGTCTGGAGGGTATTTATCACAGTGTCCAAAGAAGGGCCAGAAGTATACAGAATGGTGTCGTCTGCGTAGAGGTGGATCAGAGACTCACCAGCAGCAAGAGCCACATCATTGATGTATACAGAGAAAAGAGTTGTCCCAAGAATTGAACCCTGTGGCACCCCCATAGAGACTACCAGAGGCCCGGACAACAGGCCATCCGATTTGACACATTGAACTCTATCAGAGAAGTAGTATGGTGAATGAGGATGAGGATGTGGTGAGGATGTGGTGATTGACAGAGTCGAAAGCCTTGGCCACGTCAATGAATACGGCAGCAAAGTATTGTTTCTTATCGATGGCGGTTACGATATCGTTTAGGACCTTGAGCGTGGCTGAGGTGCACCCATGACCAGCTCTGAAACCAGATTGCATAGCGGAGATTGTGCGGTGGGATTCGAAATGGTCGGTAATCTGTTTGTTGCCTTGGCTTTCGAAGACCTTAGAAAGGCAGGGTAGGATAGATATAGGTCTGTAGCAGTTTGGGTCAAGAGTGTTCCCCCCTTTAAAGAGGGGGATGACTGCAGCTGCTTTCCAATCTTTGGGAATCTCAGACGACACGAAAGAGAGGTTGAACAGGCTGGTAATAGGGGTTGCAACAATTTCAGCAGATAATTTTAGAAAGAAAGGGTTCAGATTGTCTAGCCTGGCTGAGTTGTAGGGGTCCAGATTTTGCAGCTCTTTCAGAACATCAGCTGATTGGATTTGGGAGAAGGAAAAATGGGGAAGGCTTTGGCGAGTAGCTGTGGGGGGTGCAGTGCTGTTGACCGCGGTAGGGGTAGCCAGGTGGAAAGCATGGCCAGCCGTAGAAAAATGCTTATGGTGGTTTTATTGGTGGTGACAGAGTTTCCTATCCTCAGTGCAGTGGGGAGCTGGGAGGAGGTGTTCTTATTCTCCATGGACTTTACAGTGTCCCAGAACTTTTTTGAGTTTGTGTTGCAGGAACCAAATTTCTGCTTGAAAAAACTAGCCTTGGCTTTTCTAACTGCCTGAGTATATTGGTTTCTAACTTCCCTGAAAAGTTGCATATCACAGGGGGCTGTTCGATGCTAATGCAGAACACCACAGGATGTTTTTGTATTGGTTAAGGGCAGTCAGGTCTGGAGAGAACCAAGGGCTATATCTGTTCATGGTTCTAAATTTCTTGACTGCGGAATGCTTATTTAAGATGGTGAGGAAGGCATTTAAAAAAAATAACCAGGCATCCTCTACTGACGGGATGAGGTCAATATCCTTCCAGGATACCCGGGCCAGGTCAATTAGAAAGGCTTGCTCGCTGAAGTGTTTCAGGAAGTGTTTGACAGTGATGAGTGGAGGTCGTTTGACCGCTGACACATTACAGATGCAGGCAATGAGGCAGTGATCGCTGAGATCTTGGTTGAAGACAGCAGAGGTGTATTTAGAGGGCAAGTTGGTTAGGATGATATCTATGAGGGTGCCCGTGTTTACGGCTTTGGGGTTGTACCTGGTTGGTTCATTGATAATTTGTGTGAGATTGAGGGCATCAAGCTTAGATTGTAGGATGGCTGGGGTGTTAAGCATGTCCCAGTTTAGATCACATAGCAGCACGAGCTCTGAAGATAGATGGGGGGACAATCAGTTCACATATGGTGTCCAGAGCACAGCTGGGGGTAGAGGGTGGTCTATAGCAGGCGGCAATGGTGAGAGACTTGTTTTTAGAGAGGTGGATTTTTAAAAGTAGAAGTTCAAATTGTTTGGGTACAGACCTGGATAGTAGGACAGAACTCTGCAGGCTATCTCTGCAGTAGATTGCAACACCGCCCCCTTTGGCCGTTCTATCTTGTCTGAAAATGTTGTAGTTTGGGATGAAAATGTAAGAGATATTCCAATACAACTGAAAAGAATGCCATTTAATTTTAGTATTTGAAAAGAAATCACAATATAATCTGACACTTAGACAGTAGAAAGGAAAATCAATGCAGATGTGTTAACCTACTGTACACTTTTTGAGAACCATTACCGCATGAATACCTTCACAGGGGTATTCAATTTCAAATTGCTAGAAAACAGGTAGGCTTACATGGTTTCCCTCCTCATCTTCCCACTGAGCACACATTGGTTGAATCAACATTGCTTCCACAACATTTCAATGAAATTATGTTGTTCCAACTTGGAATAAACATTGAATTGGAGATGATTGTGGGCTACAGGAAAAGGAGGACCGTGCATGCCCCCATTCTCATCGACAGGGCTGTAGTGGAGCAAGTTGAGAGCTTCATGTTCCTTGGCGTCCACATCACCAACAAACTAACATGGTCCAAGCACACCAAGACAGTCATGAAGAGGGCACGACAAAACCTATCCCTCTCAGGAGACTGAAAGGATTTGGCATGGGTCCTCAGAAGGTTCTACATCTACACCATCCTGACGGGTTGCATCACTGCCTGGTACGGCAACTGCTCAGCCTCTGACCGCAAGGCACTACAGAGGGTAGTGCATACGTCCCAGTACATCACCGGGGCCAAGCTTCCTGCCATCCAGGACCTCTATTTTGTTTACATTTTTTAAATTTAACCAGGCAAGTCAGTTAAGAACAAATTCTTATTTACAATGACGGCCTAACACGGACAACACTGTGCCAATTGTACATCGCCCTATGGGACTCCCAATCACAGCCAGATGTGATACTGCCTGGATTTGAACCAGGGACTATAGTGACACCTCTTGCACTGAGATGCAGTGCCAGAGACTGCTGCTCCACTCAGGAGCCCTCTATAACAGGCGGCGTCAGAGGAAGGCCCTAAAAATTGTCAAAGACTCCAGCCAACCTAGTCATAGACTGTTCTCTCTGCTACCGCACGGCAAGCGGTACCGGAGCACCAAGTCTAGGTCCAAGAGGCTTCTAGAAGAAAAAAAAAGAAACGCACACCTATTAAGGCGAGGTGCTGGCTAGCAGAATAGAAAACTTGAAAATAAGGGAGAGCTGCACACTCTAGGAGCTCAGATGCAAAAATGTAATAGCCAACGTTTCGACAGCCAAGCTGTCTTCATCAGGGTATCATCACAAACACTGTGAGATGACTCGTTTATATAGTGTCAAAAGACACACAGGTGTCTGTAATCATGGCCAAATGTGGCCTAATATCATTGGTTAACTCTGAAATAAAAAAATGGCATACAAAGAACATACAAAAGAACAAATGGATAGCATACGATCATAGATACATTTTAGACTACACAAGCTTACAAACAATTACAATGGCAAAGTCACAATAATCACAAGAATGGCTTCAGATCAAAGTCTACGTTGAGACCGAAGGGAGCAAGGGTCTTTAAATTAAAGATCCAGGCAGCCTCTCATTTTAACAATAAATTATCAAGGTCACCCCCTCTCCTAAGCTTGTGTAGTCTAAAATGTATCTATGATCGTATGCTATCCATTTGTTCTTTTGTATGTACTTTGTATGCCATTTGAAGGAGTAGGTGTGTCCAAACTTTTGACTGGTACTGTACGTTACTGTTACTTTCCCCAAATGTCACAAGCAATGAAATGTTCCTATGATTCAGTCATCTTCTACAGTGGGAAAAGTTGACGAATATTGATATTGAAAAACTGCCATAATGTCTTGGCCTGAATCTGAGAAGGAATCATGATAGCCTCGTTGTTGCGTAATCCCACAAAATAGCCACAGTACAGTGGCTTGCGAAAGTATTCACCCCCCTTGGCATTTTTTCCTATTTTGTTGCCTTACAACCTGTAATTGAAATGTATTTTTGGGGGGTTTGTATCATTTGATTTTCACAACATGCCTACCACTTTGAAGATACAAAATATGTTTTATTGTGAAATAACAAAAAAAAGTGAATACTTTGTAGAGGCACCTTTTGCAGCAATTACAGCTGCAAGTCTCTTGGGGTATCTCTATAAGCTTGGCACATCTAGACACTGGGATTTTTGCCCATACTTCAAGGCAAAACTGCTCCAGCTCCTTCAAGTTGGATGTGTTTCGCTGAGGTATAGCAATCTTTAAGTCATAACACATATTCTCAGTTGGATTGAGGTCTGGGTTTTGACTAGGCCATTCCAAGACATTTAAATGTTTTCCCTTAAACCACTCGAGTGTTGCTTTAGCAGTATGCTTAGGGTCATTGTCCTGCTGGAAGGTGAACCTCCGTCCCAGGTTAAATCTCTGGAAGACAAACAGGTTTCCCTCAAGAATTTCCCTGTATTTAGCGCCATCCATCATTCTGACCAGTTTCCCAGTCCCTGCCAATGAAAAACATCCTCACAACATCATGCTGCCACCACCATGCTTCACTGTTGGGATGCTGTTCTCGGGGTGATGTGAGTTGTTGGGTTTGCGCCAGACATAGCATTTTCCTTGATGGTCAAAAAGCTAAATTTTAGCCTCATCTGACCAGCGTACCTTCCTCCATATGTTTGGGGAATCTCCCAAGTGCCTTTTGGCAAACACCAAACATGTTTGCTTATTTTTTTCTTTAAGCAATGGCTTTTTTTCTGGCCACTCTTCCATAAAGCCAAACTCTCTGGATTGTACAGCTTAAAATGGTCCTATGGTCAGATACTCCAATCTCCGCTGTGGAGCATTGAAGCGCTTTCAGGGTTATCGTTGGTCTCTTTGTTGCCTCTCTGATTAATACCCTCCTTGCCTGGTCTGTGAGTTTTGGTGGACGAACCTCTCTTTGCAGGTTTGTTGTGGAGCCACATTCTTTCCATTTTTTAATAATGGATTTAATGGTGCTCCGTGGGATGTTCAAAGTTTCTGATATTTTTTTATAACCCAACCCTGATATGTACTTCTCCACAACTTTGTCCCTGACCTGTTTGGAGAGCTCCTTGGTCTTCATGATGCCACTTGCTAGTGGTGCCCCTTGCTTAGTGGTGGTGCCCCTTGCTTAGTGGTGTTGCAGACACTGGGGCCTTTCAGAACAGGTGGATATATACTGAGATCATGTAACAGATCATGTGACACTTAGATTGCACACAGTTAGACTTTACTTAACTAATTATGTGACTTCTGAAGGTAATTGGTTGCACCAGATTTTATTTAGAGGCTTCATAGCAAGGGGGTGAATACATATGCACGCACCAATTATAATTTATTTTTTGTGGTTTTTAAAAAAACAGTTATTCTTTTAATTTCACTTCACCAATTTGGACTATTTTGTGTATGTCCATTCCATGAAATTCAAATAAAAATTAAATTACAGGTTGTAATGCAACAAAATAGGAAAAACGCCAAGGGGGATTTAACTTTTGCAAGGCAATGTACTAAATCCTGCAATTATGCACCATTGTGCATATTGAGACAGGTCGGGTGAAAGTGCTTTGTGATGTTTAGGTCATTAAGATGAAAAGGCCATTTTGGTGAGATTACTGGTTTAAATATATTATTCTCTTTGGTTGTCATTGCTCAGGCTGCCAGCTATTGGGATACTTTATGTTTAATTAAACCACAGGCTTTCATTCGTGTTCTGGTTTAATTGGATAATTCATTCAGACTAATTCAGTTAGTAATTACTGTTGTGTCTCACTTCCTCCTACCAATGTGTGAGGAACACCACTGATTCACTATCAGTTGTTTGGAAGGAGCTGTATGTCTCTGTCCGTAGAACATTTTTCCTGAGTGACATTCAAGAAGTAATTGCACAGTTGAACGTTGAACACATGGTGAAACATGATTGTTATATCCAACGATACACCACTATGTTTGACATGCCTTCTCCAGGAAGATCAGCATTTAAAACCAACTTTAATTTAACAATTCCTCACATGACCATCACTTAACCTGGTCTGATAATATGGAGACACCAATAAAAGCCATATTGAGAGTAAATTCTTTACACGTGTCTTTGGATTCTTTTGTTCCTCAACTAGCACATGGAAAGCAGTATTTAAAGACTCAGGGCGATAAGGAAACGTTACGTAGGTGTTTCTGATTTGTTGTTTTGGATTCTATTGGGTAAGCAAATTTTTCTCTTGTATTTTGTTGACAATCGGGGACATCCTTCGACACACCATATGTGCGTATTAGCACGCTGTAGAGGGTGCCATGGTAGATAAAGCTGGTAACTGTGACATCAATTTCAAATTCCTGACTGACTCTGGGTTGTGAGAGATTAAAAGAGTGATGGAATGTCACTCAGACTTTCAGTATATGATCTCACTGGGGGCCAGGCTCAGAGGAGACGGAACAGAACAAGATGCTAGCTTTGATGTATGCAATGTGGCTGAAAAAGTTTTTTGTTGTTTTGCTGTGGAATATAATCTAAACCCATGCTTGGTGATACATTTTTAAAAATGTATTTAAAAAAAATGTGTATGGAGAGATGTAAGATGCAAAATGATAGAATGATTGTAATTCTTTATGTAAGACCTACGGTCGACTAAATTCATCAGAATGCTCTTAAACTTGACTTTCAGAGAGAACCTTTGATTCTCTGTCCTATCTCGTGTAATCATCCTGTCCTATCTGGTGTAATTCTCCTGTCTTGTCTGGTGTAATCATCCTGTCTTGTCTGGTGTAATTATCCTGTCTTGTCTGGTGTAATTATCCTGTCTTATCTGGTGTAATCATCCTGTCTTGTCTGGTGTAATCATCCTGTCTTGTCTGGTGTAATCATCCTGTCCTATCTGGTGTAATTATCCTGTCTTGTCTGGTGTAATTATCCTGTCTTGTCTGGTGTAATTATCCTGTCTTATCTGGTGTAATCATCCTGTCTTGTCTGGTGTAATTATCCTGTCTTGTCTGGTGTAATCATCCTGTCTTGTCTGGTGTAATCATCCTGTCTTGTCTGGTGTAATCATCCTGTCCTATCTGGTGTAATTATCCTGTCTTATCTGGTGTAATTATCCTGTCCTATCTGGAGTAATTGTCCTGTCCTATCTGGTGTAATTATCCTGTGGTGAAAATCTCCTGTCCTGTCTGGAGTAATTGTCCTGTCCTATCTGGAGTAAATGTCCTGTCCTATCTGGAGTAATTGTCCTGTCCTATCTGGAGTAATTGTCCTGTCCTATCTGGTGTAATTCTCCTGTCCAATATGGTGTTATTCTGGTGTCAATCAATCAATCAAATGTATTTATAAAGCCCTTTTTACATCAGCCGATGTGTGTGAGTGATGATCTATTATTTAATAGTGTAATGTTACTATCTCTCTCTCTCCCTCTCTCTCATCAATCAATCAATCAATCAATCAATCAATCAACATGTATTTATAAAGCCCTTTTTACATCAGCCGATGTCACAAAGTGCTATACAGAAACCAGCCTAAAACCCCAAACAGCAAGCAATGCAGATGTAGAAGCACGGTGGCTAGTCTACCAAAAACTCCCTAGAAAGCATGGAACCTCAGAAGAAACCTAGAGAGGAATCAGGCTATGAGGGGTGGCCAGTCCTCTTCTGGCTGTGCCGGGTTGGAGATTATAACAGAACAAGGCCAAGATGTTCAAATGTTCATAGATGACCAGCAGAGTCGAATAATAATATTCACAGTGTTTGTCAATGCTGCAAAACAGGTCAGCACATCAGGAGTAAATGTCAGTTGGCTTTTCATAGCCAATCATTCAGAGTTAGAGACAGCAGGTGCGGTAGAGAGAGAGAGTCGAAAACAGCAGGTCCGGGACAAGGTAGCACTTCCGGTGAACAGGTCATGGTTCCATAGCCGCAGGCAGAACAGTTGAAACTGGAGCAGCAGCATGACCAGGTGGACTGAGGACATCAAGGAGTCATCAGGCCAGGTAGTCCTGAGGCATCGTCCTAGGGCTCAGGTCCTTCGAGAGAATAGAGAAAGAGAAAGAGAGAGAGAATTAGAGGGAGCATACCTACATTCACACAGGACACTGGATAATACAGGAGAAATACTCCAGATATAGCAGACTGACCCTAGCCCCCCGACACAAACTTACTACCCTGAGACAAGGCCGAGTATAGGTCACGAAGATCTCCCCCACGACACGAACCTGAGGGGGCGCCAACACGGATAGGAAGATCACGTCAGTGACTCAACCTACTCAAGTTATGCACCCCTCCTTGGGACGGTATGGAAGAGCACCAGTAAGCCAGTGACTCAGCCCCTGTAATAAGGTTAGAGGCAGAGAATCCCAGTGGAGAGAGGGGAACTGGCCAGGCAGAGACAGCAAGTGTGGTTTGTCATTCCAGTGCCTTTCCATTCACCTTCACACCCCTGGGCCATACTACACTCAATCATAGGACCTACTGAAGAGATGAGTCTTCAATAAAGACTTAAAGGTCGAGACCGAGTCTGCGTCTCTCACATGGATAGGCAGACCATTCCATAAAAATTTAGCTCTATATGAGAAAGCCTTGCCTCCAGCTGTTTGCTTAGAAATTCTAGGGACAATAAGGAGGACTGCGTCTTGTAACCGTAGCGTACGTGTAGGTATGTACGGCAGGACCAAATCGGAAAGATAGGAAGGAGCAAGCCCATGTAATGCTTTGTAGGTTAGCAGTAAAACCTTGAAATTAGCCTTAGCCTTAACATGGAGCCAGTGTAGAGAGGCTAGCACTGGAGTAATATGATCAAATTGTTTGGTTCTAGTCAAGATTCTAGCTGCCATGTTCAGCACTAACTGAGGTTTATTTTTGTGCTTTATCAGGGTAGCCAGAATGTAGAGCATTGCAGTAGACTAATCTAGAAGTAACAAAAGCATGGATTCATTTTTCTGCATCATTTTTGGACAGAAAGTTTCAGATTTTTGCAATGTTACGTAGATGTAAAAAAAAGCTGTCCTTGAAACAGTCTTGATATATTAGTCAAAAGAGAGTTCAGGGTCCAGAGTAACGCCGAGATACTTCAGAGTTTTATTTGAAACGACTGTACAACCATCAAGATTAATTGTCAGATCCAACAGAAGACCTCTTTGTTTCTTGGGACCGAGAACTAGCATCTCTGTTTTGTCAGAGTTTAAAAGAAAAACATTTGCCTCCATCCACTTCCTTATTCCAAGATGGCGTAGCAGTCAGACGTCTTTGTCCTTTCGTCTTGTCATGTCCCGTGTGTGTGTGTGTGTGTGTGTGTGTGTGTGTGTGTGTGTGTGTGTGTGTGTGTGATATATATATATATATATATACTGCTCCAAAAAATAAAGGGAACACTTAAACAACACAATGTAACTCCAAGTCAATCACACTTCTGTGAAATCAAACTGTCCACTTAGGAAGCAACACTGATTGACAATAAATTTCACATGCTGTTGTGCAAATGGAATAGACAACAGGTGGAAATTATAAGCAATTAGCAAGACACCCCCAATAAAGGAGTGGTTCGGCAGGTGGTGACCACAGACCACTTCTCAGTTCTTATGCTTCCTGGCTGATGTTTTGGTCACTTTTGAATGCTGGCGGTGCTTTCACTCTAGTGGTAGCATGAGACGGAGTCTACAACCCACACAAGTGACTCAGGTAGTGCAGCTCATCCAGGATGGCACATCAATGCGAGCTGTGGCAAGAAGGTTTGCTGTGTCTGTCAGCGTAGTGTCCAGAGCATGGAGGCGCTACCAGGAGACAGGCCAGTACATCAGGAGACGTGGAGGAGGCCGTAGGAGGGCAACAACCCAGCAGCAGGACCGCTACCTCCGCCTTTGTGCAAGGAGGAGCAGGAGAAGCACTGCCAGAGCCCTGCAAAATGACCTCCAGTAGGCCACAAATGTGCATGTGTCTGCTCAAATGGTCAGAAACAGACTCCATGAGGGTGGTATGAGGGCCCGACGTCCACAGATGGGGGTTGTGCTTACAGCCCAACACCGTGCAGGACATTTGGCATTTGCCAGAGAACACCAAGATGGGCAAATTCGCCACTAACGCCCTGTGCTCTTCACAGATGAAGCAGGTTCACACTGAGCACATGTGACAGACGTGACAGAGTCTGGCGACGCCGTGGAGAACGTTCTGCTGCCTGCAACATCCTCCAGCATGACCGGTTTGGCGGTGGGTCAGTCATGGTGTGGTGTGGCATTTCTTTGGGGGGCTGTATAGCCCTCCATGTGTCCGCCAGAGGTAGCCTGACTGCCATTAGGTACCGAGATGAGATCCTCAGACCACTTGTGAGACCATATGCTGGTGCGGTTGGACCTGGGTTCCTCCTAATGCAAGACAATGCTAGGCCTCATGTGGCTGGAGTGTGTCAGCAGTTCCTGCAAGAGGAAGGCATTGATACTAGGGACTGGCCCGCCCGTTCCCCAGACCTGACTCCAATTGAGCACATCTGGGACATCATGACTTGCTCCATCCACCAACGCCACGTTGCACCACAGACTGTCCAGGAGTTGGCGGATGCTTTAGTCCAGGTCTGGGAGGAGATCCCTCAGGAGACCATACGCCACCTCATCAGGAGCATGCCCAGGCATTGTAGGGAGGTCATACAGGCACGTGGAGGCCACACACACTACTGAGCCTCATTTTGACTTGTTTTAAGGACATTACATCAAAGTTGGATCAGCCTGTAGTGTGGTTTTCCACTTTAATTTTGAGTGTGACTCCAAATCCAGACCTCCATGGGTTGATAAATTGGATTTCCATTGATTATTTTTGTGTGAATTTGTTGTCAGCACATTCAACTATGTAAAGAATAAGGTATTTAATAAGATTATTTCATTCATTCAGATCTAGGATGTGTTATTTTAGTGTTCCCTTTATTTTTTTGAGCAGTATATATTTACATATTTTCTTCGCATATCTTTTTATATATATTTTTTCTAAAAACTCAACCTCAAAACACTCTCCTGCAACCCGCCACTGGTCACCCCCAAAGCCAATTCCTCCTTCGGCTGCCTTTCCTTCCAGTTATCTGCTGCCAATGACTGGAACGAACTGCAAAAATCACTGAAGACTCATATATCCCTCACTAGCTTTAAGCACCAGCTGTCAGAACAGCTCACAGATAACTGCACATTGTCACAGGCCGGCTCATAGCCTGTGGCAAAAATGAGGGGACATCAACAGGTATAGGCCAATTCAAAAGGGAGGTCATTGGTCCCGTGTGGCTCAGTTGGTAGAGTATGGTGTTTGCAACGCCAGGGTTGTGGGTTCGATTCCCACGGGGTACCAGTACGGAGAAAAAAATGTATGAAATGCATTCACTACTGTAAGTCGCTCTGGATAAAAGTGTCTGCTAAAAAAAAAAAAAAAAAAAAGGTTCTTTATTGTAAAACAAAACTATTAACTCTAAACAAAGGAAAAGGAATGAGGTGTGGAAATTTCATAATGTAGGGTGTATGTAAGGTGCATGGATGCGTGAACATGACTGAGTGGAAACTAAATAAACCAACAAAGTAACAAACAAAACAGGATCATACCTGGAGGAGCAGGGAGAGAGAAAGAGAGAGGTTAGTGGAGCAGTTTTATACCCTGAGCCCAGGTGGCTCCAATCACGCCAGCTCCAATCACTAATGACCCTCCTCTGCCTGCAGGAGGAACCGCCCCTGCACTGCAGAGGAGGAGCCGTGACACCACCCTCCTTAAAATGAGGGTCCCTCCCTCAATCCAAATTACGACCCAACATACTCAAAACAATCCAAAATTCCCAAAAAATAACAAAAAAACGGATACCAGTCCCGGCTCCTAGTAGTAGCCCCGTGTCCCCTAGCTGACTGTCCGTCCTCAAACTCAGCAGCCCTGGTACCTGTGGAGCAATTTAAGAGGAAAGAGGTGCAGGCAGCCCGCATGGGTCAGCAGAGAGAAAATGCAAACTAGGCTAACGGAGCACGGAACAGAGCATCAGCAATTATATTATCCTTACCCCTAATGTGTCTAATATCAAGGTTGAATGGTTGCAAGAACAAAACCCAACGCATCAGGCACTGGTTGGGATTTTGCAGGGACTTCAGAAAAGTAAGTGGGTTGTGGTCAGTGAACACAGTTAAAGGGGTTAAACCAGAACCAACATAGACCTCGAAGTGCTGAAAAGGAGACCTAAAGCCTCCTTTTCAATTACAGAATAGTTTTGCTGATACTTCTTACATTTCCGGGAAAAGAAACTGACTGGACACTCAACATTGTTATCATTTTCCTGGAGAAGCACAGCCCCAGCACCGATTTGACTGGCGTCTACCTGCAATTTGAAAGGTTTCCCAAAATTTGGTGCTACCAACACGGGTGCCAAACACAAAAGAGCCTTAACTGCATCAAATGCCTCTTGACACTGGGTGGACCAGATAAATTCAGCCTTGGCCTTCAACAGATTGGTCAGGGGGGACACTACTACCGAAAATTTTACAGAAAGCACGGTAGTACCCCGCCATTCCCAGGAGGCGCATCCGTTCTTTCTTTGCGGACTGCTGTGGGAACTGCTTCACAACCTGAACCTTGGCTTCCACGGGACAGACAACACCCTGACCAACAACCTTGCCTAGGTATGTGACTGTAGCTTTGGCAAACTCACACTTGGCCAAATTGATAGTCAACCTGGCCCACACCAGTCTTTCGAACAGGGCTTGCACTCTACAGACATGCTCCTCCCAAGAGTCTGAGTAGACGACCACGTCGTCCAATTACACGGCACACCTTTCCAGACCTGAGACCACCCGATTCATCAGCCTCTGGAAAGTGGCTGGAGCATTCCGCAACCCGAAAGGCATCACTGTATAAGAGAACAAACCAGATGGAGTTATAAAGGCAGCAATCTCACAAGCTCTTTTGGTAAGGGGTACTTGCCAATATCCCTTTAAAAGATCAAATTTGCTAACATACTTTGCTGACCCAACTTGATCAATACAGTCCTCCATCCTAGGAAGAGGGTAAAGGTCTGCTTTAGTAACATTGTTAACTTTTCTATAATCAGTGCAAGGTCTGAAAGTGGAGTCAGACTTTTTAACCAGAAGACAGGGTGAAGCCCAATTTGAATAACATGGCTCCGCAATACCATTGTCCAACATATACTGCACCTCTGTTTCCAATTGCACTCTCTTCTCCTGAGATACACGATAAAATCTCTGTTTGATAGGCTTAGCATCTCCGATGTATATGTCATGCTCTATTAACCTCTCTACGGTCGGCGGGACGAAATCTTCCCACCTACTCAACAGCCAGTTGAATCCCGTGGCGCGTTATTCAAATACCTTAGAAATGCTATTACTTCAATTTCTCAAACATATGACTATTTTACACCATTTTAAAGACAAGACTCTCGTTAATCTAACCACACTGTCCGATTTCAAAAAGGCTTTACAACAAAAGCAAAACATTAGATTATGTCAGCAGAGTACCCGGCCAGAAATAATCAGACACCCATTTTTAAAGCTAGCATATAATGTCACATAAACACAAACCACAGCTAACCTTTGATGATCTTCATCAGATGACAACCCTAGGACATTATGTTATACAATACATGCATGTTTTGTTCAATCAAGTTCATATTTATATAAAAAAACAGCTTTTTACATTAGCATGTGACGTTCAGAACTAGTATACCCCCCGCAAACTTCCGGTGAATTTACTAAATTACTCACGATAAACGTTCACAAAAAACATAACAATTATTTTAAGAATTATAGATACAGAACTCCTCTATGCACTCGCTATGTCCGATTTTAAAATAGCTTTTCGGTGAAAGCACTTTTTGCAATATTCTCAGTAGATAGCCCGGCATCACAGGGCTAGCTATTTAGACACCCACCAAGTTTAGCACTCACCAAAATCAGATTTACTATAAGAAAAATGTTATTACCTTTGCTGTCTTCGTCAGAATGCACTCCCAGGACTTCTACTTCAATAACAAATGTTAGTTTGGTTCAAAATAATCCATAGTTATGTTCAAATATCCTCTGTTTTGTTTGTGCGTTCAAGACACTATCCGAAGGGTAAATAAGGGTGACGCACCCGACGCGTTTCGTGATAAAAACATGGGGTCGACTCGTGCACGCGCCTCAGCCCATTGTCCTCTGATAGAGCACTTGCCAAAAGCGCTAATGTGTTTCAGCCTGGGGCTGGAATTACATCATTCAGCTTTTTCCCACCTTCTGAGAGCCTATGGGAGCCGTAGGAAGTGTCACGTTACAGCAAAGATCCTCAGTCTTCAATAAACAGAGTCAAGAAGCTCAAGGAATGGTCAGACAGGCCACTTCCTGTACAGAATCTTCTCAGGTTTTTGCCTGCCATATGAGTTCTGTTATACTCACAGACACCATTCAAACAGTTTTAGAAACTTTAGGGTGTTTTCTATCCAAAGCCAATAATTATATGCATATTCTAGTTTCTGGGCAGTAGTAATAACCAGATTAAATCGGGTACATTTTTTATCCGGCCGTGTAAATACTGCCCCCTACCCCCAACAGGTTAAATGGGTTTTCAATAGAGTGTCAGAAAACAAAACAGGGTAGCTTCTAATAAGAGCTACCAATTCATCACGTTTCTCAGAGTCTAAATGATCTACCAAAACCCCAAGGTTTTGCAAAGTCTGGGAGTTTTTCAACCGACCTTGTAAGACCTCATCCGAAACCCTAACTACCTCCTCTTCTCCCCCCTCCACAAAGTTAAAGCCACAAGATGCAGTGACTGGAACAGCAATCAACGCTGACCTCACCGCTGGAGTGCCTTCCACTTTGCTTCTATGACGGGAGTGATAACATTTTAACCTCTTACATCTAGATGTTCCGCTAGCGGAACACCTGCTCCAATATCCAATGATAGGCATGGCGCGAAATACAAATTCCTCTAAAATCCGAAAACTTCAATTTTTCAAACATATGACTATTTTACAGCATTTTAAAGACAAGACTCTCGTTAACCTGTTGGGTCTAGGGGGCAGCATTTGCACGTCTGGATAAAAAAATTTACCCGATTTAATCTGGTTACTAATCCTACCCAGTAACTAGAATATGCATATACTTATTATATATGGATAGAAAACACTCTAAAGTTTCTAAAACTGTTTGAATGGTGTCTGTGAGTATAACAGAACTCATTTGGCAGGCAAAACCCTGAGACATTTTCTGACAGGAAGTGGATACCTGATGTGTTGTATTGACTTTAAACCTATCCCATTGAAAAACACAGGGGCTTAGGAATATTTTGGCACTTCCTATTGCTTCCACTAGATGTCACCAGCCTTTACAAAGTGTTTTGAGTCTTCTGGAGGGAGATCTGACCGAACAAGAGCCATGGAACGATGATGTCCCATTAGACACCTGGCGCGCGTGTTCATGTTGGGTACCCTCGTTCCAATACGTTATAAAAGAGTATGCATTCGTCCACCTTGAATATTATTCATGTTCTGGTTAAAAAAGGCCCTAATGATTTATGCTATACAACGTTTGACATGTTTGAATGAACGGAAATATATTTTTTCCCCTCGTTCATGACGAGAAGTCCGGCTGGCTTACATCATGTGCTAACGAGACGGAGATTTTTGGACATAAATGATGAGCTTTTTTGAACAAAACTACATTCGTTATGGACCTGTGATACCTGGAAGTGACATCTGATGAAGAGAATCAAAGGTAATGGATTATTTACATAGTATTTTCGATTTTAGATCTCCCCAACATGACGTCTAGTCTGTATCGCAACGCGTATTTTTCTGGGCGCAGTGCTCAGATTATTGCAAAGTGTGATTTCCCAGTAAGGTTATTTTTAAATCTGGCAAGTTGATTGAGTTCAAGAGATGTAAATCTATAATTCTTTAAATGACAATATAATATTTTACCAATGTTTTCTAATTTTAATTATTTAATTTCTGACGCTGACTTGACTGCCGGTTATTGGAGGGAAACGATTTCCTCAACATCAATGCCATAGTAAAACGCTGTTTTTGGATATAAATATGAACTTGATAGAACTAAAAATGCATGCATTGTCTAACATAATGTCCTAGGAGTGTCATCTGATGGAGATTGTAAAAGGTTAGTGCATCATTTTAGCTGGTTTTATGGTTTTGGTGACCCTGTCTTTGACTTGACAAAACATTACACACAACTCTTGTAAATGTACTGTCCTAACATACTCTAAATGTATGCTTTCGCCGTAAAACCTTTTTGAAATTGTAAAACGTGGTTAGATTAAGGAGATGTTTATCTTTAAAATGGTGTAAAATAGTTGTATTTTTGAAAAATTTGAATTTTGACATTTATTTGGATTCAAATTTGCCGCTCTTGAAATGCACCTGCTGTTGATGGAGTGCACCACGGGTGGCAACAAACAAAGATTCTGTGAAACATCAAACTGTGGTAATTCTTCTGGTCTATTAGCATCTCCAACTGCATTTGCAACAGCTCCCGCTGCTGCTCAAAAGTTAATGAAGGACTAGACTGAACTTGAACCCTCACTACTAGCAGACTGACCCGAAAAAAAGACCTATTTCCTTAAGACCCTGCTTTAATTTAGTTTTAACAGTCTCTTAAATTTTTTTATCAACAATCTCAATCTGATAATGTTCAGCAATTTCAATTAACTGCTCCTTAGTACATAACTCTAAGGCTACCTCTGAAGGAGCTTGAACAAAACTACTCAGAATGGAAGACATTTTCCTCAACCAATACAACTATTATACAATACAACTAAATGCAAAAAAAAAATACACAACTCACCTGCAGTCAGTCTGGGTTCAAGGACAGGAGCCACACCCCACTATCATCCAAAAACAACTAACTGGCCCTGGTCTTCGTGCAGTCACATGTGGTGGGGTTTTATGCACACAAAACCACCGGAGTGGATAAGACAACCAGAAACTGGCGCCCCCCCCATAACCACGGAGGTGCTCCCGAGCCGATGTAGGGGAAAAGGAAAAGGGAAGCTCTACCCACGTTCACTGCCACCTAAAACAAAAACACCATGAGCCTCCTATTGACACTCGCTGATAAGCCTGAACAGGAAAGGACTCCCACTTGAACAAAAACCCAGAAAAACCCAGAGTGAATTGTTAACCAAATTTAGCTACCAAGCTAACTGAACCAAAAGAACACATGGCTCTCAATGCTCTCTCCAACAATATTGGCCCAACCAAAACATCCCCTCAAACAAAAAAATGGGCAAACTATAAGTCAAAATAAGCCAAATTACAAATAAACAAACGTACCAATAATAAAGCAAAGACAATAGACAAAACCTTAACCAACTATGACAAAATGTTAAAGTAAACTAAAATACTAAAGACTAAAGTACAATTAACTTTAACTTATGGATGAGCCCCCACTTGTCACAGGCCAGCTCATAGCCTGTGGCAAAAATGAGGGGACATCAACAACAGGTATAGGCCAATTCAAAAGGTTCTTTATTGTAAAACAAAACTATTAACTCTAAACAAAGGAAAAGGAATGAGGTGTGGAAATGTCATAATGTAGGGTGTATGTAAGGTGCATGGATGCGTGAATATGTTTGTGTCACGAGCGGGTAGAACTGTTTTAGGGTGAGTCAAGCGCAGGAGACTGAGGTCCGTTGGAACAAACTTGATTTACTAAATCCAAAGGCAAAATCCATATACGGCTGGGAGCACAACAGTCAAAAAGACTAAAAGAAGCTCCGCTCAAATGGGCAGACGGGGCGCAGCCCGGCAACCCTACTGCCTATACAATAAGTCGTAACCCAAACAATATAACACCACACGTAACAAAGAACAATCCCGCACGAATCCTAACTAAACACAGACAGACTAAATACCCCCCCACTAATGACAAACACGAAACAGGTGCAATCAAAAAACAGACATAACTAACAGACACTGAAACACAGATCGGTGGCAGCTAGTAGACCGGCGACGACGAACGCCGAGCACCGCCCGACCGAGGAGAGGCGCCACCTTCTGTGGACGTTGTGACAGTGTGTGTGAACATGACTGAGTGGAAAATAAATAAACCAACAAAGGAACAAACAAAACAGGATCATACCTGGAGGAGCAGGGAGAGAGAAAGAGAGAGGTTAGTGGAGCAGTTTTATACCCTGAGCCCAGGTGGCTCCAATCACGCCAGCTCCAATCACTAATGACCCTCCTCTGCCTGCAGGAGGAACCGCCCCTGCACTGCAGAGGAGGAGCCGTGACAACATGTACATAGCCAATCTGTAAATAGCCCATCCAACTACCTCATCACCATATTATTTATTTTATTTATTTTGCTCCTTTGCACCCCAGTACCGCTACTTGCACACTCATCTTCTGCACATCTATCACTACAGTATTATATTTGCCATACTGTAATAATTTCGCCCACTATGGCCTATTTATTGCCTCACCCCCAATATTCTACCTCATTTGCACACACTGTATATAGCCTTTCTCTATTGTATTATTGACTGTATGTTTGTTTATTCCATGTGTATCTCTGTGTTGTTGTTTGTGTCGCACTGCTTTGGTTTATCTTGGCCAGGTCGCAGTTGTAAATGAGAACTTGTTCTCAACTAGTCTACCTGGTTAAATAAAGGTGAAAGAAAAATGTCTATGTACTCTAATATAGGACTGGCCACCCCTCAGAGCCTGGTTCCTCTGTAGGTTTCTTCCTAGGTTCCTACCTATATTGGGAGTTTTTCCTAGCCACCGTGCTCCTACATTGCTTGCTGTTTGGGGTTTTAGGCTGGGCTTCTGTATGATGTAAAAAGGGCTTTATAAATCAATTTGATTGAAATTTGATTGATTCTTACTCAAACATCACATGTAGTATTTAACTTTTTTCTTCATCCCATAACTTTGCTGGTAATCTGCCCTTCTCCATCTCTCCTTTTGTCTAAAAGTGCATAAGCTCATAAATAAGACTACGCCAACTTTATTTTGTGACTTTCATTCCTCTCCTTTATCAATAGATTGGTATTAAACCTTGCGCGTCCTACACCTCAGGGTCAAACGCCTATTCAACAGATTCAAAGAAGACACATTCACTGAGACTTTTCTTGCTTGACATCAGTGTTCAGAGACTAAGCCACTAAGGAATATTTCATGCAGTTCAGTTTGATGAAATGAACAAAGAGAGAGAGAGAGCTTCCACTAAACTAAATCACACTTGTCCTCCATGCTTTGCCAAGGAGTTCAATGCGAGGGAAAAACACTCGATGCAAACCACATGTACACAAGGACTTTATTTACTGTCAAAAATAAAATTCCTTTATGTGTTTACTATTTCTGTGACATGAAAGTCTTGGAATTAAACACTTGCAAGCCAGTGGCTGTATATTCTATACAGTATTAATAAGTGATCTACTAACAGCTGAATGAGCTACCTCTCAGAGGCATTGATCTAAATATTGGATGACCACCGACTGAATAATTAGAGTGCATTCGGTGCTTGTGTGTAACTTGGTAGAAACATGTTGCAAACAATGCATCTACTGCTTCAATCCCCTGGGCTAAACTTTATAAAGTCTCAGAGATAGAAAGACAAGTTATATTCTTGGAGATAAACTCACAGACCAATAATTTTAAAAATCTTGCCATAGGACCAATTTTCCATTTTGGTTTGAAATCCTCCCACAGATCTGCCTAAGCCCGAGGTAATGGGTTCTGGAAGTACGGACAAAATAAATGTGTTCTGCACAGCATATTGAACAGCCGTTTTGCTTGTGGTAATGGATGACAAATACTTGTCACTTTCCCGTTGAATGTCCCACATCCTTGCAATAACAATTTTCTAATTCAGGAAAAATCTATTCCTCTGGCTGTTCTGTTCTAGAGTACAAGGTGCAAACAGGGGGAGTATGCATCATGTAATTGATCCATTCTTCACCCCCTCCCTCTGAATAATTCTGTTACTGAGCCCAGAGGATGTTCTGATTGATGTACGCCCAAATTACAAGGATGGTTTCATTCGATTTGCTAGCTTTTGTCTGACATGCTATTTATGTGCATTGCTCTTTGAAATGGATATGCAGCTCAACAAGAAAGGTCAGAATTGTTTGCTGTCGCTGGAATAGAAGCGTGGCTCGACTGCCCAGAGGGCATCCATGTTCATCCACGCCATGTCTAGTGAGGTCGAGTTGAGGCCTGAGATGAGTCCATACCATATCTAGTGAGGGCGAGAAGAAGCCTGAGATGATTCCATACTATATCTAGTGAGGTCGAGATGAGGCCTGAAATGAGTCCATATCTAGTGAGGTCGAGATGAGGCCTGAGATGAGTCCATACCATGTCCAGTGAGGTCGAGAGGAGGCTGAGATGAGTCCATGTCATATCTAGTGAGGTCGAGTTGAGGCCATATCTAGTGAGGTCGAGTTGAGGCCATGTCTAGTGAGATCGAGTTGAGGCCTACAGATGAGCCATATCTGAACCAAGTCAACCAACATCTTAAATAGGGCAGGAGAAGAATGCTCTTCAGAGAAACGTCTTGTCTTGTATTCATAGACAGACAGACTGTTTCTGAAATTGTTTCATCATCCAGCCTGCAGTGTTATTGCTCAAGAGCAGAGCTGTTCAAAGTGTGGACCATGGGCCAAAATTTGCCCATGACAACCTTTGTTTGAGAAAAGTGAATTGGACTTAGAATTGTTTTTAAGCGGGAGTACAATAAATGTATTCTCTGAAAGACCACTAGACGTAGGACGATCATCACCTTTGCTACACATTTCACTCATAATGAAATCAATTCTGCCTTGAACAACAAACTATTTCACAATGTTGAGAATTCTCTGTTATGGCATGCTTTTCTCCCATGATTTCACAGACATATGCCCAGTACTAACTGTCCTCAGGTGTCCTGGTTACCATGGAGCCCTGTGATTGTAGTGTTTATTTGGTGAAAGTGCACCCAAAGGGTAATAAATCATTCATAGGTGCCACCAGATCAGCAATGAATGCTCTGCCTTCTCCCCTAATATCCTGAGAAAATTACCCACTGTTTTTTCCTCTCCTCCATAGCCAACAACATGCACTTAGTTATATAGATCAAGACATTCTTCAGTGGAGACGAGATTAATCATCACAATCATTGACAGATACTTTGGGAAGAACAAATTATGTGCTCGTAGTTGGACTCTGAGTGCAGAGATAAAAAGAGACGCATGTATTTAGCTATTTATGACAGGCTTTGGTTTTATCATGGAGAGGATACTCCATATTGCATGAACTAAAATGATAAATGAATAACAGACGTTAATCCTCCCTTAATCTACAGGTATGCAAAGGATTAGTTCACTGTCTGAAAACACAGTTGGGTTGCAATGGGTGTGGCAGATCATTTAGAATAGAGACTTGAGCGGGATAACCCTGACTCTGGTAGAAAAGCAGCCAGATGGAATACAGATACTTAAAGTACAAATGACAAGGAATGCAGCACAATGACAGGCTGAATGACAGACACAATGACAGACACAATAACAGGCTGAATGACAGGCTGAACGACAAGCTGAATGACAGGCTGAATGACAGGCACAATGACATGCTGAATGACATGGTGAATGACAGGCACAATGACAGAATGAATGACAAGCTGAATGACAGGCTGAATGACAGGCACAATGACAGGCTGAATGACATGCTGACATGCTCTTGCAGATGTTGGATCAGATTGTTTACAGTGTGATCTGGTTGTGAGTGGTACCCAGACAGGTGTAGCGATTGGATATGCAAATCCTGTGTGTAAATGATGCTGAGAAATCTCTCTGTAATGATGATGTGGATGTCATTTAGCTCACTGCAACAATATGGCAGCTCAATCGTCCTTTATCTCACTACCCATGTTTTTGACGTGACACCTGGGATCAGGAGTGGCCCTTGGCGTATAACAACTGCTAGCGCAAAATCGTATAGTATCTTTCATATTTTTAAACCCTATGAATATGCAAAATGTGGTAACATATTATATTAGCCAATACAGGATAGGGGCATGCTTATTAGACATGTTCATATATAACATCCAGGAAATGTGAACATTGATCATTTTATAATATTCTGAATTCCCTCCATAGCAAATGGTGCATTAAAGATGGTAAATATGAATCTATAAACCGGGCAACATCTTTTGCTGCCATGGAGATGAGAAAGCAGGCCAAATAGCTGGTATCAAGGGACAGTGAGTGAAGACATCAGAAGATCACATTAGAATTATGAGGCTCTTTGACTAAATGGCAGTCCACAGAAGGTCTGTCATGTAATGAGACATCTATTACTGTGCCTCTGAGGGATTCATTTCTAGTCATCTTCCTAACATCAAATAATCTCTTTCACTGATGATTTACGGTGAACATTCCAAAGTATAAAACTGAATTTAAGAGCAAAGCCAAGATCGTAACTGCTGTCCTTCGTTACTTAAAATATGTATTTATTTTGATTTGTCATCAACTTATTTAGACAGAGACAATGAGAATAAATCAGGATTTTCATCATAGACAGTCTCTTATCTCCATCAGCAGCCCACTAATGAAATATTTTGACCATAGTATTTACTCAATATAGTTTCTACATCACCTTTACCCACAAAAGTAATGTAGACATACACTACCATTCCAAAGTTTGGGGTCACTTAGAAATGTCCTTGTTTTTTAAAGAAAAAAAAAGTCCATTAAAATAACATCAGATTGATCAGAAATATAATGTAGGCATTGTTAATATTGTAAATGACAATTGTAGCTGGAAACGGCTGATTATAAATGGAATATCTACATAGGCGTACAGAGGCCCATTATCAGCAACCATCACTCCTGTGTTCCAATGGCACATTGTGTTAGCTAATCCAAGTGTATCATTTTAAAAGGCTAGTTGAACCCTTTTGCAATTATGTTAGCACAGCTGAAAACTGTTGTCCTGATTAAAGAAGCAATAAAACTGGCCTTCTTTAGACTAGTTGAGTATCTGGAGCATCAGCATTTCTGGGTTCGATTACAGGCTCAAAATGGCCAGAAACAAAGAACTTTCTTCTGAAACTCGTCAGTCTGTTCTTGTTCTGAGAAATTAAGGCTATTCAATGCGAGAAATTGCCAAGAAACTGAAGATGTCGTACGACGCTGTATACTACTCCCTTCACAGAACAGCTCAAACTGGCTCTAACCAGAATAGAAAGAGGAGTGGGAGGCCCTGGTGCACAACTGAGCAAAAGGACAAGTACATTAGAGTGTCTAGTTTGAGAAACAGATGCCTCACAAGTTCTCAACTGGCAGCTTCATTAAATAGTACCCACAAAACACCAGTCTCAACGTCAACAGTGAAGAGGCGACTCCGGGATGCTGTCCTTCTAGGCAGAGTTCCTCTTTCCAGTGTCTGTGTTCTTTTGCCCATCTTAATCTTTTCTTTTTATTGGCCAATCTGAGATATGGCTTTTTCTTTGCAACTCTGCCTAGAAGGCCAGCATCCCGGAGTCGCCTCTTCACTGTTGACGTTGAGACTGGTGTTTTGCGGGTACTATTTAATGAAGTTGCCAGTTGACGACTTGCGAGGCGTCTGGTTCCTTGCACCTTGTTGTGCGCTGTTAGTAACAATTAGTTCTGAGTTGCTGCCTAGTCATAAAATAAGAATCCCCGGACGCCTAAAATGGATATAGTACAGAAGGGCTTTACTGATTTGAAGGTCACTAGTATTCACACTTCTGCACTGAATGTAGAATCCACACCAATACGTTTGCTGTTTGGTTTCAAAGTATAAGTAAGGATAACTTTTAGATGGTTAGATGTGTAACTGGAAGGTTCATAATGAAAGGCTAATAGGTCTGGCTTCAACATAAGAAAGCAATAACTATGGTTCTGTGGGAATCAGGACCCCACAGAGACGAATGACGGATGCCAACTTGTCCACTGTGACAGGGCAGGCTGCCCAAACTTGTGCCTGTCCGCAGAAGGGCTCCCTTGCCATTTTAATTATGTGGAAATAAGCTCTTTACAGGTAATTACAACAACAATTATGCTGTTGAATGGTTCATTATGCCTCCTACCAGAAGCCTATTAAGAGCAGATTATAGGGAAGTAGAAATACATCCCAATGAGCTTAGACCCACTATGGAGGCCCGGAACAGGACTGATCATAACAATCACTGGGTGATTCATGTGTACTGTGTAGACGCAAGGTCAACCCCCCTAGATTCAGGTCAATCTGTACATTTAGTTTGGCAAAAAGTGCCTTTTCAACTCCTTTGGTGTCATTTTAGTAAGCACTCTTATCCAGAGTGACTTACAGTAGTGAGTGCATACATTTTTGTACTGGTCCTCCATGGGAATTAAAACTACAACTGCAGCATTGCAAGTGACTTGCTCTACCTACTGAGCCACACGGGACCCCCAGTGGACACTATATTGGTACTAGTGAAAGGATGAAGCAAGGTTGGCAAAAAAGGAAAATCTAAATTAAATCCAAGTAATACTAAAAAATATACAATTGGTCAAGGCCACAGGAGGCTGCTGAGGGGATGGATGGCGAATGGAATGTATTTGATACCACTCCACTGATTCTGCTCCAGCCATTACAGAAATATGTCCTTACTATAGCAGGTGAACACTGGCAAGCCCTAGCACTTCTAATTTCATGTTCATGAATCAGTTCAGTTAATTGTGTTGTTTTCAATTCAAACTGTGTTAAATTTAACGAAGGTCATGTTTATTGTCAATGTCAAATTCAGGCAATTATGTGATGGTAAAACAAGTTGTGAGGAAAGGTTTTCTCAAATTAAGTTAATCAAGTTTGTAGAACAACATACTGGAAAGTCAAAACAACCAGACAAGGGGACCTGTAAGAACAAATATAAAAACGATGCACTCACTACTGTAAGTCACTCTGGAAAAGAGCGTCTGCTAAAATGTAAATGTAGTATTCTGTTACTTGGAGTGCATTTCTTTTCACTTGTACAAGGTTACAGTTCATACTCCATCTTACTCATATGTATGGGTCTATAATCATGATTCCTGCCAAATAAATTAATGAATAAATGAATAAAAGGTCCATCCAAGATGGCGTAGCAGTTCAGACGACCTTTACCCTCCTCTTGTCGTGTCCCGTGTATATATATATATTTACATATTTTTCTTCGCAGTATCTTTTTACATTTTTTCTTCTAAAACTCAACCTCAAAGCACTCTCCTGCAACCTGCCTCACCAATTTAAAAAAGAAAGTATTATTTACCTCAAATCCGAAATCCACAACAGAAGCTAGCCAGAGGTTAGCAATTTTCACTGGCTAACGTTGGAGTTCAGCTAGCCACGGTTAGCTGTCCTCAGCTATCCATTAGCACGAAAAGCTATCGCCAGTTTTTGTACAGCGCGACTCAGACCAGAGCACACCGGACCTATTCTCTCTTCTTTCCCGGATTTCTACCGCAGGCTCTGGACATTTACACCTGGATCTTGCAGCTAACTAGCTGCTACCTGAGTGACTATTGGCAACGTCGGTCCCGGAATTAACACACATTATCCCGGAGCTAGCCAGCTGAAGAGTTCCGTCAGCCACTCGTGGGCTTTTCCTGAGCTAGCCAGCTGAAGTGTCCCCTGGGCTACAATCACGTATCCTGACCCGCTTTACTGCCGATGCGGAGCCCCATCGGGCCCTCACGACTGGACCACCGACGTTATCTGCCCGAGGGAGTTATCCAACTGGCCCCTCCGTCGCGACGTAACCTGATCGCCCATCTGCGGCCCACTAATCGTTAATCGTTAGCTGTCTTTTCGGCTGCGATCTGAATAGGTCTATCAGACACTTTTCTTGGGCCACAATAACTAACTATTTTGCCAACTTGGACTGGTCCCCCCTTCCACACGGAACCCCACTAACCCACAGACGGAAACGCACGAGGTGGCTAAAAACAGACCTCCCTCCATCTTCCACCAGCTTGCTACCTATGGCCCGGCTAGCTGTCTGAATCTCACTGGACCCTTTGATCACTCGGCTAAGCATGCCTCTCCTCAATGTCAATATGCAATGTCCATTGCTGTTCTGGTTAGTGTTTATTGGCTTATTTCACTGTAGAGCCTCTAGCCCTGCTCATTATACCTTATCCAACCTTTCAGTTCCTCCACCCACAAATGCTATGACATCTTCTGGTTTCAATGATGTTTCTAGAGACAATATCTCTCTCATCATCACTAAATGCCTAGGTTTACCTCCTCTGTATTCACATCCCACCATACCTTTGTCTGTACATTATACCTTGAAGCTATTTTATCGCCCCCAGAAACCTGCTCCTTTTTCTCTCTATTCTGGACGTCACAGACGACCAATTCTTATAGCTTTTAGCCGTACCCTTATACTCATTCTTCTCTGCTCCTCTGGGGATGTAGAGGTGAATCCAGGCCCTGCAGTGCCTGGCTCCACTCCTACTCCCTAGGCGCTCTCTTTTGATGACTTCTGTAACCGTAATAGCCTTGGTTTCATGCATGTTAACATTAGAAGCCTCCTCCCTAAGTTTGTTTTATTCACTGCTTTAGCACACTCTGCCAACCCGGATGTCCTAGCTGTGTCTGAATCTTGGCTTAGGAAGTCCACCAAAAACTTTGAAATCTTCATCCCTAACTACAACGTTTTCAGACAAGATAGAACGACCAAAGGGGGCGGTGTTGCAATCTACTGCAGAGATAGCCTGCAGAGCTCTGTCCTGCTATCCAGGTCTGTACCCAAACAATTTGAACTTCTACTTTTAAAAATCCACCTCTCCAAAAACAAGTCTCTCACCGTCGCCGCCTGCTATAGACCCCCCTCGGCCCCTAGGTGTGCTCTGGACACCATATGTGAACTGATTGCCCCCCATCTATCTTCAGAGCTCGTGCTACTAGGTGACCTAAACTGGGACATGCTTAACACCCCAGCCATCCTACAATCCAAGCTTGATGCCCTCAATCTCACACAAATTATTAATGAACCCACCAGGTACAACCCCAAAGCCGCAAATACTGGCACCCTCATAGATTTCATCCTAACCAACGTGCCCCCTAAATACACCTCTGCTGTTTTCAACCAAGATCTCAGCGATCACTGCCTCATTGCCTGCACCCGTAATGGTTCAGAGGTCAAACGCCCTCCACTCATCACTGTCAAACGCTCCCTGAAACATTTCAACGAGCAAGCCTTTCTAATCGACCTGGCCCTGGTATCCTGGAAAGATATTGACCTCATCCCGTCAGTAGAGGATGCCTGGTTATTTTTTAAAAATGCCTTCCTCTCCATCTTAAATAAGCATGCCCCTTTCAAGAAATTTAGAACCAGGAACAGATATAGCCCTTGGTTCTCCCCAGACCTGACTGCCCTTAACCAACACAAAAATATCCTGTGGCGTTCTGCATTAGCATCGAACTGCCACCGCGATATGCAACTTTTCAGAGAAGTTAGAAACCAATACACACAGGCAGTTAGAAACGCCAAGGCTAGCTTTTTCAAACAGAAATTTGCTTCCTGCAACTCAAACTCTGAAAAGTTCTGGGACACTGTAAAGTCCATGGAGAATAAGAACACCTCCTCCCAACTGCCCACTGCACTGAGGATAGGAAACTCTGTCACCACCGATAAGCCCACTATAATTGAGAATTTCAATAAGCATTTTTCTACGGCTGGCCATGCTTTCCACCTAACTACCCCTACTGCATTCAACAGCACTGCACCCCCCACAGCTACTCGCCCAAGCCTCCCCATTTCTCCTTCTCCCAAATCCAGTCAGCTGATGTTCTGAAAGAGCTGCAAAATCTGGACCCCTACAAATCAGCTGGGCTTCACAATCTGGACCCTTTCTCTCTAAAATTATCTGCCGAAATTATTGCAACCCCTATTACTAGCCTGTTCAACCTCTCTTTCGTGTCGTCTGAGATTCCCATAGATTGGAAAGCAGCTGCTGTCATCCCCCTCTTCAAAGGAGGTGACACTCTTGACCCAAATTGCTACAGACCTATATCCATCCTACTCTGCCTTTCTAAGGTCTTCGAAAGCCAAGTCAACAAACAGATTACCGACCATTTCGAATCCCACCGCACCCTCTCCGCTATGCAATCTGGTTTCAGAGCTGGTCATGGGTGCACCTCAGCCACGCTCAAGGTCCTAAACGACATCGTAACCGCCATCGATAAGAAACAATACTGTGCTGCCGTATTCATTGACCTGGCCAAAGCTTTTGACTCTGTTAATCACCACATCCTCATCAGCAGACTCAGTAGCCTTGGTTTCTCAAACGATTGCGTCGCCTGGTTCACCAACTACTTCTCTGATAGAGTTCAGTGTGTCAAATCGGAGGGCCTGCTGTCCGGACCTCTGGCAGTCTCTATGGGGGTACCACAGGGTTCAATTCTTGGGCCAACTCTTTTCTCTGTATACATCAATGATGTCGCTCTTGCTGCTGTTGAATCTCTGATCCACCTCTACGCAGACGACACCATTCTGTATACTTCTGGCCCTTCTTTGGACACTGTGTTAACAACCCTCCAGACGAGCTTCAATGCCATACAACTCTCCTTCCGTGGTCTCCAACTGCTCCTAAATACAAGTAAAACTAAATGCATGCTCTTCAACCGATCGCTGCCTGCACCTGCCCGCCTGTCCAGCATCACTTCTCTGGACGTTTCTGACTTAGAATTTGTGGATAACTACAAATACCTAGGTGTCTGGTTAGACTGTAAACTCTCCTTCCAGACTCACATCAATCATCTCCAATCCAAAGTTAAATCTAGAATTGGCTTCCTATTTCGCAACAAAGCATCCTTCACTCATGCTGCCATACATACCCTCGTAAAACTGACCATCCTACCAATCCTCGACTTCGGCGATGTCATTTACAAAATAGCCTCCAATACCCTACTCAACAAGCTGGATGCAGTCTATCACAGTGCCATCCGTTTTGTCACCAAAGCCCCATATACTACCCACCACTGCGACCTGTATGCTCTCGTTGGCTGGCCTTCGCTTCATAATCGTCGCCAAACACATTGGCTCTGGGTCATCTACAAGACCCTGCTAGGTAAAGTCCCCCCTTATCTCCGCTCACTGGTCACCATAGCAGCACCCACCTGTAGCACGTGCTCCAGCAGGCATATCTCTCTGGTCACCCCTAAAGCCAACTCCTCCTTTGGTCGTCTGTCCTTCCAGTTCTCTGCTGCCAATGACTGGAACGAACTACAAAAATCTCTGAAACTGGAAACACTTATCTCCCTCACTAGCTTTAAGCACCAGCTATCAGAGCAGCTCCCAGATCAATGCACCTGTACATAGCCCATCTATAATTTAGCCCAAACTACTACCTCTTCCCCTACTGTATTTATTTATTTTATTTATTATCTTGCTCATTTGCACCATATTATTTATATTTTAACTTTGAACTTTCTTCAAATTATAATTCTACCATTCCAGTGTTTTACTTGCTATACTTTATTTACTTTGCCACCATGGCCTTTTTTTTGCCTTTACCTCCCTTATCTCACATCATTTGCTCACATTGTATATAGTCTTATTTTTGTCTACTGTATCATTGATTGTATGTTGTTTTACTCCATGTGTAACTCTGTGTTTTTGTATGTTGTCGAACTGCTTTGCTTTATCTTGGCAAGGTCGCAATTGTAAATGAGAACTTGTTCTCAACTTGCCTACCTGGTTAAATAAAGGTGAAATAAAAAAAAATACAAAAATGCATAATATCCATTAGGCAAAGCAATAGTTGTTTTTGTTTCCACAGCACATGATTTGCATGGACCCTGCATGCTAGATATGGTCTGTTGAAGACAAATCAACAAAACAAACAAGCACGTAAGACAACATCTTCTGGCAAAAGCAAAATGTAAATAACACAGGGTGTTTACATAACATCTATACTAGCTAGCAAACATTATAGAAACCTGGTTTTGGTGGAGGCTAAGGCTGAGATTCAAACAAACCACAATGCACTGTCATCGCAATGCAGTTGACTTTTAAAGGTAATTTACACTTGAGCCAATAACCGCAACATTTACCAAACGCAAAGCGCTGTCGGTGCATTGTTGTTAGGAATTCAATCCTGGTCAGTTTTGGTCCTCATGTTGTCGAGTATTATTTACCCATCCTCTGGTACCAGCATTAACTAAGCAAAAACAAACTTCAAAAGCCAACTACACTGAAATTAAAATAGGGGAGAAATTTGTGGAATACTTAACTTAAAGAGACAAGAGAGATTTCTGGTGGGTTTAGTACATACAATAATAATGGGGTTGGTTTTATTTGTTCGTATATTTCTGATCACGTTCTTTGCTATTTGTCTGTATTGTGATCACGAGGTATAAACGGGCGCATTTAACATTTGTCTTTTCCTTTTTACCACCTCAGTGGCCTTATAGTTAGAGCGTCATCCCTGAGATTGGAAGGTTGTGAGTCCAATCCCTGGCTGAGTCATACCAAATACTCAAAAGGGTACCTGATGCGCACTCAGTATTAAGGATATACAGTACCAGTCAAAGTTTGGACACACCTACTCATTCAAGGGTTTTTCTTTATTTGTACTATTTTCTACATTGTAGAATAATAGTGAATGCATCAAAACTATGAAATAACATATATGGAATCAAGTAGTAACCAAAAAAGTGTTAAACAAATGAATATATTTTAGATTCTTCAAAGTAGCCACCTTTGGCCTAGATGACAGCATTCTCTCAACCAGCTTCATGAGGAACACTTGTAGGCTGCTTTTCCTTCACTCTGCGGTCCAATTCATCGCAAACCTTTTCAATTGGGTTGAGGTCGGGTGATTATGGAAGCCAGGTCATCTGATGCAGCACTCCATCACTCTCCTTCTTGGTCATATAGCCCTTTCACAGCCTGGAGGTGTGTTGGGTCAATGTCCTGTTATGTTCCCCAGTTTCTGTGTTGTTGTGGGTTTGTATGTATGTGTATGTATTTCAGGAAATGGCTTCCTGGATTCCCCCAAGCAGCTGATTGGTCAGCACCATTGCAGATTGGAGCTGACCCTGCCCTCTCGTCAGGGGATACAGCTGTCTGCAATTACAGACTCCTTCTCCAGCTGTATAAAAGCCAGTGTTCCTTCGTTCAGGCAGAGCTTATTGGTATGTCCTTTGTTGCTCAGAGAGTGTCTGGATATGCCCCAGTATTGTTTGTTGCTGAGAGAGGGCTTCTGGGTATGTCCTGTGTTGGTTGTTGCTCATAGAGCTTATTGGTATGTCCTGTGTTGGTTGTTGCTTAGAGCTTATTGGTATGTCCTGTGTTGGTTGTTGCTCAGAGAGCTTCTTGGATGTCCTATGTTGGTTGTTGCTCAAACGGGTTTTGTGAAGTATTTTGTAGCCGGTCCTGCAGACGTATGTCAAAAGGACTGTTTTTGATTATTGAAATGGTTTACTTACGGTTGTAATTATTCTGTTTGTTCCCAGGGGGGAAGGAGAAGGCACCTTGGGAGTACTTAGGCAAGAGGCCTGCGGGCATACATATACCCGTAGTATGTACTCTGACTATGCACACTAGCTAAGACCTGGGCGGACCATCCCTTGTATTTTGGTTAGTGTGCTAGTTAGGTAAGTTGTGGGGAGGGGACTCTTAACTTTTACTTTTTTTGCTTTGGTTCCGTCCAGCCCCTTTTCCTCAATTACCGTGAGAAGGAATAGATTCCCTGTTAATGGTACAATTCTCTGCCTTTGTCATCCTTACCCACACCTGCAATCCCATACCTCTTTCACTCCACGGGGAGCTGAGTGTAGCAGGGTGTTACGTTCCCTCCTCCAAGAGGCATTTTAACAGTCCTGTTAAAAAACAAATGATAGTCCAACTAAGCGCAAACCAGATGGGATGACGAATCGCTGCAGAGTGTTGTGCTGTAGCATGCTGGTTAAGTGTGCCGCATAAATAAATCAGTCACCAGCAAAGCACCATCACACCTCCTCCATGCGTCATGGTTGGAACCACACATTCCAAATTCAACCGTTCACTTGCTCTGCATCTCACAAAACACAGTCGTTGGAAACAAAAATATCAAATTTGGGTTTCTAGATTCCCACTGGTCTAATGTCCATTGCACATGTTTCTTGGCCCAAGCAAGTCTTCTTATTGGTGCCCTTGAAGTAGTGGTTTCTTTGCAGCAATTTGACCATGAAGGCCTGAAGCATTTGAGGTGCAGTTAACTCTAACGAACGTATCCTCTGTAGCATATGTAACTCTGGGTCTTCCTTTCCTGTGGCGGTCCTCATGAGTGCCAGTTTCATCATAGCCCTTGATGGTTTTTGCGACTGCACTTGAAGAAACTTTCAAAGTTGTTGAAATTTTCTGGATTGACTGATCATGTCTCTACATCTAGACGTTCCGCTAGCGGAACACCTGCTCCAATATCCAATGATAGGCGTGGCGCGAATGACAAATTCCTCAAAAATACAACATTTCCATTTTTCAAACATATGACTATTTTACACCATTTTAAAGACAAGACTCTCCTTTATCTAACCACACTGTCCGATTTCAAAAAGGCTTTACAGCGAAAGCAAAACATTAGATTATGTCAGCAGAGTACCCAGCCAGAAATAATCAGACACCCATTTTTCAAGGTAGCATATAATGTCACAAAAAACAAAACCACAGCTAAATGCAGCACTAACCTTTGATGATCTTCATCAGATGACACGCCTAGGACATGTTATGCAATACATGCATGTTTTGTTCAATCAAGTTCATATTTATATCAAAAACCAGCTTTTTACATTAGCATGTGACGTTCAGAACTAGCATTCCCAATGAACACTTCCAGTGGATTTACTAAATTACTCACGATAAACGTTCACAAAAAACATAATTATTTAAAGAATTATAGATACAGAACTCCTTTATGCACTCGCTATGTCCGATTTTAAAATAGCTTTTCGGTGAAAGCACATTTTGCAATATTCTGAGTAGATAGCACGCCATCACAGGCTAGCTATTTTGACACCCACCAAGTTTGACCCTCACCAAACTCCGATTTACTATTAGAAACGTTTGATTACCTTTCCTGTTCTTCGTCAGAATGCACTCCCAGGACTTCTACTTCAATAACAAATGTTGGTTTGGTTCAAAATAATCAATTTTTCCTCCAAACATAAAGATGGTCATTACGGCCAAACAGTTTCATCAGACCAGAGGACATTTCTCCAAAAGGTATGATCTCTGTCCCCATGTGCAGTTGCAAACCGTAGTCTGGCATTTTTATGGCGGTTTTGGAGCAGTGGCTTCTTCCTTGCTGAGCGGCCTTTCAGGTTATGACGATATAAGACTCGTTTTACTGTGGATATAGATACTTTTGTGCCTGTTTCCTCCAGCATCTTCAAAGGGTCCTTTGCTATTGTTCTGGGATTGATTTGCACTTTTCACACCAAAGTACGTTCATCTCTAGGAGACAGAATGCGTCTCCTTCCTGAGCGGTGTGATGGCTGCGTGGTCCCATGGTGTTTATACTTGCTTACTATTGTTTGTACAGATGAACGTGGTACATTCAGGCATTTGGAAATTGCTCCCAAGGATGAACCAGACTTGTGGTCTCCAATTTTCTTTTTGAGGTCTTGGCTGATTTTTTTTGATTTTCCCATGATGTCAAGCAAAGAGGCACTGACTTTGAAGGTAGACATTGAAATACATCTACAGGTACACCTCCAATTGACTCAAATGATATCAATTAGCCTATCAGAAGCTTCTAAAGCCATGACATAATTTTCTGAAATTTTCCAAGCTGTTTAAAGGTACAGTCAACTTAGTGTATGTAAACTTCTGACCCACTGGAATTGTGATACAGTGAATTATTTCATGCTAACAAGAAATATGTGGAGTGGTTGAAAAATGTGTTTTAATGATTTCAACCTAAGTTTATGTAAACTTCCGACTTCAACTGTACATGTACTAGTGTATTTTAATCAAGCTGTAATTACTTTTTCATTTCAAACTTCTTGTAGTTACTTTTTGTACTTCAAGCTTATTAACTGATGTCGGACTCAACCTTTAGTGATTTAGGACAGATCTAACCTTTTTCAAAAGATCAATTGCTTTCCCCCTGAACAGAGGTTAGCCAATCTCCAGATTGACAGTGGTACCAATCGAAAAGTGAAGTAATCACATCATAGCACATTTTATTATATGTATTGTTTTGGCGTCAAGCATGTCTATGATGAGGTTGGAAGCAACAATCCAGAGGGAAAAAACTCTCTGAACAAAACCGTCATCTGGAACAGCTGCTCTCCTATGCTGTATGTGTGGCTCCCCAGGAGCCTGCCATCATCACAATGATACTTAGCAACATGGATGTATTGAAATGAGGTACAGATGGGAGCCCACATGTCAACAGTGTTATTGTCACTAGAGTGTTGGAAATTAACCTCAATCACAGGATGTAAGTATTTTCACATTTAGCGCATACATTTCTGTATTGGCCCCCATGGGAATCGAACCCACAAGCTTGCTGTCACAAGCATCATGCTTTTCCAACTGAGCTACACAGGACCTAGGTATTAAATTATACAAAGATCCGGGTCGGCAGTCAAGGCACAATCTATAACTGTTTCTCCTCAACCAGATGAGGTTTGGGACGATCTGGTTTGGGACGATCTTTGAGTAGTAGAAGACGCTGATCCATACGCATGAGGACCTGCTCCACAATTGTTGAGTACATGAAAGAGCAACGTCGACTGTTGTGTTTGATGGCAAAAAGCTGTCATAAATGGATCAGAAAGTTGCCATTTGAAGGAGGTAATTGAATGCCAAAAGTTTGTAGCCTTGCGCAAGCCTATCTCTTGTTTCTGTAGCGTGAGGCAGCTTGATGTACAAGTACACCCCCTGGACAAGCCACTAGTCTATGGCAGGGCCTTAACCCCAATCTACAGTACCAGTGAAAGGTTTGGACACACCTAATCATTCAATGGTTTTTCTTAATTTGTACTATTTTCTTGTAGAATAATAGTGAACACATCAAAACTATGAAATAACACATATGGAATCAATGCGTTCATGTAACCAAGAAAGTATTATACAAATCAAAATATATTTTATATTTGAAATTCTTCAAAGTAGCCACCTTGATGGCAGCTTTGTACTGTTGGCATTCTCTCAACCAGCTTCATGTTGTCACCTGGAATGCATTTCAGGTGTAACTTGTTAAAAGTTAGTGTAATTTCTTTCCTTCCTAATGCGTTTGGGACAATCAGTTGTGTTGTGACAAGATAGGGGTGGTATACAGAAGATGCCCTATTTTGTAAAAGACCAAGTCCAAATTATGGCAAGAACAGCTTAAATAAGCAAAGAGAAATGACAGCCCATCATTACTTTAACCTGTTATGGATAGAGGGCAGTATTTTCACGGCCGGATAAAAAACGTACCCGATTTAATCTGATTATTACTCCTGCCCAGAAATTAGAATATGCATATAATTATTAGCTTTGGATAGAAAACACTCCAAAGTTTCTAAAACTGTTTGAATGGTGTCTGTGAGTATAACAGAACTCATTTGGCAGGCCAAAACCTGAGAAGATTCTGTACAGGAAGTACCCTGTCTGACCATTTCTTGGCCTTCTTGATCATCTCTATCCAAAACAAGGGATCTCTGCTGTTACGTGACACTTCCTACGGCTCCCATAGGCTCTCAGAAGGCGGCAAAAAGCTGAATCGTGGCTTTGCAGGCCCTGGCTGAAAAACATTAGCGCGTTTGGATAGTGGTCGGTCAGAGTACTATGAGACTGAGGCGCGTGCACGAGGTGACCCCATGTTTTTATTATTTCGTCTTTGAACGTAAACAACGACTCCCGGTCGGAATATTATCGCTTTTTCACAAGAAAAATAGCATAGAAATTGATTTTAAACAGCGGTTGACATGCTTCGAAGTACGGTAATGGAATATTTAGAATTTTTTTGTCAAGAAACGCGTCGGGCGCGTAACCCTTCGTTACCCTTCGGATAGTGTCTTGAACGCACGAACAAAACGCCGCTATTTGGATATAACTATGGATTATTTTGAACCAAACCAACATTTGTTATTGAAGTAGAAGTCCTGGGAGTGCATTCTGACGAAGAACAGGAAAGGTAATCAAACGTTTCTAATAGTAAATCGGAGTTTGGTGAGGGTCAAACTTGGTGGGTGTCAAAATAGCTAGCCTGTGATGGCGTGCTATCTACTCAGAATATTGCAAAATGTGCTTTCACCGAAAAGCTATTTTAAAATCGGACATAGCGAGTGCATAAAGGAGTTCTGTATCTATAATTCTTAAAATAATTGTTATGTTTTTTGTGAACGTTTATCGTGAGTAATTTAGTAAATTCACCGGAAGTTTGCGGGGGGTATGCTAGTTCTGAACGTCACATGCTAATGTAAAAAGCTGTTTTTTTATATAAATATGAACTTGATTTAACAAAACATGCATGTATTGTATAACATAATGTCCTAGGGTTGTCATCTGATGAAGATCATCAAAGGTTAGTGCTGCATTTAGCTGTGGTTTGGGTTTATGTGACATTATATGCTAGCTTGAAAAATGGGTGTCTGATTATTTCTGGCTGGGTACTCTGCTGACATAATCTAATGTTTTGCTTTTGTTGTAAAGCCTTTTTGAAATCGGACAGTGTGGTTAGATTAACGAGAGTCTTGTCTTTTAAAATGGTGTAAAATAGTCATATGTTTGAGAAATTGAAGTAATAGCATTTCTAAGGTATTTGAATAACGCGCCACGGGATTCAACTGGCTGTTGAGTAGGTGGGACGATTTCGTCCCGCCGACCGTAGAGAGGTTAATAGATGGCTTCATGAGGGAGGAAAATGATGTGGATATATTGAAGCAACATCTCAAGACATCAGTCAGGATGTTAAAGCTTGGTCGCAAATGAGTCTTCCAAATGGACAATGATGCAAAACATACTTCCAATGTTGTGGCAAAATGGCTTAAGGACAACAAAGTCAACGTATTGGAGTGGTCATCACAAAGCCCTGACCTCAATCCTGTAGAAAGTTTGTGGGCAGAACTGAAAAAGTGTGTGCGAGCAAGGAGGCCTACAAACCTGATTCAGTTACACCAGCTCTGTCAGGAGGAATGGGCCAAAATTCACCCAACTTATTGTGGGAAGCTTGTGGAATGCTTCCCGAAACGTTTAACCCAAGTTCAACAATTTAAAGGCAATGCTACCAAATACAAATTGATGTAAACTTCTGACCCACTGGGAATGTGATGAAAGAAATAAAAGCTGAAATAAATCATTCTCTCTACTATTATTCTGACATTTCACATTCTTAAAATAAAGTGGTGATCCTAACTGACCTCAGACAGAAAATGTGTTTAAATGTACTTGGCTAAGGTGTATGTAAACTTCCAACTTCAACTGTATATTGATGCACGACCAATGTTATATAAAATAACCTCTGGAAAGCATTTTGATACAGGTTTGTTGCGGCCAGCTGGTGATAGATCCATGTCCTTTCTGCCTGTATGTTAGTTAAATATGATTATGGACAATGTACAGTATCTTAAACATTGATATGTAGAGACGACAGTGTGGATGTCCTTGTAAATGTGAAGCAAGTAAGATAATTTACATGCAGGGGTCCATTTTCTCTTTATTTGATTCTCTGTTGGCACTTATCCATGTTATACAGTTGTTGTGTTGTTGATGAAATCCATAATTCTGCCATGCATGGTTAAAAACATGAATATGTGTGGAACCTTGTAAAACATGTACCTACCTCCCTTCCTACAACAAGACCAATATTAATTTGTTTGATGTGTTCTGAACTGTAAATACATCAAATATAGTCAATAAATATATTGTCAAAACCTTGATCTGTTATTATTTTCATTATCTTAGGTTCTATGCACACATAGTCTTGCAACACGTACAGAAAATGTAATCTACTGTTCAACCTTCTTTAAATAAGAGAGGAAATGTAGTGATACTGTTATGTCAGATATGAAGTGTGCCTTTATTTCATGTACCAGATGTAATAGTAATCCCTCATGAGTCAGAGAGACACATCCACCATCAAACATACTGTATATCCTCTTCTTTTCCTATACAGACGAATGGCAGAAATGATGTGCGACATAACACCTGATGTCCTAGTCTACAAAAAACTCCCAGAAGACTTTCCAAAAAGGCAATATTTTACTCCTCAATATGTACAAAAATAGTCACCACTATTTAATTTCTCTCTTTATAAGTCTCCCACTACCCTTAAAGGGTCCTTTCCCTGTTATTCAAGCACCCTGGAATAATGTTGACCATCGTAGACCACAAGTAGGGTTATCAAGCAAAGAGGGTTCAACAATATAATTATGTTCAAGGGCCAATTATGTAAATTACAAGATACAGTTTGGAGCCTGGATTTGGGATATGCAAGGGCAAGGGGGTTACTGGCATTGGGAGTGATGAAACTGTCCCTGGCATTGGTTGCTTTTCCGTGATCGTTTTTTTTACAGTTAGCTATTCAAGCCACATTCCAATCGCCCCAATTTAAACCTTGCTTATAGCTGTGTCTGAAAATCATTTTAGGTATGCATTACTAATAAAATGGGATTGCATAATCCGATTGCGACCTTAAAGGGGAATTCCACCATCTGGAGGTAATGAATATGTGAAAATGGCACGTTTCTATGTTACATAGTTAAAAAGACCTAACGTAAAACTGGTAAATTCACCTTTAACGAGGCATACAGTACCTCCATTTCTCTGGTGTTTTAGGTTTTGCTTCATACATGTATTTTTCCCTTCTGAGTGCATTCCCCCAAATCAATAAATGAAAATATGAAAATGAGAATGAAAGAAGAGATGCTGGGGAGCAAGTCGCAGGCAGCTAAATTTAGCATTCTGCTGTGAAATTTCCTTCCCGAGACTAGCAAATGCCTGTGTTTTTGTTTGTTAGTGATGTGAAATGTGTTAAATTATTAAATGAGTTAGCAGTAATTCGATCATTTCAGATTTGTGATGCTCCTCAGAGTACAATTGTCCTTGATATAATGTATACAAGGGACCAAACAAGTAAGCATCCAGCTTCCCAATGTGTGCCTATTTGTGAATATATCTTAATAATGCACTGATAATGTTTCCAAATGTCTTAATTCGGCTCAGGAGAGTGGATTTCAGACACTTTTTTGGTCTTACTGGTTAATATAATCAATAAGTCTGAGCATGTACTGCAGTGAGCCTGGAATGACAGTGACAAGTCTAGCTTCTGCCTTGAACCCACCGCTGTACTGGGTTCACTAGGGATTCTGGTCTGAGAAGATGCATTGCTTAGTGTTCAACAAGCTTCCTCTACCCTTAACCTTGTTCTGAACACCTCCAAAACAAAGGTAATGTGGTTTGGTAAGAAGAACGCACCTCTCCCCACAGGTGTGATTAATACCTCTGAGGGTTTAGAGCTTGAGGTAGTCACCTCATACAAATACTTGGGAGTATGGCTAGACGGTACACTGTCCTTCTCTCGGCACATATCAAAGCTGCAGGCTAAGGTTATATCTAGACTTGGTTTCCTCTATCATAATCGCTCCTCTTTCACCCCAGCTGCCAAACTAACCCTGATTCAGATGATCATCCTACCCATGCTAGATTGCGGAGACGTAATTTATAGATTGGCATGTAAGGGTGCTCTCGAGCGACTAGATGTTCTTTACCATTTGGCCATCAGATTTGCCACCAATGCTTATGCTTATTTATAAAAACCCTCTTAGGCCTCACTCCCCCCTATCTGAGATATCTACTGCAGCCCTCATCCTCCACATACAACACCTATTCTGTCAGTCACATTCTGTAAAAGGTCCCAAAATCACACACATCCCTGGGTTGCTCCTCTTTTCAGTTCGCTGCAGCTAGCGACTGGAACGATCTGCAACAAACACTCAAACTGGACAGTTTTATCTCAATCTCTTCATTCAAAGACTCAATCATGGACACTCTTACTGACAGTTGTGGCTGCTTTGTGTGATGTATTGTTGTTTCTACCTTCTTGCCCTTTGTGCTGTTATCTGTGCCCAAGAATGTTTGTACCATGTTTTGTGCTGCTACCATGTTGTGTTTACTGTACCATGTTGTGTTGTGTTGCTACCATGCTGTGTTGTCATGTGTTGCTGCCTGGCTATGTTGTCGCCTTATAGGTCTCTCTTTATGTACTGTAGTGTTGTGTTGTCTCTCTTGTCATGATGTGTGTTTTGTCCTATATTTATATTTTATTTATTTTTTATTTTGAATCCCAGCCCCCATCCCCGCAGGAGGCCTTTTGCCTTTTGGTAGGCTGTCATTGTAAAGAATAATTTGTTCTTAACTGACTTTACTAGTTAAATAAAGGTTAAATAAATAAAAAATAAGTAAAAAAATGTTCTCAAATCAAATAAAAGTGTATTAGTTGCGTACACAGCTTTGCAGATGTTATGTTTCTAGCTCCAATATCGAGCAATAGAATAACAATACACACATAATCCCCAAAAAGTTACAAAATATATCTCTGGACTCTGTTTACCGTCCAGACTGTTCCATTCAAAGGAAATCACTTCCAACAGAAGTGGCCTCATGCTTCAAATACAAACATGCTTCCAATATGAAATGAGTGTAGGTGGAGACACGAGAAGGGGGCGATTGATTATTGCAAAGTCTGGGTCACAATATTCCTGTTAAATTTCCTTCCCTGTGGTCTGTTGTTTACTGCAAGTATGTGATGATCTCATTGTTACAGTACGCCTTTAAAACAATGTGATGAATCTAGCGTGACCCTGACCCACAAATTTAGCTAACACTAAGCAAAGATCATATTTTGTCAAATTACTGATATTTCACGATGAGGGAGCAACAAATGGGTAATTCAAATTAATTCCAGATATCAAAGTCAGTGCCAAAGTGCAAGACACTGCTAGCTTGTCCTTTTGGCCTGGCTCCTGGCGGAACATCTCAAGATAACTAAAACAGTACGTTGCAGTTATACAATCCAATCTATCTATACTGAAGGTCATAATGTCTTAGCAAAACCAATGTGTGTGCTTTGGCACAACTTGGAGGATGTGGTGGAGAAACTAGGACAAATATTTACCATGGTATATCTATTGTAATTTCAGCCACACATAGACTCTGCACTGGGTGATACAGTACTGAGATTCCCCTGAAGGCATATCCACAGGCTTGCCCTACATGCACTGTCATTTCAGCAAAGCATGTGACATTCTTGAATATGAATAACGTGGGTCCAGTATATATACTCCAAATTAAATGTACATTTTACTCATTTAGCAGACACTTTAATCCAGAGCGATTTACAGGAGCAATTAGGGTGAAGTGCCTTGATCATGGGCACAGACAGATTTTTCACCTTGTTGACTAAAACCAGCAACCTTTCAGTTACTGGCCCAACGCTCTTAGAAGCTAGGCTACTTGCCACCCCATCAATATTAAATCAATAAATATGTATATATACTTATAAATCAAGTATAATATAAAATATAAATCAATATTCTGAGGAGCCTTTGCTTGAAAATCTTGTGATGTTTCAAATGTTACAGAAAACATATTTTCCATCATTGCATTTCCACAAGGTTTGAACCTGATACAAATTGAAAGAACCTCAAGAGCCCTCAAGACCATTTCAAAGTTATTCTGGAGATTTACATTTGTAGCTTTTTCATATACTGTAGCTCACTGAAAATGTTTGATGGACCCGAGGGCTTAAAAAAGCTTGCTCTTTACAACACCTTTCCCATTTTTTTGTACCTTTTTTAACTAGGCAAGTCAGTTAATAACAAGTTTGTATTTATAATGACAGCCTACCATGGAACAGTGGGTTATCTGCCTTGCTCAGGGGCAGATCAACAGAGTTTTACCTTGTCAGCTCTGGGATTTGATCCAGCAACCTTTCAGTTACTGGCCCAACAGTCTAACCACTAGGCTCCCTGCCAGATGTATTTTTTTCATTTAGAAATAAGCTGCATCAATATTAATAGCCTGTATTAAGAATAGTATACAGCGTTGAGTGAGTAAAATGTTTCAACCTAACAATATACATTTGTGATTTATTTTTTTATTTTTTTATTTATTTCACCTTTATTTAACCAGGTAGGCAAGTTGAGAACAAGTTCTCATTTACAATTGCGACCTGGCCAAGATAAAGCAAAGCAGTTCGACAACATACAAAAACACAGAGTTACACATGGAGTAAAATAACATACAATCAATGATGCAGTAGATAAAAAAAATAAGACTATATACAATGTGAGCAAATGATGTGAGATAAGGGAGGTAAAGGCAAAAAAATGCCATGGTGGCAAAGTAAATAAAGTATAGCAAGAAAAACACTGGAGTGGTAGATATGTAGGTTGAAGAAAGTTCAAAGTTAAAATATAAATAATATGGTGCAAAGGAGCAAAATAAATAAAATAAATAAATACAGTAGGGGAAGAGGTAGTAGTTTGGGCTAAATTATAGATGGGCTATGTACAGGTGCAGTGATCTGTGAGCTGCTCTGACAGCTGGTGCTTAAAGCTAGTGAGGGAGATAAGTGTTTCCAGTTTCAGAGATTTTTGTAGTTCGTTCCAGTCATTGGCAGCAGAGAACTGGAAGGAGAGACGACCAAAGGAGGAGTTGGCTTTAGGGGTGACCAGAGAGATATACCTGCTGGAGCGCGTGCTACAGGTGGGTGCTGCTATGGTGACCAGTGAGCGGAGATAAGGGGGGACTTTACCTAGCAGGGTCTTGTAGATGACCTGGAGCCAATGTGTTTGGCGACGATTATGAAGCGAAGGCCAGCCAACGAGAGCGTACAGGTCGCAGTGGTGGGTAGTATATGGGGCTTTGGTGACAAAACGGATGGCACTGTGATAGACTGCATCCAGCTTGTTGAGTAGGGTATTGGAGGCTATTTTGTAAATGACATCGCCGAAGTCGAGGATTGGTAGGATGGTCAGTTTTACGAGGGTATGTTTGGCAGCATGAGTGAAGGATGCTTTGTTGTGAAATAGGAAGCCAATTCGAGATTTCACTTTGGATTGGAGATGATTGATGTGAGTCTGGAAGGAGAGTTTACAGTCTAACCAGACACCTAGGTATTTGTAGTTGTCCACAAATTCTAAGTTAGAACCGTCCAGAGAAGTGATGCTGGACAGGCGGGCAGGTGCAGGCAGCGATCGGTTGAAGAGCATGCATTTAGTTTTACTTGTGTTTAGGAGCAGTTGGAGACCAAGGAAGGAGACTTGAATGGCATTGAAGCTCGTCTGGAGGGTTGTTAACACAGTGTCCAAAGAAGGGCCAGAAGTGTACAGAATGGTGTCGTCTGCGTAGAGGTGGATCAGAGATTCACCAGCAGCAAGAGCGACATCATTTATGTATACAGAGAAAAGAGTTGGCCCAAGAATTGAACCCTGTGGTACCCCCATAGAGACTGCCAGAGGTCCAGACAGTAGGCCCTCCGATTTGACACACTGAACTCTGTCAGAGAAGTAGTTGGTGAACCAGGCGACGCAATCATTTGAGAAACCAAGGCTACTGAGTCTGCCGATGAGGATGTGGTGATTATTAACAGAGTCAAAAGCTTTGGCCAGGTCAATGAATACGGCAGCACAGTATTGTTTCTTATCGATGGCGGTTACGATGTCGTTTAGGACCTTGAGCGTGGCTGAGGTGCACCCATGACCAGCTCTGAAACCAGATTGCATAGCGGAGAGGGTGCGGTGGGATTCGAAATGGTCGGTAATCTGTTTGTTGACTTGGCTTTCGAAGACCTTAGAAAGGCAGGGTAGGATGGATATAGGTCTGTAACAATTTGGGTCAAGAGTGTCACCTCCTTTGAAGAGGGGGATGACAGCAGCTGCTTTCCAATCTATGGGAATCTCAGACGACACGAAAGAGAGGTTGAACAGGCTAGTAATAGGGGTTGCAATAGTTTCGGCAGATAATTTTAGAAAGAAAGGGTCCAGATTGTCAAGCCCAGCTGATTTGTAGGGGTCCAGATTTTGCAGCTCTTTCAGAACATCAGCTGAATGGATTTGGGAGAAGGAGAAATGGGGGAGGCTTGGGCGAGTAGCTGTGGGGGGTGCAGTGCTGTTGAGTGCAGTAGGGGTAGTTAGGTGGAAAGCATGGCCAGCCGTAGAAAAATGCTTATTGAAATTCTCAATTATAGTGGGCTTATCGGTGGTGACAGAGTTTCCTATCCTCAGTGCAGTGGGAAGTTGGGAGGAGGTGTTCTTATTCTCCATGGACTTTACATTGTCCCAGAACTTTTTAGAGTTGGAGTTGCACGAAGCAAATTTCTGTTTGAAAAAGCTAGCCTTGGCGTTTCTAACTGCCTGTGTGTATTGGTTTCTAACTTCCCTAAAAAGTTGCATATCACGGGGGCAGTTCGATGCTAATGCAGAACGCCACAGGATATTTTTGTGTTGGTTAAGGGCAGTCAGGTCTGGGGAGAACCAAGGGCTATATCTGTTCCTGGTTCTAAATTTCTTGAAAGGGGCATGCTTATTTAAGATGGAGAGGAAGGCATTTTTAAAAAATAACCAGGCATCCTCTACTGACGGGATGAGGTCAATATCCTTCCAGGATACCAGGGCCAGGTCGATTAGAAAGGCTTGCTCGTTGAAATGTTTCATGGAGCGTTTGACAGTGATGAGTGGAGGTCGTTTGACCATTACGGGTGCAGGCAATGAGGCAGTGATCGCTGAGATCTTGGTTGAAAACAGCAGAGGTGTATTTAGAGGGCACGTTGGTTAGGATGATATCTATGAGGGTGCCAGTGTTTGCGGATTTGGGGTTGTACCTGGTGGGTTCATTAATAATTTGTGTGAGATTGAGGGCATCAGGCTTGGATTGTAGGATGGCTGGGGTGTTAAGCATGTCCCAGTTTAGGTCACCTAGTAGCACGAGCTCTGAAGATAGATGGGGGGCAATCAGTTCACATATGGTGTCCAGAGCACAGCTAGGGGCCGAGGGGGGTCTATAGCAGGCGGCAACGGTGAGAGACTTGTTTTTGGAGAGGTGGATTTTTAAAAGTAGAAGTTCAAATTTTTTGGGTACGGACCTGGATAGCAGGACAGAACTCTGCAGGCTATCTCTGCAGTAGATTGCAACACCGCCCCCTTTGGTCGTTCTATCTTGTCTGAAAACGTTGTAGTTAGGGATGAAGATTTCAGAGTTTTTGGTGGACTTCCTAAGCCAAGATTCAGACACAGCTAGGACATCCGGGTTGGCAGAGTGTGCTAAAGCAGTGAATAAAACAAACTTAGGGAGGAGGCTTCTAATGTTAACATGCATGAAACCAAGGTTATTACGGTTACAGAAGTCATCAAAAGAGAGCGCCTGGGGAGTAGGAGTGGAGCCAGGCACTGCAGGGCCTGGATTCACCTCTACATCCCCAGAGGAGCAGAGAAGAATAAGTATGAGGGTAAGGCTAAAAGCTATAAGAATTGGTCGTCTGTGACGTCCAGAATAGAGAGAAAAAGGAGCAGGTTTCTGGGGGCGATAAAATAGCTTCAAGGTATAATGTACAGACAAAGGTATGGTGGGATTTGAGTACAGAGGAGGTAAACCTAGGCATTTAGTGATTATGAGAGAGATATTGTCTCTAGAAACATCATTGAAACCAGAAGATGTCATAGCATGTGTGGGTGGAGGAACTGAGAGGTTGGATAAGGTATAATGAGCAGGGCTAGAGGCTCTACAGTGAAATAAGCCAATAAACACTAACCAGAACAGAAATGGACAATGCATATTGACATTAAGGAGAGGCATGCTTAACCGAGTGATCAAAGGGTTTAGTGAGATTCAGACAGCTAGCCGGGCCATAGGTAGCAAGCTGGTGGAAGATGGGAGGGAGGTCTGTTTTTAGCCACCTCGTGCGTTTCCGTCTGTGGGTTAGTGGGGTTCCGTGTGGAAGGGGGGACCTGTCCAAGTTGGCAAAATAGTTAGTTATAGTGGCCCAAGAAAAGTGTCCGATGGACCTATTCAGATCGCAGCCGAAAAGACAGCTAACGATTAGCCGGCCGCAGATGGGTGATCAGGTTACGTCACGACGGAGGGGCCAGTTGGATAACTCCCTCGGGCAGATAATGTCGGTGGTCCAGTCGTGAAGACCCGATGGGGCTCCGCATCGGCAGTAAAACGGGTCAGGATAGGTGAGTTGTAGCCCAGGAGACACTTCAGCTGGCTAGCTCAGGAATAGCCCAGGAGTGGCTGACGGAACTCTTCAGCTGGCTAGCTGGCTAGCTCCGTAATAATGTGTGTTAATTCCGTGACCGACGTTGCCAATAGTCACTCAGGTAGCAGCTAGTTAGCTGCAAGATCCAGGTGTAAATGTCCAGAGCCTGCGGTAGAAATTGGGGAAAGGAGAGAGAATAGGTCCGGTATGCTCTGGTCTGAGTCGCGCTGTACAAAAACTGGTGATAGCTTTTCGAGCTAATGGATAGCTGAGGACAGCTAACCGTGGCTAGCTGAACTTCAACGTTAGCCAGTGAAAATGCCTAACCTCTGGCTAGCTTCTGTTGTGGATTTCAGATGAGGTAAATAATACTTTATTTTTTAAATTGGTGAGGCGGGTTGCAGGAGAGTGCTTTGAGTTTGAGTTTTTAGAATAAAAAAATGTAAAAAGATAAGTGAAGAAAAAATATGTAAATATATATACATGGGACACGACAAGAGGAGGGTAGAGGACGTCTGAACTGCTACGCCATCTTGGAAGGACAAAATAATGGACAGTTTGCAGTTCTCCCAGGGTCAGCTCGATGAGTTTAAACAGGAAAAACGGCAAGATGACAGCAATCTGTAAGTCATTGAGAGAGGACATCAGTTCTGTATGTGAATCCATGATAACAATGACAGAGTAATCAGATTATCTCGTGGAACAATCAATGCGGAACAACATTGTTGTGGTCGGAATGGCAGAATCTCCAATTGATACCTAGACAGAGTCTGAGGACAAAGTGAGGGAAATGATCTTGGAGAAACTGAAGATGAACCACAGGACTGGAAAACTCACCACCGGCCCAGGTGACAGGCCCATGTCGATAGTGATCAAGTTCTTAAGGTTCAAGGACAAGGTAAATGTTCTGGAAAGAGCCAAGAACTGGAGAGGAACGTACAGTACATATTCCTCAATGAGGACTATCCTGAAGCTGTGCGCCAGAAGAGAAAATAACTAATCCCGGCCATGAAAGCTGCCGGAGCGTATGGGTACATTGCTTATATCCAATATGACAGGCTCATTGTCCACTCCTGCTTCCAAAAGCCTGGAAGGGATGAGAGCCAAGCCTATGGGTTCAACCAACGATGAGCTATATGGAGCCCTCTGCATTGTTACAACATTTGAGAGGCCCACAGTGATGTGGTATTGAGCTCAATTTGGTGCCTCCGACCACATTTTCGGATCAAGCATGAATTGGATTTAACACACAACAACTGATTAATGGACTCCTATGTCACACCCTGGCCATAGAGAGGTTTTCATTCTCTATTTTGGTTAGACCAGGGTGTGACTAGGGTGGGCATTCTATGTTCCTTTTTCTATGTTTTGGTATTTCTTTGTTTTGGCCGGGTATGGTTCTCAATCAGGGACAGCTGTCTATCGTTGTCTCTGATTGGGAACCATACTTAGGTAGCCTTTTCCCACAGGGTTGGTGTAGGTAGTTGTTTTCTGTTTGGTGTGTTCACCTGACAGAGCTGTTGCATTTTGTTCCACTTTGTTTTGTTGTTGCAGTGTTGAAGTTATTATTAAACATCATGAACACGTACCACGCTGCGCTCTGGTCTACTCCTTCTTCCAAAGACGAACGTTACATGCTAAATGTTGTTCTTTTTTTTCTCTTGCTTTGTTTGTTCTTTTCCATATTATGTCTATCGCTGATAAGCTACCCAGGAAAGGGCTGAAAATAGCCCATGTTAATATATGTAGCCTTAGAAATAAAGTTCATGAAATGCATCTTACTGTAACCAGTACCTGTAATCTGGTTCAGGTTATTAATCAATCTACCAGGATGTTTACAAACAGTAAAGGAATAAGATCATCCACGTGTATTGATCACATTCTTACTAATACTATATAAATTCTCACTGAAGCTATAGCCGTACCCATTGGATGCAGTGATCACAATATAGGGGCTATATCTAGGAAAGCCAAAGTTCCAAAAGCTGGGCCCAAAATAGTGTATACAAAAGATTTTGCTGTGGCTCTTATGTGGATGATGTTAAAAATATTTGTTTATTCTAATGTTATTAATAAGGACCATCCAGACACAGCACTTGATGAATTTATGAAATTGCTTCTTCCAATTATTGAAAAACATGTACTTGTTAAGAAACTGAGTGTTAGAACTGTTAAGGTTCCATGGATTGAGGAGGAATTGAAAAACTCTATGGTTGAAAGAGATCGGACAAAAGGATTGGCTAATAATTCTGGCTGCACATCTGACTGGCTGACTTACTACAAATTGAGAAATGATGTGACTAAACTGAACAAAACAAAGAAGAAACTGTATTATGAAGCCAAGATCAATTATATAAAGAATGATGGAGAAAAAAATTCAACTCCATCTTTCATTGAATCAGAATGCTTATTCATCACAAAACCATTTGATGTTACCAATTATTTGAGTGATTAATTCATTGGCAAAGTGAGAAAACTTAGGCAGGGAATGCCAACAACGAACAGGAGGGCCATCATATTTCTGCGTAAAAAATAAATAAGAAAAGAAAAGCATTGTAAGTTTGAATTTAAGTAAAGTTAGTATGGGAGAAGTGGAAAAATGATTGTTATCGATCCATAGTGGCAAACCTCCTGGCATTGACAGCTTAGATGGAAAGCTACTGAGGATGGTAGCTGACTCTATAGCCACTCCTATCTGTCATATCTTTAATCTGAGCCTAGAGGAAAGTCTTTGTACTCAGGCCTGGAGGGAAGCCAAAGTCATTTAGCTACCCAAGAGTGGTAAAGTGGCCTTTACTGGTTCCAACAGTAGACCTATCAGCTTGTTGCCAGCTGTTAGCAAGCTGTTGAAAAAAATGGTGTTTGACCAAATACGATGCTATTTCTCTGTAAACAAATTAACAACAGACTTTCAGAATGCGTAGAGAAGGCTACTCAACATGTACTGTATTGACACAAATGACTGATGATTAGTTGAAAGTGATGCCAAGAAGATTGTGGGAGCTGTACTGTTAGATTTCAGTGCAGCCTTTGATTTTATTGACCTGTTGTTGAGGACTTATGTTTGATGGTTTTTCAAGCTCTGCCAGCTCTGATTCAGAGCTGTCTATCTAATACAACTCAAATGGTTTTCTTTAATGGAAGCCTCCTGTAATGTCAAACATGTAGGGTGTGGTGTGGTGTACCGCAGAGCAGCTCTCTAGACCCTCTACAATTTTATCTTTTTTTAACAATGACCTGCCACTTGCATTAAACAAAGCCTGTGTGTCCATGTATGCTGATGATTCAACTATATACATGTTCGCAAACCACAGCTAATTAAGTTATTGAAACACTTAACAGAAGCTGCAGTCAGTTTTAGAATGGGTGGCCAGTGATAAACTGGTCCTTAACATCTCTAAATTTAAGAGCATTGTTTTTGGTACAAATCATTCCCCAAGCTCTAGACCTCAGTTGAATCCAGTAATGAATGGTGTGGCTGTTGAACAAGTTGAGGAGACTCAATTACTTGGCGATACCTTAGATTGTAAACTGTCATGGTGAAAACATATACGTAGATTCAATCATTGTAAAAATGGGGTCTATCCATGATCAAGAGATTCTCTGCTTTTTTGACACCACACTCCAAAAAACAAGTCCTGCAGGCTCTAGTTTTGTCTTAGCTTGATCATAGTCCAGTTAGGTGGTCAAGTGCAGCAAATAAATACCTAGTTAAGCTGCAGCTGGCCCAGAAAGAGCGGCACGCCTTCCTCTTCATTGTAATCAGAGGGCTGATATAAACACTATGCATGCCAGTCTCTCTTGGCTATGAGTTGAGAAGAGACTGACTGCATGACTTCTTCTTTTTATAAGAAATATTAGTGTTGAAAATTCCAAATAGTTTGCATAGTCAACTTACACACACACACACACACACACACACACACACACACACACACACACACACACACACACACACACACACACACACACACACACACACACACACACACACACACACACACACACACACACACACACACACACACACTTACCCTACCAGACATGCCACGAGGGGTCTTTTCTCAGTCCCAAATCCAGAACAAATTCAAGAACGCGTACAATATTATATTGCCGCGAGGTGTTGCCGTGAGGTGTTGCTTTATCGTTTTTTTAAAACCAGGTTTGCTGTTCATTTCAGCAATATGAGATGGAAGGGAGTTGCATGGAACTCCCTTCCATCTCATATTGCTGAAATGAACAGCAAACCTGGTTTTAAAAAAACGATAAAGCAACACCTCACGGCCCAACGCCTGTCCCTTATTTAACCTAGATAGTGTGTGTGTATGTATTGATATGTAGGCCACAGTATGTGTGTTTTTTAAATGTATTTAGTTCTGTCCTTGAGCTGTTCTTGTCTATTAATGTTCTGTATTTTGTCATGATTCATGTTTTATGTGGACCACAAGAATAGCTGCTGCTTTCACAACAGCTAATGTAGATCCTATTAAAAAAAACAAAAATAACAATGAATACCAACAGATATTTTGATTAGCTACTAGGTAGCTAGCTAGCTAACGTTAGCTAACATTAGCTTGCTTGTCCAAAATTCAGCAACTAGCCTCTGTAGCTAGCTAACACTTGTCAGCTAAAATCTAGCTAGCTAAGAACAGGCAAAGAAGGGTATCTAGTTATATTTGGTTATCGAATGCTTTTACACATATTACTTCAGCCATTAGCTAGCTAGCTAGAGTCATGCAATAACAGCTGCCCTTGACACAGAAGCTAGGTAATGTTAGCTAGCTTCGTGGGCGTTGGATACATTGGCTGAGCGCCATGACTGGGCGTTGGACATGCTGCAGGAGCAATTCCACAGGTTGGCTGGGGGGCAGCCTGCCATGGTGGTAACCCCACCGCCCCTCAGTAACTTGACGGTTAGCAGCGCCACCCCACTGGCCACTCCACCTTCCCGGGAGCCCCAGTTATCTCCCCCGGAACACTTTAATTGAGAGCCGAACACCTGTCGGGCGTTTTTAGCTCAGGGGTGGTGCGGTGGAAGGGACGTGGCGCCAGTTGGTTTAGCCACGGAAAAAAAGACAATAATCTTCCCACCAGTCATGATACAGGTAAAATAGTCTAGTTAGCTACATTAGAAACATTTCATGTTTCTAATTTTGTAAGAAATTAATTTTCATTGCAAATGAAATCTTACTGTTAGCTAGTTAGCTAACATTAGCTGGCTGGCTCACTAGCTAATGTTCCGTGTATGATCTGTGTAGTAATATTATTCGTATCTCAGAGCCATTTGCATTGCAAGTTATAGCCTAATGTTAGCTAGCTAGTTAACCTGTTGGGGATAGGGGGCAGTATTTGCACGGCCGGATAAAAAACGTACCCGATTTAATCTGGTTACTACTCCTGCCCAGTAACTAGAATATGCATATAATTGTTTGATTTGGATAGAAAATACCCTAAAGTTTCTAAAACTGTTTCAATGGTGTCTGTGGGTATAACAGAACTCATTTGGCAAGCCAAAACCTGAGAAGATTCCAAACAGGAAGCGCTCTCTCTGACCATTTCATGGCCTTCTTGATCATCTCTAACCAAAACAGGGGATCTCTGGCATAACGTGACATTTTCTAACGCTCCCATAGGCTCTCAGAAGGCGCCAGAACGATGAATGGTGGCTTTGCAGGCCATGGCTGAAAAACATTAGCGCATTTGGATAGTGATTGATCTGAGGACAATGAGACTGGAGGCGCGTGCACGAGCCGACACCATGTTTACTTTCTCTCTCTTTGAACGAAAACAACGACTCCCGGTCTGAATATTATCACTTTTTTACAAGAAAAATCACATAAAAATTGATTTTAAACAGCGTTTGACATGCTTCGAAGTACGGTAATGGAATATTTAGAATTTTTTTTGTCACAAAACGCGTCGGGCGCGTCACCCTTCTTTACCCTTCGGATAGTGTCTTGAACGCACGAACAAAACGCCGCTATTTGGATATAACTATGGATTATTTGGAACCAAACCAACATTTGTTATTGAAGTAGAAGTCCTGGGAGTGCATTCTGACGAAGAACAGCAAAGGTAATCAAACTTTTGTAATAGTAAATCGGAGTTTGGTGAGTACCACACTTGGTGGGTGTCAAAATAGCTAGCCTGTGATGGCCGGGCTATCTACTCAGAATATTGCAAAATGTGCTTTCACCGAAAAGCTATTTTAAAATCGGACACCGCGATTGCATAAAGGAGTTCTGTATCTATAATTCTTAAAATAATTGTTATGTTTTTTGTGAACGTTTATCGTGAGTAATTTAGTAAATTCACCGGAAGTGTTCGGTGGGAATGCTAGTCACATGCTAGTCACATGCTAATGTAAAAAGCTGTTTTTTGATATAAATATGAACTTGATTGAACAAAACATGCATGTATTGTATAACATAATGTCCTAGGGTTGTCATCTGATGAAGATCATCAAAGGTTAGCTGTGGTTTGTGTTTATGTGACATTATATGCTAGCTTTAAAAATGGGTGTCTGATTATTTCTGGCTGGGTACTCTGCTGACATAATCTAATGTTTTGCTTTCGTTGTAAAGCCTTTTTGAAATCGGACAGTGTGGTTAGATCTTACATCTAGACGTTCCGCTAGCGGAACACTTGCTCCAATATCCAATGATAGGCGTGGCGCGAATGACAAATTCCTCAAAAATACAAAAACTTCAATTTTTCAAACATATGACTATTTCACTGCATTTTAAAGACAAGACTCTCCTTTATCTAACGTTCAGAACTAGCAAACTTCCGGGGAATTTACTAACAATTTACTAAATTACTCACGATAAACGTTCACAAAAAGCATAACAATTATTTTAAGAATTATAGATACAGAACTCCTCTATGCACTCGATATGTCCGATTGTAAAATAGCTTTTTGGTGAAAGCACATTTTGCAATATTCTAAGTACATAGCCCAGCCATCACGGGCTAGCTATTTAGACACCCGGCAAGTTTAGCCTTCACCAAAATCAGATTTACTATTACAAAAATGTTATTACCTTTGTTGTCTTCGTCAGAATGCACTCCCAGGACTGCTACTTCAATAACAAATGTTGGTTTGGTCCCAAATAATCCATCGTTATATCCGAATAGCGGCGTTTTGTTCGTGCGTTCCAGAAACTATCCGAAATCGTATATCAGAGTCGTGCGCATGGCGCAATTCGTGACAAAACATTTCTAAATATTCCATTACCGTACTTCGAAGCATGTCAACCGCTGTTTAAAATCAATTTTTATGCAATTTATCTCGTAAAAAAGCGATAATATTCCGACCGGGAATCTCCTTTTCGGCAAACAGTGGAAAAATCACAAAGACGGGGGCAGCCAGGGCACGCGCCTAAGCCCACAGTCCTTTGATCGGCCACTTGAGAAAGGCGATAATGTGTTTCAGCCTGGGGCTGGGATGACGACATTCTGTTTTTTCCCGGGCTCTGAGAGCCTATGGAAGACGTAGGAAGTGTCACGTTAGAGCAGAGATCCTTTGTAATTGAATGAGATGGCAAAGAAGTTCAAGAAATGGTCAGACAGGCCACTTCCTGTAAAGGAATCTCTCAGGTTTTGACCTGCCATTTGAGTTCTGTTATACTCACAGACACCATTCAAACAGTTTTAGAAACTTTGGAGTGTTTTCTATCCAAAGCCAATAATTTTTTGCATATTCTAGTTACTGGGCAGGAGTAGTAACCAGATTAAATCGGGTACGTTTTTTTATCCAGCCGTGAAAATACTGCCCCCTAGCCATAACAGGTTAACGAGAGTCTTGTCTTTAAAATGGTGTAAAATAGTCATATGTTTGAGAAATTGAAGTAATAGCATTTCTAAGGTATTTGAATATCGCGCCACGGGATTACACTGGCTGTTGAGTAGGTGGGACGCTGGCCCAGAGAGGTTAAAGAGATAGGTGGGGCTAAGGCCCAAGAGGGTGTGAATGATGCTGAATGGGTGTAAACAAAGAGGAGCTCTGCAGTAGGTTTACCAAAACATTCATGGACCATTTTCTCAAAAGTGGGGTTGCAAGTTTATCAACTTTCAAAGCAGAATAACTTTCCCATTGTTCCTCAACTGTTGTGTCCGAGTCTCTACTTTTATCCAATGTAAAAAACTCAATTTCAAATGCTCCTTCATTTTTTTCCAGTATCACAAAAAAAACGCAACAATGCGCCTCTGCAAAGCTCACACTGTCACTTATTCCAGTGTCTGTCTCCCAGCTGAAAATCTTTGCCACCGTTTGTGCGAGTGTAGGCTACCTGCCCATCCCCCTCATAGCCAACTACTGATGTTACAAGCGTGATTCAGAAATTAGGGAGAAATATTTTTATTAGAGAAGAATGGATTCACTATTCAACACTAGTTAAGGATACTATAGTTATCACGTTTCACATTGGATTTATTAACTACAAAAAGGTAAGATGTGTTCTGCTTCACACAAGCTTGTTGGCTAGCTAGCTAGCTGGCTAGTGTAGGTCCAATGTTAAGCCATTTATCTGAAGTTCAAATACATTCAAAGTTCCTTCATAGAAGCCGGTACTCAGTAGGGATAATTCCATGGGCCTTATTCAGATAATGCATGTCATAACAACAAGATGCCCAGCTCTCCACCCTCTGGCTCGCTTCCCACCTGCAAAATGTCAGTCGCACCTCGCGCCCTACACTTGTCTGTCCAATGCATGTAAATATCTTGCAAGCTTCATAGCAAGCTGCTGTTGGTGAAGTAATTCAATTTCGAGCTAAATTAAAAAATATATAATAATCAGAAGTTGAAAAAGGAACAGAATAGAATGATATAAACTGTTATTTATTTCTTCGTTTTCAAAATGGTTCAGAACTTCATTTTGCTGGTCGGAACAGTTGAACAGAATAAACATATAATGGTCCTGTTCCTTACGAAACAATGGGAAAATCATTTCAGTTCCTGATATTGAACAAACCAAACTAAAGACCTTATATTATACATTATATAACATTATAACCAAACCAAACTGAATACATTACATTATACATTATATAACATTATAACCAAACCAAACTGAATACATTACATTATACATTATATAACATTATAACCAAACCAAACTGAATACATTACATTATACATTATATAACATTATAACCAAACCAAACTGAATACATTACATTATACATTATAACCAAACCAAACTGAATACATTACATTATACATTATAACCAAACCAAACTGAATACATTACATTATACATTATATAACCAAACCAAACTGAATACATTACATTATACATTATATAACCAAACCAAACTGAATACATTACATTATACATTTTAACCAAACCAAACTCAATACATTACATTATACATTATAACCAAACCAAACTGAAGACATTACATTATACATTATAACCAAACCAAAATGAAGACATTACATTATAATCATACCAAACTGAAGACATTACATACCTTACGGATCTCAACAGATTATCATTATTGTTAACAGAAAGTCTACACATGCATACAAGAGCAAAAAAGTACTCATATTAAATTAAACTCATTTAAATGTATTGTTTACACAACAATATGTTCTATATCGTCAATGTATCAAATTGATTATCAAAGGTTTTGCACATTAAATGCAACGTATTGACTTAGGCATCAATATCCATGATCCATATATTTTTGCAAAAGGTTCACAATTTGATGCTTATAAACTGATACCAGCCCCCAAAGGAATATAGCCACCAACCGTTTTGTTGTTGTTGAATAAAAACGAATTGAGACACATAACATATAACTAATAGCAGTGCATGTAAACACAAGGACTATATAAAATGTCAAAATAATGCAACAACACATTTCTCATTCACTTAGCTGTAGAAATCCAAGCGCCTGTGAGGCTTTCTCAAAGAGAGCAGTAAACCTTAGTCTGAATACAGATTGAGAGAACCCAAGACACAGAGAGTTACAGAGGCCAACGACAGAGGAAACTGTGCATGCTATTAACCCATCTTTATCTAGTTGTTGGTAGAAGTCCAAATCAAATAGGAAGACGAGTGTTACTGTCCACATAGAGCTGAGTAGGCAGAGAGCAGCCTGTAACATGGCTGTTACAGTGACCCTCATTTGGCTCTGAAGCTGGGGCTGGGAGAAAGGACTGCTACTCTCCTCCATCCTCTTCGTGTGCCTTCGCAGGTAGATGTAGGTGCTGCCTGAGGAAAATATGATTGACGCAAGAATCCGGGTGAAATATAAACCTTGTGCTGTCAAAGACACAATATACAGATCAGTCCATTCACCATCACCTGGGGTTACAGTTGTGTTGAGGTGGATGGAGTTGTTGGTGAACCAGTTGTTAACTTCCATCCCATTTTCAATGTAAACACTTGACCCACACAGAAGTATAGTTCCATCTAAGACAAGACCGGAATAAATGACTCTATCAATGTGTTTTTTCATCCAGATGAAAATCGCATGATGGTGTGGGACAATCGTGAGGTGGTAAAACACACTAATCCAAGCAGTACAGGAGAAGATGGTGCAGTAGCTAAAGTACCCGATAGAGTTTATAACAAAGAAAACCTCAGTGGTGCGATTATAAACTAAATATAACCCGATCGAAAGCAGATTTTCAATTTGGTGGACTGAGTTGCCTCTTGGGGCTAGGTGGGACGCTAGCGTGCCACCCGTGGTGCACTCCATCAACAGCAGGTGCATTTCAAGAGCGGCAAATTTGAATCCAAATAAATGTCAAAATTCAAATTTTTCAAAAATACAACTATTTTACACCATTTGAAAGATAAACATCTCCTTAATCTAACCACGTTTTACGATTTCAAAAAGGTTTTACGGCGAAAGCATAAATTTAGAGTATGTTAGGACAGTACATTTACAAGAGTTGTGTGTAATGTTTTGTCAAGTCAAAGACAGGGTCACCAAAACCATAAAACCAGCTAAAATGATGCACTAACCTTTTACAATCTCCATCAGATGACACTCCTAGGACATTATGTTAGACAATGCATGCATTTTTAGTTCTATCAAGTTCATATTTATATCCAAAAACAGCGTTTTACTATGGCATTGATGTTGAGGAAATCGTTTCCCTCCAATAACCGGCAGTCAAGTCAGCGTCACAAATTAAATAATTAAAATTAGAAAACATTGGTAAAATATTATATTGTCATTTAAAGAATTATAGATTTACATCTCTTGAACGCAATCAACTTGCCAGATTTAAAAATAACCTTACTGGGAAATCACACTTTGCAATAATCTGAGCACTGCGCCCAGAAAAATACGCGTTGCGATACAGACTAGACGTCATGTTGGGGAGATCTAAAATCGAAAATACTATGTAAATAATCCATTACCTTTGATTCTCTTCATCAGATGTCACTTCCAGGTATCACAGGTCCATAACGAATGTAGTTTTGTTCAAAAAAGCTCATCATTTATGTCCAAAAATCTCCGTCTTGTTAGCACATGATCTAAGCCAGCCGGACTTCTCGTCATGAACAAGGGGAAAAAATATATTTCCGTTCGTTCAAACATGTCAAACGTTGTATAGCATAAATCATTAGGGCCTTTTTTAACCAGAACATGAATAATATTCAAGGTGGACGAATGCATACTCTTTTATAACGTATTGGAACGAGGGTACCCAACATGAACTCGCGCGCCAGGTGTCTAATGGGACATCATCGTTCCATGGCTCTTGTTCGGTCAGATCTCCCTCCAGAAGACTCAAAACACTTTGTAAAGGCTGGTGACATCTAGTGGAAGCAATAGGAAGTGCCAAAATATTCCTAAGCCCCTGTGTTTTTCAATGGGATAGGTTTAAAGTCAATACAACACATCAGGTATCCACTTCCTGTCAGAAAATGTCTCAGGGTTTTGCCTGCCAAATGAGTTCTGTTATACTCACAGACACCATTCAAACAGTTTTAGAAACTTTAGAGTGTTTTCTATCCATATATAATAAGTATATGCATATTCTAGTTACTGGGTAGGATTAGTAACCAGATTAAATCGGGTAAATTTTTTTTATCCAGACGTGCAAATGCTGCCCCCTAGCCCTAACAGGTTTTAAAACCACCAAGCCCAGCAGGATCCTCAGAGGCAGATGTCGAGTAACACCACTCTCTCTCCGTGGAAGCATCAGGCAAACTATAAAAAATAGATTCGAAATGGTGGCTGCAGTAGCAACAAATCCGCAAAAAATGGCAAACTCTTTGCCGTCCATCGCTAACCCTTTTAATCAGTGACACGGCAGTCCTGATCGTAAGGCACCTGTCTGTACTGTTTTCTTCCACTACAGTGACTCGTGATGGCCAATGTCATACCACACTGGACTTTATTAAGAAAAAAGGCTGGCTTGTTGGGCCCTCTGAAATGGACCATACCCAGTGTGCATAATATATCATGCAAACCACAGAGTAAGTCAGAAAGAACGCTGCACTTTGGAGAAAAAAAACATTGTTCTGCTGCTGCCAGAATAGGCGTGTAGGAAGTATGGACATTGTAAACGTTTACTAGGTGAAAGAGAGTTATCACCAATTTCACAAATGGTATTTAGTTCACAATAATGTCATCGCATTTATCTACATAACTTTAAATAAACTGTTTCACTTCATGTTGACTGAAGAGAAGACAGTTTGAGAGAAGGCACAGGGAGAGAGAACAGAGAGATCACCGTGGCCTGTATGTGTCCACAGGGATCCACGTGACCATAGAAGTCCTTTCTATAGACGCATATTACAGTGATCTGGAGTGTCTGCATCATGCATGTCACAGTGAACCTCATCTGGCTTTGCAGAGCTGTAGCTGGGGCTGCTGCTACTCCCCGCCATCTTTTTTATGTGCCTTCGCAGGTACACGAAGATCCTGCCCCAGGACAATATCATGGTGCCGAAACCCAGGAATAGATATTCTAAGATATGTAGTTATTTCCTTGGGGACTGATGGTGGTGAAATAGAGTATGCATATCCAGCCAGGCACATGATGACAGGTTACCACAAGTTGCTGCATTAAAGTTGCTGCATCCTTGACTACAAGGATTTTCAAGAACCCTCGGGTGAAGTACAAGGAAGAAGTACTGTTGTGTGGTAGATGGTGCTTCACTGTGGTCTAGATTTGAGGGGGAATCTCAAAGGCTGGTGTAGTGTCTTCCCTATGCAAGTAAAATTATGTTTTACATGGTGGTGGTAAAATAAATGTGTCCCCAAATACCCGCAAACACACTATAATCCATCTTTGAAAACAGTCCCTTTAACTGAACATTCACGCTTGAAAACATTCCCTTTAACTGGACACTCACACTTGAAAACATTCCCTTTAACTGGACACTCACACTTGAAACATTCCCTTTAACTGGACACTCACAGTTGAAAACAAATCTTTCAACCCTATCTTGTGCAGCTCAAATGGATCTATCTGGAGTGCTCCAGTTTGCATGAGCATTAAAATGTTGTTTTCTCAGATGGTTTTCTGCCTCATTTATGTTTTGTGATAAAAAGATAATCTACAACCTAGCAACATGCAAAGTGGTTTAGGTGAAAGTAAACTTCCTTGACCTTACCTGGTGCCATGCCACTAAAGCCACTGTGCATTTCATGGAGACGTCATGTTGTCTTATGATTGATAGAACCAGGTTACAATAGAAACAGGGGAATATAAATGGGTCCTCCACTACAGTACAGCTAAGATGCAATTCATTAAATAAAAATGTTACATATTTTTTAATTGGATGGATAAGAATATCTTCCTGTGTTGTAATATTTGGCTAACCTGTGCCCCGGTTTCCCAATAGCGATGGTATTTAGTTTTACGAGTGTTTTAACGTTCACAAGTGCATTGTTGAGGCATGTGTCGATGCTGATAGGATCGAGTCTCCATTCAAATGTTAACCCCTTACACACGTGGAAATAGGCCTACAGTTGAAGTCAGAAGTTTACGTACACTTTGGTTGGGGTCATTAAAACTTGTTTTTCAACAACTCCAAACATTTATTGTTAACAAACTATAGTTTTGGCAAGTCGGTTAGGACATCTACTTTGTGCATGACACAAGTCATTTTTCCAACAATTGTTTACAGACAGATTATTTCACTTATAATTCGCTGTATCACAATTCCAGTGGGTCAGAAGTTTACATACACTAAGTTGACTGTGACTTTAAATAGCTTGGAAAATTCCAGAAAATGAAGTCACGGCTTTAGAAGCTTCTGATAGGCTAATTGATATCATTTGAGTCAATTGTAGGTGTACCTGTGGATGTATTTCAAGGCCTACCTTCAAACTCAGTGCCTCTTTGCTTGACATCATGGGAAAATCAAAAGAAATCAGCCAAGACCGCAGAAAAAAATTGTAGACCTCCACAAGTCTGGTTCATCCTTGGGAGCAATTTCTAAATGCCTGAAGGTCCCATGTTCATCTGTACAAACAATAGTACGCAAGTATAAACACCATGGGACCATGCAGCCGTCATACCGCTCAGGAAGGAGACGCATTCTGTTTCTTAGAGATGAAGTACTTTGGTGCGAAAAGTGCAAATCAATCCCAGAACAACAGCAAAGGACCTTGTGAAGATGCTGCAGGAAACAGGTACTAAAGTATCTATAGCTACAGTAAAACAAGTCCTATATTGACATAACCTGAAAGGCCACTCAGCAAGGAAGAAGCCACTGCTCCAAAACCGCCATAAAAAACAGACTACGGTTTGCAACTGCACATGGGGACAAAGATCGTACTTTTTGGAGAAATGTCCTCTGGTCTGATGAAACAAAAATAGAACTGTTTGGCCATAATGACCATCGTTATGTTTGGTGGAAAAAGGGAGAGGTTTGCAAGCCACAGAACACCATCCCAACCGTGAAGCACGAGGGTGGTGGCATCATGTTGTGGGGGTGCTTTGCTGTTTGCTGTCAGGAAGTTAAAGCTTGGTTGCAAATGGATCTTCCAAATGAACAATGACCCAAAGCATACTTCCAAAGTTATGTCAAAATGGCTTAAGAACAACAAAGTCAAGGTATTGGAGTGGCCATCACAAAGTCCTGACCTCAATCCTATAGAAAATGTGTGGGCAGAACTGAAAAAGCGTGTGCGAGCAAGGAGGCCTACAAACCTGACTCAGTTACACCAGCTCTGTTAGGAGGAATGGGCCAAAATTCACCCAACTCATTGTGGGAAGCTTGTAGAGGGCTACCCGGAACGTTTGACCCAAGTTCAACAATTTAAAGGCAATGCTACCACTACTAATTCAAAATTAAATCAAATCAAATTTATTTATGAAGCCCTTCTTACATCAGCTGATATCACAAAGTGCTGTACAGAAACCCAGCCTAAAACCCCAAACAGCAAGCAATGCAGGTGTAGAAGCACGGTGGCTAGGAAAAACTCCCTAGAAAGGCCAGAACCTAGGAAGAACCCTAGAGAGGAACCAGGCTATGAGGGGTGGCTAGTCCTCTTCTGGCTGTGCCGTGTGGAGATTATAACAGAACATGGCCAAGATGTTCAAATATTCATAGGTGACCAGCAGGGTGAAATAATAATAATCACAGTGGTTGTCGAGGGTGCAACAGGTCAGCACCTCAGGAGTAAATGTCAGTTGGCTTTTCATAGCCGATCATTCAGAGGGTCTCTACCGCTCCTGCTGTCTCTAGAGAGTTGAAAACAGCAGGCCTGGGACAGGTGGCACGTCCGGTAATCAGGTCAAGATTCCATAGCCGCTGGCAGAACAGTTGAAACTGGAGCAGCAGCATGGCCAGGTGGACTGGGGACAGCAAGGAGTCATCAGGTCAGGTAGTCCTGAGGCATGGTCCTAGGGCTCAGGTTCTTCGGACCGGATGCTGGAGTGAGTAGTCGTGCTGTACTTCGCTCCGCGGGTAATATTACATTTCATTACATTACAACGGAACGATTTGATTTGATTAGCTAGCTAGCTAGCTACATAGTTGTCTTTGCTGTCTTTGTATCAAGGATAAAGGTGTAGCTTTGAGAAGCTAACAAGGTTAGCTAGCCAGCTGTATTCGTTCGTTCGCGCCGTTTTCCAAACGGCGTCAACACCACAACACCACAGCCACTGCTATCTAGCCAACTTTACCAACTAGCAGTACTGTAGAAACTAAATACATTACAACGGAACGTTTTGATTAGTGTAATGTTAGCTAGCTACATAGTTGCCAACTCTAGCAGCTAGCAGTACTGTATCATTTTTAGTCAATAAGATTTTTGCAACGTAAGCTTAACTTTCTGAACTTTCGAGACGTGTAGTCCACTTGTGTAGCTAGCAGGACTGACTTTGTGTTAGCTAGTCAACGTTTAATCACTTCTGTTTTATGAAAGGAACTAGACACGGACATGTATGATCCATTGGTAGTTTGTTGTAACCAAGTATTGGTGCTAACATTGTGTATTGGTGCTAACCGTGTGTTATTGGATGCTAGCATGCTAGTTAGCTACGGCGTCATAGGACACGGTGCACTGGGTGGGTTTCACGGAAGAATACTGTACCAAGTTATCTAGCTGAATAAACTAAGTTTGAGCCTATTCCTGGAAACATTGAACCACTGTAGTTTACATCAATTATATTTCTAAAGTGGAAATTGGAAAAGTTATATGAGTGTTTCAGTGAATGGTTAGTGAGGGAGGCCCTGCGCTCTCACTTCCCCAGTTGTTTAGTTAATTTTCATTCCAATCTCCTTTGCATTAGCGTAGCCTCTCCTGTAGCCTGTCAACTATGTGTCTGTTTATCCCTGTTCTCTCCTCTCTGCACAGGCCACACAAACGCCTCACACCGCGTGGCCGCTGCCACTCTAACATGGTGGTCCCAGCGCGCACGACCCACGTGGAGTTCCAGGTCTCCGGCAGCCTCTGGAACTGCCGGTCTGCGGCCAACAAGGCAGAGTTCATCAGCCTATGCTACCTTCCAGTCCCTCGACTTCTTGGCGCTGACGGAAACATGGATTACCACAGAAAACCCTGCTACTCCTACTGCTCTCTCCTCGTCTGACCACGTGTTCTTGCATACCCCGAGAGCATCTGGTCAACGGGGTGGTGGCACTGGAATCCTCATCTCTCCCAAGTGGACATTCTCTCTTTCTCCTCTGACCCATCTGTCTATCTCCTCATTTGAATTCCATGCTGTCACAGTCACTAGCCCATTCAAGCTTAACATCCTTATCACTTAGAGAGTTCATCAATGAGCTTGACGCCTTGATAAGTTCCTTTCCTGAGGATGGCTCACCCCTCACAGTTCTGGGTGACTTTAACCTCTCTAGGCTAGGCGGGACGAATTCGTCCCACCTACGTAACAGCCACTGCTATCCTGTGGCGCGATTTTCAAAACCTTAAAAATCCTATTACTTCAATTTCTCAAACATATGACTATTTTACAGCCATTTAAAGACAAGACTCTCGTTAATCTAACCACACTGTCCGATTTCAAAAAGGCTTTACAATGAAAGCAAAACATTAGATTATGTCAGCAGAGTACCAAGCCAGAAATAATCAGACACCCATTTTTCAAGCCAGCATATAATGTCACCAAAACCCAGAAGACAGCTAAATGCAGCACTCACCTTTGATGATCTTCATCAGATGACAACCCTAGGACATTATGTTATACAATACATGCATGTTTTGTTCAATCAAGTTCATATTTATATCAAAAACCAGCTTTTTACATTAGCATGTGACGTTCAGAACTAGCATACCCCCCGCAAACTTCCGGGGAATTCGCTAACATTTTACTAAATTACTCACGATAAACGTTCACAAAAAGCATAACAATTATTTTAAGAATTATAGATACAGACCTCCTCTATGCACTCGATATGTCCGATTTTAAAATAGCTTTTTGGTGAAAGCACATTTTGCAATATTCTAAGTACATAGCCCAGGCATCACGGGCTCGCTATTTAGACACCCGGCAAGTTTAGCACTCACCATAATCATATTTACGATTATAAAAGTTTCATTACCTTTTGTTGTCTTCGTCAGAATACACACCCAGGACTGCTACTTCAATAACAAATGTTGGTTTGGTCCAAAATAATCCATCGTTTATCCGAATAGCGGCGTTTTGTTCGTGCGTTCCAGACACTATCCGAAATAGTAAAGAAGTGTCACGCGCATGGCGCAATTCGTGACAATAAAATTCTAAGTATTCCATTACCGTACTTCGAAGCATGTCAACCGCTGTTTAAAATCAATTTTTACGACATTTTTCTCGTAGAAAAGCGATAATATTCCGACAGGGAATCTCCTTTTCGGCAAACAGAGGAAAAAATCCCAAAGGCGGGGGCGGTCGGGGTCATGCGCATAAGCCAGTGTCTCTTGATGGGCCACTTGAGAAAGGCGATAATGTGTTTCAGCGTGGGGCTGGAATGACGACATTCTGTTTTTTCCCGGGCTCTGAGAGCCTATGGAAGACGTGGGAAGTGTCACGTTAGAGCAGAGATCCTTAGTAAATGATAGAGATGGAAAAGAAGTTCAACAAATGGTCAGACAGGCCACTTCCTGTAAAGGAATCTCTCAGGTTTTGACCTGCCATTTGAGTTCTGTTATACTCACAGACACCATTCAAACAGTTTTAGAAAATTTAGGGTGTTTTCTATCCATATGTAATAAGTATATGCATATTGTAGTTACTGGGTAGGAGTGGTAACCAGATTAAATCGGGTATGTTTTTTATCCAGCCGTGTCAATGCTGCCCCCTAGATCTAACAGGTTAACCTGTTGGGTCTAGGGGGCAGCATTTGCACGTCTGGATAAAAAAAATGTACCCGATTTAATCTGGTTACTAATCCTACCCAGTAACTAGAATATGCATATACTTATTATATATGGATAGAAAACACTCTAAAGTTTCCAAAACTGTTTGAATGGTGTCTGTGAGTATAACAGAACTCATTTGGCAGGCAAAACCCTGAGACATTTTCTGACAGGAAGTGGATACCTGATGTGTTGTATTGACTTTAAACCTATCCCATTGAAAAACACAGGGGTTTAGGAATATTTTGGCACTTCCTATTGCTTCCACTAGATGTCACCAGCCTTTACAAAGTGTTTTGAGTCTTCTGGAGGGAGATCTGACCGAACAAGAGCCATGGAACGGTGATGTCCCATTAGACACCTGGCGCGCTAGTTCATGTTGGGTACCCTCGTTCCAATACGTTATAAAAGAGTATGCATTCGTCCACCTTGAATATTATTCATGTTCTGGTTAAAAAAGGCCCTAATGATTTATGCTATACAACGTTTGACATGTTTGAACGAACGGAAATATATTTTTTCCCCTTGTTCATGACGAGAAGTCCGGCTGGCTTACATCATGTGCTAACGAGACGGAGATTTTTGGACATAAATGATGAGCTTTTTTGAACAAAACTACATTCGTTATGGACCTGTGATACCTGGAAGTGACATCTGATGAAGAGAATCAAAGGTAATGGATTATTTACATAGTATTTTCGATTTTAGATCTCCCCAACATGACGTCTAGTCTGTATCGCAACGCGTATTTTTCTGGGCGCAGTGCTCAGATTATTGCAAAGTGTGATTTCCCAGTAAGGTTATTTTTAAATCTGGCAAGTTGATTGCGTTCAAGAGATGTAAATCTATAATTCTTTAAATGACAATATAATATTTTACCAATGTTTTCTAATTTTAATTATTTAATTTCTGACGCTGACTTGACTGCCGGTTATTGGAGGGAAACGATTTCCTCAACATCAATGCCATAGTAAAACGCTGTTTTTGTATATAAATATGAACTTGATAGAACTAAAAATGCATGCATTGTCTAACATAATGTCCTAGGAGTGTCATCTGATGGAGATTGTAAAAGGTTAGTGCATCATTTTAGCTGGTTTTATGGTTTTGGTGACCCTGTCTTTGACTTGACAAAACATTACACACAACTCTTGTAAATGTACTGTCCTAACATACTCTAAATTTATGCTTTCGCCGTAAAACCTTTTTGAAATCGTAAAACGTGGTTAGATTAAGGAGATGTTTATCTTTCAAATGGTGTAACATAGTTGTATTTTTGAAAAATTTGAATTTTGACATTTATTTGGATTCAAATTTGCCGCTCTTGAAATGCACCTGCTGTTGATGGAGTGCACCACGGGTGGCACGCTAGCGTCCCACCTAGCCCCAAGAGGTTAACCTCCCTACGTCTACCTTTGACTCATTTCTCTCTGCCTCCTTCTTTCCACTCCTCTCATCTTTTGACCTCACCCTCTCACCGTCCCCCCCTACTCACAAGGCAGGCAATACGCTTGACCTCATCTTTACTAGATGCTGTTCTTCTACTAATCTCACTGCAACTCCCCTCCAAGTCTCCGACCACTACCTTGTATCCTTTTCCCTCTCGCTCTCCTCCAACACTACTCACTCTGCCCCTACTCAGATGGTATTGCACCGTCGCAACCTTCGCTCTCTCTCTCCTGCTACTCTCTCCTCTTCCATCCTATCATCTCTTCCCTCTGCTCAATTCTTCTCCAACCAATCTCCTGATTCTGCCTCCTCAACCCTCCTGTCCTCCCTTTCTGCATCCTTTGACTCTCTATGTCCCCTATCCTCCCGGCCGGCTCGGTCCTCCCCTCCTGCTCCGTGGCTTGACGACTCATTGCGAGCTCACAGAACAGGGCTCCGCGCAGCCGAGCGGAAATGGAGGAAAACTAGCCTCCCTGCGGACCTGGCATCTTTTCACTCCCTCCTCTCTACATTTTCTTCCTCTGTTTCTGCTGCTAAAGCCACTTTCTACCACTCTAAATTCCAAGCATCTGCCTCTAACCGTAGGAAGCTCTTTGCCACCTTCTCCTCCCTCCTGAATCATCCTCCCCCTCCCCCCCCTCCTCCCTTTCTGCGGATGACTTTGTCAACCATTTTGAAAAGAAGGTTGATGACATTCTATCCTCGTTTGTTAAGTCAAACGACACCGCTGGTCCTGCTCACGTTGCCCTACCCTATGCCTTGACCTCTTTCTCCCCTCTCTCTCCAGATGAAATCTTGCGACTTGTGACGGCCGGCCGCCCAACAACCTGCCCGCTTGACCCTATCCCCTCCTCTCTTCTCCAGACCATTTCCGGAGACCTTCTCCCCTACCTCACCTCGCTCATCAACTCATCCTTGACCGCTGGCTACGTCCCTTCCGTCTTCAAGAGAGCGAGAGTTGCACCCCTTCTCAAAAAACCTACACTCAATCCCTCTGATGTCAATAACTAAAGACCAGTATCCCTTCTTTCTTTTCTCTCCAAAACTCTTGAGCGTGCCGTCCTTGGCCAGCTCTCTTGCTATCTCTCTCAGAATTACCTTCTTGATCCAAATCAGTCAGGTTTCAAGACTGGTCATTCAACTGAGACTGCTCTTCTCTGTGTCACGGAGGCTCTCCGCACTGCTAAAGCTAACTCTCTCTCCTCTGCTCTCATCCTTCTAGACCTATCTGCTGCCTTTGATACTGTGAACCATCAGATCCTCCTCTCCACCCTCTCTGAGTTGGGCATCTCCGGCGCGGCTCACTCTTGGATTGCGTCCTAGCTGACAGGTCGCTCCAGCAGGTGGCGTGGCGAGAATCCGTCTCCGCACCACGTGCTCTCACCACTGGTGTCCCCCAGGGCTCAGTTCTAGGCCCTCTCCTATTCTCGCTATACACCAAGTCACTTGGCTCTGTCATATCCTCACATGGTCTCTCCTATCATTGCTACGCAGACGACACACAATTCATCTTCTCCTTTCCCCCTTCTGATAACCAGGTGGCGAATCGCATCTCTGCATGTCTGGCAGACATATCTGTGTGGATGACGGATCACCACCTCAAGCTGAACCTCGGCAAGACGGAGCTGCTCTTCCTCCCGGGGAAGGACTGCCCGTTCCATGATCTTGCCATCACGGTTGACAAGTCCATTGTGTCCTCCTCCCAGTGCTAAGAGCCTTGGCGTGACCCTGGACAACACCCTGTCGTTCTCTGCTAACATCAAGGCGGTGACCCGATCCTGTAGGTTCATGCTCTACAACATTCGCAGAGTACGACCCTGCCTTACACAGGAAGCGGCGCAGGTCCTAATCCAGGCACTTGTCATCTCCCATCTGGATTACTGCAACTCGCTGCTGGCGGGGCTCCCTGCCTGTGCAATTAAACCCCTACAACTCATCCAGAACACCGCAGCCCGTCTGGTGTTCAACCTTCCCAAGTTCTCTTACGTCACCCCGCTCCTCTGCACACTCCACTGGCTTCCAGTTGAAGCTCGCATCTGCTACAAGACCATGGTGCTTGCCTACGGAGCTGTGAGGGGAACGGCACCTCAGTACCTTCAGGCTCTGATCAGTCCGTACACCCAAAGAAGGGCACTGCGTTCATCCACCTCTGGCCTGCTCGCCCCCCCTGCCTCTGCGGAAGCACAGTTCCCGCTCAGCCCAGTCAAAACTGTTTGCTGCTCTGGCACCCCAATGGTGGAACAAGCTCCCTCACGACGCCAGGACAGCGGAGTCAATCACCACCTTCCGGAGACATCTGAAACCCCACATCTTTAGGGAATACCTGGGATAGGATAAAGTTATCCTTCTAACCCCCCCCCCCCAAAAAAAGATATAGATGTACTATTGTAAAGGGTTTGTTCCACTGGTTATCATAAGGTGAATGCACCAATTTGTAAGTCGCTCTGGATAAGAGCGTCTGCTAAATGACGTAAATGTAAATGTAAATGTCCTCCGAGAGAGAGAGAGAAAGAAAGAAAGCGAGAAAGCGAGAAAGAAAGAAAGAAAGAGAGAATTAGAGAGAGCATACTTAAATTCATCAGGACACCGGATAAGACAGGAGAAACACTCCGGATATAACAGACTGACCCTAGCCCCCAGACACATAAACTACTGCAGCATTAATACTGGAAGCTGAGACAGGAGGGGTCGGGAGACACTGTGGCCCCGTCTGACGATAACCCCAGACAGGGCCAAACAGGCAGGATATAACCCCACCCACCTTGCCAAGCACAGCCCCCACACCACTAGAGGGATAACTTCAACCACCAACTTACCATCCTGAGACAAGGCCGAGTGTAGCCCACAAAGATTTCCGCCACGGCACAACCCAAGGGGGGTCGCCAACCCGGACAGGAAGATCACGTCAGTGACTCAACCCACTCAAGTTACCCACCCCTCCTAGGGACGGCATGGAAGAGCACCAGTAAGCCAGTGACTCAGCCCCTGTAATAGGGTTAGAGGCAGAGAATCCCAGTGGAGAGAGGGGAACCGGCTAGGCAGAGACAGCAAGGGCGGTTCGTTGCTCCAGTGCCTTTCAATTCACCTTCACACTCCTGGGCCAGACTGCACTCAATCATAGGACCTACTGAAGAGATGAGTCTTCAATAAAGACTTAAAGGTTGAGACCGAGTCTGCGTCTCTCACATGGGTAGGCAAACCATTCCATACATTTTTACATTTACTGTACTAGTCACAGCATTTGTCAATAACGAAATCTGAAAATACTCTGGATACGTTCAGTAACATAATAATAATATTAATTGAAATTTTGGAGTAGGTGCGAAAAAATTATTACATGGGTTTGAGTTTGGTGTCTCCACGCGATCACACACCTCTCTAAACTGCACTGTTCCTAAGTAATTTCAATGCACTTTTATGACTCAATGAAAGATCCTTCTGCTATAAGGTGATTTTTTGAGCTCTCCTAACTTTGCCATTGAGGAACTGAAGCAAGCTCACTTGTAGTTTTTTGTTTGGAACACAGCCCGAAAAGATCCTTCTGAAATGGTGATCCTGCAGAAGGATAATTTTTCCTATTTTGTTGTCTTACAACCTGGAATTAAAATGGATTTTGGGGATTTGTATCAATTGATTTACACAACATGCCTACCACTTTGAAGATGCAAAACATTTTTTATTGTGAAACCAACAAGAAATAAGACAAAAAAATAAAAAATGTCAGCTTTCATAACTATTCATCCCCCCAAAGACAATACTTTGTAGAGCCACCTTAATCAGCAATTATAGCTGCAAGTCTCTTGGGGTATGTCTCTATAAACTTGGCACATCTAGCCACTGGGATTTTTGCCCATTCTTCAAGGCAAAACTGCTCCAGCTCCTTCAAGTTGGATGCGTTCTGCTGGTGTACAGCAATCTTTAAGTCATAAGTCCGCGGTCAAACGACCACCCCTCATCACTGTCAAACGCTCCCTAAAACACTTCAGCGAGCAGGCCTTTCTAATCGACCTGGCCCGGGTATCCTGGAAGGATATTGACCTCATTCCGTCAGTAGAGGATTAGTACAGGTTATTCTTTAAAAGTGCTTTCCTCACCATCTTAAATAATCATGCCCCATTCAAAAAATGTTGAACTAAGAACAGATATAGCCCTTGGTTCACCCCAGACTTGACTGCCCTTAACCTGCAAAAAACATCCTGTGGCGTACAGCATTAGCATCGAATAGCCCCCGAGATATGCAACACTTCAGGGAAGCAGTTAGAAAAGCAAAGGCTAGCTTTTTCAAACAGAAATTTGCATCCTGTAGCACAAACTCCATAAGGTTCAGGGACACTGTGAAGTCCATGGAGAATAAGAGCACCTCCTCCCAGCTGCCCAAGGCACTGAGGCTAGGAACACTGTCACCACCGATAAATCTACGATAATTGAGAATTTCAATAAGCATTTTTCTACGGCTGGCCATGCTTTCCACCTGGCTACCCCTACCCCGGTCAACAGCTCTGCACCCCCCACAGCAACTTGCCCAAGCCTCCCCCATTTCTCCTTCTCCCAAATCCAGATAGATAGCTGATGTTCTGAAAGAGCTGCAAAATCTGGACCCCCACAAATCAGCTGGGCTAGACAGTCTGGACCATCTCTGTCTAAAATTATCCGCCGCAATTGTTGCAACCCCTATTACTAGCCTGTTCAACGTCTCTTTCGTATCGTCTGAGATCCCTAAAGATTCGAAAGCTGCCGTGGTCATCCCCCTCTTCAAAGGGGGAGACACTCTAGACCCAAACTGTTACAGACCTACATCTATCCTACCCTGCCTTTCTAAAGTCTTCGAAAGCTAAGTTAACAAACAGATCACCAACCATTTCGAATCCCATTGTACCTTCTCCGCTATGCAATCTGGTTTCCGAGCTGGTCATGGATGCACCTCAGCCATGCTCAAGGTCCTAAACGATATCATATCCGCCATCGATAAAAGACAATACTGTGCTGCCGTCTTCATCAACCTGGCCAAGGCTTTCGTCAATCACCGCATTCTTATCGGCAGACTCAACAGCCTTGGTTTCTCAAATGACTGCCTCGCCTGGTTCACCAACTACTTCTCCGATAGAGTTCAGTGTGTCAAATCGGAGGGCCTGTTGTCTGGACCTCTGGCAGTCTCTATGGGGGTGCCACAGGGTTCCATTCCCGGGCCGACTCTTTTCTCTGTATACATCAATGATGTCGCTCTTGCTGCTGGTGATTCTCTGATCCACCTCTACGCAGACGACACCATTCTATATACTTCTGGCCCTTCTTTGGACACTGTGTTAACAAACCTCCAGACAAGCTTCAGTACCATACAACACTCCTTCCGTGGCCTCCAACTGCTCTTAAATGCAAGTAAAACTAAATGTATGCTCTTCAACCGATGACTGCCTGCACCTGACTTAACATTTGTGGACAACTACAAATACCTAGGTGTCTGGTTAGACTGTAAACTCTCCTTCCAGACTCACATTAAGCATCCACAATCCAAAATTAAATCTAGAATCACAACAAAGCATCCTTCACTCATGCTGCCAAACATACCCTCGTAAAACTGACTATCCTACCGATCCTTGACTTCCCGATGTCATTTACAAAATAGCCTCCAACACTCTACTCAGCAAATTGGATGCAGTCTATCACATTGCCATCCGTTTTGTCACCAAAGCCCCATATACTACCCACCATTGCAACCTGTATGATCTCATTGGCTGGCCCTTGCTTCATATTTGTCGCCAAACCCACTGACTCAGGTCATCTATAAGTCTTTGCTAGGTAAAGCCGCGCCTTATGTCAGCTCACTGGTCACCATAGCAGCACCCACCCGTAGCATGTGCTCCAGCAGGTATATTTCACTGGTCATCCCCAAAGCCAACTCCTCATTTGGCCACCTTTCCTTCCAGTTCTCTGCTGCCAATGACTGGAACGAATTGCAAAAATCTGTCACGTCCTGACCAGCAGAGGGAGTAGTTGTTTAGTATTTTGGTCAGGACGTGGCAGAGGGATGTTTGTTTTGTATGGTGGGGGTTTTGTGTGTGTTAGAGAGGGGTGTTTGATTTATGTGTTCCTGGGTTTTGGGTGTATGTTCTAGGTTAGTTGTTCTAGGTTGTATTTCTGCATGTTGTCTAGTTTAGGTTTTCTATGTTTAGGTTTGGGTGCTGGACTCTCAATTGGAGGCAGGTGTCTCTCATTGCCTCTGATTGAGAGTCCTATATATGGGTAATTGTTTGGTTTTAGTGTTTGTGGGAGATTGTTTCTTGTTTTGCCTGTGTGAGCCTTACAAGACTGTTTTGTTGTTCGTGAGTTCGTTGTTTTGTTCTTTTGTTGTTCACTTTGATTTCAAATAAATATCAAGATGAGCATCCACATTCCTGATGCGTTTTGGTCCTCCATTCCAGACGACAACCGTGACAAAATCACTGAAGCTGGAGTCTTATATCTCCCTCACTAACTTTAAGCATCAGCTGTCAGAGCAGCTTACCGATCATTGCACCTGTACACAACCCATCTGTAAAATGCCCATCCAACTTCCTCATCTCCATATTGTTTTTTTTTCTCTCCTTTGCACCCCAGTATCTCTACTTGCTTATTCATCTTCTGCATTTTCTGCACATTCATCTATCACTCCAGTGTTTAATTGCTAAATTGTAATTATTTCGCCACTATGGCCTATTTATTGCCTTACCTCCTTAATCTTACTACATTTGCACACACTGTATATTTTTCTATTGTGTCATTGGCTGTATGTTTGTTTATCTCATGTGTAACTCTGTTGTTTGTGTCGAACTGCTTTGCTTTATCTTGGCCACGTCGCAGTTGTAAATGAAAACTTGTTCTCAACTGGCCTACCTGGTTAAATAAATGTTAAATAAATTTAGGGGCTTCATAGCAAAAGGGGTGAAAACATATACATGCACCACTTTTCTGTTTTATTTTTTTTAAACATTTTTTGAAACAAGATATTTTTTTCATTTCACTTCACAAATTTGGACGATTTGTGTATGTCCATTACATGAAATCCCCCCCAAAATCTATTTAAATTACAGGTTGTAATGCAACAAAAATAGGAAAATCACCAAGGGGGATGAATACTTTTTCAAGGCGTTGTATGTTACTGTACAGTCACTGCTTTCCAATTTAGGTGATATCAATGATAAACCTGCCATTTTTTACTTGTATACGGGATGACAGGGGCTGTGAGTGGAAAGGGCTACCATTAGAATTACTCTACAATACTGTTGACGGTTTAGCTCCTAGTAAGATATTATAGTTGCGGTTCCGGTGACATGCATTGAGCTAGAAGGGGAAATCAATCTCCTAAAAGAGAAAACGGAATAATTTCTGTTTTTTCCATAAATTCAATGTGCTGATCACAGGCCTTGAAAATGCAGTGGAAGCGGGAAGCCCAACTAGTAGATATTTGTATGAACTGTTCAGGTTGGAGAAGCTGGGTCCCATGCCACAAATTAACATTGCGCACCTCACAGGTATAATTGTATGAATCCACAAATTTGAAGTCAAACGGCGAATTGGTCACCTTGCAATGGAATCGGGGGCTCTGACCTATGCGGAGAAGTGGATCTGCATCTACCCAGACCTGAGTGCCTAACTGCTTAAACAGAGTGTGATCTACAATGAGGTGAGATACCAGCTACGCAAACTAAATCTGAGATGGGGCTTCACCCACCCTTGGCAAATCGTTCTAGAACACAACACACGTTCTCCACTGCCAAGGAAGCTCAATATTTTTTCAAGAATCACATCAAACCTAACACAAGGGGACTAGTTGACAGATGGAACCCCATTATAACTGGCTCAATATTTCAGGTATGCTATCCATGCACAATCCCGCAGCCTATGGATATGATGCTGCACTCGGCATAAGAAAATTATGAGGACAGACCCTCAAGTGGGTACAAGGAACATTATTACTATTATTGCTGAGTATTGGACTTTGCTATTATTATATTGCCTAACCCAGTGACGACCCCACACTAAGTAATGAACAATGGAGAATATATTGAGGTGTCACATGGACTGAGGCTGCTCCCTTTCGGGGTTACTAGCTACTGCTAAGGAGAGATGGACAGTCCCATATGACTGCACCATTCTACATTTTTCGGTTGATCGCTGTCCCCCTACGTTTAAGCTCTTCAATTTATCTCCCAGGGAGGACGGCCTATAGGCTATGATGAATGGTTGTAAGATCTACAATATAGACTACATTTCTTGCATATATCCTCTAATTTTTTTGTAAATAGTATGGGGCACTTAAACACTTAATGAAGATGGAGGGCATATTTATGTTTAAGGTCCTTTTATATTTTTTACTTATCTATTTTTTACTTAACACTTATTTTTCTTAAAACGTATTAAAGCATTGTTAGGTAAGTGCTTGTAAGTGAGCATTTCACTGTAAGGTTGTATTCGGCACATGTGACAAATAACATTTGATTTGATTTGATTATAATGCAGAACCATTTGTACAAACTGGCTGCTTTGTCATCAGCCCCAAACATAACTAAAGGTGTAATCATAATGATACATAAGAAACTTAAAATCCCCATCTTGGGTAAAGACAAAGACCAGAATCACTTTCCTTAAATGTATCCATAATGGAAGGAAAATTGCCTTTATTAATGGGTATGCTCCAAATTCATATGATCCTATCTTTTTGGTTCTCTGAAAAGCATATTGTTAAAATGAACGGAATTCCAACTGGCTACTGTGCCAGACATGAATGCCATTTTGGACATGCAGGACACATCTAATAAGACCAAATACAATCCACGTGCAACCAAGGATCTCCAACATATACTCCAACATATACTCTCTGATTACAACTTCATTGAGGCCTGGTGAGCACATAATCCAAAAGTTAACGAGTACACAAACATTCCCCAGAAACATTCTCCTGAAACATTCTCCTGAAACATTCTCCAGAAACATTCTCCAGAAACATTCTCCTGAAACATTCTCATAAAACATTCTCCCCGATCTCTTTTATAATATTATCTACACCTTGAAAATGACAGCCTACAGCTGTCAATTTAAAATGTAAGAATCTCCTAAAAGAGCGACAAGATGGCATTTCAACGTTTCATTACTACAAAATCCTACATTCTGTTATCAATTTGAAATGAAACTAAACTAATTCATAATTATCAATTCAAATTCGGTCGATAACGCCAGGATTCTATGGGATGCTACTGAACTTTCTACTAAAAACTATGCAACTGCATTTGCATCTGGGTTGGAAAAATCACATTTAAAGAATATATCAGAATTCACAAGTCTATCCAATTTCTCCTTTGCTATTTTTATTATCCATGGAACCCCGGCCAAGGCAATTCGTCAATTGAAAGAAACAACACACATTTACCTAAAACTTACTGATCACTTAATCTCATTATTCAAGGATCATATTTTACTATATCTAAACAATGTATCTCAATCGCTCAATGTAATAAACAATGTAAATTCACCTTAATCTCAAGTTACAAAATGTATCTAACGATATCAGCCCTACTGCCTCTCAAGACCCCGATGGAGGACTCCATCTCTACTTATGGAATCCCAATTCTTTCCCATTTTAAATATTTGGGAGTAGATATATTTCCTTCATTAGATAAAACCATTGCCAGAAACTTTAACAGAACGCTCAAATCAATTCAATCCGACCTCAGTAGATGGACTAACATCCTAGTTGCTTTAACAGGCAGAATATTTATTGTCAAAATGAATATATTGCCAGGGCTGAATTTCTGTAGTTCAATGGTATTTTTGGTATTTTATTAGGATCCCTATTAGCTGTTGCAAATTCAGCATCTACTCTTCCTGGGCTCCACACAAAACATGAAACATAATACAGAATGAAATAATACAGAACATCAATAGACAAGAACAGGTCAAGGACAGCACTAAATACATTTTTAAAAAAGGCACATGTAGCCTACTGTACATATCAATGCATACACACAAACTATCTAGATCAATTAGGGGAGGGGCATTGTGCCGTGAGGTGTCGCTTTATCTGTTTTTTGAAACCAGATTTGCTGATTATTTGAGCAATATGAGATGGAAGGAAGTTCCATGCAATAAGGGCTCTATAAAATACTGTACGCTTTCTTGAATTTGTTCTGGATTTGAGGACTGTGAAAAGACCCCTGGTGGCATGTCTGGTGGGATAAGTGTGTGTGTCAGAGCTGTGTGTTGACTATGCAAACAATTTGTGATTTTCAACACATTTATGTTTCTTATAAAAAGAAGAAGTGATGCAGTCAGTCTCTCCTCAACTCTTAGCCAAAAGAGACTGGCATGCATAGTATTTATATCAGCCCTCTGATTACAATGCTTCCCATGTCTCCCACGTCTGGTTATTGGGATAGAATTCATAGTGCGGTTTAAAACCTGTTAGGGCTAGGGGGCAGTATTGACACGGCTGGATAAAAAACATACCGATTTAATCTGGTTACCACTCCTACCCAGTAACTAGAATATGCATATACTTATTACATATGGATAGAAAACACCCTAAATTTTCTAAAACTGTTTGAATGGTGTCTGTGAGTATAACAGAACTCAAATGGCAGGTCAAAACCTGAGAGATTCCTTTACAGGAAGTGGCCTGTCTGACCATTTCTTGAACTTCTTTTCCATCTCTATCATTTACTAAGGATCTCTGCTCTAACGTGACACTTCCCACGTCGTCCATAGGCGCTCAGAGCCCGGGAAAAAACAGAATGTCGTCATTCCAGCCCCAGGCTGAAACACATTATCGCCTTTCTCAAGTGGCCGATCAAGGGACACTGGCCTTATGCGCGTGACCCCGACCGCCCCCGCCTTTGGGATTTTTTCCTCTGTTTGCCGAAAAGGAGATTCCCTGTCGGAATATTATCGCTTTTCTACGAGAAAAGTGTCGTAAAAATTGATTTTAAACAGCGGTTGACATGCTTCGAAGTACGGTAATGGAATATTTAGAATTTTATTGTCACGAATTGCGCCATGCGCGCGACACTTCTTTACTATTTCGGATAGTGTCTGGAACGCACGAACAAAACGCCGCTATTCGGATATAACGATGGATTATTTTGGACCAAACCAACATTTGTTATTGAAGTAGCAGTCCTGGGTGTGCATTCTGACGAAGACAACAAAAGGTAATCAAACTTTTATAATAGTAAATATGATTATGGTGAGTGCTAAACTTGCCGGGTGTCTAAATAGCGAGCCCGTGATGCCTGGGCTATGTACTTAGAATATTGCAAAATGTGCTTTCACCAAAAAGCTATTTTAAAATCGGACATATCGAGTGCATAGAGGAGGTCTGTATCTATAATTCTTAAAATAATTGTTATGCTTTTTGTGAACGTTTATCGTGAGTAATTTAGTAAAATGTTAGCGAATTCCCCGGAAGTTTGCGGGGGGTATGCTAGTTCTGAACGTCACATGCTAATGTAAAAAGCTGGTTTTTGATATAAATATGAACTTGATTGAACAAAACATGCATGTATTGTATAACATAATGTCCTAGGGTTGTCATCTGATGAAGATCATCAAAGGTGAGTGCTGCATTTAGCTGTCTTCTGGGTTTTGGTGACATTATATGCTGGCTTGAAAAATGGGTGTCTGATTAAGAATGGCTTGGTACTCTGCTGACATAATCTAATGTTTTGCTTTCGTTGTAAAGCCTTTTTGAAATCGGACAGTGTGGTTAGATTAACGAGAGTCTTGTCTTTAAATGGCTGTAAAATAGTCATATGTTTGAGAAATTGAAGTAATAGGATTTTTAAGGTTTTGAAAATCGCGCCACAGGCTGGCAGTGGCTGTTACGTAGGTGGGACGAATGCAAGCGTCCCACCTAGCCCATAGAGGTTAAAATGTATTTGGCAAGGTAAGTGATCCCAGTTAAAATGAACAAACTTACAAAGAGGCAAAGACGTAGGAGGACTATCCATACCAAACCTTAAATTGTATTTCCAGGCACTAGAATTCCGCCCCATGCTAAATTGGTTTAGATATGATTCATCCGTTCCCTGGCTAAGTATATATAGAAATGAGGTGTTTCCTATTGCACTGAAAGAGGTGGTCTTCAGATATATCCCTTAAACAATGTAAACTACACTTTGGTCCTATTATTGCTCATACAATCTCTATTTGACACATTATTTTAAAAACGATGTAAATTAGAATAAATTGGCATGCCCATACTCCAATATTTCCCAATAATGCCTTAAGATCTGGAGGGCAGCCTTTTGCATCTCCTCAATGATCCAAATGTGGAATCTGTACCTTTGCCGATATCATGGAAAGTAATGGTTTGAGAATACTCCAAGATTTGAAAGACACACACATTTCCAGGCAACACCTCAGCTATGCTGGCCTAAAATGACATGCCCAAATCTATCTGCCTGTAGCTCAGGCCCTGAAGCAAGGATATGCATATTCTTGACACCATTTGAAAGGAAGTTTGTGGAAATGTGAAAGGAATGTAGGAGAATATAGCAGATTAGATCTGGCAAAAGATAATACAAAGAAAAAAACAACTGTTCTTTTGTATTTTTTTGTACCATCATCTTTGAAATTCAAGAGAAAGGCCATAATATATTATTTCAGCCCAGGTGCAATTTAGATTTTGGCCACTAGATGGCAGCAGTGTATGTGCAAAGTTTTAGACTGATCCAATGAACAATTGCATTTCTGCTCAAATGTGCCAAATTTGTTTATTAATAACTTCTCAAGTTCCAAAAATGTGCACTCTCCTCAAACAATAGTATGGTATTATTTCACTGTAATAGTGGAGATAGATTAACAAGAATTTAAGCTTTCTGCCAATATCAGATATGTCTATGTCCTTGAAAATGTTCTTGTTACTTACAACCTCATGCTAATCTCATTAGCCTACATTAGCTCAACCGTCCCATGGGGGACCCACCCATCCTGAAGAAGTTTTAAAAAAGTATGGTCCACAGATCTAAATTAATCTGAAAAACCCTTTAATTAACTGGAGCAGTATATGGAAAAATATTACCTTGGCCTCCCGTAATCCGAATCATCAAGCTATACATTTTAAGTTTGTTCACAGACTGTATATAACACCAAGGAAACGTTTTACGATACAATTGGCCCCAACTCCTAACTGGCAACTGTGTCCCCTAAATCAAGTAGGCACATTCCTTCTTATGATGTGGGAGTGTCCTGCAGTTGCATATTTCTGGGACTGAGTTACAAAATTCATTTCGAAGTGCATGAATGTAGATATTCACATGTTGGATGGGTGGGGTTGAGGTAATGGGATCGGTGGGGTTGGGGTAATGGGATGGGTGTGGTTGGGGTAATGTGATGGGTGGGGTTGGGGTAATGGGATGGGTGGGGTTGTGGTAATGGGCTAGGTGGTTGGCTCTCTTATTTTAGTTTATTTTCCTTTACATACTAAATGTATTATTACTTTTCTAACTCTTTAATATGATCATAATGATCAATACTTTGTATTTTTGTACTTTTTTTCTAAATGTTTTATTTTGTTTTGGAGTGGCATCCCACAGGTAAATACGATATATTAACTGAGTATTAAATTATATGTGTAGATTGTACCTTTAACCCCCCCCCCCCCACCCCCCAACAAAGAAATCACAGAAAAATATATAAATGTGGCCAAAAAAAAAGAGACACAATAAAATGTTCCACAACTACAGTTCTGACATCGAAGCAATTTAATGTTTTGGCTTTGTGATTGAATTAGATCAGATTCAATTTTGTACCCTATTTACCATAACAACGTTTGGAGGAAGACGGGACGCAGTTTTACACCACGTAATGAATGTTTCTACTTCATCAGAATACACAGCACCACCCATCCTTGGTCTGTACATGCTTATACACACATGTACAAACAAACGCAAACACACATACCGTATTCAAAACCCCCAAAATGTATGTGAACGGAAGAAAGAGAATGGTTGTGATAGAGGTTATGCAGCACGAAACATCTGGAAAATATCATTATGTTTTTAAAAAGAATGTTTGGTTTTATTAAACATATATTCATAATATACCTGTACAATTATAGCCATACAAAATTGGCCCTCAAAGTAATCACAATATCAACAAGTACAAATAGGAGTCTCAGAGGTTAATTATAACTTGCTTTCAAGGACACTTTAATTTGAAAGAAAAAAGTTCAGGCAATACCTCAGCCAATCTTATTATTTTGTGACTGTGTGTGTATGAATTGTTGCTCATGAAAGAGTTTTACGTATGAATTTTCAATCTCTGTTTTTATTGTTTCCAAACTGTCAAACTGTGTTATTTTTCACTGATGATACTTTCCCTCTTTATTTTAGGTGGAAAATAAAACTAAGCTAAGCATCCACATTCATCATCCAATACTAGTAAATACTAATCACCTTATAATGTAGATCTAACACAGGGATATTGTTGACAATCAGTACAAAAGCAATGAATTACAAACTTCAAATAAGAAATAAGATATAAAATGGTCACCAATGCATGACCAGGATCAAAGGTGTGACAGAACAAATGGTTGCTTGAGGAAACAATCAAAACGAAACAATGAAAAATACAAAGAAAAGACAAAGAGCTTATGAGAAAATGAGGGACAACTAAAGCTTTGTATATGGCAGCTCTTTGAAGACTCTTCTAACCCTTGGCCGGCAGCCACTTGAGTGGGATGTGATGGGTTGGTTCTCTTGCTAGGGGACAGCTAGCAGATGTTCCAGTCAGCTGGGTTCTTTTTACATTCCCTTCCTTGCAGCAATACAAAGCAGCCTAGCCTACAGCTTAGAAACCTCAAGAACATTGGGCAGAAAGAACAATGCTTTTCAATTGAACTTTCAAAGAATAATGTAGGTAACCGGTCCAGGCACCTGTCTCTTGTATTGATGTCATTTTTAAATGGCTTTATTTAGGGATTTAATGAAATTTGAATATCAAACTTTTTGTATTTAATTGAATCTTAATTAATCACTGCATTATCAAGATCAGTAAAACAATACTTGTCTTACGCCAATGTGTTATTTAATATTATGTTATCTAAGATGGCCTTTGCATTGAGCCTTTTCAACCATTCCCAGAGCACTGCACCGCGGTACTGTAATTACCATCAACATGGTGGCTGAATAGTCTCCCAGTCCTCTGAAGGCAAGCCACTCTGTATTGACCCTCTGTATTACATCAATGGCACAGATGTGAAAGCTGTTGAACTTCTCGTCCTTTTCTTAAGTATTTGAAATGGAGTAAGTGCATCTGTGTGTAGATTCTGTGCGTCAGGAGATTTCTTCCCCACACGACAGTGGGATAGTTTAATCTTGGCCATCTACACCATTGTGCCTTTTTCCCATAACATTGCCCACTTTTCCCATAACATTGCCCACTCTTCCCATAACATTGCCCACTCTTCCCATAACATTGCCCACTTTTCCCATAACATTGCCCACTCTTCCCATAACATTGCCCACTTTTCCCATAACATTGCCCACTTTTCCCATAACATTGCCCACTCTTCCCATAACATTGCCCACTCTTCCCATAACATTGCCCACTCTTCCCATAAAATTGCCCACTTTTCCCATAACATTGACTATTCTAACCTTTCCAGGCTCTTTGTATTTCTGTCATTGGATAAATCCATTGCACCATATCCATATGCTTCAATCTCTTATGGCACTGTTTTCCTGTCCCATCACCACCATTTGTGAGCCGGCCGGTCAACATATTTGCAGTTTCAAGTCCCGTCCTACGGAGTATCTACACAGAAACGGGAAGAAATTCCCCAGCAGGATATTCCCACAGTTCCCTAAAGGAGAAGGAATTCTTAATTTCTACCCCAGAGGAGGGAGGAAAAGGCTGCCTCCTCCTGTGCAGACAGCTAGACAAAACAGAAGAGAGGTAAGCGGCGATGGCTAGAAGGCTTGGCTGGACACTGTGGTCAGATGTAGTACTCCCTGTTGTCCCTGAGGGTGGAGCTATGACTGTCATGGAGGTGGGACTCTGTCCGGTAGGCTGGTTCTGTCTGGTAGGCTGCTTCTCTCCGGCAGGCTATTTCCAGGTTGGTTTGGTGCTCCTTCTCCTTGATGCTTGCGTCTCTCTGGGCCTGCCGGTGCTGGTACAGGAAACGGGTCATCACCGCCACTACACACAGAGTGATGAAGACTACTGCTGACACCACACCTGCGGGGGAGCAAGGGCAGCCATTTTAGTTATAACATCTGAGGGGGGCTGGGGTCATGACTCATTTCATGGTACGTTTCAATTTATTAGAAATAAGTTATCCTGGACTTAAAGATGCACTATGCAAAAATCACTGCACCATTATCTGGTTGCTAAAATTATAATAGTCCGCTTAATTTCAGTACAGTATATGTGACAAAACAAGCAATTATAGTGTATCATCATTGTACCATCTACACTGCTGTGAAATATATTTTCCATAACCAAAAAGATTGTATTTTCAGCTGTTTGAAGCTGGTGTACAAAACTGGAAGTAAAAGATGCAAAAACGAAACGTAAGAATGGGAAGCATAGAAATAGTGCACATAGAACATATCTACCACCTCTTAGACTTGCTTTCAATGAGAATGATAGATCTATAAACACACATTTGTGCATTTGGTTGGGTCGCCCAAAAAGTGACATATTGCAGCTTTAACAATCAGGAACCCCATCCACAAAAAACTTCAGAGGGACAGCCATTGTGAGGTAAGAGAGTGAGAGAGAGAGGAAGAAAGAGAGAACGAAAGAAAGACAGTGAAACAAAGTGACATCTGGGACTCATTTCATATTAACACCAAATCAATAAATTAAGATAAAATAGAGAAACAAACCTCCTATGACTGCCGAGTCATGCCGGTTGACATTATCTTTGTTTGCTTTCGCAGCTTGATCTGGCAGGGAAGAAAGGCCCATTCATTTTAACTTTCAGTAATGAGTGAACGAGCTGTGCAGCAAAATGGATGTTCCCCAACAGGGTGTATGTGGCAGAAGATAACTTATTTGTTTAACTGCGTAAACAATGAAAAACAAAAGTTCCATCAGGCTGGCAGGCATCAGCTCATTGTCGACTCGTTCCTGATTCATCTGAAATGTAATAATGATGCTTTAGGCCGGAGGCGAGACTGGGAACATCTACAATCGATTCCACACAGCTCCAAATGGCTTCCGCTGTGAAAGCTGAATAGCTATGGCAGAGTAAAGGAACTCATTTACTTATTTTATCCAGTTAGCTGAGTGGAGACTGTGTTTTACAACAGCAGCACTTACCTGAGAGTGGGTGTGAGGTTGTTGAGTCAGCCGGAGACCCACAGTTAGACTCCACCAGGTGACCCCGTACACTGACCAATGAGCTGCCACGGTTCAGTAGCGCTGCCTTCAGTGGAGCCATGTGATTGAACTGGACGGATGACAGGCAGCCAATGAAGCCCTTAGATCCTGCCTGCATCACTTCCTCATCAAAATTCTCACCTCCTGTTATACAGAATTAACATTGAAGCATTATAGCAGCAGTCTCCCACTGGAAGGTGATCCACAAGAGAATGGGCCTCTTGAAAACTAAAACAAACAAAACATACTTCATGATGTACAAATTAGTCATTGGGGAAGATATGTACGCAGGGCATTTTTAATAGATCTTCATTAGAGGGGGAAAGGGAGGGAGAGGAGGTGAGAGAGTTTGCTTTCTGTTTAGGTTATTGTTTAACATATTTCTGTGCTTTCAGACAGCACCATTTTAGGTCCCATTAATTCATCTTTATTCAGCCTTTATTAGATTCACCATTATTTCCCTCCTGAATTAAATATACATGTTTCTATGGCAACAGCAGTGAGGGATATAAAAATAATCATCCTTCAGCAATGATGGTCAAATCTTTAAATCTGCAAGTCTGGGATTACAAAAGCTGTTCTGAGACAGGGTATGAACATTTTGGGAAATTGGTATGAGCATTTGAACATTAAGTCAAAAACAGTACATGTGAAAAACCTAAACTTCTCCAGTATCATAGTATGGTTCCACTAAACGGTCCTCCACGTTCCATTATTCAAAATAGCTCCCTGCATGGCAGTATAATTTCATTGGAAGGCTTACCAACGACTATGCCCAAAGTCAAGGATCTGATTAAGATCAACTCTGCATCAGATGACAGGGTGTACTTCCTGTGGATGTCCTGGTCGATCTGGGGGAAAGTGAAAAATAATCAAATAATAAATGAGGATTACAGGAACTACAAATCCATTTTACGTTTCAATACATTATGGATTTATTATGATATTCTTTCATCTAAATGGCTGCCGTTTACTGTAGTACCAATGCACTTTCATAGCGGTATACATTTGTTAAATGTTTTTATTTAAACTTTATTTATCAGGGAGTCATATTGAGACCAAGTCAATTTTACAGATGAGCCCTGAATGACATAGATGACAGAAAATACACATATCAAAATATAAATACAAAAATGCAAGCAGAAAGAAAAACTCAGTCATAAAAAACAAACACATTGATCAGTAATAAGGTCCTCAATCAGCTTTCTGAATTGACCTAGAGGCACCAGAACATCACATTTAAGAACATTTTGAAGTTTGTTCCACAAATAAGGTGCAAAAAAACCTAAAGGCTGGATTTACCTGTCTCAGTAGAGACCAAAGGAATTTCCAGAGTTAACCATCCCTGAGACCAGGTGTGGTAACTTGTATGTCTAAAGTTTTGTAAAGATGTAACAGAAGGTACAGTTTTTTGTAAAAGAGATTTATAAATGAAAACAGAGCAATGTATCAACCTACGTGACATCAAAGAGGGCCAACCAACTTTCTGGTAGAGAATACAGTGATGAGTACCACAATTGTTGCCCATAATAAAGCGCAGTGCACTATGATAAACGGCATCTCAATACTTTAATGAAGTGGCAGATGATGTCGCCATAGATGATGTTGCCATGTCGACTGAATAATCTGCTTTCTACTATTTAGCGAGCAGCAGGACCTATTTCCATAGAAGCACAATTTAATTCTCAGCGTCCTAACTCATCAATATGCTTTTTAAAATACAACTTTACAAAGTACATATGCTTAAATCATGAGTTATTTTTATGTGCTTTAGAGAACATAAAAATACTTAGTATAACCTGCATTCAGTAATAATTTCAGGTCAACAGAGTGTTTCTGTAATACAATGAAGGCAGACTGTAGTTCAGATAAAGCAGGTCAACTGTGGGGGCAATAGCATACACAACAGAATCATCAGCATACAAGTGCAGTTTAAAAATTTTACAGACACATTTTTTACAGTTGATATTGTTAATGTAAACAGTAAAAAGTACAGGACCTAGAATTGACCCCTGCGGGACACCTTTCGAAATATCCAGTAAATCTGATTTAACATCATCAGTAGATACACAATGAGTTCTATTTGTCAAGTAATTTTTATACCATTTACATGCAGCCTGGTCTAGGCCAATTAAGGAATGCTTCTGAATTAGTAGTGAGTGATCAACAGTATCGAAAGCATTTGACAGGTCCATGAAGAAGGGCAGCACAATGTTGCCTTTTATCCATAAAGTTAACCACATAATTTATAACTAGGGATGCATAGAGATATGACCTGGTCTAAAACCCGACTGATGTACAGTTTAAATGCATTTCAAAGATAAGTAAGATCTTAGCTGAGAATGAATCAAGGATTATAATATTTTAGCTAAGTTTAGAAATAGGGCAATAATTAATTAGGTCACAAAGGTCACCTTTCTGAAGGGGCAGTACATGGGCCGTCTTCTAAACCTTGGAGATAGTACTAGATATAATTGTCAGGTTAAACATATGGGTTAATGATTGAGCAATCGGGGGGCAGAGAGCCGCAGCAAAAATGGATCAAGCATGTCAGCCCCAATTAATAATTCACAAAAAGTAAATTGTTGAAATGAAAACAAAGATTCACAAGAAGTTGATGGTTTAACCGTCGAGTCAGCTAGAGGCTGGCAGATAGAAGAGCAGTCAATTGACTGTCCAGGGTCAATTAAACCAAAGTTTCTCTCAAATAAAAAGCCTGCCGAGATAAATTTATGACTAAAAACATCACTTATCCCATTCTTCTCCGTTATGATGCCAGAGTCAGAGAGAACTTGCTTAAGCAGGGAAGAAGATTAATTTATGCAATTCAGCGCATTTACTGTTTTCCAAAATGTAGAAGAATCACCAGCAGAGTCAGAGATAGAGCTAAAACGGTGGCTTGATTTAGCTTTCTTCATCAAGATAGTACATATGTTTCTCAATTGTCTGAAAGATTGAGAGTCTACTACAGACTCAGTTTTCCTTGCTTTGGCCCAGGCCTGATTATCTCATTTGAATGAGCTCAGATAGCACCGAAGAAAACCAAGGGTTGGATCTATCTTTGACTCTGAATTTTTTTAAAGGGGCGTGTTTATCTGCTAAAGCAATATATATGGAGGCAACATTTTTCAGGGTCAGGAATACAGGAGATAGTGGCTAAATCAGAGTAGAACATGTAATTTAAAAACCCTTCAGGAGAAACCTTTTTAAAATGTCTCTTCTTAAATAAACGATGATCAGTATTTTGCTGTTTTGTATCTCTAATACCCTCAAACTCAACTCTGGACCTCGAAGCTAGTTCCACTGAGTTTTTTTCATTGTTGCTAATCAGGGACTGGTTTAGACCGGGAACACTAGGTGGGTGCAATTAATTATCTGGTAGAACAGAAAACCAGCAGGATACGGACCTCAAAGGGTAATAATCGAGTACCCCTGCTCTAACACATACTCTGGGACAATGATCACTGAGATCATATGCTAATAATCCATTAGAGAAATATTTATGGGGGTTATTAATGAGGATTGACATGCCCATATGTAGTGATGGAATTACAATGCACAGGATCTACACCTTTTGTAAATGTATCCATTGCTCACCTGTAGGTAGACGTCTTTCCCCTCACGATGGATTCTGATACGGTGGAGGCGTCCGTCTGCCAGGCTTGTAGGCCTGGGGCTGAACACATCTGGCCTCCTGTCCACATGGAGATGGTACCAGATCTGTAGACTCCCTGTAGACCACAACACAAACTGGGTGAAAACTATGCACTGAAAGATCTTAAACCTACATTAAGTTGTTGACTATTGGACTTGTTAAAGTCATCCATTGAAGTCAATGTGTCACACACCTGACCTGAGAGAGCCGTTTTTCTCTGTTTGGTTAGGTCAGGGTGTGATTTGGGATGGGCATTCTATGCTATCTATTTCTTTGTCTTGGCCGAGTATGGTTTCCAATCAGAGGCACTGTCTATTGTTGTCTCTCATTGGGAATCATACTTAGGAAGCCTTTTCCCACCTGTGTTTGTGGGTAGCTGTTTTCTGTTTTGTATAGTGTACCTGACGGAACTGTTGGCTTTTCGTTTTTGTTATTTTTGTTTGAGTGTTTTTGATAAATATAATCATGAACACGTACCACGCTGAGCTTTGTTCCACTCCTTCTGATGAAAACCGTTACACAATGTGAGGACTGTTCAAATATCTCCAGTTACCATTTGGGCTAAAGTATGCACCAACATGAAAACATATTTTGAAATAACCATCAATTGCCCTCATGGTGATTTGTAAACAATAATGCCTTGTTTCTTTGAATACAGCCATTTTCCATGAGCTGTGCCGATGAGATTGTCCCAAGCTGGAGGCTTGAGAATAATATTTAAATAGCTAAACTTATCTCATGAGGTGGCTCACCTCTCCTTCGAACATTTATTTTAAATTCATATCAATCAATAGAAATTAGTTTGGAATTAAGATAACCTTATAAACAAAAATAGCATTATGACTGAAATACAATGGAGAGTGTTGGCAGTTTATTTATTAATCGACTTCTCTATTGAAGCCCCCACAGTTACCTCTTTAGACATAAATATGTATCCTGGAGCAGCGTAAGCTCTTTGCCCTGTGTTGAATATGTCAATATGCACCAAATGTTCCTCCCACACACATACCACACTAGATCAGAGAGGCAGAGAGCTTTGCATTATCAAGTGAAGTTGGGTCAATATTACAATTCCAGCTCGGTTGGTGAAGGGATTTATGTTGTGTTTGAGAACCCCCTGACAGTGGCCCGGGTGCCCGAGATTACTGTGGATGAAGTGTCCTCCTGATCCTCCCATATTTACAAAGGCATGATTCATCCACGCGCTCCGATTGAACAAAAGAGCAAAGACTTAAAGAAACACAGGGCGTCACTCAACACGATGCTGATGGGCTTTCTGTACAACTTGGAAGACTGTCAGATTAGAGGTTAAGGTGCGTGATCAAGGCTTCGTTATGGATGCGGCTGAATAGGCTTAGACGCGACACTGAACTTGGATCTGTCAAGGTTAAATTCATTTTTTTTATTCCTGTCTGTTATGTGACGGATGGAAATATTGTAAACATGACACATTACTTGTTCCATACTTGTCAAGTGATTATAAATCCATCTTTCTATGAAACGAATTGCATTTTTTGTGTTGAAAGTTGTGCAAGGCAACGTGGTTCTTTCAGCTCTTTGCTGTGCGGTACAATGGGAGAGAACACTCAGCTGGAGTAAATAATACGCAATAGTTAGCACTCTCTTCCATATAATGAGATTACATTCTGAATTTAGAGTTGCCCTCTGCCAGCTAATGGAGTCATTATAACATCCTTCACTAAAGCCTTGGTGGAGTCCCAACTTCTTCCCGTCAGAGTCCAAATACAAATCGGGAAATATGTTTGAAGCATATTGAATTTCACTCATATTACCAAATGCAATGAGGTGTAAATGGACACCTCAGAAATTAAATGATTTGTACAACTGACAAATGAGTAGTAGAGGTGTCCCTACCGTTGCGTGCCAGGATGACTGCTATGTACTGCTGGCTGAAAGTGCTGACAGTGAGCAGCATGGCAGGGCTCTGTGTGGTCATGAAGATGAAAGCCATGTTCTCTCTGGCCCTGCTGTTCTCTCTGTAGACACTGGAGGCCTGAAAGCTCCTGTTCTGCATCACAGAGAAAGGCTCCTGGAAGGTGTAGGTCACTGACGACTCTCTGTTAAATAACACAGACACCTCTGTATGGACAGGGAGAGAGGATGGATCATTTGGACAGACATACTGTAATACACTGAATTCAAAAGATAAATTGTTGAGAGCAAATAATGTCAATCAAATTGTAGCTGTTTTTAGCTAAACCAAAACAACAGTCAGAAGAAACATTTTTAAAATATTTTTGCAAACATTCTTGATGAATGCACGTTCTGTCAATTTCATTGGACAAAATAGAACAAAATGTACATCCTATAAGAAACAGACCACCCTTTGTCAAGGACGTGTCTGCTCCATGATAATGGCCTAGATTTGATCTCTTTTTCAGATGGAGCACAATCTACACTCTGAAAGCCACTGATCTCAACACCACTTCAAGAGCAAAGTGAATACCCCTCAAAGCATTCTGTTATTTTCTTTTCCCCGTTCTCCTCAAAATTATTAATGGGAAATATATATATTGCATAATTATAGAGCAGTCTAAGCACATTCTCAGCGAGTTTTATGTTTTTATAACTTAGTTTCATAATAAGTCATCATGACTTAGCGGAAAGAGAATAAAGAATTGAAGGCTCTCTACCCACACAGAGCAGATGCTGGAAATAAAGGGGCATCTACAGAAAAGGGTTAAGATAGGTCAATATTGCTTTTTTTCTTAAGAATGATTGAAGGCAAGAATTTCCTTAACTTGCAAGTGGCTCAGGTACAAGTATATCCAGTGGTTCAGTGAAAAAGAAGCTAAGAACCATATTCAAGAATCCCACACATGTGGCGGTGGATACACAAAGCTTTTTGCTCAAGAGTTGCACTTTTTGTTCTAGATTGGGAGGGCTCAAAAACTGACAAGGTAAAAAAAAAAAAAGACCCAACACTTTTTGGCAGGGGAGTGGAGAGCTGTACAGTACCGGTTGCATATGAATGTCATCATTCTACTGTATAATACATGAAGTATGACAAGGACCTGGGGGCGAGTACCAAGTACCAACTACATTAGATACATGATTCTTCTTCATTTGGAAATGTAAGCTTTTTCTTATGTCTTAATCATTGTGTCAAGTGTTTTTTCCATTCAATAATTCATCAAACAACAATATCATGAGTGAACCCATTTACATCTAGTTCTTGGGGGCATATCATCACACACCTTCCTTGCAGGAGGGCCCCCCGTAGGCAGACTGAGAGCAGTCACAGACGTAGCCGCTGTTCTTCTCAATGCACCTCCCGCTGTTGTGGCAGAGACTGCTGGGGCCACTGCAGTGGCCGGGGCAGCCAGCGCTCACCCCCGGGGTCATCTTAGCCCGCTCCTCCAGGTTAAAGGTCACACCGTTTATAGTCAGAGTTCTGATGCAACCCAAGAAGCCCCTCTGCCTGGCCGCTGTTCCCCCTGGAGGAGGGACGACAGGTTCTAACTAGTTCATATGTTTATTACAGTGTTATAACACAATTAGTATATAATGCATCATATTCCACTGAGTACTAGCTGCTGTTCCCCCTGGAGGGACCACAGGTTAGTTATAACTAGTTCATAATGCCTATAACAATGTTATAACACATTTGTAGTCTAGTTGTGATATATAATAACAACTTTGGAGCTCATTAAGACTAACTATATGCAAATATGGAAGAATAGCTATTAGGATGAAGTGTTGGGCAGACCTTTGCAAACATTATAAGCAGAAGAAACAGTAAAGCGCCTGAATGACAAATCAAGATTTATGGCCAACCAAAGGTTTAATCTCAGGGAAAGCTTATAGGTAATGTCTTATAGGAAACCCATTCATGTGTGTAATGCCTTGGTATAAGCAGAAAGTGACTGTGAAATAATCATAATGAATATGATCATTCATACTGTGACCTATTGTCTATTTGAGGCTATCATAAATCCTGAGATAGCAACTGTACCGAGACAATAGTATATCTCTGGTGGAACTTGTCAGGGGAAAGGCCACTGTTAAAGTCTGCGTAGTGAAATAAATGATTTCCTAAGAGGGGTTATATTATATTATTAAGGCCAGCCATACCCACAAACAGCTGGCTGTTGAGACTGAGACAAAGGCTAGGACAGTCCTACCCACAAACAGCTGGCTGTTGAGCGTGAGACTAAGGCTATGAGACCATCCCTACCAATACACAGCTGGCTGTTGAGACTGAGACAAAGGATATGAGACCAGGCCAGTCCTACCCACAAACAGCTGGCTGTTGAGACTGAGACTAAGGCTATGAGACCATCCCTACCAACACACAGCTGGCTGTTGAGACTGAGACTAAGGATATGAGACCAGGCCAGTCCTACCAACACACAGCTGGCTGTTGAGACAAAGGCTATGAGACCAGGCCAGTCCTACCCACAAACAGCTGGCTGTTGAGACTGAGACTATGAGGCCAGTCCTACCCACAAACAGCTGGCTGTTGAGACTGAGACTATGAGGCCAGTCCTACCCACAAACAGCTGGCTGTTGAGACTGAGACTATGAGGCCAGTCCTACCCACAAACAGCTGGCTGTTGAGCCGGAGGCGGAGGTGTCCCTCAGAGGGAGCTTCCAGGAAGCGCAGGGGCAGCTGGTCCACCTGCAGTGAGGCCTCCTTCACGCTGCGCTCCGCCCTCACATAGTGCCACTGCCTGTCATTCAGGGGCACGTGGGACTTGACGGCCAGGTCCACCGGCCCGTTTCCCACGTCAAAGGAGAATGTCACCACGGACGGAGCTGAGGGAACAGAACAGGGACACCAGCTGACAGTCAGGTCGCAGAGAACTCATCCTTCAAACATTCATTCTCTCTCTCATTTCAATTTAAGGGCTTTATTGGCATAGGAAACATATGTTAACATTGCCAAAGCAAGTGAACTAGATAAACAAAAGTGAAATAAACAATAAAAATGTACAGTAGACATTACACTCACAAAAGTTGAATGAAGACATTACAAATGACATATGTGCAAATAGTACAAAAGGGGAAATAAATAAACATAAATATGGGTTGTATTTACAATGGTGTTTGTTCTTCACTGGTTGCCCTTTTCTTGTGGCAACAGGTCACAAATCTTGCTGCTGTGATGGCACACTCTGGTATTTCAACCAATAGATATGGGACTTGATAGAAATTGGGTTTGTTTTCAAATTCTTTGTGGATCTGTGTGATCTGTGGGAAATATGGTCATACATGTGGCAGGAGGTTAGGAAGTGCAGCTCAGTTTCCACCTCATTTTGTGGGCAGAGTGCAAATAGCCTGCCTTATCTTGAGATCCAGGTCTGCCTACGGCGGCCTTTCTCAATAGCAAGGCTATGCTCACTGAGTCTGTACATAGTCAAAGCTTTGCTTAAGTTTCGATCAGTCACAGTGGTCAGGTATTATTCCACTGTGTACTCTCTGTTTAGGGACAAATAGCATTTTAGTTTGCTCAGATTCTTGGTTAATTCTTTCCAATATGTCAAGTAATTATCGTTTTGTTATCTCATGATTTGGTTGGGTCTAATTGTGTTGCTGTCTCTCTCTCTCTCTCTTTTTCTCTAGGCACATGGCTTAATTTCTGATCTCCATTTGATTACCTTGTTGTTACTGGAATTCTAAGTTTATTTTCAAAGCTAAGTTGACAGCTTGATGATATAGTGCTGTAACTAAGTTGATAGCTTGACAATATAGCGCTGTAGCTAAGTTGACAGCTTGATGATATAGCGCTGTAGCTAAGTTGACTGCTTGATGATATAGTGCTGTAGCTAAGTTGACAGCTTGATGATATAGTGCTGTAGCTAAGTTGACTGCTTGATGATATAGCGCTGTAGCTAAGTTGACAGCTTGATGATATAGTGCTGTAGCTAAATTGACAGCTTGATAATATGGAGCTGTAACTAAGTTGACAGCTTGATGTTATAGCATTGTAGCTAAGTTGACAGTTTGATGATATAGCGCTGTAGCTAAGTTGACAGCTTGATAATATGGAGCTGTAACTAAGTTGACAGCTTGATGTTATAGCACTGTAGCTAAGTTGACAGCTTGATGATATAGCGCTGTAACTAAGTTGACAGCTTGATGATATAGTGCTGTAGCTAAGTTGACAGCTTGATGTTATAGCGCTGTAGCTAAATTGACAGCTTGATAATATAGTGCTGTAGCTAAGTTGACAGCTTGATGTTATAGCGCTGTAGCTAAGTTGACAGCTTGATGTTATAGCGCTGTAACTAAGTTGACAGCTTGATGTTAAAGCGCTGTAACTAAGTTGACAGCTTGATGATATAGTGCTGTAGCTAAATTGACAGCTTGATAATATGGAGCTGTAACTAAGTTGACAGCTTGATGATATAGCGCTGTAGCTAAGTTGACAGCTTGAAAATATGGAGCTGTAACTAAGTTGACAGCTTGATGATATAGTGCTGTAGCTAAGTTGACAGCTTGATTATATAGTGCAGTAACTATATTGACAGCTTGATGTTATAGCGCTGTAACTAAATTGACAGCTTGATGATATAGCGCTGTAGCTAAGTTGACAGCTTGATGACATAGTGCTGTAGCTAAGTTGACAGCTTGATGATATAGAGCTGTAGCTAAGTTGACAGCTTGATGTTATAGCGCTGTAACTAAATTGACAGCTTGATGATATAGTGCTGAGGCTAAGTTGACAGCTTGATGATATAGCGCTGTAGCTAAGTTGACAGCTTGATGATATAGTGCTGTAGCTAAATTGACAGCTTGATGTTATAGCGCTGTAACTAAATTGACAGCTTGATGATATAGTGCTGTAGCTAAATTGACAGCTTGATGTTATAGCGCTGTAACTAAATTGACAGCTTGGGGCTGGTGCTGGAGCTAGGCGCTGTGACAGGCTGAGCGAGTTGACAGCTTGATGATATAGTGCTGTAGCTAAAGTTGACAGCTTGATGATACAGTCGCTGTAGCTAAAGTTGACAGCTTGATGTTATAGTGCTGTAACTAAATTGACAGCTTGATGTTATAGCGCTGTAGCTAAATTGACAGCTTGATGATATAGTGCTGTAACTAAGTTGACAGCTTGATGATATAGTGCTGTAGCTAAATTGACAGCTTGATGTTATAGCGCTGTAACTAAGTTGACAGCTTGATGATAGAGTGCTGTAACTAAATTGACAGCTTGATGTTATAGCGCTGTAGCTAAATTGACAGCTTGATGATATAGTGCTGTAACTAAGTTGACAGCTTGATGATATAGTGCTGTAGCTAAATTGACAGCTTGATGTTATAGCGCTGTAACTAAATTGACAGCTTGATGTTATAGCGCTGTAACTAAATTGACAGCTTGATGTTATAGCGCTGTAGCTAAATTGACAGCTTGATGATATAGCGCTGTAGCTAAATTGACAGCTTGATGATATAGTGCTGTAGCTAAGTTGACAGCTTGATGATATAGCGCTGTAGCTAAGTTGACAGCTTGATGATATAGTGCTGTAACTAAGTTGACAGCTTGATGATATAGTGCTGTAGCTAAGTTGACAGCTTGATAATATAACGCTGTAGCTAAGTTGACAGCTTGATGATATAGTGCTGTAGCTAAGTTGACAGCTTGATGTTATAGCGCTGTAACTAAATTGACAGCTTGATGTTATAGCGCTGTAGCTAAATTGACAGCTTGATGATATAGCGCTGTAGCTAAGTTGACAGCTTGAAAATATGGAGCTGTAACTAAGTTGACAGCTTGATGATATAGTGCTGTAGCTAAGTTGACAGCTTGATGATATAGTGCTGTAACTAAATTGACAGCTTGATGTTATAGCGCTGTAGCTAAATTGACAGCTTGATGATATAGTGCTGTAGCTAAGTTGACAGCTTGATGATATAGTGCTGTAGCTAAGTTGACAGCTTGATGATATAGCGCTGTAGCTAAGTTGACAGCTTGATGTTATAGCGCTGTAACTAAGTTGACAGCTTGATGATATAGTGCTGTAGCTAAGTTGACAGCTTGATGATATAGTGCTGTAGCTAAGTTGACAGCTTGATGATATAGTGCTGTAGCTAAGTTGACAGCTTGATGATATAGTGCTGTAGCTAAGTTGACAGCTTGATGATATAGCGCTGTAGCTAAATTGACAGCTTGATGATATAGTGCTGTTACTAAATTGACAGCTTGATGTTATAGCGCTGTAGCTAAATTGACAGCTTGATGATATAGTGCTGTAGCTAAGTTGACAGCTTGATAATATAGTGCTTTAGCTGCTTGGAATGTGTGTGTGTGTGTGTATGTGTGTGTGTGTGTGTGTGTGTGTGTGTGTGTGTGTGTGTGTGTGTGTGTGTGTGTGTGTGTGTGTGTGTGTGTGTGTGTGTGTGTGTGTGTGTGTGTGCGTGTGTGTGTGTGGGAGTGTGTGTTTTGTGTCTGTGTGTGGCATTCTCATGCTTGTATGAGTGTGTTTGTGGTCCACAGACTCACAGATGAGCTCAACTCTGATGAAGTCCTTGAGGCCCAGGTTCTCCAGGAAGACTCCTGAGGGAGCGCTGGTCTTGAAGTAGAAGGAGATGTCAGCACTGAGCTCTGCCTGGAGGGTGGGGAAGTGCAGGTAGGATGACTCCTGGTAGAAGGACGCTGCATTCCACACAGACTCTAGAAAACAGGAAATATGCGTAATTTCTAAGATTTTGAACACAGTCAATATTTACTCAGCATTTTGCATGAAAAAACAAGGATGTTCAAAAGGACCATCTGTAAGATAAAAATGTTCCAAAATAAAACAGTTCACCTACTGTCGCCATAACAACGCAGCGGGCCGATTCTGTAGAGGGCCTCAGAGCCAGTTCTGTTGGTGTCTCCAATCACGATCTCACTCACTGGTAAGTGCTCTTTGTAGGAAAGTACTCCTGTGTCATTAGCCCTGCAATAGACAGAGAGGAGAGTATGCTCTCTGTGGAAGGAATCAAACAATGATGAACCCCTCCCACCACTGTCATGACCCACTTAATAAGCTGATACATTTGGTCTCTTCCAGAAAATCTCCATCTGACACAAGGTAATATACTGAATACTGCTACAATGTAGAAATATAGATGGACAAGCACAAGAAGATTTGTAGCTAAATCATATTGATGGACAGTAGACAGAGAGACATATTTGCCTAGTTACCATGAGTCTGTGTCGGCATCACAGTTGCAGAAGTAGTTCATGTCCATGCAGTTCTCCTCCAGGCTGCAGGAGCACTGCTGAACACCCGGCAGGAAGCCTCCCCAGTAGGTCCGTCTCTCTCCACCTTGGTCCACCCACCAGGACAGGGGGCTGCCATCTGGACCATTCACAGGATTACAATTAGGTCCACATGAAGAGAAACAGAATCTGCACAGTGAATGTGATAAGAGCCCTGGGCATCTTTTGGCATCCCATGGCATTGTGTCAATGAGTCCTCAGTGATGACAATCAGACTCGCAGGGCTCATTTCCTGGAGCATCTGTAAGTGGCCCTGCTACAGTCTTCTATCAACACAACATGACTCTGCCTGAGAGACACTACAGGCCTGCAGGAAGTAGCCTCTCAGGCCTCTGCATAGATATAGGCTTCTATCAACACAACATGACTCTGCCTGAGAGACACTACAGGCCTGCAGGAAGTAGCCTCTCAGGCCTCTGCATAGATATAGGCTACTATCAACACAACATGACTCTGCCTGCAAGACACTACAGGCCTGCAGGAAGTAGCCTCTCAGTTCTCTGCATAGATATAGGCTACTATCAACACAACATGACTCTGCCTGAGAGACACTACAGGCCTGCAGGAAGTAGCCTCTCAGTTCTCTGCATAGATATAGGCTTCTATCAACACAACATGACTCTGCCTGAGAGACACTACAGGCCTGCAGGAAGTAGCCTCTCAGTTCTCTGCATAGATATAGGCTTCTATCAACACAACATGACTCTGCCTGAGAGACACTACAGGCCTGCAGGAAGCAGCCTCTCAGTTCTCTGCATAGATATAGGCTTCTATCAACACAACATGACTCTGCCTGAGAGACACTATGGGCCTGCAGTGAGCAGCCTCTCAGCTCTTAGACTGTACTTTTAACACAGGAGGGTGGTGGGAGGGTGGGGACCATATAATGGGATGTAATGAGTAATGTAATGAGAGTAATTTGAAGTGTGGTCATGGGGGGTTTGTGACAGTGGTACTATTCAAGTCACACTGCCTGACACTGACAGCGTATTTTGTGGGATAACGGATTACACAGCATCAAAGCTTGATATCCAGTATTCTTCTGCCTTTGTTCATCATGTCAAATTTACATTGTTACTCAATTGAAACAAAGCAGAATAGATCACTGAATATAAAAATGGTTTAGGGAATAACAAATTATATGGAAATAAGATGAATTGTTTTGGAGGAAATGTCGATGTGCATTCGCAAATCAACTTGATGCCTCTGCTCATGAGCCGTGTGGCCGTTACCGTTAGAAAAAAATGATAATTGCCCCGACTCAATATCAAGGCGCCAGATAAGAACGAGACTTCAGCTTCCATAAAGTGACCATTAGACTTTCCACCTTTCGGGACTGAATAAGTTTGTAGGGGCAACAGTTTTGATTTAATGTACATCTTATCGCTCTCAGATTTCTAATTTCTGTCCATTAAGAACCAATGATGTGCTGTCTTTTTGAAGCACTTCTGACAATGCTATCATCTTTTCAGCCAAATCTCAGAGTTCTAAAACCGGACCAAAGCACTTGGGTTGTGCAGCAACAGCGATAGTAGCTAGCTAACACCAGTCGGATGAGAGGCAAGCTACAAGCAATGGAAGCTAGCTATATTTTGTTATGGAAGGTTTTTCACATGGCTGAAGTCAACTGTGTAAAATGTTGGCCTTGATACTTGTGTGTAATCAGAGCACAAACAAATAAGCAACAACAAGATAGTGAACATCCTTGCCTGCTATTGCTAGTTTTTGCTAGTCCTTGCCTGCTATTGCCTGCTATTGCTCGAACCAGGGACCCTCTGCACACATCGACTGCCTCACAGCATTGCTTCCGTCCCTCTCCTCGATGCTTCGAGGGTGACTGTTGTCGATGTGTGCAGACGGTCCCTGGTTTGAGCCTAAGTAGGGGCGAGGACAGGGACAGAAGCAATGCTGTTACATTCCCAGCCAACGCACTACATGTAACAGTTCTCCGTCCCTCTCCTTGCCCCTACCTAGGCTTGAACCAGGGACCCCCTGCACACATCAACAACTGACACCCTTGAAGCATCGTTACCTATCGCTCAACAAAAGCCACGGCCCTGGCAGAGCAAGGGAAACAACTACTTCAAGGTCTCAGAGCAAGTGACACGTCACCGATTTAAAGGCTATTAGCGCGCACTAGCTAGCCATTTCACACCAGTTACACAATCTAATTGCAGTCGCTGTACTCATAATATACAGGAAAACTATCGCCTTATAGTGAGGATAGCGATGTTGCAAGCACAGCTTCAGATGCAATTGTTAGGCAAGGGCAATTTAAGTGTAGGAAAGGATGAAACAACGTCTGTGCCACCAGTAAGTACAGATAGTAGCATAAATCACCCCGCAGAGTCCCCGCAGCCGGACAATTTTCTCAAGGCTTCTGGAAAGAAATGTTGTCTGCATACTCAACCGGTGTCGCTCATTCAGACGACAGAAACTTTCAACCGGTTCTCCCCATTAAGCAACGAGTTGGAGTCAGAGGACAAGCCTTCTCAGGTATCTCCTAAAACCCGTTATGGGGTCTGAGCCGCCGAAGCCTCCCACCATTAGCTCTGACAAATTGAAAACCCTAGTCATTGGCGACTCCATTACCCGCAATATTAGACTTAAAAATAATCATCCATACACTCTTTACCAGGGGGCAGCGCTACCGATGTAAAGGCTAATCTAAAGATGGTGCTGGCTAAGGCTAAAACTGGTGCGAGTATAGGGATATTGTTTAACTACATCGGCGGAGGAGATCTTCGTGGGCTATACTCAGCCTTGTCTCAGGGTAGTAAGTTGGCGGTCTGTTGATATCCTTCTAGTGGTGTGGGGGCTGTGCTATGGCAAAGTGGGTTGAGTTATATCCTGCCTGGTTGGCCCTGTCTGGGGGTATTGTTGGACGGGGCCACAGTGTCCCCTGACCCACCCCTGTCTCAGTCTCCAGTATCTATGCTGCAATGGTCTATGTGCCGGGGGGCTAGGGTTAGTCTGTTAAATCTGGTGTAATTCTCCTGTCATATCTGGTGTTTTGTTTGAATTGAAGTATGCACCCTCTAATTGTCTCTCTCTCCCTCCTGGCTGTCCCCAGTCCACCTGGTTGTGCTGCTGCTCCAGTTTCAACTGTTCTGCCTGCGGCTAGGGAACCCTGACATGTTCACCGGACGTGCTACCTTGTCCCGGACCTGCTGTTTTTCACCCTCTCTCTCGCTCTACCGCACCTGCTGTTTCGACCTCAATGCTCAGCAATGAAAAGCCAACTGACATTTACTCCGGAGATACTGACCTGACAACTGACCTGCACCCTCTACAACCACTGTGATATTATTTGACCCTGCTGGTCCCCCTGCTGGTCATCTATGAATTTTAGAACAGAGGACTGGCCACCCCTCAGAGCCTGGTTCCTCTCTAGGTTTCTTCCTGGGTTCCTGCCTTTCTAGGGAGTTTGTGGTTTTAGGCTAGGTTTCTGTATAGCACCATTTGATCGATTGATGAACACCAAACTTTGGGAAATTGCCATGTTGCTAATGTATAATACATGCAATGGACATTGATCATCTTACATTGCCTTTAGCTAACGTTACTCCATATAAAGTGGCTTGCGAAAGTATTCACCCCCTTGGCATTTTTCCTATTTTGTTGCCTTACAACCTCATTTGATTTACACAACATGCCTACCACTTTGAAGATGCAAAATATTTTTCCTTGTGAAACAGACATAAGACAGACGACAAAAACATAAGACAAAAAACTGAAAGCTTGAGAGTGCATTAATATTCACCCCCCCAAAGTCAATAATTTGTAAAGCCACCTTTTGCAGCAATTACAGCTGCAAGTCTCTTGGGGTATGTCTCTATAAGCTTGGCACATCTAGCCACTGGGATTGTTGCCCATTCTTCAAGGCAAAACTGCTCCAGCTCCTTCAAGTTGGATGGGTTCCACTGTTTGACTAGGCCCTTCCAAGACATTTTAATGTTTTCCCTTAAACCACTCGAGTGTTGCTTTAGCAGTATGCTTAGGGTCATTGTCCTGCTGGAAGGTGAACCTCCGTCCCAGTCTCAAATCTCTGGAAGACTGAAACAGGTTTCCCTCAAGACTTTCCCTGTATTTAGCGCCATCCATCATTCCTTCAATTCTGACCAGTTTCCCCAGACATAGCGTTTTCCTTGATGGCCACCAGTCTCATCTGACCAAAGTACCTTCTTCCATTTGTTTGGGGAGTCTCCCACATGCCTTTTCGCGAACACCAAACGTGTTTGCTTATTTTTTTCTTTAAGAAATTGCTTTTTTTCTGGCCAACCTTCCGTAAAGCCCAGCTCTGTGGAGTGTACAGCTTAAAGTGTTCCTACGAACAGATACTCCAATCGCCGCTGTGGAGCTTTCCAGCTCCTTCAGGGTTATCTTTGGTCTCTTTGTTGCCTCTCTGATTAATGCCCTCCTTGCTTGGTCAGTGAGTATTGGTGTGCAGCCCTCTCTTGGCAGGTTTGTTGTGGTGCCATATTCTTCCCATTCTTTAATAATGGATTTAATGGTGCTCAGTGGGATGTTCAAAGTTTCAGATATTTCTTTATAACCCAACCCTGAGCTGTACTTCTCCACAACTTTGTCCCTGACCTGTTTGGAGAGCTCCTTGGTCTTCATGGTGTCACTTTCCTGGTGGTGCCCCTTGCTTAGTGATGTTGCAGACTCTGGGGCCTTTCAGAACAGGTGGATATATACTGAGATCATGTGACAGATCATGTGACACTTAAATAAAGTTCACCTGTGTTCAATCTAACTAATTATGTGACTTCTGAAGGTAATTGGCTGCACCAGATCTTATTTAGGGGCTTCATAGCAAAGGGGGTGAATACATATGCACGCACCACTTTCCAGTTTTTAAAATGTTTAAAATTTTCTGAAACAAGTAATTTTTTTCATTTCACTTCACCAATTTGGACTATTTTGTGTATGTCCATTACATGAAATCCAAATAAAAATCAACTTAAATTACAGGTTGTAATGCAACAAAATATGAAAAATGCCAAGGGGGTGAATACTTTTGCAAGCCACTGTACTAGTCAACCTGGCTTGCTTAGCAATGTAGCTAGCTAGAGTTACAGCCCTTACCTTATGCATTGATTCAGTATGCTCCCTCTGTTAATGCAATTTCTCTTCTCACATTCAATCAAAATCAAATCAAATGTTATTTGTCAAATGCACTGAATACAACAGGTGTAGACCTTAAAATTAAATACTTATTTACTAGCCCTTAACCAACATGCAGTTCAAGAAAGAGTTAATAAGAAAATATTTACTAAATAAACTAAAGCTATAAAATAAAATGAAAAATGTAACACAATAAAATAAAAATAACAAGGCTATATATAGGTGATACCAGTACCGAGTCAATGTGTGGGGGTACAGGTTAGTCAAGGTAATAATCAAAATATGCGCTGACCGATTAATACAGTGTAAAGTTACTTTCAATGGTATTCCTGAAAACCTGAAGTTGCCATCCAAGAAAAAAGTAGCCAGGGGTGTGCGAGTGCACATTCTTGCATTCAACACCAACATTTTTGCTTGCTAAGCGTGACCTTTGCACATTCAAAAGAAAACACCATGCTTGCTAACCTGGTTAGCAATGTTACCGTTTTCAACACAACTGTTTGAGACATTTTTTTTTTACCAAGCTAAATAAATGAACAACAACAAAATCTTCCTGTCATCTCCAGATTGTCCATTAAATAGAGTGTCAAGACAAATGTGTTCATGACAGGGTAAAGCATTAATGTCAAAACCATGGGATCTGAAGGTCCTGGGCAGTGTCGGTTCTAGACCATTTCAACTGGGGGGGCCAAGCTGGGGACAGTTGTACTGTTAGAGGGGCCAGTTACATTAGACATTATTGTTGTCATATCATTTTCTTCACTGCATTGCAGGCATTAGCAGGCAAAAGACCATGTTCATAATCATCATCGTTGCCACTGTCTAATAACGGATGTAAAAAAAGAACGATAGCAAACATTAGTTATGTAAAAATTATTTCATACTCCACATTTAGGGGGGCCACAAGGGGGTCCAAAATTGTGGTCACAGGGGCACTGGCCCCCCTTGCCCACCCCCCCAGAACCGCTAGTGGTCCTGGGTTCACCTCTCCGAGGATACATTTCAACCATTCTCTTTGACACCTCCCTCCTAGTCCTGACACACACACACACACCGGCCCGCAAGTTGTGTGCTTATGTTTTATATTAGGTAGCTCTTAAAAGAGCATTGTGGGAATGGATAGGGACTGTGGTGTGTGTTCTACTGTGTGTGTCTTGTTAGTACGGAGACGGTGGAGACTGAAGAGACCAACTCTCAATACTCTCATCAGTCAGATGCATTCCAACCCTACAGTACATCCCAGGGACACACTGCTTAATGGTAGGGTGGCGGATTGTGTGTCCCTGAAATGCATACACCAGCTGATTGAGGGAGTGCATGGCCCTGTCTATGCACTTGTTTATCTTCTGGTCCCATTCCCTGTCTATTCGGAAATATTCGGATGACCACCTCAAACCACTTCTAAATCCGCACCTCTGCCACACCAGTGCCATCCCCTTGGTGTATCACAAGTTGTTTTCACTGAGGTGGATGACTAGGATGTCAGAGGGAAAAATAGCACAGTCCCTCTGCTGGCGCAAAACACTGAGCAATTTGTGCCACTTCATGCCTTGCTCTCCAAGCTACATAATGTGACAGTCAATAATGTAAGTAAATAGTTAATGGGTAGGCTACATGTTGATTATTTGTGTATTTTCCAGAAGCTTGTAAAAAGGTTTCCCAGTTTCCTTCAAATTGTCTTAAATGGGTTTCTGTTTTTTCGCTTCCCTCTGGAAAATCAGCTGTTATTATTAAATAAATACTAATAACTACATTATTTCTGTTGCCATTTGTCATGATTGTGTATTTTTACTTTACTTGTATTGCTGTATTATAATGATGTATAATCACCTTCCTGTGTAAAAAACATAGAATTAAAAACAAATAAGTAGAGAAGTCGACATTGGTCTGAAGCCGAATACGAAAGGAATTTCACATGAGCACCACCATGCACACTGCACCCATGCTCTAGTCAGCACACAGCTTTGACCTACAACAGTAGCTATATTGGTCTATTGTACTTCAAACTGTGTATGCAGGTTGCGGTAAAGTTCAGGAACGCAAGTCCTTTTGTTCTCCCGATCTGGAATACCTCGCTATCAAATGCAGACCGCATTACCTCCAACAAGAATTCTCTTCGGTCATCAAGGCCGAGTATATTCCCTCAAGCTGAGACCGCAACAGCTTTCAAGGAACTACACTGGACTTTGTGCAAACTGGAAACCACATATATTGTAGCTGGGGACTTTAATAAAGAAAATCTGAGGAAAACTCTACTGAAGTTGTATCAACACATTGCCTGTGCTACTCGCTCATCAAGAATTCTTGACCACTGCTCCTCCCCATTCCGGGATGGCTACAAGGCCGTCCCTACAGCAAATCAGATCACGACTCCATTCTGCTCCTCCCTTGCTATAGGCAGAAACTTAATCAGAAGTACCCATGGTAAAGACTGTTCAGTAAAGAGACTAAGTGGGGTCGCAATTCAACGGCTCAGACATGAGATTTATGTGGCAGGGACTCCAGACAATCTCGGATTATAAAGGGAGAACCAGCCACGTCACGGACACCGATGCCTTGCTCCCAGACAAGCTAAACACCTTTTTTGCCAGCTTCGAGGAAAACACAGTGCCGCCGACGAGGGACACCGCCGCTCATGAGGACTACATGTTCTCGTTCTCCATGGTCAATGTGAGCGAAACATTTAAACGTGCTTACCCTCGCAAGGCTGCTGGCACAGACCGCATCCCAGCTATGTCCTCAGAGCATGTGCAGACCAGCTGGCTGGACTGTTTACGGACATATTCAATCTATCCCTATCCCAGTCTGTTGTCTCCACTTGCTTCAAGACATCCACCATTGTTTCTGTACCCAAGAAAGCGAAGGTCACTTCTGTCATCATGAAATTCTTTGAGAGGCTAGTTAAGGAACATATCACCTCCACCTTACCTGACACCCTAGACCCACTACAATTTGTATATTGGCCCAACAGATCCATGGATGATGCAATCGCCATCACACTGCCCTATCCCATCTGGAAAAGAATAATGCCTATGTAAGAATGCTGCTTATCTACTAAAGCCCAGTCTTCAAAACTAGAGTGCCCTCCAAGCTCATCATCAAGTTAAGCTATCATCACTAAGCTTGAGGCCCTGTGTAGTTGGTTCCTGGGCTTCCTGACCAGCCAAAGGTGGTGAAGGTAGGCAACAACACCTCCACTATGCTAATCCTTAACACAGAGGCCCCACAAAGGTGCGTGCTCAACCCCCTCTTGTACTCCCATGACTGAGTGGCCACGCACGCCTCCAACTCAATCATCAAGTTTGCAGACGACACAACAGTGGTAGGCCTGATCACCAACATTGTTGAGACAGCCTATAAAAACAGTTGGCTGATATTTATTTTATTTAACCAGGCAAGTCAGTTAAGAACAAATTCTTATTTACAATGACGGCCAACAGTATGCCCTCACCTGTCTGAGCAGTCAGCTGTGAATGCCCTAACCCGCTAGTAAAATTATGCTGGGTGATATAGGTTCTGACCCTCCACAGGATGTCCAGTCAGAACAATGCTGATGCTTCTCTGGGTTCTGACCCTCCACAGGATGCCTAGTCAGAACAATGCCGATGCTTCTCTGGGTTCTGCCCCTCCACAGGATGCCCAGTCAGAACAATGCTGATGCTTCTCTGGGTTCTGCCCCTCCACAGGATGCCCAGTCAGAACAATGCTGATGCTTCTCTTTTCAGGGTTTTATTTCCTATTCCTCTTTACCAACACACATTAAGACACTTTTGGTCATATAACTTGAATCTGGACTGGGAGTGTATCTTGGTGGAATAGCACTAGTGTTAATCTGAATGAATTGTGTTTCTATAAAGCAAAAACATGCACAACATAACAGTATCAGTAAAGTGTCATAATTATGCAATATAGATAGGCTATATAAACATGAACGAATAAGCATAATATTACACTACTATAACACAGATATAAACAGGGCTATGAACTTAGCAGCATAAACATTAACCTAAAGATTAACCTCTTGTCGGAGAGAGAGAGAAACCAATTACTGAGACTGGCAAGATAAAGATTTATGGCACCCTCTCTCTCTCCGGCCTGGTGCAAGAGCCTGCCTGCTCCAGAGCCACAGGGTTGTGAATTACTCTGCACATGCGTGAGCTCCACGACCCCTCTGGTAGGGTTCTAGAAGCTCGCACATGGCAGCGAGCTTCTAGAACAAAGGCCACTATGGAAAGCGCTACAGTATCATCTGCATATGAAAACTATATTTACCAATAAAACAATGACACCTACAGCAATGGGCACAATGCTACACACTATAAACAATATGCCAAGCAGTAGTGGCAACTCCAACCTTAAATAATAGTAATAGCTGTCAATTGAACATACGGCTGAAAACTGATCATAGTTACTAAGTTATTAGTGGTAATTACCCATTATAACACAACATGCAAACATATGTTTTTGAAGTGTTGTGGTTGCAGGTTCACTTGGCACATCTAAAGCTTTTTTGGAGTGTTGCTATAGGGCACCAAGTGCCAACAGTCAGTATCTAAATAATGTGTGAAATGCTTGATAGTGTATATAATGTAAACGGAGATGTCTACTTTCTTGGGGACCTGAATTTTGACTGGTTTTCATCAAGCTGTCTGCTCAAGAGGGAGCTTCTTACTGTAACCAGTGCCTGTAATCTGGTTCAGGTTATTAATCAACCTACCAGGGTGTTTACAAACACTACAGGAACAAGATCATCCATCAATCAGATTTTTACTAATATCATAGAACTTTGTTCTAAAGCTGTATCTGTACCCATTGGATGCAGTGATCACAATATAGTGGCTATATCCAGGAAAGCCACATTTACAAAGCTGGGTCTAAAATAATGTATAAGAGATCATACAAAATATTTTTCTGTGACTCTTATGTGGACGATGTAAAAAATATTTGTTGAGTCTGATTTGATTAGTAAGGAGCATCCAGATGTTGCACTTGACACATTTATTAAATTGCTTCTTCCAATTATTGATCAACATGTACCTGTTAAGAAACTGACTGTTAGAACTGTTGTGGCTCCATGGATTGATGAGGAATTGAACAATTGTATGGTTGAAAGAGATGGGGCAAAAGGAGTGGCTAATAAGTCTGGCTGCACATCTGACTGGCTGACTTACTGCAAATTGACTCCTCTAAGCAAGTAACTATTTCACTGTATGGTTTACACCTTCTGGAGCCTGTGTATGTGACAAATAAACTTTATTTTCCTGTAATAATGAATACAAATTAGCGCAAATTAAGACATTGTCAGCTATATGATATGGTCATTTTTTTTTACTTGCTAGCCAGTCAACTTAACATTAGCTAACTAACAAGATAGAAACAAACCAAAACATTGTTTAGAAAAGTGCTTTTAGTTGCCTGGCGTGGTGGACTGACATATACTAAATTCTTTTTTAAACGGATGGGTTTATTGGTGTTAAAATACACCTGTTATTTTGGACCACCAGACTGCTGATGCAGCCTGTCATTTTTGTGTTTATACTTTTCATAATGAGAAGTATGTCGGACGACAAAAGAATGTTTATGATGTCACTGCAACGACTGTATACATGTCGATAGTCATAGTATAAATCACCCTTTAGACTTTTGTTTGTACACTACCGTACTCACTGTTCAGCACATGACCTCACATGTGACTCCTTCAAGAGATGGGTGGGGCTCAGGCTTAACAGTGTGTGAACGATTCTGAATGGGTGTAGACAAAGAAGAGCTCTCCACTAGGTTTACCAACAAAGCCATTTTCTAAAAAGTGGGCTTACAAGTTTTTAACTTTCAAAGCAGAATTACTTTCCCATTGTTCCTCAACTGTAGTGTATGATATATCATTTTCTAGCTCTGAGTGTCTACTTTCATCCAATGTAAAAAACACAATTTCAAATGTTGCTACATAAGACAGAATCGAGTACGATCACATATCAGCAACCACAGCAAATGAAGTCACTGAAACCCTTAACACAGTGTTGCAGTCTTTTGGAATGGGTGGCAAGTAGTAACAGCTGAATCTGGTAATGAATGGTGTGGCTGTTGAACAAGTTAAGGAGACTGAATTACAGTGGTTGCTCCACTAAACATTTAGCGATTATGCTGCGGGTCTTAAGAGGTTATTTGTGGTTTTGTACAGTACCCTGCGTCACCACTTCATTGCTCCAGACCAGCGCAAGGGGGAGTTCATGTAAAATCTAAGATTATTTGTCAGGTGCGCTGAATACAAAAGGGGTAGACCTTACAGTGAAATGCTTACTTACAGGCTCTAACCAATAGTGCAAAAAAGGTATTAGGTGAACAATTTCATTTGTATTTATTTCACCTTTATTTAACCAGGTAGGCAAGTTGAGAACAAGTTCTCATTTACAATTGCGACCTGGCCAAGATAAAGCAAAGCAGTTCAACACAAACAACACAGTTACACATGGAGTAAAACAAACATACAGTCAATAAAACAGTAGAAAAATAAGTCTATATACAATGTGAGCAAATGAGGTGAAATAAGGGAGGTAAATGCAAAAAAAGGCCATGGTGGCGAAGTAAATACAATACAGCAAGTAAAACACTGGAATGGTAGATTTGCAGTGGAAGAAAGTGCAAAGTAGAAATATAAATAATGGGGTGCAAAGGAGCAAAATAAATAAATACAGTAGGGGAAGAGGTAGTTGTTTGGGCTAAATTATTGATGGGCTATGTACAGGTGCAGTGATCTGTGAGCTGCTCTGACAGCTGGTGCTTAAAGCTAGTGAGGGAGATAAGTGTTTCCATTTTCAGAGATTTTTGTAGTTCGTTCCAGTCATTGGCAGCAGTGAACTGGAAGGAGAGGCGGCCGAAGGAGGAATTGGCTTTGGGGGTGACCAGAGAGATATACCTGCTGGAGCACGTGTCACAGGTGGGTGCTGCTATGGTGACCAGCGAGCTGAGATAAGGGGGGACTTTACCTAGCAGGGTCTTGTAGATGACCTGGAGCCAGTGGGTTTCGCGACGAGAATGAAGCGAGGGCCAGCCAACGAGAGTCTACAGGTCGCAGTGGTGGGTAGTATATGGGGCTTTGGTGACAAAACGGATGGCACTGTGATAGACTGCATCCAATTTATTGAGTAGGGTATTGTAGGCTATTTTGTAAATGACATTGACGAAGTCGAGGATCGGTAGGATGGTCAGTTTTACAAGGGTATGTTTGGAAGCATGAGTGAAAGATGCTTTGTTGCGAAATAGGAAGACAAATCTAGATTTAACTTTGGATTGGAGATGTTTGATGTGAGTCTGGAAGGAGAGTTTACAGTCTAACCAGACACCTAGGTATTTGTAGTTGTCCACATATTCTAAGTCAGAACCATCCAGAGTAGTGATGCTCGACGGGCGGGCAGGTGCAGGCAGTGATCGGTTGAAGAGCATGCATTTAGTTTTACTTGTATGTAAGAGCAGTTGGAGGCCACGGAAGGAGAGTTGTATGGCATTGAAGCTCGTCTGGAGGGTTGTTAACTTCTTAAAGTGTAGGGGGCATTATTTTCACGGCCTAATGAAAAACGTACCCAGATTAAACTGGTTACTACTCTGGCCCGGAAACTAGAATATGCATATTATTAATAGATTTGGATAGAAAACACTCTGAAGGTTCTAAAACTGGTTGAATGGTGTCTGTGAGTATAACAGAACTCATATGGCAGGCAAAAATCTGAGAAAAATTCAACCAGGAAGTGGGAGATCTGGAAATTGTAGTTCTTCTTTCTAATCCCTATCGAAACTACAGTGTCTGTGGGGTCACATTGCACTTCCTAAGGCTTCCATTGGCTGTCAAAAGCCTTTAGAAAGTTTTTTCATCGTTGTCATGTTACCGGGCAGAGAATAGGAGCTCAGTCAATGAATGGACTGCCTATGGACAAAGGGATTGGTGATGTGCAATCCCGCAAGCACGCCTTTCCTTCTTTTTCTTCTGGAATGAATACGCTATTTTCCGGTTGGAATATTATCGCATTTTTATGTTAAAAATACCATAAAGATTGATCGTAAACAACGTTTGACATGCTTCTAAGAACGGTAATGGAACATTTTGAATTTTTGTGTCTCGAATTATGCTCGCGCGTTATGCCTTTGGATAGTGACCTGAAAGCACAAACAAAACGGAGGTATTTGGACATAAATATGGATTATTTCGAACAAAAACAACATTTCTTGTGGAAGTAGCAGTCCTGGGAGTGCATTCTGACGAAGATCAGCAAAGGTAAGAGAATATTTATAATACTAATTCTGAGTTTAGGTGACCCCAGAACTTAGCGGGTGTCTGTACAGCTTGCTTTGATGGCGAGCTATGTACTCAGAATATTGAAAAATGTGCTTTCGCCGAAAAGCTATTTTAAAATCTGACACAGCGGTTGCATAAAGGAGTACTGTATCTATAATTCTTAAAATAATTGTTATGTATTTTGTCAACGTTTATGATGAGTATTTTTGTAAATTGATGTGCTCATTCACCGGCAGTTTTGGTCGTAATACATTTTCTGAACATCACGCGCCAATGTAAAATGCTGTTTTTGGATATAAATATGAACTTTATCGAACAAAACATACATGTATTGTGTAACATGATGTCCTAGGAGTGTCATCTGATGAAGGTCGTCAAAGGTTAGTGCTTCATTTAGCTGTGTTTTGGGTTTTTGTGACATATCTCCTTGGTTGGATAATGGCTGTGTGGTTATTTTTGTCTATCTACTCTCCTAACATAATCTAATGTTTTGCTTTCACTGTAAAGCCTTTTTGAAATCGGAAAATGTGGTTACATTAACCTGTTATGGATAGGGGGCAGTATTTTCACGGCCGGATAAAAAACGTACCCGATTTAAACTGATTATTACTCCTGCCCAGTAACTAGAATATGCATATAATTATTAGCTTTGGATAGAAACCCTCCAAAGTTTCTAAAACTGTTTGAATGGTGTCTGTGAGTATAACAGAACTCATTTGGCAGGCCAAAACCTGAGAAGATTCTGTACAGGAAGTACCCTGTCTGACCATTTCTTGGCCTTCTTGATCATCTCTATCAAAAACAAGGGATCTCTGCTGTTACGTGACACTTCCTACGGCTCCCATAGGCTCTCAGAAGGCGGCAAAAAGCTGAATGGTGGCTTTGCAGGCCCTGGCTGAAAAACATTAGCGCATTTTGATAGTGGTCGATCAGAGAACAGAGACTGGAGGCGCGTGCACGAGGCGACCCGATGTTTTTATTCTTTCTTCTTTGAACGAAAACAACAACTCCCGGTCGGAATATTAAAATTGATTTTAAACAGCGGTTGACATGCTTCGAAGTACGGTAGTGGAATATTTAGAATTTTTTTGTCACGAAACGCGTCGGGCGCGTAACCCTTCGTCACCCTTGGATAGTGTCTTGAACGCACGAACAAAACGCCGCTATTTGGATATAACTATGGATTATTTTGAACCAAACCAACATTTGTTATTGAAGTAGAAGTCCTGGGAGTGCATTCTGACGAAGAACAGGAAAGGTAATCAAACTTTTCTAATAGTAAATCGGAGTTTGGTGAGGGTCAAACTTGGTGGGTGTCAAAATAGCTAGCCTGTGATGGCGTGCTATCTACTCAGAATATTGCAAAATGTGCTTTCACCGAAAAGCTATTTTAAAATCGGACATAGCGAGTGCATAGAGGAGTTCTGTATCTATAATTCTTAAAATAATTGTTATGTTTTTTGTGAACGTTTATGGTGAGTAATTTAGTAAATTCACCGGAAGTTTGCGGGGGGTATGCTAGTTCTGAACGTCACATGCTAATGTAAAAAGCTGTTTTTTTATATAAATATGAACTTGATTGAACAAAACATGCATGTATTGTATAACATAATGTCCTAGAAGTGTCATCTGATGAAGATCATCAAAGCTTAGTGCTGCATTTAGCTGTGGTTTGGGTTTATGTGACATTATATGCTAGCTTGAAAAATGGGTGTCTGATTATTTCTGGCTGGGTACTCTGCTGACATAATCTAATGTTTTGCTTTCGTTGTAAAGCCTTTTTGAAATCGGACAGTATGGTTAGATTAACGAGAGTCTTGTCTTTAAAATGGTGTAAAATAGTCATATGTTTGAGAAATTGAAGTAATAGCATTTCTAAGGTATTTGAATAACGCGCCACAGGATTCCACTGGCTGTTACGTAGGTGGGACGATTTCGTCCCACCGACCCCAGAGAGGATAAACAGAGAGTAGCAGCAGCGTAAAAAGAGGGGTTGGGGGGTCACATAATGCAAATAGTCTGGGTAGCCATTTGATGACCTATTCAGGAGTCTTATGGCTTGGGGGTAAAAACTGTTGAGAAGCCTTTTTGTCCTAGACTTGACACTCCGGTACCGCTTGCCATGCGGTAGTAGAGAGAACAGTCTATGACTGGGGTCTTTGACAATTTTTAGGGCCTTCCTCTGACACCGCCTGGTGTAGAGGTCCTGGATGGCAGGCAGCTTAGCCCCAGTGATGTACTGGGCCGTACGCACTACCCTCTGTAGTGCCTTGCGGTCTGAGGCCGAGCAATTTCCGTACCAGGCAGTGATGCAACCAGTCAGGATGCTCTCGATCTTGCAGCTGTAGAACCTTTTGAAGATATCAGGACCCATGCCAAATCTTTTTAGTTTCCTGAGGGGGAATAGGCTTTGCCATGCCCTCTTCATGACTGTCTTGGTGTGTTTGGACCATTCTAGTTTGTTGTTGATGTGGACACCAAGGAACTTGAAGCTCTCAACCTGCTCTACAGCCCCGTCGATGAGAATGGTTGCGTGCTCGGTCCTCTTTTTCCTGTAGTCCACAATAATCTCCTTAGTCTTGGTTACATTGAGGGATAGGTTGTTATTCTGGCACCACCCGGCCAGGTCTCTGACTTCCTCCCTATAGGCTGTCTCGTCGTTGTCGGTGATCAGGCCTACCACTGTTGTGTCGTCTGCAAACTTAATGATGGTGTTGGAGTCATGCTTGGCCATGCAGTCGTGGGTGAACAGGGAGTAGAGGAGGGGACTGAGCACACACCCCTGGGGAGCTCCAGTGTTGAGGATCTCCATGGCAGATGTGTTGCTACCTACCCTCACCACCTGGGGGCGGCCCGTCAGGAAGTCCAGGATCCAGTTGCAGAGGGAGGTGTTTAGTCCCAGGATCCTTAGCTTAGTGATGAGCTTTGAGGGTACTATGGAGTTGAACGCTGAGCTGTAGTCAATGAATAGCATTCTCACATAAGTGTTCCTTTTGTCCAGATGGGAAAGGGGAGTGTGGAGTGCAATAGAGATTGCATCATCTGTGGATCTGTTTGGGCAGTATGCAAATTGGAGTGGGTCTAGGGTTTCTGGGATAATGGTGTTGATGTGAGCCATTACCAACCTTTCAAAGCACTTCATGGCTACGGACGTGAGTGCTACGGGTCTGTAGTCATTTAGGCAGGTTGCCTTTGTGTTCTTGGGCACAGGGACTATGGTGGTCTGCTTGAAACATGTTGGTATTACAGACTCAATCAGGGACATGTTGAAAATGTCAGTGAAGACACCTGCCAGTTGGTCAGCACATGCCCGAAGCACACGTCCTGGTAATCCGTCTGGCCCCGCAGCCTTGTGTATGTTGACCTGTTTAAAGGTCTTACGTCGGCTACAGAGAGCATGCCTCAGTGTTGCTTGCCTCGAAGCGAGCATAGAAGTGATTTAGCTTGTCTGGTAGGCTCGTGTCACTGGGCAGCTCGCGGCTGTGTGTCCCTTTGTAGTCTGTAATAGTTTGTAAGCCCTGCCATATAAGACGAGCGTCGGAGCCGGTGTAGTATGATTCAATCTTAGCCCTGTATTGGCGCTTTGCCTGTTTGATGGTTCGTCGCAGGGCATAGCAGGATTTCTTGTAAGCTTCAGGGTTAGAGTCCCGCACCTTGAAAGCGGCAGCTCTACCCTTTAGCTCAGTGCAAATGTTGCCTGTAATCCAGTTAGAGCACTGATTATGCTTTTGGGTCCTACTGTGTCTCTAACTGACAATGAATGTGCGACATAAACCTAAATAGAAAATGATAATTGTGCACGACTACAGTATTACTTACTAAAACTGTTGCTACGCTCTTACTGTAGTACTATAGCCCACTTTTCAAATTAGTAACAATGACTCACCCCATGTTCAAGAATGTCCTTTTTCCTCACTCATTTTACATTATCTGAAAAACTTAATCTCCAAAATATATATATTTTTTAAACAAAGCAATTATTATTATTATTATAGAATTATATAAAATCCCCTTGGTTATTCACTGATATATTATTAACCCTCTTATTAGCAGGGCAATATATATTGGTCAAGGCTCCCGAGTGGCGCACAATGGGATTGCCTTGCAGTTCTCCTGCTGTATCCACTGAAAGCGCTTGAGGTTCAAGCCACAAGGGCAGGGGGCACGGGATGGGCCGCAGAACCGCTCACAGAAGACAGACCTAGCCCATGGGAAAGGGAGGAGGAAGGGTGGACCCCCACCCTGGGTAGCACAGAGTAAGACTTTAAGGGGCATTGCACTAATAATGGCGCTGACTAGGGAAACATTCCTGCTGTTCTTATTGCCAGTCTGCACGTTCATACTAAAACAATGTAACTAATAATGGCATATTTATGCTTTTGTTAATAAAATTATGATAAAAATAGTATTTCAAAATGCCAATGTTTATTTAGTTATGGATCCATAATGAATTACTATGGGAATAAATATCACTGAATTACATAAATATCCAACGTAATTATTATCTATGTAATTATTGGTGGAGAGTCACGTCATATGTTTCGATATACTGTAGGCGACGTGAGTCTCACTAGTGTTGAGTAATGTGCTGAAAAGCGTAGGTCTTGTCTATTTATAGAGCATATTGAAGTTAGAAGCAATAGGATTTGAAGCAATAGCCTACAACTATTTTAGCACAGTTTCACGCTACTCTTTGACAAGCATGGGGACTGGTCCTGATAACTCAATGTGATTTTTATTTTCACTGAATCTCCGTTTGGGTATTGGTTTGACTACAATTATAGTGTAGAAATGTTATGATCTTAGTGTAACCTTTATTTAACTAGGCAAGTCAGTTCAGAACAAATTCTTATTTACAAGGACAGCCTACTCCTTCCTCCCCGTCAGAGAATTGAACACTGATCTCCCACATTCCCGCACAACACAGGGATTCTTTAGCTAAATAGCCAAGTACTATAGCCTACTCCCGACCGTCACGTTGTACAGCGCCATATTTTTCATTCCATCGTAAAGGAAACCCAGAGGGTTTTTCATTTTTCTTGGAATAGAAACACCATAATATTAAGCAAATGAATCCCAAACTCTAAAAGTAATTGGAAAGGTAGATACAAATTAATTGTGACATTTTGGTTACAATAAAGGATGTAAACAAGATGCTGTGTTTTTATTTACAGTAGTGATGGACAGCTGGTGGCATTTTGAAAACAGGTTTTCAAACATTTTTAGCCTGATTAGCAGGACAATAGACTCTTTATAGTCCGGCTACTGTAGGTGTGAACATCCCCCTACCTGCAAAAAATGAGATTGCGACCAAAGAAAAAAGACAAAATGGACATAGTTTACATCGAACCAGCTTCTTTCTATGGTGCTACCCGTTCCAGCGTTAGGACCGCAACCACGAGAGGACTTTAAAATGTGTCGGAGCTGAGAGGATCACCAAAACTAAAGGTATTTTGGTTTCAGTGCATTTCTTTAAAAAAATGTTTTATATAGCCCGTCAATGTGTAGGCATACTGTGTAACACAATCGATAATTAAATAAAGGTTCAATAAAAATGGATTGTGTACTAAAAACGTGAATATGTTTTTGCAGAGCACACAAACATGCCGACAACCATCCGTGGAGATCAGTGGACAAAGAGCTGGACAACGGGCTGCACCGAAAAAACGCATGGTTGCCAAGAAAGTGGTTAGTTTTGCTAGATTCTTAAAATGTGTACACAGAATTTGCGTGTTGGAGTCACTTTTAATTCTTAATTGATCTACCGTTTCTATCATAGGCCACTGTAATCGATGGGGGCTCAGTGCGGTACCGTTCTGCTCATCTGATGAAAGTGCACATGGATCAGATTCATACTTTGAAGACCGAGATCGAGTCATTGAAGGCAGACCAGCAGAAAGATAAACATTATCGGAGGGCAGAGATACAGGTGACAGCTGATGCATTGGCACCAGAGCCAGGCGGCATTGGCGGAGAATGATGTGTTGAAGAGGGCGATGAACGAGATGGAGTCACAATCCATACCAGGCACACCTGTGAGCTCTGGAACTCCACCTCCAACAGGCAGAGTCAACATACCTGGCGGGTTCATCATGTCGTCGGTTCACCCTGGCATTTCCATTCCTCTTCTGACAACAGAACTTGACCAACTGCTCACCAGGCACAGCAAGGGCCGTCCGGACCGTTATGCTGTTCTGCTATAGCCTAATAAACAGTTGGCTTATATCTTCCAAATGCTGTATTATCCAAATGCAAAAGTATAAACAGTACAGTATCTCTTCATCAGCATCTTTATGCTTTCGTTAATAAAATGATAAAAATACTTGTTCAAAATGGCAATGTTTATTTAGTTATGGATCCATAACGAATTACTATGGGAATAAATATCACTGAATTACAGAAATATTGGGACAAAGTTGTCTAATGAAGGTAAACAAATTGTTGCTTACTAGAAAATACTTTTTCACACAGACATGGTCACGTTGTTCAGCGCCATTATGGCTATTAGCAGGTAGCTGGACAATAGACTTGCCTAGAAGGAGGGTAGAAGGAGGGGGAGAATTCTATATTCAAATGAATTTCTTCATTTCTTAGGTTGGCCGTGATTGGTTGCAATTTCAGTTTAATCCACCAGAGAAGACAAAACAAATAATACAACAAAAAGTATTACTATTATGTATCACATCCGACCATGATTGGGAGTCCCATATGGCAGCGCACAATTGGCCCAGCGTTTCTCTCCCTCTAAAAACAGAAATAAAACGTTTTGGCCTTCACAAATATTATTTTGGCCTTTATTCAGATTACAATCGCTCACTTTAGTTTTTTTGAAAACTAAATAACCTCCAAAATATGGTAATTATCAAGTTGATGGCACAGTCATATAGACTGGCACCTACACAAAGCTGAGTGACTCTGTTCTTGTCTAGTAATGTTCTGTATTATGTCATGTTTCATGTTCTGTGTGGACCCCAGGAAGAGTAGTTGCTGACTTCGCAACAGCTAATGGGGATTCTAATAAAATATCTCTCCCTCAACATCAACAAAATGAAGGAGCTGATTGTGGACTTCAGGAAACAGCAGAGGGTGCAGCCCCCCTTCCCCATCGACAGGGAGGGAGAGGGTAAAAAGCTTCAAGATCCTCGGCGCGCACATCACTGACAACCTGAAACGGTCCTCCCACACAGACAGTGTAGTGAAGAAGGCGCAATAGCGCCTCTTCAATCGCTAGAGGATGAAGAAATTATGCTGGCCCCTAAGACCCTCACAAACGCACCATTGAGAGCATCCTGTCGAGCTGTATCACCGCCTGGTACGGCAACTGCACCGCCCACAACCGCAGGGTTCCTTATGATGTAGCATGAGAAAGACATATTTCATACAGCAGGACAGAAAGAGCATCACCGTGCCAATATAAGGAGCATATTTTGTTTGCAAGTCCAATTACAGTGATCTGTGTTTTTCTTTGACAGCAGTGGTTTCGGAAGCATTCAAGTAAACAATGAAAGCAATTATGTTTTGTTCATATCTACTGGGCCTGAAAATAGCAAACTTTTTATTTTATTTTTTATGATCTTGTTTGGGCATAATACACTTGTTTATTGTCTGCGGTGACACTGTGCACCTCAGAGAAATCTGATGAACCTATAGTTGGGTCTCCCCGAGCGATGAGAGAACTAACTAGATGGAGTCTTCAAGTCCCCATGCGATGGCACACAAACAATGTTCAATAGAACCCATACAGCAGGGAATATACAAACGCTATATAGACAAACAATTGGTATTAAATTGGTTGTGCTTGAGATGCCTCCTTAGTGAAATGTGCAAAATATCTGTAACTGAAAGTTTCCAACATGTTGCAAGTCAATATTGGAAAGGCTCACCCCACGTGTTGAAGAGGCGGGACTTCCTGCAGCTGTATACTACTTCCTGTTGACACTGTTCTGACCTGGCCACGAGGGCCATCAGTTGTTCAGGTGAGGCGCTGTAGTTAAACTTCATAATGTAGGGCTTCTGTAGTGTAGAACCCTGTACCCTGACTGGATTTGTGCTGTTGTGGGTCACTACTGTCCACACCTTGTTCTCTACAACACAGAGCAGATAAGAAACAGGTTTTAGTTTAGTTTTTTCGGACACTTAAAAGAAAATGGCTGTAAAAAGGCACAGTCAGAATCTGAAAGCACAGTACTGATTATACACTGCATTTCATAAAATTGAGACATTTCGAGGAGTGATTTGAATATGATTATGCATGATCCTGTACCAAGCTGGGAGGTAGTTACATATTTGACAGTCCCCTTAATTACCAGTCAGCCTCGGTCAACCTCACTAGAGTGCATTGTGATTTTACAGATATGAAGTGGTCTAATGTGGCTGCTTCCCAAATAAAGGGAAAAGGAAAATGCATGTAATCCAGAATGTTCTGACCTTAAATAAAGCCCCTGAATACTATAGGATGAAGCTCTATGAGACAATCAATCTCAGTATATCACAATATTGTTGGATTATCATCAAAGGCAATCCGATTTAAAACATAATTCTGTCTGTAAACCTAGATTAGTCTGACAACAAGATCCTAAAGGCCATCAGTGTAAAAATGTATTTAGGGTAGAGGGCCAGGGTGGCAGCTCACCTGTCATGTTGCAGTAGACCTGTGTGGGCCCCAGAGGACCACTGCCATCTGGATCAATAGAGAAGAGGCCTGAGGAGCTGCCAGTCAGCCGGTAGGCCTCACATGATGCCTCATAGATGGCTACAGAGGAACACAGGGAAACATCATGCCTCATAGATGGCTACAGAGGAACACAGGGAAACATCATGCCTCATAGTTGGCTACAGAGGAGCACAGAGATACATCATGCCTCATAGATGGCTACAGAGGAACACAGGGAAACATCATGCCTCATAGATGGCTACAGAGAAACACAGGGAAACGTCATGCCTTATAGATGGCTACAGAGAAACGTCATGCCTCATAGATGGCTACAGAGAAACACAGGGAAACGTCATGCCTCATAGATGGCTACAGAGAAACACAGGGAAACGTCATGCCTCATAGATGGCTACAGAGAAACACAGGGAAACGTCATGCCTCATAGATGGCTACAGAGAAACATCATGCCTCCGATGGCTACAGAGGAGCACACGTGTGAGTGGAGAATGAGAATACTCTGACAAATGTAATAAAATATGTTACTCAAATAAAATAGCTTGCAGGAACTTCAGAGTTAGATAATGGGGTGGTGTATATTCCTATCAGAGTTTGATAAAGGGCGGTTAAGAGTGGTGAGCCAGTAACCGAAAGGTCGCTGGTTCGAATCCCCGAGCCTACTATAAGTCGCTCTGGATAAGAGTGTCTGCTTAATGATGTAAATGAAAACAATGGGGTGGAGTATCAGCGTCTGATAACGGGGTGGTGTATATTCCTATCAGAGTTTAAGGGTGCATATTGATTACGGGGTGGTGCATATTGACTACGGGGTGGTGCATATAAGTGTCAAAGAGAGAGGTTATTTCCATTTCAAATGTGATGGTGGCCTAGCAATAACTACAGAGTCGCATGTCTCACCAAACACCCTCCAAGTATGCAAAACAATCAATGGCTAAGCACCACAACATATTAGATATGGAAATGGTGAGAATAAATTGTTTATTTAAATAAAACAGTGTATATTGCAGGGTCGGGGTCAATTCCATTTCAATTCAAGTCAGAAAGTCTACCAAATCTTGAAAAGCATTGAAGAGAATTGGAATGGGAATTTCACTTCCTGAATTGACTGAAGGGCAGGCGGGGACTCACAGTTGTGGCAGGTGGCTCCAGTGTATCCTGTGCCAGAGCAGTCGCAGTAGAAGCGGCTCCAGGACTGTGAACACTGCCCTCCATGTTCACAGAAGTTGGGCAGACATCTGGAGAGACAGGGAAGATCAGACAGTGGGAAGGAGTACAAGTAACCTGGTACCAGAGAGGCAAAGCCATGGCGACAGCGATGCTAAAACAATGTGGTTGCTCCCACTCTGACTGAACTAGCTGGAGTTAACCTGTTGGGGGTAGGGGGCAGTATTTACACAGCCGGATAAAAAAACGTACCCGATTTAATCTGGTTATTACTACTGCCCAGAAACTAGAATATGCATATAATTATTGGCTTTGGATAGAAAACACCCTAAAGTTTCTAAAACTGTTTGAATGGTGTCTGTGAGTATAACAGAACTCATATGGCAGGCAAAAACCTGAGAAGATTCCTTACAGGAAGTGCCCTCTCTGACCATTCCTTGAGATTCTTGACTCTGTTTATTGAAGACTGAGGAACTTTGCTGTAACGTGACACTTCCTACGGCTCCCATAGGCTCTCAGAAGGCGGGAAAAAGCTGAATGATGTAATTCCAGCCCCAGGCTGAAACACATTAGCGCTTTTGGCAAGTGCTCTATCAGAGGACAATGGGCTGAGGCGTGTGCACAAGACGACCCCATGTTTTTATTTTCTATCGTCTTTGAACCTAAACACAGATTCCCGGTCGGAATATTATCGCTTTTTTTACGAGTAAAATGGCATAAAAATGGATTTTAAACAGCGGTTGACATGCTTCGAAGTACGGTAATGGAATATTTAGAGTTTCTTTGTCACGAAATGCGTCGTGCGCGTGACCCTTATTTACACTTCGGATAGTGTCTTGAACGCACGAACAAATCAGAGGATATTTGAACATAACTATGGATTATTTTGAACCAAACCAACATTTGTTATTGAAGTAGAAGTCCTGGGAGTGAATTCTGACGAAGAACAGCAAAGGTAATAACATTTTTCTTATAGTAAATCTGACTTTGGTGAGTGCTAAACTTGCTGGGTGTCTAAATAGCTAGCCCTGTGATGCCGGGCTATCTACTCAGAATATTGCAAAATGTGCTTTCACCGAAAAGCTATTTTAAAATCGGACATAGCGAGTGCATAGAGGAGTTCTGTATCTATAATTCTTAAAATAATTGTTATGTTTTTTGTGAACGTTTATCGTGAGTAATTTAGTAAAATCACCGGAAGTTTGCGGGGGGTATGCTAGTTCTGAACGTCACATGCTAATGTAAAAAGCTGGTTTTTGATATAAATATGAACTTGATTGAACAAAACATGCATGTATTGTATAACATAATGTCCTAGGTGTGTCATCTGATGAAGATCATCAAAGGTTAGTGCTGCATTTAGCTTTGGTTTGGGTTTATGTGACATTATATGCTAGCTTGAAAAATGGGTGTCTGATTATTTCTGGCTGGGTACTCTGCTGACATAATCTAATGTTTTGCTTTCGTTGTAAAGCCTTTTTGAAATCAGACAGTGTGGATAGATTAACGAGAGTCTTGCCTTTAAAATGGTGTAAAATAGTCATATGTTTGAGAAATTGAAGTAATAGCATTTCTAAGGTATTTGAATAACGCGCCACGGGATTCCACTGGCTGTTACGTAGGTGGGACGAAATCGTCCCACTGGCCCTAGAGAAGTTAATGGTTTGATGACACTACAACATACACACTAGGGCTGCAGGTAGTCTATTGGTTAAAGTGTTGGGCTAGTAACACGAGCTGACAAGCTAAAACTGTCGTTCTGCCACTGAGCAAGGCAGTTCCCCGGGTGCCGAAGACGTGGATGTTGATTATGGCAGCCTTCCGCACCTCTCTGATTCAGAGGGGTTGGGTTAAATGTGGAAGACACATTTCAGTTGAAGGTATTCAGTTGTACAATTGACTAGGTATCCCCTTTTCCCACTTGACTGACAATGACAGGTGTTGTGATATCTACTTAACAACAAAACAGCTGTAATTATTCATGACACAGTCTAATCTCACAGGGAGCTGTTTAAAGATCAGAGCATCTGCATACAAAACTCCTTAGTGTCAGAAGATTTTACCAAACAGAATATTGAGTTTACTGTTCGGAATTTCATAACATGTTGGTTATTTTCCTTTTTGGTTGGGTCTCAAATTCTATTGAACCAGCCAACCTGATTTCAGTGTAAGGCAGGTGTTTGTGCATGCATTAGTTTGTAAACAAAGTCACTGCATAAACATGCATGGCTAAGGTAGGTGTAAGCAACCCAACCCCCTCTCCCTGTTAACAATATGCAGAAACATTCCCAGTGAAATGTCTGATTGGCTATGGAAAGACACTTCGATTAATAGTGCCTTCCTCATACCTCTCGAACTTCCAAAATTACCAGATTTTTTTTTTATTAGTATTATTTAATTCAGCTTTAATTGTGAATCCTGTCCCAGGAGGAACTCTGATTTAGTGGGGTTTGTGCTTACAACACAGCCATTTCAAATTCCATTTACCTATTTAGCTCTACAAAGGGAGTCAACTGTTCTCCGGATAATGTTCAGGTGGTTTAATTATTGCTGTGCTATTTTTATTCCTGCACATTGAAGAGGCTTTGTGGACCATATAATGATGCTGCTCAATTTGCAGAACTGTTTCTCTGCGATACATCGGTCAGTGAAGTTTGTGGTAAGAGTGAATGGCAAGGAATGTTCTTGTTCAACAAAATTAGCAATATTCTGAGAGCTTTTTGTGTTACGTAATTAGTTTCCTCGGTGACAAAGAAATGAATTGCTTTTGTGTAATGTATGTCACAAGCCAAAGTGCTGGGTTGGGCATGTCTCCTAATGGCTATATTGAACAGTCAGAGGGACCCTTGGCCTCCTCTCCGAGGTGACACATGAAAGCTGTGGTCTGCCAGTCAACCTGCACTGGCTGTTCAACCTAAACCTGGCACGGTCCTGGAGGATGACAGCTGCTCATGAATGTTTTAAAGCTGGAGAATAGGTGATGGAGAGAGATGGAGGCCTAGCTATGCTATGTTTTACTATTAATAAACAGGAAGTGTGTTGAGCAGCAGGAAGGATCAATCACTGTTTTGAAACATTCTGAAAAGGTAAAAGGATAGAGAGAACAACTGCCAGGATGTTGTAGTAATCTTGTTTGATTGTAGTGATTAGTCCATTATTGTGGAGGTTGCTCAATTATAAGTAGGTAAGCATTATTGAAAAGGTTAAAGATGGAAATGGAAGAATGTATTTGATTGTGTTGATTACTGGAACTCCACAAGCATAAACAGTGCTTAATCCTCACCACAGGAAGAGAATACAAAGTCCTTCAGAAATGGGCACTGTAAAGCCTTTTTGAAATCGGACAGTGTGGTTAGATAAATGAGAGTCTTGTCTTTAAAATGCTGTGAAATAGTCATATGTTTGAAAAATTGAAGTTTTTGTATTTTTGAGGAATTTGTAATTCGCGCCACGCCCATCATTGGATATTGGAGCAGGTGTTCCGCTAGCGGAACGTCTAGATGTAAGAGGTTAAAATGCATATCATTTAATACAATTTTTGACATGCATTGTTCTGGATTTTTTGGTTGTTATTCTGTCTCTCACTGTTCAAATAAACCTACTATTAAAATTATAGACTGATCATTTCTTTGTAAGTGGGCAAACGTACAAAATCAGCAGGGGATCAAATACTTTTCCCCCCACTGTAAAACAAACACCCCCTGCCACGTCCTGACCAAACTACAATAACAAACAACCCCTTTTACTGGTCAGGACGTGACAGATATTGCTTCAATATATCCACATAATTTTCCTGCCTCAGAATGCCATCTATTTTGTGAAGAGCACCAGTCCCTCCTGCAGAAAAGCACCCCCAGAACATGGCGCTGCCACCCCTGTGCTTCACGTTTGGGATGGTGTTCTTCGACTTGCAAGCCTCCCCCTTTCTACTCCAAACAGAATGATGGTCATTATGGCCAAGCAGTTCTATTTTTGTTTCATGAGACCAGAGCACATTTCTCCAAAAAGTACAATCTTTGTCCCCATGTTCAGTTGCAAACCGTAGTCTGGCTTTTTTAATGGTGGTTTTGGAGCAGTGGCATCTTCCTTGCTGAGCGGCCTTTCAGGTTATGTCGATATACAGTTGAAGTCGGAAGTCTACATACACTTAGGTTGGGGTCTTTAAAACTCATTTTTCACCACTCCACAAATTTCTTGTTAACAAACTATAGTTTTGGCAAGTTGGTTAGGACATCTACTTTGTGCATGACAAAAGTAATTTTTCCAACAATTGTTTACAGACAGATTATTTCACTGTATCACAATTCCAGTGGGTCAGAAGTTTACATACACCAAATTGACTGTGCCTTTAAACAGCTTGGAAAATTCCAGAAAATGTTGTCATGGCTTTCGAAGCTTCTGATAAGCTAATTGACATCATTTGAGTCAATTGGAGGTGTACCTGTGGATGTATTTCAAGGCCTACCTTCAAAGTCAGTGCCTCTTTGCTTGACATCATGGGAAAAATCAAAAGAAATCAGCAAAGACCTCAGAAAAAAAAATTGTAGACCTCCACAAGTCTGGTTCATCTTTGGGAGCAGATGCCTCACATATGCCTCACAAATCCTCAACTGGCAGCTTCATTAAATAGTTCCCACAAAACACCAGTCTCAACCTCAACAGTGAAGAGGCGACTCCGGGATGCTGGCCTTCTAGGCAGAGTTGGAACGAAAAAGCCATATCTCAGACTGGCCAATAAAAATAAAAGATTAAGATGGGCAAAACAACACAGACACTGGTCAGCATCCTGGAGTCTCCTCTTCACTGTTGACATTGAGACTGGTATTTTGCGGGTACTATTTAATGAAGCTGCCAGTTGAGGACTTGTGAGGCGTCTGTTTCTCAAACTAGACACGCTAATGTACTTGTCCTCTTGCTTAGTTGTGCACCGTGGCCTCCCACTCCTCGTTCTATTCTAGTTAGAGCCAGTTTACGCTGTTCTGTGAAGGGAGTAGTACACAGCGTTGTATGAGATCTTCAGTTTCTTGGCAATTTCTCGCATGGAATAGCGAGATGTAACCAAACATGGAATAGCCTTCATTTCTCAGAACAAAAATAAACTAACAAGTTTCATCAGAAAGTTTTGTTTCTGGCCATTTTGAGCCTGTAATCGAATCCACAAATGCTGATGCTCTAGATACTCAACTAGAAGGACAGTTTTATAGCTTCTTTAATAAGAACAGTTTTCAGCTGTGCCAACATTATTGCAAAATGTTTTTCTAATGATCAATTAGCCTGTTAAAATGATTAACTTGGATTAGCTAACACAACATGCCATTGGAACACAGGAGTGATGGTTGCTGACAATGGGCCTCTGTACACCTATGTAGATATTGCATGAAAAAACAATCTGCCGTTTACAGCTTCAATAGTAATTTACAACATTAACAATGTCTACACTGTATTTCTGATCAATTTTAATGGACAAAAAATATCACTTTCTTTCAAAAACTAGGACATTTCTAAGTGACCCCAAACTTTTGAACAGTAGTGTATATCCCCATGCCTTAGTTCATGTTCACTTACACTTGAGAAAATGATTTCACAAGCTTCAGGTCCAAAATAAACTACAACTGTCACCAACACCATAACATCAAATGAGGAGACTGCAATTATGTGCTTGCACACTCCAAACATAGTCGCTGAAAAAAGGTCTGACAATAATCAAGTGTCAAATGTTGGGTTAGTTGCATACAAACAAAAGTCCCATGCATGTGCTTTAACCTGTTGGGGCTAGGGGGCAGTATTTTCACGGCTGGATAAAAAAACGTACCCGATTTAATCTGGTTACTAATCCTACCCAGTAACTAGAATATGCATATACTTATTATATATGGATAGAAAACACCCTAAAGTTTCTAAAACTGTTTGAATGGTGTCTGTGAGTATAACAGAACTCATTTGGCAGGCAAAACCCTGAGACATTTTCTGACAGGAAGTGGATACCTGATGTGTTGAATTACCTTTAAGCCTATGCCATTGAAACACACAGGGGTTGATTAATGTTTTGCTTCCACTAGATGTCACCAGCCTTTACAAAGTGTTTTGAGTCTTTTACTGTGAGATCTGACCGAACAAGAGCCATGGAACGGTGATGGCCGATTAGACTCTGGCGCGCGAGTTCATGTTGGGTACCCTCGTTCCAATACGTTATAAAAGAGAATGCATTCGTCCACCTTGAATATTATTCATGTTCTGGTTAAAAAAGGCACTAATGATTTATGCTATACAACGTTTGACATGTTTGAACGAACGTAAATATATTTTTTCCCCTCGTTCATGACGAGAAGTCCGGCTGGCTTAGATCATGTGCTAACAACACGGAGCTTTTTGGATATAAATGATGAGCTTTTTTGAACAAAACTACATTCGTTATGGACCTGTGATACCTGGAAGTGACATCTGATGAAGAGAATCAAAGGTAATGGATTATTTACATAGTATTTTCGATTTTAGATCTCCCCAACATGACGTCTAGTCTGTATCGCAACGCGTATTTTTCTGGGCGCAGTGCTCAGATTATTGCAAAGTGTGATTTCCCAGTAAGGTTATTTTTAAATCTGGCAAGTTGATTGCGTTCAAGAGATGTAAATCTATAATTCTTTAAATGACAATATAATATTTTACCAATGTTTTCTAATTTTAATTATTTAATTTGTGGTTCTGACTTGACTGCCGGTTATTGGAGGGAAACGATTTCCTCAACATCAATGCCATAGTAAAACGCTGTTTTTGGATATAAATATGAACTTGATAGAACTAAAAATGCATGCATTGTCTAACATAATGTCCTAGGAGTGTCATCTGATGGAGATTGTAAAAGGTTAGTGCATCATTTTAGCTGGTTTTATGGTTTTGGTGACCCTGTCTTTGAATTGACAAAACATTACACACAACTCTTGTAAATGTACTGTCCTAACATACTCTAAATTTATGCTTTCGCCGTAAAACCTTTTTGAAATCGTAAAACGTGGTTAGATTAAGGAGATGTTTATCTTTCAAAGGGTGTAAAATAGTTGTATGTTTGAAAAATTTGAATTTTGACATTTATTTGGATTCAAATTTGCCGCTCTTGAAATGCACCTGCTGTTGATGGAGTGCACCACGGGTGGGACGCTTGCGCCCCACCTAGCCCATAGAGGTTAAACCCCTACAACTCATCCAGAACGCCGCAGCCCGTCTGGTGTTCAACCTTCCCAAGTTCTCTCACGTCACCCCGCTCCTCCGCTCTCTCCACTGGCTTCCAGTTGAAGCTCGCATCCGCTACAAGACCATGGTGATTGCCTACGGAGCTGTGAAGGGATCGGCACCTCCATACCTTCAGGCTCTGATCAGGCCCTACACCCAAACGAGGGCACTGCGTTCATCCACCTCTGGCCTGCTGGCCCCCCTACCTCTGAGGAAGCACAGTTCCCGCTCAGCCCAGTCAAAACTGTTCGCTGCTCTGGCACCCCAATGGTGGAACAAGCTCCCTCACGACACCAGGACAGCGGAGTCAATCACCACCTTCCGGAGACACCTGAAACCCCACCTCTTTAAGGAATACCTAGGATAGGATAAAGTAATCCTTCTAACCCCCCCCCCCCCTTAAAATATTTAGATGCACTATTGTAAAGTGGTTGTTCCACTGGATATCATAAGGTGAATGCACCAATTTGTAAGTCGCTCTGGATAAGAGCGTCTGCTAAATGACTTAAATGTAATGTAAATGTAATATCTGGAACAAGATGAACGGATGAAGCCCATATCTGGAACAAGAGGAACGGATGAAGCCCATATCTGGAACAAGAGGAACGGATGAAGCCCATGTCTGGAACAAGAGGAACGGATGAAGCCCATATCTGGAACAAGAGGAACGGATGAAGCCCATGTCTGGAACAAGAGGAACGGATGAAGCCCATGTCTGGAACAAGAGGAGCGGATGAAGCCCATGTCTGGAACAAGAGGAACGGATGAAGCCCATGTCTGGAACAAGAGGAACGGATTGTAAAAGGTTAGTGCATCATTTTAGCTGGTTTTATGGTTTTGGTGACGCCTGGCTTTGAATTGACAAAACATTACACACAGCTATTGTCAATGTACTCTCCTAACATAATCTAACTTTATGCTTTCGCCGTAAAACCTTTTTGAAATCGGACAACGTGGTTAGATTAAGGAGATGTTTATCTTTCAAAGGGTGTAAGATAGTTGTATGTTTGAAAAATTTGAATTTTGACATTTATTTGGTTTCAAATTTGCCGCTCTTGAAATGCACCTGCTGTTGATAGGGTGCACCACGGGTGGCACGCTAGCGTCCCACATAGCCCCAAGAAGTTAAGTGCAACATTGTCACATCACTTCAAAATTCAAATAATGTATACAGTAATTCACTGGTCATCCTAAAAGCCAACACTTCCTTTGGCCGCCTTTCCTTCCAGTTCTCTGCTGCCAAAACTGGAACGAATTGCAAAAATGTACTGAAGCTAGAGACTTATATCTCCATCTCTAAATTCGAGCATCAGCTGTCTGAGTAGCTTACAATCACTGTACCTGTACACAGCCAATCTGTAAATAGCACACGCGACTACCTCATCCCCATACTGTTATTCATCTTCTTGTTCTTTTGCCCCCCAGTATCTCTACTTGCACATCATCATCTGCACATCTATCACTCCAGTGTTAATGCTAAATTGTAATTATTTCGCCTCTATGGCCTATTTATTGCCTTACCTCCCTACATTTGCACACACTGTACATAGATTTTTTCTATTGTGTTATTGACTGTACGTTTGTTTGTGCGTAATTCTGTGTTGTTGTTTTTGTCGCACTGCTTTGCTTTATCTTGGCCAGGTCGCAGTTGTAAATGAGAACTTGTTCTCAACTGGCCTACCTGGTTAAATAAAGGTGGATTTAAAAAGGTGATACCTGTCATGGATGCCACATGTGTCAAACTGCAGCTCCTTGTAGTCTCCTAGTCGTCCTTGGTGCACCAGGTTCAGGTCCATGGGCTGGCTGTTGATGGAGAAGAGACGCATGCACCCCTGGAACGCCAACGTGGGGTTCTCACAGTACGAGTCACTCGAGGACGAGGAGGGGCAGCCTAATGGAACACACAGCAGAGGGATGTTTATGTAACCAAACATCTGCCAAATAAGCTTCTACTGTAATAATGCAACAAAAGAGGCTTACACAAATATGTTAAGATGCTAAGAGGGTGGTGTGCTGACTGATTTACTGACTGGAGACATACAAGTAGAAATTACAAAAATGGAAATGATTTAAACAGTACATGCACATTCATATAGTTTTTTTCTTCTTCAGTGTGACAATTCTGTACAGTTTTTTAATCTCCGTTATGGCTGAGAGAGAAGTTGCCCCCCCCCAAAAAAGAGAGCAACTTTAAACCTGTCAAGACATGCCACTATGCAAGTTGAAGCTTTTTAAAAGCAGCTTAATAAAACACCAGCTATCAGAAGATTTTAGATTCACATGGCATGTTCTGGGAAGCTAAAGTTTGTACAGGGATGTATTAAGTCAATCTCTGCCTACAAAGCAATGTCAACTCCACTAAGGGACTGAAGTGATGATGACAAAGACTGAGACTTCGTAGGTATTACAGTCAACAGATTTATCAAGCCATTGAGTTTCTCCTGTAAATACCAAAGTGTATTTTAAAATGTAACTTTTGGTCATACTATCTGTCCTCTTACCTCCGAAGTAGAGGCTGTCTCCTGCCTCCATGTGGTCTCCCAGCTCCATAGTTGAGGACGGCTCATTGTCTAGAGTCATGGTGACCTGGAGACCTCGGGAACTGAGACTCGCAGAGTGCCACAGTCCATCATTCACTCTGTGACCTGTTGACACACGGGGTCAGTTATGAGTTAAACAGTTTATAAAGACCCGATCAATCTCTGCATATGACTGTGGTTTTACAATAGTAACTACACTGTTGCAAATGCATTTTAAGAAAACAATTATAGAGTACATTTTTATATTTAGATTTCTAATCTTGTTTGTCTGCAACAAAGCTCTGCATTCAATCTGTTGCTGGTGTTGACTTTATGGCTCTCCCTACACGCTACACACACATTTCATATCGTTTCCCCCCACACTATCAAATAAACAAAGGATCACCCACAACCCCCAGTCTGTTGTGTTTGTGGTTCCATTTTGAGAAGGAACCAATGGAAAAATCTCAGAGGTATAATCTTTGCTTTTTGATTTAATTAAACTCAGGCTTTTACAGTGAAGGGCATCCAAGCTGTGTGTCTACAATCCCCTCTGTGCTTGCCATCTGCCTGCAGTGTTAGAGTGAAGTTGCAGGCTAGGAGAATTACCATGGAATGGGATTAAATGCGCTATATTTCAAGCAGTAAATAGTTTGAAACAAACAAAAAAAGCACACCTGGTGCAAACGTTGACTTTGAAAAGCCTCCAACATGCAACAGATTGGAGGACGACCTCAGCATGTTTTTTCTGATCACATCTGGATTATTTTGCAGTGATTTATTTTGCAGTGATTGAGATCAGTCCAAAATGACACACACCTAACTATGTCTGTCTGCATTGAGGGATTCTGTGTTTTGGGATTTAGTTATTTCTACAGGATTAGCGAGACAGAGCATATTTCATCTCCCCATGGTGGGAAATGGACAAAACCAAATGCTTATCATTGTGTGTGAACTCAGAAGAGATAAGCACAGAGCCAACTGAATGGATTCTCTCTTATAATCTTTTCTCATAATCTTTACTATCACTATCAGACTATTTATGTAGAAAACCACAAACATTCAGGGTCACAAATGCATTCTCTGCAATAATAAAATGGGTTTCTCATTGTCTGCCTGCTTCACTGGAACAAAGAGCCTTTTATACTCTGAGTCTCCATAGACAGAACCACTGATTCCAGCATAGAGTAGGTCTGGGTCAGCTAGACTAGAGGCTGTTGGCCCTTACCGGTGGAGACCTCTTCTTTCTGCTGGGCTGACATGTGGTGGGTCAGGCGCAGCCGACTGTTGCTGATCTGCAGCTCCAGTCGCTGGGGCTCCAGGGCCAGCTGGGTGGAGAGCAGTAGCCCGTCTGGGTTCCATGTTCTGAACTGGAAACGCACAGCGAAGCCCCCCGAAGCAGACGGCGTGGCCGGGAGCGACAGGAAGCTGCTGCTGGAGCTCAGGAAGGTAGTGGACACCAGCTGGGGCTCAGAGCACGAGAAGGTCACATTGCCCTGGTGACACAAATGGAACACAGTCTTACAGTCACCTTGCCCTGATTCACATCAACTCTCAACATTTCAGGGTTAATTAAACAGTTATGTCAACTCTGTAAGTGTAATGCTGCTATTAATTACTACAAACACTCCCTACTGGCCCCCTTTCTAGAAGGGAGAGAGAGATGGAGAAAGAGACAAAAACAAGTACAGTATCGAGAGAGAGAGAGAAAGAGACGGAGAGACAGAGTATGAGGGGAAAAATGGAAAGAGATAGAGTGGGAGAGAGGGAGAACGAGGGAACGAGAGAGACGAAATGAACTCTACAGGGAGCAGGGTTAAATGTCACTGCCAGCCCCACTGTGACTCCTAGGGACAGGAAGAGCCAGTACAGAGGACATGAGTTCCTGTACACTGGAAAAGGTCAGAGCAGTATGGGGATGAACACATCATTGAATGCGGTGACATGGAGTGGCAGCAACCACCAAACTTGATTTCAGAGTGATTCTGTTTCAATAGGCTGACACTGACTCACACAGGATTATTGTGTTCAGGAATCATTGATAACTTAAGTTAGTTCTATTTCAGTGTTAGTGGATTTATTGTTAGAGGTAAGGTGAGATTCGTTTGTGTTTGGGGCTGTAACACCACTGAGCCAGAAGGGTACTTAAAGTTAATATCCATTGAAGATGTCATTTAGGGTCTGCACTAGACCCTGACATATACCTTAAATAATGCAATCTACCTCTATCCTACTAATAATACTTGTATGCTGAATGGATCACTGGTTACAGCTCCTGCGCCACCTCATCACTGAGCCTGGATCTCTTTTCCAAAACAAGAACATAGAACACTGTTTTCTCAGCTAAGAGTGGTTCTTGCCACGCACTCTGTAAATCCCTGCTTCCCTATCTGCAGTATGATGGTTTATTACTCAACAAATGTTATGGTCCTCTGGCTCTCTAAGGTTATGTGTTGTTAACCTCCACTTCTAACACAATGGAGCATTATCACGTACATAAGTGAATATATTGGTCATGCAGTGCAAAATAAACTTAGGTCTTGGCCTATACATTAAAAATGAATAGTTGAAAAGCTCTTACCACGCTGTAGATCTGAGGCTTGCGTCGCTTGGCTAGGTCGATGATGTTGATCCCATTGTAGTAGAGGTTCTCAATGCAGCCAAGGAAGTTCTTCCTCAGGAAGGTACCAGGCTTACCTGGCAGTGGGATGCCCCCGAAGCTGAGCTATGATGAGGACAGAGTGTGAAGTATAGACATGTTAGAACGAAAAAGAAGAAAAGTCTTTTGAGTGTCAGGTGTCACGTTGAAAAGAGATTCTAAAGAGATAGACCAAGGGCTCTATTTTCGTTAAAGGGGTGCTAGCGTCAAGCACAGGCTAGTTTGTAATTTCATCATGTAAAAACTGTCACGCTGGCATTTTCTAGCCCTAACGCCAGGTTCAGCAATTTACATGTCTTATATCAGCTCGCTTGCGCTCAGATGGGCGGGGTGGAAATATTTGAAGTGTTCCTTTAAAAACATGATCCAAAGTGCTAATTTCAGGCAGCGCTGAGAGGGATATTTAAGAGCAACCAAAAGCTGGTTTTAGCGGTAACGCAGTTGAGTCGGTTGAGGCATGGTGTGGGAGCCTGCCGAGCCAACCGAGGCTTGTGAGCCTCTCGAGGCAGCTGAGGCATGGGAGCCTGACGAGCCAGCTGAGGCATCCCCGATTGCTTCGCCAGCGGCACATGGACTCGCTGATGCTTCCAATTGTGGTGTCTGCATTCTATAACGGTTCCATAACCACAGATGCTGGGAGACGGGAAACAAGTACAGGGTGAGGATTTAATATTAAATAGACATGAAACTAAACAAGACCAGCGTCTGGACAAGAGAAACAAAACAACATTAATGCAGACACAAAAATGAAACTGAGGAAGTGACAGATATAGGGGAGGCAATCAATGACGTGATGGAGTCCAGGTGAGTCGGATGAAGCGCTGGTGCGTGTAACGATGGTGACAGGTGTGCGTAATCATGAGCAGCCTGGCGACCTTGAGCGCCAGAGAGGGGGAGCAGGAACAGACGTGACAAGCATAGCCTTCCCTCCTCTCAATTAAGGCTTTTTTTTTGTCTGCCCAATGCAATCGCGAAGTAGTCATGACTGTCATTAAAGGGTTTGGCTCCTGAGACTGCTTGGAAATAAATCTTAATCACCAAAGCAGGCCCACATTATTTCAACCATGCAGGTCCCGTTTTGGATGTGCGTAAAACCCTCTATAGTCTGTGTTGTTTTAATAGTGTATGCCCACAGGGAGAAATGATGGTGCCTGTAAGTGTGATCAAGCCTATATAAAACAAGATATTGTTTCATTTGGTTTAGAACATGATTAGAATTATTCGTTCTCTTTTTAGGCCTTATCAAAAATGAATTGAATCGTGCTTATTGACAATATTTGGTATGTCCATGCTCAGCCATAATGCAATTTACACTAGGCCTAGCTCCTATATCAGCATGAACGCTATGGAAGCTTTGCAAATACTTAGAATAATGTGGATTGCAAATGGGTTCAAGTTAACCTATTTAGCAAAGGGATGGGATAGGTTTACATTTTGTTATTTCGTTTCTGTAAACCATTTAACAAACTATAACGGATTAACATTGGAATTGGAGTTGACTCCAAGGCAATGCATAAAAGGCCATAAATAAAAAAACAGAAGAAACCACATATTTTGCCATGTAGCACGTTCTGATTGGCCAGTGAGGGCCCAAGTCTCGACACACGCACAACTTGCTTATTCATCAAAACCCAGCACTTTCACGTCAACGCCAGAAAGTGCGCCGATAATTGTGATAGTCAAAATCTAAAAAAATCTGACACACTCCTGAAGCTATAGTGCTACCGCCAAGCATTTAGATTTACCATTGTGTTAGGTTTGTTAAAACAGAACCCCAAGTATTATTCTTAATCTTACCATGGCATAAATGTAAAGTGTTTTTCTGACTGGGTGCTGGTGGTGTAATGTTTTCAGACCTACTGTAAAGGAATATTCTGGATGTTTGGATAGACACACCTCATAGTCCACCTCCAGGGAGTCTCCTTCCCCCTTGGTCCTGAAGTGCTGTGTGTGGGTGTCCACGGTGAGGTTGACCTGCTTGTTGAAGCGCTCGATGAGGACAGAGTGCCAGTGCTGGTCGTCCAGAAGACTGCTGAGAGTGACCGCAACACGACCACTGCTGAACCGCAGCCTTGTGTCATCTGAAGACAGAGAACAGACAGAGAACAAGATAATATGGTTACTTTGATATAGATCATAAAACAGTCCAGTATATTGAGGAAAGAAGAGGTCTGAAAGAATGTGCTCACAAGACATTCCCAAAACGGAGTACTAGAACAGTCTTCCCCAGACTCAGCTGTTCATGATGTGGATCTTTATGGTTGTTAACACTGATCATTATACATTTGCCATAGGGACCGTATTGATTTGATTTGTATTGAAAGAAGAGGTTCTCTCATAGGAAGTGCAGACAAGACAGTCATTTAAGAATCCTCTTCCCAGCTCAGCTGCTCACAATGTGGATCCTTAACAGTCTGAGTCTATCTTGTAAATGGAGCTCAGGAGCAGTGGTAACTGGAAGGGTATCAGAACACAAACATCCAGTTACCCTCCCAGACAGCTGCCCAGTCTGCTTTTAAATGGTTCAAATGACTATTCGATCCTTACCCAGAGACCCTTGTGTCCTGTTACACATGACCTCTAACCTCTAAACCCTGAGTTATGTGAGCCAAGTTGAGGTAGAGGGCCAACCTGCCCCGGTGTGACTAACTCACCCAGGTTGAGGTAGAGGGCCAGCCTGCCCCGGGGGTGACTAACTCACCCAGGTTGAGGTAGAGGGCCAACCTGCCCCGGTGTGACTAACTCACCCAGGTTGAGGTAGAGGGCCAACCTGCCCCGGTGTGACTAACTCACCCAGGGTTGAGGTAGAGGGCCAACCTGCCCCGGGGGTGACTAACTCACCCAGGTTGAGGTAGAGGGCCAACCTGCCCTGGTGTGACTAACTCACCCAGGTTGAGGTAGAGGGCCAGCCTGCCCCGGTGTGACTAACTCACCCAGGTTGAGGTAGAGGGCCAGCCTGCCCCGGTGCAGCTCCAGTGTGATGTAGTCGCCCCTCTGACCCTCTCCATGGAGCAGCACCCCCTCAGCCTGGTGGCTCTTGAAGCTCAGCGAGATCACATCCTTCACCGTGCTCATGGACTTCTGGTTAAACCGGTAGAGCAGCGAGCTTCTGCCATCAAAGTCTGCCACGTACGATTCTAGACGGGGATTGAGAGAAGATCAAAGAATCATCGTGTTTTCGAAAATTGCCCCAACGATAGCTCTCTCTGTCACGTCTGAGCAGTGAGTTTTCTGTTGCCATTCATTTTGAGGGGAATTCAAGTGGCAAGTCCCATTTCTTTCAACAGTATTGAATTTTCACCACAACTTTTGATTGGAAGTATATGTCAAACTTTTTTTTTAGGTACTTTTTATCACAACTCTCTAGCTCTGTCTAATAGATTCTCTAACACTGTGTCTCTGCTCAGTGCTCAGTTCATGTGGATGGGGCTGAACTGAAGACATAATGTAGTAAGTTACAGCAGCAGGGGAAATGTTGATTTCCTGTTTTTAAAGCCTGGATACATTATATTTTCTGATCGGATTCAGTTTGTGTAAGTAAAGCTGTCTGAGTAAATAATGCAATCTCTAACATGCACCTGCTATTCCAATGCAGAACAGAAGAAGGGTGATGTGCCTAGAGAAACAAGGGAAACTATGAGTAGAAGACATGTTTGGGCAAGCTGTTCAAATAATGTTTGCTTTACATTGTATCATATACATGACTATGCAAATATTTTTTTTTTAACTATCACTTATTTAAAGAATGTCTTACACATTCATGAACACACAAACAACATGCTAGAATTCCCCTTACTCAATCTAATGAGACAGTATTGTGTTTCAGTGGAAGTCACCATGGGATAAAGAAGGCTAGGATTAATTTAAACTCCAAGGTTTTTACCCATATGTATATACCCAAATATGAAAAGTGAATAACTTAGCTGGGATGAGATATATATACAGTTGAAGTTGGAAGTTTACATACACTTAGGTTGGAGTCATTAAAACGTGTTTTTCAACCACTCCACAAATGTCTTGTAGACTTCTGAAGGTAATTGGTTGCACCAGATCTTATTGAGGGCCTTCATAGCAAAGGGGATGAATACTTATGAACGCACCACTTTTCTTTTTTTTCTTTTTTTCATTTCACTTCACCAATGTTGACTATTTTGTGTATGTCCATTACATGTAATCCAAATAATTATATTTCAATTACAGGTTGTAATGCAACAAAATAGGAAAAACTGCAAGGGGGTGAATACAAGGCACTGTATGTATGTATCTATGTATGTATGTATGTATGTATGTATGTATGTATGTATCAATGTGACATCTAGATGGTTAACACTATTAGTTATTTATTGTGTAGGCTGCCATCCTACTTGAAATAAAAGTATGTGAGAGAAAAAAATGGCCACGTTAGCTACCACAGGCGACACGACCGTGATACACAAATAGGAAGAACCCTCAGGTTGGCAGGCACGTCGATACAATACCGGCTTATCGACTCGTCGCGCAGCCCAATCAGCCACGCAAAACGGTCTTGAGAGCCAACGAATCTCCCCAATTAGCTGATTCGCTTTTCATACATCCGCTCCTTTCGACACACCTACTCGCCCATACTCCGCTCGCCATATTGGGCTGCAGTGACCCATACTTGGATGATGAGGGCCAGCCCACCGAAACAACAATGCAAAAGGTATTACAAAGCAGTGCAGTGCAAGGGAGGTTAAGTTGCAAAAGAACATTAAAAAAAACAATTTTACACATGACATTTGCATTGTAACATTATTCTACTCGCAACTAAATTCTGAAAATATTTTTATTGACAATGACATGAATGTAGTGGAGATGATGAAGATAGCTCTAATGACTTGCTGGCACCGAGGCCCAGCGTGATGACTCAATCATGATTTATGGCATTGTTTGAATGGCAGACCATCCATATGCTTTCATAGGGGTCAAACATACCTTATCTGTGGTAATCTCGAAGAAGAGACATTCCCACAGAAGTCCAAGTGTCACTGAATCCAGGAGAGGTGTGAAGACTGATGAAACTTGAAACGACGCAATGACTGTTACTGTGTGAATTATATTGTCATGTTTGGATTGTTTCATGAGTTCATAAAGAACTTTGAATTTTGATATGTTCCATTGTACTGTAAGTGCTATGGATGTATCGTTACAGGGAAACTGTTATCCAGTTCGTGGGATGGCGGATAGTTCAAAGAGGAGCAACACAGAGGTGTGCTCCTATCAAACAGTGTATCATGTATCGTACATACAATAGAGAATGCGTGTGAAGTGTTATGCTTTTTGTTTTAATGTTTTGGGTCATGCAAAGTGATGTTAATTAGACGATGGAAGATACTGGGATTCGGTGCTCTTGGAAGAATAAAAGTTGGGTTTAAAATGTCGATCATGGAGTAATTTGTGAACCGATCCCCTGATGTACAGTTGAAGTCGGAAGTTTATATAAAACTAGTTTTTCAACCACTCCACAAATGTCTTGTTAACAAACTATAGTTTTGGCAAGTCGGTTAGGACATCTACTTTGTGCATGACACAAGTCATTTTTCCAACAATTGTTTACAGACAGATTATTTCACTTATAATTCACTGTATCACAATTCCAGTGGGTCAGAAGTTTACATACACTAAGTTGACTGTGCCTTTAAACAGCTTGGAAAATTCCAGAAAATGATGTCATGGATTTAGAAGCTTCTGATAGGCTAATTGACATCATTTGAGTCAATTGGAGGTGTACCTGTGGATGTATTCAAGGCCTACATTCAAACTCAGTGCCTCTTTGCTTGACATCAAGGGAAAATCAAAAGAAATCAGCCAAGACCTCAGAAAAAAATTAGAAACCTCCACAAGTCTGGTTTATCCTTGGGAGCAATTTCCAAATGCCTGAAGGTACCACGTTCATCTGTACAAACAATAGCACACAAGTATAAACACCATGGGACCACGCAGCCGTCATAACGCTCAGGAAGGAGACACGTTCTGTTTCCTAGAGATGAATGTACTTTGGTGCGAAAAGTGCAAATCAATCCCGGAACAACAGCAAAGGACCTTGTGAAGATGCTGGAGGAAACAGGTACAAAAGTGTCTATATCCACAGTAAAACGAGTCCTATATCGACATAACCTGAAAGGCCGCTCAGCAAGGAAGAAGCCACTGCTCCAAAACCACCATAAAGAAACAGACTACGGTTTGCAACTGCACATGGGGACAAAGATCGTACTTTTTTGAGAAATGTCCTCTGTTCTGATGAAACAAAAATTTAACTGTTCCGCCATAATGACCATCGTTATCGTTTGGAGGAAAAAGGAGGAGGCTTGCAAGCCGAAGAGCACCATCCCAACCGTGAAGCACGGTGGGTGGTAGCATCATGTTGTGGGGGTGCTTTGCTGCAGGAGGGACGTGGGGCACTTCACAAAATAGATGGCATCATGACGCAGGAAAATTATGTGGATATATTGAAGCAGCATCTCAAGACATCAGTCAGGAAGTTAAAGCTTGGTCGCAAATGAGTCTTCCAAATGGAAAATGACCCCAAGCATACCTCCAAATTTGTGGAAAAATGGCTTAAGGACAACAAATTCAAGGTATTGGAGTAGCCATCACAAAGCCCTGACCTCAATCCCATAAAACATTTGTGGGCAGAACTGAAAAAGCGTGTGCGAGCAAGGAGTCCTACAAACCTGACTCAGTTACACCAGCTCTGTCAGGAGGAATGGGCCAAAATTCACCCAACTTATTGTGGGAAGCTTGTGGAAGGCTACCCGAAACGTTTGACCCAAGTTAAACAATTTAAAGGCAATGCTAACAAATACTAATTGAGTGTATGTAAACTTCTGACCCACTGGGAATGTGAAGGTGAAATAAATAATTCTGCCACGTCCTGACCAAACTACAATGACAAATAACCCCTTTGACTGGTCAGGACGTGACAGTACCCCCCCCCCCCCCCAAAAGGTGCAGACCCCGAATGCACCTCAAAAAAAAAAACATAAACACCCCAAACTTAAAGGGAGGGAAGGGAGGGTGGCCACCGTCAACGACGGTCCCTGTGCTACACCCCCCTTCCCAATCCTCCCACTACGGAGGTGGCTCTGGCTCTGGGCGTAGCTCCCGTTCAGAAGACTCTAGGCTGGGGAGGAGCGTCGCTGGAGGCTCCGGGCTGAGGAGCGTCGCTGGAGGATCCGGGCTGAGGAGCGTCGCTGGAGGCTCAGGGCTGAGGAGCGTCGCTGGAGGCTCCGCGCTGGGGAGTGTCGCTAGAGCCTCCGGGCTGGGGAGCGTCGCTGGAGGCTCAGGGCTGAGGAGCATCGCTGGAGGCTCCGGGCTGGGGAGCGTCGCTGGAGGCTCCGGGCTGGGGAGCGTCGCTGGGTACACTGGGTATTGGAGGCGCACTGGAGGTCTGGAGCGCACAGCCTGCACAACCCGTCCTGGCTGGATGGTCACTGTAGCCCGGCACGGGTGGAGCGCTGGCACAGGGCGAACTGGGCTGTGCTGGAGAATGAGGGCTGCCGTGCGTAGAGCAGGCGCAAGGTAAACTGGGCCGAGGAGACGCACTGGAGACCAGATCCGTTGTGCCGGCACACTTCTTCCTGGCTGCCGGCCAACTCTCGCCCGGCAACGCAGCAGAGCCCTTATCCTCTATGGGCTAGGTGGGACGCTGCATTTAGTTGTGGTTTTGGTTTTTGTGACATTATATGCTAGTTTGAAAAATGGGTGTCTGATTATTTCTGGCTGGGTACTCTGCTGACATAATCTAATGTTTTGCTTTCGTTGTAAAGCCTTTTTGAAATCGGACAGTGTGGTTAGATTAACGAGAGTCTTGTCTTTAAAATGGTGTAAAATAGTCATATGTTTGAGAAATTGAAGTAATAGCATTTCTAAGGTATTTGAATATCGCGCCAAGGGATTCCCGGCGGACTGGAGGTCACGGACACCGCCCAAGGGCACTGGGGCCTCGAAGTTTCGAAACCTGTTTGAATGGTGTCTGTGAGTATAACAGAAAACCTGAGAACATTTCAACCAGGAAGTGCAAGGTCTGAGAACTGTAGTTCTACTTTTGAATCCCTAGAGAAACTACAAATACTTAGGGGTCACGTTGCACTTCCTAAGGCTTCCATGGCTGTCAAAAGCCCTCCAAAAGTTGTTTCATACGTATCCAGTAACCGGGCAGAATATAGGAGCTCAGTTCCTGAGTGGACTGCTGGAGAACAAAGGGATTGGAAATGCACGGTCACGTGAGCGCGCCTTTCCTTATTTTTCTTCTGAAATGAATACGCTATTCTCCGGTTGGAATATTATCGCTTTTCTACAAGAAAAAATACCATAAAGATTGATTTTAAACAGCGTTTGACATGCTTCTAATTACGGTAATGGAACATTTTGACTTTTCGTCTCTGGTTCCGCGCTTGCGCGTTATTCCTTTGGATAGTGCTCTGAACGCACGAACAAAACGGAGGTATTTGGACATAAATATGGATTATTTGGAACAAAAACAACATTTCTTGTGGAAGTAGCAGTCCTGGGAGTGCATTCTGATGAAGATCAGCAAAGGTTATACAATATTTCTAATACTAATTCTGAGTTTATGTTGCCCCGAACTTGGCGGGTGTCTGAATAGTTAGCCGCGATGGCTGAGCTATGTACTCAGAATATTGAAAATTGTGCTTTCTCTGTAAAGCTATTTTAAAATCTGACACAGCGTTTGCATCCAGGAGTAGTCTATCTATAATTCTTATAATAATTGTTATGTATGTTGTCAACGTTTATGATGAGTATCTCTGTAATATGTGTGCTCATTGTGCTCATTCACCGGTAGTTCTGGAGGCTAAACATTTTCTGAACGTCACGCGCCAATGTAAAATGCTGTTTTTGTTTATAAATATGAACTTTATCGAACACAACATACATGTATTGTGTAACATAATGTCCTAGGAGTGTCATCTGATGAAGATCATCAAAGGTTAGTGCTTCATTTAGCTGTGTTTTGGGTTTTATTGACATATATGCTTGCTTGGAAAATGGCTGTGTGATTATTTTCGTCTATGTACTCTCCTAACATAATCTAATGTTTTGCTTTCGCTGTAAAGCCTTTTTGAAATCGGACAATGTGGTTACATCAAGGAGAAGTGTATCTTTAAAATGGTGTAAAATAGTCGTATATTTGAGAAATTGAAATTATTAGATTTTTGCTGTTTTGAATTTCGCGCGATGCTATCTTGTCAAGCAATCCCGTTAACGGGATCCTATTCCAAAAGGGTCCCCAACAGGTTAAACAAAATAAATAAACGACGAAAACAGTTCCATAAGGCTCCCAGGGTATACAGAAAATAACCACCCACAAAACACAAGTGAAACAAACACAACTAAATATGGCCTCCAATTAGAGACAACGACAACCAGCTGCCTCTAATTGGAGGTCATTGCCAAAAACCCAACATAGAAATAGAAAAGTAGATATAAACATAGAAATAGAAAACATAGAACCTAAACCAAAAACACCGAAACACACAAAACAAACACCCCCTGCCACGCTCTGACCAAACTACAATGATAAATATGTCAGGAATTGTGAAAAACTGAGTTTAAATGTATTTGGCTAAGGTGTATGTCAACTTCCGACTTCAACTGTACATAACCATGCTATCAATTACAACAGGGCACTGTCAATGATGGGGAATGCTCAGAACAGAAATGACAACAGTTCAAGTGATTATTAGTGAAATTAACTCAGATTTGTTGACTCTTTATCAATCAGAAGTGTGAGGGGCAGGTGAATGAAAACCAAAAAGAGATAAACATGGGATAGACATGGACTTGATTCTACAGATTAGTTTTTCTCCAGATGTTTTATACGAATAAAGACTTGCTAAATTGTGAAAATTCTTCATTTTTACATGTCCCTCTGTGCATCCTCTGTGACTTTGAGGAAGATTTTAAACCACTCAATCCCAACATTTATTAACATTTTCACCATCATTGTAAAGGCCTTGTTATTTTGTTGCTTTGACAAAGTCATTGCTGTCGATTATTATTCATTTAATGTGATAAGAGATTCATTTAAAGGTAAAAAAAAAGACAAAAAATCACTTGTTAATTGAAATGCATTTGTATTTGTATTTATTATGGATCCCCATTAGCTGCAGCATCTACTCTTCCTGGGGTCCAGCAAAATTAAGGCAGTTAGCAAAATTAAGGCAGCATTCCACGTGACTACCTCATGAAGCTGGATGAGAGAATGCCAAGAGTGTGCAAAGCTGTCATCAAGGCAGACAGTGGCTATTTGAAGAATCTCAAATATAAAATATATTTTGATTTGTTTAACCCTTTTTTGATTAGTACATGATTCCATATGTGTTATTTCATAGTTTTGATGTCTTCACCATTATTCTACAATTTCGAAAATAGTAAAATAAAGAAAAACCCTTGAAAGAGTAGGTGTGTCCAAACTTTTGACCGGTGGTGTATATATATATATATATATATATATATATATATATATATATATATATATATATATTTTTTTTTATATATATATTTTTTTTCATAAGTTACAGTACTTAAAAGGTGGAATGGCCCATAAGTGCAAGTTTGCCGTCTATGACATGTTCAATGGTAATGCATGGCTCTTCATTTGCTTGCTATTAGAGCACCCTGGAGTTACATTTTTTACAGTTTAAGTGAAATGAGGTGCTGGTGATGCTGCATGTATTAGCAGAGCACACATTCATCCAACATGAATACAGGGATCATGCTGTGGAACCATTCGGCATTATATGAAAGTGCTCGCTCGGGAATAATTATAACTGCCATAGTGCAGTATTTCACTGGCTGATCCAGTTAGTGCTACTTCAGAATGTGTGTGAAAGGCGTCCCAGTGAATCCCCTTTATTTATTTAGCATTACCCAGGCAGGGACCGGCTCTTAACTGGCACGCCTGCCTGGCTGTCGCTGTCTACCTCTATTAGCGGGTAGGATTGTGTTTAGGTCAGCATTTGCTTTGATCTTGTTTGAAGGAAAAATGTCTCTTCACTTTGCAGACACTCTATACAGTATCTCTTTAAAACGTGTGCGAAACAGGATGGTTACAGGATGGTTACACAATGGTTACAGGATGGTTACACAATGGTTACAGGATGGTTACACAATGACTACAGGATGGTTACACAATGATTACAGGATGGTTACACAATGGTTACAATGACATAATGCTATTTTCTCATGGAAACCACTGTCAACAAGGGGATTACAATCAGCCCCGTGATAGATAGCAGCACTAACCTGCTTAAACAAGCCTCAATGTCATCTGTAATAGATGTTAGAGTCTGCACAGGTCCGACCACACTCTTGTTAGAACATGTTTCCTTGCTGTCCAGGAGTCCCCCAAATTACCACATGGGTTGGAATCACAGATGGCAGAATATGATGATATTAGCGGAATGTGTTTGTGTTCTGTAAGGGCTGGTGGTCACTTTAATGTAGTCACAGCCTATATGGTCTGGATGTAAAGGCTGGTGGTCACTTTAATGTAGTCACAGCCTATATGGTCTGAATGTAAGGGCTGGTGGTCTGATCACTCACTGTAGGCACTGCCTATATGGTCTGAATGTAAGGGCTGGTGGTCACTTTAATGTAGGCACTGCCTATATGGTCTGAATGTAAGGGATGGTGGTCTGATCACTCACTGTAGGCACAGCCGTAGACCTCCACTCTGAGTCCCACCCAGCCACTGGGGTTCCAGTCCAGCGGGACGAAGCGCAGGAAGCGGCTTCTGATAGAGTGGGACAACTTGTGGTGGACGACACCGTCGGCATTCACATTCCCCACAAACCTCTGCAGACAAACAGAGAAGGAAAACAGGACGGAGAGCAGGGGGAGAGAAGAGGGAGAGAACAGGCAGGGTTTAATAAGACGTAACAAGTTTTTCAGCGTTCATGCAGCGTCACTACATTTACCCTGTTGGGTGAGGTTTATGACCCCCCCATAAATACCTTTCCCCCTTTTCTCTCCACTAGACAGAATGGACTCTTGGAATGCCCTTTGTTAACATAGAGAGAGTATGGTAACATTAACAGTTTTGGGAAAGGTACAATATTTCAGTAATCCAACCAGTTGAAAGTGTCCATTGGTACTTAAAGAATATGATGTCAGATCAGTTGGTGTCTGGGACATTATATCTGATGATAGGACGACATAAATTGTATCATGGAAAGTCTACACATTATAATTATCAGATTCACATGGAATTGTTGTGCAATTTAAATGTTTAAATATGAAACTATTTGTGAAAAGATTAAATGTAATTTTAGCTTCTAAATGAGATAATTTTTTCATAAGTAAACTATGCTCACTCAGTGGCCACGCCCAAGTGAACAGACATTGGTTGAGAACTTTGAAACACGCCCTTCTCTCCCCCAATACAAAAGCCTGTTGTCTCAAGTCAACCTTAGTTCCCGACGATGTGAGGACTGGTGTTCATATGTTTAAAAAGGCTAATTTCAACTACATCCTAACGAAATTAACTTTAGTTCCAGATGATGTGAGGACTGGTGTCCATACGTTTAAAAGGGCTAATTTCAACGTGGAGGTGACGATCACCAAGCTGGAAGGATGAATTTCTACTAGACCAGCCAGAATTCAGCTTGATCTGATTATGAAAGAAGTGATATATCCTAGAAGTCGAGTTATCATCTGCAGCTGTAAACGTACGTAGCCTAGGAAAGGACAGACAATCTCCTAATAAGAACAACAGGGTACAACGTATCCGCCCTACAACACTACGACCAGAAATATTCTTCAAAGGACACGGGCGATCTCTGCTGGGTAAAGCAGTCTTCCATCTTCGACCCATCTATCGAAGCACAGCTCAGTGTAAATATATACCTTGCATTTTCCTTTTCCCGAATTGGCGGTTATTAGAATGCATAAGATTATGTATTTACGATAGCATAGCTTCTCAAGGTCCGATAGAGACCCAATTCCCTTTGTCCCTCAGTCTTCCCGCTCTTTCATTCAAACCCAACCCCCTTTCTTTGTGTAACCAGCCGTCATATTGGTTTCGTCCGCTAGGGACTTTTTCTTTTATGACATGATTAGTAATTGATGTATGATCCATCCTGTGTATATGTAATTCTGTGTGATTATTTAGGTATTTAGTAAATAAATAATTAAGCCAATTTTTGTATTGCTGATTCAACTTGTTAGTCAGGGTTCGTGAAGATAACCAACAATTTTACGACGTTCAGATGAGACTGAATAAGGTGACGATTAATAATTGACTGCTATTGATATAAAAGATCGTCAGATCTTTAAGAGTTTATTCGGAAGACAGCAGCTCTATAAACACACTCCGTGGTGCCCCAGGTTATTAACGAGTTAATTGTTGCATGGTTTAATTCAATCACGTAATCAATCAAACGTTACGTAATCAATTTGATAAAATGCCTGTCACATAATTTAATCAGTCAGAGACACAACAACGGTAAAGGTCACAATTACAGTACACCTACTGTAATATTAATACGGTATCAAAGCAAGTACTGTGTAATACAATACACAATACAATAAACGCTACCGTGATCAGAATGCATGAATGAAATGCATTGAGGAGAGGGGTTTGTATTTCACAGTATTTTACTGTAATTACAAGGGCTTGGTGCAAGCAGATTGGCTGCTAGGTAAAGTGTTTACACATAACAGCATATTAATGAATATTTGGTGTATTATATCACTTGCACTTCTAGAGGCCTTAACAAAGGCTTCCAAACTGGCAGCGACAATAGGGCAAAACAGACCAAAAGGAAATGGCAAAAAGCTCAACCATTTCAGATTTAAGACTTGCTGCCACTCCAATCCATCCACTTTACATTTTAAATTAGTGGGGCACTATAACCACATAGGAGTTCAATTGGTACAGCCTTCTCACTCACGGGTGCAACAAATATAGCCTCTTACAAGGCACGCCTCCAAATATGTTAATGGTTCAGAAACAACAACATCATGAGCCCACTAGTGATCAAAAGTGTTTTGGAACTCCAAAGATACGGTACGATAATGTATTCTGTTGGATTGAATTAAGGTAGCATTCGATTATTTGCAGGATGCTGCAGTAAAAAGTGTCAGAGTATTTTACAGTTGATAATAACCCAAATGACCTTATAATTACATTTTTCAGTAAGTGTACCTTTAAAAATGTATGTTTAATTAAACTGCTCATCAATTTCATCATGTTAATGACATTATCGACTCCACTGTGTATGCCCTAACTGAACATTCGGGAATTCACAAAGCAAACATTGAAAGCAACACAAATGGTCAAAAGTAACAAAAAAACTATTAAGACAGGTCCTTCATTGTTCTCTATCCATTCCATAGATGGTAGTTCTGAACAACAGGTGTTTTGTTACATGGTCACTCCATAGAGACTAAGGACACTAGTGATGGGGGAAGAATCAATACAGTTACATAACGCAGTATATTTTCTGATGATATTATATCGATATTTGATTCCAAGTATTATTTATTTGCTACTGTACGTAGCGTTGGTTAGCGCTAGTCAGCTGTACCTGCGCCAAAACTCTGGGACTTTTCACCCTATAGTTTGTTCTCCATCATTTTGTTTTTTTACCTCTTTTGGTATTTGTTTCATTAATCCTTTGTTGATATAGCCCCAAAATGTTTTGCATGTCAGCTATCAAGATTTTAAGATATATAACTTTCAAAATACAGAAATACAGCCAGTATGATGCATTTTGAATCATATGACGCTGTGTTTTGTTGTTTTGGGATGGAATTTTACTTTAAATAGTGAGCCAAAATATTTTCAGCACATTTATTTCCTTGACTGACGAAAACTCATTTTCTCACACTCTCTCTTCTCTCTCTGCAGAAGACACATCGTGAGCAATATGTGTGGAACATGAAATCGCAATAAAATCGCAGTAACGAATCGCATTACATATTGTATCGGCACATAAGTATCGTGATAATATTGTATGGTGAGGTCCTTGGCAATTTGAAGCCCTTAAGGACACCCCATACAGTGAATTGATAATCACACAGATTCTGTCCTGCACATTGTGATGTACTGTGGCTTCTGTTGTACACTGTTGTTTACTTCATTAAAACACTTTGACAACACAATATGAATAACATGGCCAAAGCTATTTAAATGTTTCATTTGCATGAAGTCATTAGCATTCTGTTTGAATTAGAATGCCCTGGAAACATATACTGTACCCTGCATGGTGCAATTTAGCAATTGTTTCCCCGTTTCTGTTTTCCACAGCAGGTGTCAGCTTTCATCGTATTGGATTTTCGTCCCCCTTTTATTAGGATTTATATAGCAGGGTTTATTTATGAATGTATATTTTTGAAGGCTTTTCACTGACTAATATAAAACGGCAAAACAGTAATTTTATTGCTATCTAATTTATTGATATTAAAAATACCCCTCATGGCCAATAGCGTTTCATTGTCTTCTCATCAACAGTATATACGCTAATGCTTCACTAGAAAGAAGATGATTTAAAATGCAGGTAATAATCAAATGGAAACAATTTATCAGTGTTATCTGCAGTTGTCATTAAATTCTTACATCAATAGGATGGGTGTGCCACACTGATCTGTATTTTTCTCTCTCTAACATTTCTCTCTCTTTTCAAAATGACTTATATTGATTCAACCCATCTGTCAAACCCAAATATACGTGTTGAACCGGGTAAGACCTAGAGTCAGCATCTGAAGACGGCAAGAATCATGGTTCAACTCTATTCAGTTAGAGAAAGTGAGTAGAAATGGAAGAAGTACTGTTTTCTCTTCTATATAATATATTAACAGTTCAAACACATGAAGACCTTTGGAGGTCATATAAATCGCCATGATAAATGACATCTCTTTCTCTCAAATGAGTCATATACAGCAAACCTGAGACCAATTTTTGTGTGTGTTTGGGCCTAAATTGATGAGTGCTTGGTGTATGGTGTAACCTTGGAAACACATGTATAACAAATGATTCAGCAGGGACAGTGACCTCAAGCTTTGCAGCTTGCTTTTTAAAAGCCCCAGCAGTCATCTTGCATCATGTCAGGAAGATTATTCTCCCGTATGAGTGATCTATTTTAAAACACAATGGAAACCAAACCCTGTCTCAGAACAGCCATTGTTATTCCAGATCGGAAAAAATGGCGACAGCGCATCCATCCAATTACTGTGCAGATGTGAACCTGAGTATCTGGAACCCTGAAGGGAGCAGAAGACCTCCCATTGGACCACAGAGCTTTATGTATAGTCACTGTCTACATAAACAGCTCCTAACCCCACAGTGACTTCATTAATTCTATTCCTGTATCCATCCTGAACCGACGGCTTCCCTCCCTGTTCATTAGGACTCTTTACTCTTCCTCTCTCATGACGAGGTCCCAAATGTCACGAACATCAGCTGAACACACACAAGCCCCTGGGTACACCGATTCATGCCCCTGCTCTATGCTATGCTGCTACTGCTAAGATATATTCTCTGTATATGAGAATTCAAGATAACAAATTATTAGACTATACACTGAGTATATAAAACATTAAGAACACCAGCTGTTTTCATGACATAGACTGAACAGGTGAATCGAGGTGAAAGTTATGATCCCTTGTTGATGTTACTTGTTAAATCTCAATCAGTGTAGATGAAGGGGAGGAGACATGTTAAAGAAGGATGTTTAATCCTTGAGAGAATTGAGACGGATTGTGTATGTGTGCCATCCAGAGGGTGAATGAGCAAGATGAAATATTTAAGTGCCTTTGTTGAACGGGGTATGGTTGTAGGTGCCAGGCGTACCGGTTTGAGTGTATCAAGAACTACGCTGAATGGTACCCCACCCAAAGGAATTCCAGACAACTTGACACAACTGTGGGAAGTATTGGAGTCAACATGGGCCATCATCCATGTAAAACACTTTATACACCCTTGCAAAAATATGACTTAGCTACGTGTCAAGCACAAAGAGCACCTGAGGGCCATGGTTGCTGGGCTTACAGGGGAGGCTAAGACAGCTAAGCTCTTCAAGGGGGCCTACACCAAGCACTTCGTTATTCCACTGCATTGGATGCTCCTCTACACATCCACATTGGTAAACATCACAGACAATCTATTATTTACTCTGTTCAATGAGGGAGAAAACACAGAATAGCATCTGGGATGGAGAACTTTGACAAAATATGATTTCCATCATTCATCACAATACAAAACAATGTCCATCATGAAGATACAAATATGACAAAGGCAGACTTGTAAATACTGTATATTCTCTGATATGGGAGAAATACGAGCTAATAATCACAGACGCTGTGATTTGATGCGCTTGTTGCATACTTTGTTTACGTACTGTAAATAAATGTTTTCTGTTTGATTTACTTGAAAGGATGCTGGTATGTCTCCCATATTGATGTGTACAGAAGTAAGCTCCGGCTCTTCTCAGAACTGCCTTTGACACAATATTTATACAACAACGGAGACAATAAATTAAACACATTGATGCAGTAACCAAACATATGCACTACTACTATAACATAAGTAAAGCATCTTTCTTAGGATCACAAGAAGAACCTGATGAAGCCCATGCCTGGAACAAGAGGAATGGATGAAGCCCATGTCTGGAACAAAAGGAACGGATTAAGCCAAAATCTGGAACAAGAGGAACGGATGAAGCCCATGTCTAGAACAAAAGGAACGGATGAAGCCCATATCTGGAACAAGAGGAACGGATGAAGCCCATGTCTGGAACAAGAGGAACAGATGAAGCCCATATCTGGAACAAGAGGAACGGATGAAGCCCATATCTGGAACAAGAGGAACGGATGAAGCCCATATCATAACTGCCCGTTCCATGATCTCGCCATCACGGTTGACAACTCCCTTGTGTCCTCCTCCCAGAGTGCTAAGAACCTTGGCGTGATCCTGGACAACACCCTGTCGTTCTCCACTAACATCAAGGCGGTGACCCGATCCTGTAGGTTCATGCTCTACAACATTCGCAGAGTACGACCCTGCCTCACACAGGAAGCGGCGCAGGTCCTAATCCAGGCACTTGTCATCTCCCGTCTGGATTACTGCAACTCGCTGTTGGCTGGGCTCCCTGCCTGTGCCATTAACCTGTTAGGGCTAGGGGGCAGTATTTGCACGGCTGGATAAAAAAAATGTACCCGATTTAATCTGGTTACTAATCCTACCCAGTAACTACAATATGCATATACTTATTATATATGGATAGAAAACACTCTAAAGTTTCTAAAACTGTTTGAATGGTGTCTGTGAGTATAACAGAACTCATTTGGCAGGCAAAACCCTGAGACATTTTCTGACAGGAAGTGGATACCTGATGTGTTGTATTACCTTTAAACCTATGCCATTGAAAAACACAGGGGCTGAGGAATATTTTGGCACTTCCTATTGCTTCCACTAGATGTCACCAGCCTTTACAAAGTGTTTTGAGTCTTCTGGAGGGAGATCTGACCGAACAAGAGCCATGGAACGATGATGGCCCATTAGACACCTGGCGCGCGAGTTCATGTTGGGTACCCTCGTTCCAATACGTTATAAAAGAGAATGCATTCGTCCACCTTGAATATTATTCATGTTCTGGTTAAAAAAGGCCCTAATGATTTATGCTATACAACGTTTGACATGTTTGAACGAACGGAAATATATTTTTTCCCCTCGTTCATGACGAGAAGTCCGGCTGGCTTAGATCATGTGCTAACAAGACGGAGATTTTTGGACATAAATGATGAGCTTTTTTGAACAAAACTACATTCGTTATGGACCTGTGATACCTGGAAGTGACATCTGATGAAGAGAATCAAAGGTAATGGATTATTTACATAGTATTTTCGATTTTAGATCTCCCCAACATGACGTCTAGTCTGTATCGCAACGCGTATTTTTCTGGGCGCAGTGCTCAGATTATTGCAAAGTGTGATTTCCCAGTAAGGTTATTTTTAAATCTGGCAAGTGGATTGCGTTCAAGAGATGTAAATCTATAATTCTTTAAATGACAATATAATATTTTACCAATGTTTTCTAATTTTAATTATTTAATTTGTGGTTCTGACTTGACTGCCGGTTATTGGAGGGAAACGATTTCCTCAACATCAATGCCATAGTAAAACGCTGTTTTTGGATATAAATATGAACTTGATAGAACTAAAAATGCATGCATTGTCTAACATAATGTCCTAGGAGTGTCATCTGATGGAGATTGTAAAAGGTTAGTGCATCATTTTAGCTGGTTTTATGGTTTTGGTGACCGTGTCTTTGAATTGACAAAACATTACACACAACTCTTGTAAATGTACTGTCCTAACATACTCTAAATTTATGCTTTCGCCGTAAAACCTTTTTGAAATCGTAAAACGTGGTTAGATTAAGGAGATGTTTATCTTTCAAAGGGTGTAAAATAGTTGTATGTTTGAAAAATTTGAATTTTGACATTTATTTGGATTCAAATTTGCCGCTCTTGAAATGCACCTGCTGTTGATGGAGTGCACCACGGGTGGGACGCTTGCGTTCCACCTAGCCCATAGAGGTTAAACCCCTACAACTCATCCAGAACGCCGCAGCCCGTCTGGTGTTCAACCTTCCCAAGTTCTCTCACGTCACCCCGCTCCTCCGCTCTCTCCACTGGCTTCCAGTTGAAGCTCGCATCCGCTACAAGACCATGGTGATTGCCTACGGAGCTGTGAAGGGATCGGCACCTCCATACCTTCAGGCTCTGATCAGGCCCTACACCCAAACGAGGGCACTGCGTTCATCCACCTCTGGCCTGCTGGCCCCCCTACCTCTGAGGAAGCACAGTTCCTGCTCAGCCCAGTCAAAACTGTTCGCTGCTCTGGCACCCCAATGGTGGAACAAGCTCCCTCACGACACCAGGACAGCGGAGTCAATCACCACCTTCCGGAGACACCTGAAACCCCACCTCTTTAAGGAATACCTAGGATAGGATAAAGTAATCCTTCTAACCCCCCCCCCCCCCTTAACCTCTTGGGGCTAGGTGGGACGCTAGCGTGCCACCCGTGGTGCACTCCATCAACAGCAGGTGCATTTCAAGAGCGGCAAATTTGAATCCAAATAAATGTCAAAATTCAAATTTTTCAAATATACAACTATTTTACACCATTTGAAAGATAAACATCTCCTTAATCTAACCACGTTTTACGATTTCAAAAAGGTTTTACGGCGAAAGCATAAATTTAGAGTATGTTAGGACAGTACATTTACAAGAGTTGTGTGTAATGTTTTGTCAAGTCAAAGACAGGGTCACCAAAACCATAAAACCAGCTAAAATGATGCACTAACCTTTTACAATCTCCATCAGATGACACTCCTAGGACATTATGTTAGACAATGCATGCATTTTTAGTTCTATCAAGTTCATATTTATATCCAAAAACAGCGTTTTACTATGGCATTGATGTTGAGGAAATCGTTTCCCTCCAATAACCGGCAGTCAAGTCAGCGTAACAAATTAAATAATTAAAATTAGAAAACATTGGTAAAATATTATATTGTCATTTAAAGAATTATAGATTTACATCTCTTGAACGCAATCAACTTGCCAGATTTAAAAATAACCTTACTGGGAAATCACACTTTGCAATAATCTGAGCACTGCGCCCAGAAAAATACGCGTTGCGATACAGACTAGACGTCATGTTGGGGAGATCTAAAATCGAAAATACTATGTAAATAATCCATTACCTTTGATTCTCTTCATCAGATGTCACTTCCAGGTATCACAGGTCCATAACGAATGTAGTTTTGTTCAAAAAAGCTCATCATTTATGTCCAAAAATCTCCGTCTCGTTAGCACATGATGTAAGCCAGCCGGACTTCTCGTCATGAACGAGGGGAAAAAATATATTTCCGTTCGTTCAAACATGTCAAACGTTGTATAGCATAAATCATTAGGGCCTTTTTTAACCAGAACATGAATAATATTCAAGGTGGACGAATGCATACTCTTTTATAACATATTGGAACGAGGGTACCCAACATGAACTAGCGCGCCAGGTGTCTAATGGGACATCAACGTTCCATGGCTCTTGTTCGGTCAGATCTCCCTCCAGAAGACTCAAAACACTTTGTAAAGGCTGGTGACATCTAGTGGAAGCAATAGGAAGTGCCAAAATATTCCTAAACCCCTGTGTTTTTCAATGGGATAGGTTTAAAGTCAATACAACACATCAGGTATCCACTTCCTGTCAGAAAATGTCTCAGGGTTTTGCCTGCCAAATGAGTTCTGTTATACTCACAGACACCATTCAAACAGTTTTGGAAACTTTAGAGTGTTTTCTATCCATATATAATAAGTATATGCATATTCTAGTTACTGGGTAGGATTAGTAACCAGATTAAATCGGGTACATTTTTTTTATCCAGACGTGCAAATGCTGCCCCCTAGACCCAACAGGTTAAAATATTTAGATGCACTATTGTAAAGTGGTTGTTCCACTGGATATCATAAGGTGAATGCACCAATTTGTAAGTCGCTCTGGATAAGAGCGTCTGCTAAATGACTTAAATGTAATGTAAATGTAATATCTGGAACAAGATGAACGGATGAAGCCCATATCTGGAACAAGAGGAACGGATGAAGCCCATATCTGGAACAAGAGGAACGGATGAAGCCCATGTCTGGAACAAGAGGAACGGATGAAGCCCATATCTGGAACAAGAGGAACGGATGAAGCCCATGTCTGGAACAAGAGGAGTGGATGAAGCCCATGTCTGGAACAAGAGGAGCGGATGAAGCCCATGTCTGGAACAAGAGGAACGGATGAAGCCCATGTCTGGAACAAGAGGAACGGATGAAGCCCATGTCTGGAACAAGAGGAACGGATGAAGCCCATGTCTGGAACAAGAGGAACGGATGACGCCCATGTCTGGAACAAGAGGAGCGGATGAAGCCCATGTCTGGAACAAGAGGAACGGATGAAGCCCATGTCTGGAACAAGAGGAACGGATGAAGCCCATGTCTGGAACAAGAGGAACGGATGACACCCATGTCTGGAACAAGAGGAGCGGATGAAGCCCATGTCTGGAACAAGAGGAACGGATGAAGCCCATGTCTGGAACAAGAGGAACGGATGACGCCCATGTCAGGAACAAGAGGAACAGATGAAGCCCATATCTGGAACAAGAGGAACAGATTAAGCCCATATCTGGAACAAGAGGAACAGATGAAGCCCATATCTGGAACAAGAGGAACGGATGAAGCCCATATCTGGAACAAGAGTAACGGATGATGCCCATGTCTGGAACAAGAGGAGCGGATGAAGCCCATGTCTGGAACAAGAGGAACGGATGAAGCCCATGTCTGGAACAAGAGGAACGGATGAAGCCCATGTCTGGAACAAGAGGAACAGATGAAGCCCATATCTGGAACAAGAGTAACGGATGATGCCCATGTCTGGAACAAGAGGAGCGGATGAAGCCCATGTCTGGAACAAGAGGAATGGATGAAGCCCATGTCTGGAAAAAGTGGGATAGATGAAGCCCATGTCTGGAACAAGACATGGAATACCCTATGAAGGAATAACATTTCCTGTTGTCATAATTTGAAAACTAGTAAGGTTACAAATATATATTATTTCGGGGAGTTACTTGCTCAGGCAGTAGGAAGCGCTCTCATCCATTTATCCATTTATATGCAGATGATACATTTTGTGTTAAACGCTCTACAACAAAGCTTTCTTAGTGTACAACAAGCTTTGTCTGCCCTTAACCTTGTTCTGAACACCTCCAAAACAAAGGTAATGTGGTTGGATAAGAAGAATGCACCCCTCCCCACAGGTGTGATTACTACCTCTGAGGGTTTAGAGCTTGAGGTAGTCACCTCATACAAGTACTTGGGAGTATGGCTAGACTGTACACTGTCCATCTCTCAGCACATATCTAAGCTGCAGGCTAAAGTTAAATCTAGACTTGGTTTCCTCTATCGTAATCGCTCCTCTTTCCCCCCAGCTGCCAAACTAACCCTGACTCAGATGACCATCCTACCCCTGCTAAATTATGGAGATGTAATATATTGATCAGCAGGTAAGGGTGCTCTCAAGCGGCTAGATGTTCTTTACCATTCGGCCATCAGATTTGCCACCAATGCTCCTTATAGGACACATCACTGCACTCTATACTCCTCTGTAAACAGGTCATCTCTGTATATCCGACGCAAGACCCACTGGTTGTTGTTATTTATAAAACCCTCTTAGGCCTCACTCCCCCCTATCTGAGATATCTACTGCAGCCCTCATCCTCCACATACAATACCCGTTCTGCCAGTCACATTCTGTTAAAGGTCCCCAAAGCACACACATCCCTGGATCGTCGTCTTTTCAGTTCACTGCAGCTAGCGACTGGAACGATCTGCAACAAACACTCAAACTGGACAGTTTTATCTCAATCTCTTCATTCAAAGACTCAATCATGGACACTCTTACTGACAGTTGTGGCTGCTTTGCGTCATGTATTGTTGTCTCTACCTTCTTGCCCTTTATGCTGTTGTCTGTGCCCAACAATGTTTGTACCCTGTTTTGTGCTGCTACCATGTTGTGCTTCTGCCATGTTGTGTTGCTAACATGTTGATGTCATGTTGTGTTGCTACCATGCTGTGTTGTCATGTGTTGCTGCCATGCTATGTTGTCGTCTTAGGTCTCTCTTTATGTAGTGTTGTATTGCCCCTTTTTTCTTGATGTGTGTTTTGTCCTATATTTGTATTTAATGTATTTTTATTTTTAATCCCAGCCCCCATCACTGCAGGAGGCCTTTTGCCTTTTGGTTGGCCGTCATTGTATATAAGAATTTGTTCTTAACTGACTTGCCTAGTTAAATAAATGTTAAAATAAAATAATACAACATTTAAACTTGTACCGTAGTCATTGCTAATTCTCCTGCTGAAAAATGTGCATCAGGGACAGACTAATTCCTGTTTGGGGACAGCTAGTGGGCCAGTAGGCAACCGAAATGGTGACCTTATCATAATTTGAAAACTAGTAGGTTACAAATACATATTATTCCGGGGAGTTACCTGTACTATAGTCATTTCAAGTAACTAGCTGCAGGCTGAAAGAAACATTCAATCATATAGTTTGCATAGAAACCCAAATGCAACCATGTGGATAGATAGGTGTGTGTGTGTCATGTATGCTAGAATGGAGGTTTTAAAACGACAGCTGCATATGCATATTAGCCAACACATATGGCATAGCTACACATATAGCATACTTTGCAATCCAATATTCTCTAAAAGCAGTTGTACAATGCAATAAGATTTGGATTTCTAAACCAGACGAGTTCTCAAAAAACAGATGCCCAATACCATAGTGGGCATGCATAATGTTGGATGTATTGGACTATAAAGTATGGAGAATGACAAAGAACCTGTAAGATTATACAAAAATCAATTGGGAAATTAGTGTTTGAGTTTAAAATACCAAATATTCAGTGAATGTGAGTATATTTAAGTGGTTTAAATGATTAACTTTCCTACTAACCTTCTAAAAGTTGACGGAGACAAAATCTTCCCAATTCATTCATTATTCTACTAACTGTCACGACTTCCGCCGAAGTCGGCTCCTCTCCTTGTTCGGGCGGCGTTCGGCGATCGATGTCACCAGCTTTCTAGCCATCGCCGCTCCATTTTTCATATATCCATTTGTCTGGTTTTCATTTCCCCAATTTAGCTACTTGTATTTAACCCTCTGTTTCCCATCATGTTTTGTGTGTAATTGTTTCGTGTTATGTGGTGTTAATTTACACGCTTTACTTTTATGTTCCGTTTTTTTTATAAAAGTGTGCCTGTTCATTATACTCTGCTCTCCTGCACCTAACACCTTCAATGGAGTCAGCAGGAGCAGGTACCCCGGTTAGAGGAGTCGAGGAGCGCGTGTCCAGGAACATTAGGCCATGTTACAGCATCTTGGTGCCATGATGGATCACGTTGTCCAGACCATGGACCACTGGGAGAGACAGGAAGTCTCTTCCCAGGAAGTATGATGGAACGGCAGCACAGTGCCAGGAATTCTTGTTACAACTGGACCTCTACCTGGCCACTGTGCACCCAGCTCCCTCCGGAGGGGAGAGAGTGACCGCCCTCGTCTCCTGCCTGACAGGAGGAGCGCTGGAGTGGGCAAACGCCGTGTGGAGAGAAGGAGACACGGTGCCAGACCACTTCGAGGATTTCACCCGCCGCTTCAGGGCTGTCTTCGACCACCTGAGGGCAGAGCGGCGGGGGAGAGGCTCTTCCATGTGAGACAGGGGACGAGGAGCGCCCAGGACTTCACCCTGGGATTACGGACCTTGGCCGCCGGAGCGGGCTGGAACAACAGGGCCCTCATCGACCACTATCGATGCAGCCTACGAGAGGACGTCCGACGTGAGCTGGCCTGCAGGGATGCCACCATTTCCTTCAACCGACTGGTGGATTTGTCCATCCGGTTGGATAACCTGCTGGTCACCCGCGGACTTCCAGAGGGGGCTCTGTCGGTTCCTTTGTCCAGCACCCCCGCTCCGGTGCCCATGGAGTTAGGAGGGGCTGCTCATAGGGAGACTGGAGGAGGCGCCTTCACGTGCGCCATCTGTGGCCGCAGAGGACAGACTGCCGGTCGGTGCCGTGTTGGTTCCTCTGGGAGTCAAGGCAACAGGCAGGGCACTCTGGCATCACCCCAGGTGAGTTTGCACCACACTCATCCAGAGTCCTCTGTTGATCAACTGTTTGTTTCCCTGTGTTTTCCCCACATTCCCAGCATAAGACGCTCGTCAATTCAGGCGCAGCTGGGAATTTTATCGACAGAGCGTTAGCCATTAGGTTAGGGATCCCTATTTTTCCTATAGTTAGACCCTTCCCGGTGCACGCTCTAGATAGTCGACCATTAGGGTCCGGGCTAATCAAGGAGGCCACCATCTCCTTGGCCATGGTTATGCAGGGATTCATGAGGAATCAATCAGTCTCTTTCTCATTGACTCTCCTGCGTTTCCTGTGGTACTATGGCTTCCTTGGTTGGCTCTGCATAACCCCACTATTTCCTGGCAAAAGAGGGCTCTCACGGGTGGTCGCGAGAGTGATCAGGGAGGTGTGTAGGGGTTTCCGTTGGTGCTACCACGGTGGAAAGTCCAGACCAGGTCTCCATCGTGCATATCCCTCCCAGAATATGCCGATTTGGCTCTCGCCTTCTGTAAAAAGAGGGCGACTAAATTACCACCTCATCGACGGGGGGATTGTACGATAAATCTCCTGGCAGACGCTGCGCTTCCCAGGAGTCACGTGTATCCCCTGTCGCAAGCGGAGACGGTGGCTATGGATACATATGTCTCTGAATCCCTGCGTCAGGGGTACATTCGGCCCTCTACTTCACCCGCCTCCACGAGTTTCTTTTTTGTGAAGAAGGATGGAGGTTGACGCCCGTGCATTGACTATAGAGGTCTCAATCAAATCACGGTGAAGTACAGTTACCCGCTACCTCTTATCGCCACGGCGATTGAGTCAATGCATGGGGCGCGCTTCTTCCCGAAACTGGATCTCAGGAGTGCGTATAACCTGGTGCGTATCCGGGAGGGAGACAAGTGGAAGACACCGTTCAGTACCACCACAGGGCATTATGAGTACCTCGTACGGGTTGATGAATCCTCCATCAGTTTTTCAATCCTTTGTAGACAAGATTTTCAGGGACCTGCACAGGCAGGGTGTAGTGGTGTATAGCGATGACATTGTGATTTACTCCGCTACACGCGCCGAGCATGCGTCCTTGGTGCGCAAGGTACTTGGACGACTGTTGAAGCATGACCTGTACATCAAGGCTGAGAAATGGCTGTTCTTTCAGCAGGTCGTCTTTTTCCTAGGGTATCGCATTTCCACATCAGGGGTGGGAATGGAAAGTGACCGCATTGCAGCCGTGCGTAATTGGCCGACTCCCACCACAGTAAAGGAGGTGCAGCGATTTTTAGGGTTTGCCAATTACTACCAGATATTTATCCAGGGTTTTGGCCAGGTTGCTGCGCCCATTACCTCACTGCTGAAGGGGGGTCCTGTAAGGTTGCGGTGGTCGGCTGAGTCGGACAGGGCTTTTGGGCAACTAAGAGCTTTGTTTACTTCGGCTCCAGTGTTGGCTCATCCGGATCCCTCTTTGGCATTCATAGTGGAGGTGGACGCATCCGAGGCTGGGATAGGAGTCGTGCTCTCTCAGCGCTCGGGCACGCCACCGAAACTCCGCCCCTGTGCTTTCTTCTCGAAAAAGCTCAGCCCAGCAGAGCGTAACTATGATGTGGGGGACCGGGAGTTGTTGGCTGTGGTTAAAGCGTTGAAAGCATGGAGACATTGGCTTGAGGGGGCAAAACACCCTTTTCTCATCTGGACTTACCACCGCAACCTGGAGTACATCTTCACTCCTGACGTAGATAGGCGATATCCTAAGAAAGAGACGGACTGTTTAAAGAACAAGCATTTCTCAGCCTTGACATACAGGTCATGCTCCAACAGGCGACCAAGCACTTTGCACACCAGGGACACATGCTCGGCGCGTGTAGCGGAGTAAATCAGAATGTCATCGATATACACCACTACACCCTGCCCGTGGAGGTCCCTGAAAATCTCATCGACAAAAGATTGGAAGACTGATGGAGCATTTTTTAACTCATACGGCATGACAAGGTACTCATAATGCCCTGAGGTGGTACTAAATGCTGTCTTCCACTCGTCTCCATCTCGGATACGCACCAGGTTATACGCACTCCTGAGATCCAGTTTTGTGAAGAAGCGCGCGCCGTGCATTAACCTCTTGGGGCTAGGTGGGACGCTAGCGTGCCACCCGTGGTGCACTCCATCAACAGCAGGTGCATTTCAAGAGCGGCAAATTTGAATCCAAATAAATGTCAAAATTCAAATTTTTCAAAAATACAACTATTTTACACCATTTGAAAGATAAACATCTCCTTAATCTAACCACGTTTTACGATTTCAAAAAGGTTTTACGGCGAAAGCATAAATTTAGAGTATGTTAGGACAGTACATTTACAAGAGTTGTGTGTAATGTTTTGTCAAGTCAAAGACAGGGTCACCAAAACCATAAAACCAGCTAAAATGATGCACTAACCTTTTACAATCTCCATCAGATGACACTCCTAGGACATTATGTTAGACAATGCATGCATTTTTAGTTCTATCAAGTTCATATTTATATCCAAAAACAGCGTTTTACTATGGCATTGATGTTGAGGAAATCGTTTCCCTCCAATAACCGGCAGTCAAGTCAGCGTCACAAATTAAATAATTAAAATTAGAAAACATTGGTAAAATATTATATTGTCATTTAAAGAATTATAGATTTACATCTCTTGAACGCAATCCACTTGCCAGATTGAAAAATAACCTTACTGGGAAATCACACTTTGCAATAATCTGAGCACTGGGCAGTTGTTTTCCATTTTGTGGTTGTTGCCTGACGGAACTGTGTGCTGTCGTTTTTGTTCCTTTGTAAAGTGTTTCATTTTTTTCATTAAATAATAATCATCAGTACTCAACACGCCGCGCCTTGGTCCCCTCTATACGACTGCCGTTACAGATCTACCCACCACGATTGGATCAAGCGGCGTGCCCGGGCAGAGATGGATACCTGGTCTAATGAGGATTGGATCGAAAGGAGAAACTGACTTGGGGCCAGGTAATAGACAGGTATCGTAGCCTACCGGGGAGGAACGAGGGGCAGCCCCAAAACATTTTTTGGTAGTAGTTTGATGGGGCCAGGGTTAAAACCTGAGCCAACTCCCCGTGCTTATTGTGGTGAGCATGTGCCTGCCTCTCGCACTCTCTCTCCAGTGCGCCTCCATAGCCCAGTACTTCCTGTGCCTGCTTCTCGCACTCTCCCTCCAGTGCGTCTCCATAGCCCAGTACGTCCTGTGCCTGCTCCTCGCACTCTCCCTCCAGTGCGCCTCCATAGCCCAGTACGTCCTGTGCCTGCTCCTCGCACTTTCCGTCAAGTGCGCCTCCATAGCCCAGTACGTCCGGTGCCTGCTCTGCGCACCCGGTCCTCAGTGCGTCTCTCCAGTCCGGTGAGACCTGTTCCAGCTCCATGAGAAAAGCCTCCAGTGATAATCTATGGTCCGAAGCCTGTAGAGATGATCCATGGCACGAAGCCTGCAGTGATGATCCATGGCCCGGAGCTTGTAGGGATGTTCCATGGCACGAAGCCTCCTGAGGTAATCCATGGCCCGGAGCCTGTAGAGATAATCCATGGCAAGAAGCCTGTAGGGATTATCCATGGTCCGGAGCCTGTAGGGATAATCCATGGCAAGAAGCCTGTTGGAATAATCCATGGCGTGGAACCTGTAGAGATGATCCATGGCATGGAGCCTGCAGCAACGGTCCCTAGTCCGGAACCTATAATGACGCTTCCCAGTCCGGAGCCTCCGGCGACGCTCCTCAGTCCGGAGCCTCCAGCGACGCTCCTCAGCCCAGAGCCTCCAGCAACGCTCCCCAGTACGGAGCCTCCAGCGACGCTCCTCAGTCCAGAGCCTCCAGCAACGCTCCTCAGTCCGGAGCCTCCAGCGACGCTCCTCAGTCCAGAGCCTCCAGCAACGCTCACCAGTACGGAGCCTACAGCGACGCTCCTCAGTCCAGAGCCTCCAGCAACGCTCACCAGTACGGAGCCTCCAGCGACGCTCCTCAGTCCAGAGCCTCCAGCGACGCTCACCAGTACGGAGTCTCCAGCGACGCTCCCCAGTCCAGAGCCTCCAGCGACAATCCCCAGTCTGGAGCCTCCAGCGACGGTCTGCAGCCCAGAGTCTTCAGCGATGGTCTGCAGCCCAGAGTCTTCAGCGACGGTCAGCAGCCCAGAGTCTTCAGCGGCGGCCTTTAGCCTAGAGTCTTCAGCAGCAGTTGGCGGTACAAAGCTTCCGGCGATGATCCACGGTCTGGTTCCTCCGGACATACAGAAGCGGAGATATCAGAGGGTGGTGGGGGTGCTACGCCCCGAATCAGAGCCGCCGCCAAGTACAGATGCCCACCCGGACCCTCCCCTATAGGTTCAGGTTTGCAGCCGGGAGTCCACACCTTTGGGGGGGGGTACTGTCATGCTCTGACCTATGAGAGCTGTTTTTTCTCTGTGTAGTTAGGTCAGGGTGTGATATGGGTGGGCAGTCTATGTTTGTTGTTTCTATGTTTAGCTCTAGTCTTTCTATTTCTATGTTGAGTTTTGGGATGATCTCCAATTAGAGGCAGCTGGTTCGTGTTGTCTCTAATTGGAGATCATATTTAAGTTGGGGTTTTTCTATGGTGTTTTGTGGGTAGTTGTTTTATGTTTTGTGGTTGTTGCCTGACGGAACTGTTTGCTGTCGTTTTTGTTCCTTTGTAAAGTGTTACATTTTTTCATTAAATAATAATCATGAGCACTCAACAAGCCGCGCCTTGGTCCCCTCTATATGACTGCCGTTACACACACACACACACACACACACACACACACACACACACACACACACACACACACACACACACACACACACACACACACACACACACACACACACACACACACACACACACACACACACACACACACACAATAACATATGCACTACACATACGCATGGATTTAGAACTGTAGATATGTGGTAGTGGTGGAGTAGGGGCCTGAGGGCACACAGTGTGTTGTGAATGTATTTAATGTTTTAAAATTGTGTAAACTGCCTTAAAACCTGTTAGGGCTAGGGGGCAGTATTGACACGGCTGGATAAAAAACGTACCCGATTTAATCTGGTTACTACTCCTGCCCAGTAACTAGAATATGCATATAATTATTAGCTTTGGATAGAAAACACTCCAAAGTTTCTAAAACTGTTTGAATGGTGTCTGTGAGTATAACAGAACTCAAATGGCAGGTCAAAACCTGAGAGATTCCTTTACAGGAAGTGGCCTGTCTGACCATTTATTGTCTTTCTTTGACATCTCATTCAATTACAAAGGATCTCTGCGGTAACGTGACACTTCCCACGGCTCCAATAGGCTCTCAGAGCCCGGGAAAAACCTGAATGTCGTCATTCCAGCCCCAGGCTGCACTGGCCGCCCCCGTCTTTGTGTTTTTTTTCCTCCGTTTGCCAAAAAGGAGATTCCCGGTCGGAATATTATCGCTTTTTTACGAGATAAATTGCATAAAAATTGATTTTAAACAGCGGTTGACATGCTTCGAGGTACGGAATTGGAATATTTAGACATTTTTTGTCACGAATTGCGCCATGCGCACGACCCTGATTTACCATTTCGGATAGTGTCTGAACAAAACGCCGCTATTCGGATATAACGATGGATTATTTTGGACCAAACCAACATTTGTTAATGAAGTAGCAGTCCTGGGAGTGCATTCTGACGAAGACAACAAAAGGTAATCAAACTTTTATAATAGTAAATCTGATTTTGGTGAAGGCTAAACTTGCCGGGTGTCTAAATAGCTAGCCCGTGATGGCTGGGCTATGTACTTAGAATATTGCAAAATGTGCTTTCACCAAAAAGCTATTTTAAAATCGGACATATTGAGTGCATAGAGGAGTTCTGTATCTATAATTCTTAAAATAATTGTTATGCTTTTTGTGAACGTTTATCGTGAGTAATTTAGTAAATTGTTAGTAAATTCCCCGGAAGTTTGCGGGGGGTATGCTAGTTCTGAACGTCACATGCTAATGTAAAAAGCTGTTTTTTGATATAAATATGAACTTGATTGAACAAAACATGCATGCATTGTATAACATAATGTCCTAGGGTTGTCATCTGATGAAGATCATCAAAGGTTAGTGCTGCATTTAGCTGTGGTTTTGGTTTTTGTGACATTATATGCTAGCTTGAAAAATGGGTGGTCTGATTATTTCTGGCTGGGTACTCTGCTGACATAATCTAATGTTTTGCTTTCGCTGTAAAGCCTTTTTGAAATCGGACAGTGTGGTTAGATTAACGAGAGTCTTGTCTTTAAAATGCTGTAAAATAGTCATTAATGAATTCGCGCCACGCCCATCATTGGATATTGGAGCAGGTGTTCCGCTAGCGGAACGTCTAGATGTAAGAGGTTAATTGAGCACTTCCTATGGCTTCCACTAGATGTCCCCAGTCTTTACAAAGTGGTTTGAGTCTTCTACTGTGAAAACTGACTGAATGAGAGGCTGTTGATCTTGGTCACATGGGGAGGGCCATCACCAGTGTGACGCGGGCGCCCCTGGCTACCCTCCCCTTTCGAAACGTTTTGAAAGACAATGCAACCGTCCCCCTTGAATATTATTGAAGCTCTGGTTGAAAAAGGCCCTAAAGATTTATGTTATACAACGTTTGACATGTTTGAACGAACTTAAATAAAAAAAAAATGCATTTTGGTGAGAGAGAAGTCCCACGCACGACGGTACATTTGGAGCAGCCTTCAGAACGCGCTAACAACAAGAAGCTATTGGGACATAAATTATTAACTTTTTCGAACGAAAATACATTTATAGTGGACCTGGGATTCCTGGAAGTGCCTTCTGATGAAGATAATCAAAGGTAAGGGATTATTTACAATAGTATACAAGAGTAGATTTGATATTCGATTGTTCCAAGATGGCGCTGACCTGTAACAGTAGCCTATTTTTCTGAGTATCGCATCCCCTTTTATCGCAAAGTGTGATTACCCAGTAAAGTTATTTTTAAATCTGGCATTGCGGGTGCTTTCACGAGATGTTAATCTATAATTCTTAGAATGACAATATTACATTTTAAAAATGTTTTCGAATAGTAATTTAGTAAATTGTAGCGCTGTTTCACCGGATGCATTTGAGGGAAAATACTTTCTCAACGTCACGCGCCGATGTAAAATGCTGTTTTTATATATAAATATGAACTTTATCGAACAAAAGGATGCATGTATTGTGTAACATGATGTCCTAGGAGTGTCATCTGATGAAGATTGTCAAAGGTTAGTGCTGCATTTAGCTGTTTTTTGGTTATTTGTGATGCATGTGGTTGGTCGGGAAAATGGCTATGTGAATACTTTGACGATATACTCCTCTAACATTATCTAATGTTTTGCTTTTGCTGTAAAGCCTTTTTGAAATCGGACAACGTGGTTCGATTCAGGAGAGGTGTATCTATAAAACGATATAAAATAGTCCTATATTTGAAAAAAATGTAAAATAAAAAAATTATATTGTTCAGTTATGAACACGGAGAAATGATTTTACGCTGGATGTTGATCCCCCATGTGGGACGGAGAACATCAAGAGGTTTTAAATTCACCCTAAAGGTGTTTTGATATATCCCCAACCTGCAGTTTGTGATAAACACTGCATTCAACCCTGTGTAAATCAGTCAGTTCTTAACGTAAAGACTTTAAACTCAGGATTCTGTAAAAGCCTACCCCAATGAAGATATGTGTTTACTTTTAGCTTCCTGTGCCAACCGGAAGTGCCTTCAATTGGGGTTATAGGGGCTGTTTCAAAGGGTAAAAAAAGTCAGATCTTTCCAAAACTTCAAATGTGTGATTAGGCTATCCTCATGAACTGTAAATCAGTTATTTATCCCATCATATTTCCAAGAAAAACTCACACACATACACACGCACACACACAACAAGAATGGAGTGACACAGTGTGGGGCTTAGAGACACACAGAGCCTGCAATAGTTACCTTTGTTTGAACTATCAAAGAACCATCAGACCTAGAGCTCTGAAACTTTAGAAACCTGTTTTAGACCTCAAGTCGATAGTGCACGGTGAGATATGTTGCTCTAGAAGGTTCTCAGACCGAGAAACAGCCTCGTACATTTGCAATAACTTCAATTAATTTTGACCATCATGAAAATGACGACATTTAGAAAAGTCCCAGAGTCGCAAGACTAGGTGCATTGAAACCGCCTCGGCCCATAGAGACGGACCCCAACGTTTCTGTCCGATAGCTCATTCAAGGACCCCGTAGCAACGGCCGGATAATGTGGATCTTCAGCACCAATTAAGGTCGCTACTCGGGCTCCAAATGACCTATCAAGCCGAAACTTGGGATACGGGGTTGACTTAGCTAGGCCTACACATAATGTCAGAACTGGACCCACAGCTAGAACATAACTACGTGTTTGATGTTTTTATTATGGTTTAAACTGAAGGCGCTGTGAATTTTGGGCCTACTCTGAAATATGTGATAGTTGACTTCTAAACGAGTTGGAAAAAGTGGGTGTGGTGTCAGTTTGTATCGGTTTGGTGTCAGAATGATATCTAATTGACTGATGGATGGTGACTTGCTGGCTGACTTTTGTCCATTTGCAATATGTTAAACAGTGATAGACCATCACCAAATTGACATTCTGAAATCAACACCAACGAGCGATGGAGAGGAACCACTATCACTGCCCGGCCATCCCGAGTTCATCGGGCCAGTCAGTTTTGCATTTCTGCAGTATTTTTTAGCATGTCAAATTCGTGATGGTAAATGCCCATTGAAACATATTGCAAATGGACAGCCTGGCGCCTGGTGATTGGAACGGGTTACCAGGAGCACATTTTTAAAATGTTTTTTTGAATGCCTTTAGGGGGTGCAAGGGGTCCACGGTTGGGTAGGGAGCACCCCCCCACCCGTGCCCATCCAATAGGGGGTGCTCCTGGTCATTTTGGAGGTTTTTCAAAAAATCGTTAAAAAACAACAGAGTCCCACTACTCTCATGTCACCATCGAGCGATGGAGAGGAACCACTATCACTGCCCGGCCATCCCGAGTTCATCGGGCCAGTCAATTTTGCATTTCTGCAGTATTTTTGAGCATGTCAAATTCGTGAATGTAAATGCCCATTGAAACATATTGCAAATGGACAGCCGTGGGCCTGGTGATTGGAATGGGTTACCAGGAGTTTTAACCTGTTATGGATAGGGGGCAGTATTTTCACGGCCGGATAAAAAACATATCCGATTTAATCTGTTTATTACTCCTGCCCAGAAACTAGAATATGCATATAATTGTTTGATTTGGATAGAAAACACCCTAAAGTTTCATTGTAAAGCTTTTTTGAAATCGGACAGTGTGGTTAGATAAAGGAGAGTCTTGTCTTTAAAATGGTGTAAAATAGTCATATGTTTGAAAAATGGACGTTTTCGGATTTTCGAGGAGTTTGTAATTCGCACCACGCCCTATCATTGGATATTGGAGCGGTGTTCCGCTAGCGGAACATCTAGATGTAAGAGGTTAATGCCTTTAGGGGGGTGCAAGGGGTCTTATTGCAAATGGACAAAACATATGATTATGGACAAGTTAAAAAAAATACGACAATAAAATATGACAAAAGAATGTTCATACAGTTCTTATACATGTATAATTCACAAATAAAATCGAAAGAATTTAGAAAAACAGTCCAGAAAGAACTTTTTTAACCCTTTACGGCTAGGAGTTCCGCTGGCGGAACGTTTCGACAACATCTAGTGAAATGGCAGAGCGCGAAATTCAAATAAAATTTAAAAAAATATTTAACTTTCATACATTCACAAGTCCAACACACCAAATTAAACCTTAACTTCTTGTTAACCTCTTACATCTAGATGTTCCGCTAGCGGAACACCGCTCCAATATCCAATGATATGGCGTGGCGCGAATTACAAACTCCTCAAAAATCCCAAAACTTCAATTTTTCAAACATATGACTATTTTACACCATTTTAAAGACAAGACTCTGCTTTATCTAACCACATTGTCCGATTTCAAAAAGGCTTTACAACGAAAGCAAAACATTAGATTATGTCAGGAGAGTACCCAGCCAGAAATAATCACACACCCATTTTTCAAGCTAGCATATAATGTCACAAAAACCAAAACCACAGCTAAATGCAGCACTAACCTTTGATGATCTTCATCAGATGACACTCCTAGGACATTATGTTATACAATACATGCATGTTTTGTTCAATCAAGTTCATATTTATATCAAAAACCAGCTTTTTACATTAGCATGTGACGTTCAGAACTAGCATACCGACCGAACACTTCCGGTGAATTTACTAAATTACTCACGATAAACGTTCACAAAAAACATAACAATTATTTAAAGAATTATAGATACAGAACTCCTTTATGCAATCGCTATGTCCAATTTTAAAATAGCTTTTCGGTGAAAGCACATTTTGCAATATTCTGAGTAGATAGCCCGGCCATCATGGCTAGCTATTTTGACACCCACCAAGTTTGGCACTCACCAAACTCAGATTTACTATAAGAAAAATTGGATTACCTTTGCTGTTCTTCGTCAGAATGCACTCCCAGGACTTCTACTTCAACAACAAATGTTGGTTTGGTTCCAAATAATCCATAGTTATATCCAAATAGCGGCATTGTTCTTGCGTTCAAGACACTATCCGAAGGGTGACGCACCGGCGCGTATCGTGACAAAAAATGTCAAAATATTCCATTACCGTACTTCGAAGCATGTCAAACGCTGTTTAACCTCTTGGGGCTAGGTGGGACGCTAGCGTGCCACCTGTGGTGCACTCCATCAACAGCAGGTGCATTTCAAGAGCGGCAAATTTGAATCCAAATAAATGTCAAAATTCAAATTTTTCAAAAATACAACTATTTTACACCATTTGAAAGATAAACATCTCCTTAATCTAACCACGTTTTACGATTTCAAAAAGGTTTTACGGCGAAAGCATAAATTTAGAGTATGTTAGGACAGTACATTTACAAGAGTTGTGTGTAATGTTTTGTCAAGTCAAAGACAGGGTCACCAAAACCATAAAACCAGCTAAAATGATACACTAACCTTTTACAATCTCCATCAGATGACACTCCTAGGACATTATGTTAGACAATGCATGCATTTTTAGTTCTATCAAGTTCATATTTATATACAAAAACAGCGTTTTACTATGGCATTGATGTTGAGGAAATCGTTTCCCTCCAATAACCGGCAGTCAAGTCAGCGTCACAAATTAAATAATTAAAATTAGAAAACATTGGTAAAATATTATATTGTCATTTAAAGAATTATAGATTTACATCTTTTGAACGCAATCAACTTGCCAGATTTAAAAATAACCTTACTGGGAAATCACACTTTGCAATAATCTGAGCACTGTGCCCAGAAAAATACGCGTTGCGATACAGACTAGACGTCATGTTGGGGAGATCTAAAATCGAAAATACTATGTAAATAATCCATTACCTTTGATTCTCTTCATCAGATGTCACTTCCAGGTATCACAGGTCCATAACGAATGTAGTTTTGTTCAAAAAAGCTCATCATTTATGTCCAAAAATCTCCGTCTCGTTAGCACATGATGTAAGCCAGCCGGACTTCTCGTCATGAACGAGGGGAAAAAATATATTTCCGTTCGTTCAAACATGTCAAACGTTGTATAGCATAAATCATTAGGGCCTTTTTTTAACCAGAACATGAATAATATTCAAGGTGGACGAATGCATAGCCTTTTATAACGTATTGGAACGAGGGTACCCAACATGAAGTAGCGCGCCAGGTGTCTAATGGGACATCACCGTTCCATGGCTCTTGTTCGGTCAGATCTCCCTCCAGAAGACTCAAAACACTTTGTAAAGGCTGGTGACATCTAGTGGAAGCAATAGGAAGTGCCAAAATATTCCTAAACCCCTGTGTTTTTCAATGGGATAGGTTTAAAATCAATACAACACATCAGGTATCCACTTCCTGTCAGAAAATGTCTCAGGGTTTTGCCTGCCAAATGAGTTCTGTTATACTCACAGACACCATTCAAACAGTTTTGGAAACTTTAGAGTGTTTTCTATCCATATATAATAAGTATATGCATATTCTAGTTACTGGGTAGGATTAGTAACCAGATTAAATCGGGTACATTTTTTTTATCCAGACGTGCAAATGCTGCCCCCTAGACCCAACAGGTTAAAATCAATTTTTATGCGATTTTTCTCGTAAAATAGCGATAATATTCTGACCGGGCGACGTTGTTTTCGTTCAAAGACTGAAAATGTAAAATGGACACTTCATGTGCATGCGCGCACCCGTTTCATTGTTCTCAGATCGACCACTATCCAAATGCGCTACTGTTTTTCAGCCAGGGACTGCAGAGACATCATTCAACGTTCTGGCGCCTTCTGAGAGCCTATGGGAGTCTTAGAAAAGGTCACGTTACAGCAGAGATCCTCTGTTTTTGATAAAGAGGCTATCGAAGGCCAAGAAATGGTCAGAGAGGGCACTTCCTGTTTAGAATCTTCTCAGGTTTTGGCCTGCCATATGAGTTCTGTTATACTCACAGACACCATTCAAACAGTTTTAGAAACTTTAGGGTGTTTTCTATCCAAATCAAACAATTATATGCATATTCTAGTTTCTAGGCAGGAGTAATAACCAGATTAAATCGGGTACGTTTTTTATCCGTCCGTGAAAATACTGCCCCCTATCCTAAACAGGTTAAGCAGCGGTCTCTGCTCAGTTTGGCAGCTGCGCGAGTGTGAGAGGGAGTGTGTTTCGCAGTTTACTGGCAGTTTTCTTGAAGATCACTCCTCGACACACACGATGCAGTGCTGTCGTTCAGGCAGCAGAGAGTGCGCTGTCAGCCACTGACTTGTCATTCCCACTCGCCATCACTCACCTCTGTGATCAAATGGACTCATGCTAGCCACAAGTTCTGACTGAGCTCAATTGTCATGAAATGCATATACAGCGATGAGTTTCTCTCTCTTTCATACAAACTTATAACGAGGAGTGCCCACACTTTGTTTTGTGTGTGGAAGTGCTTAGTAATGAGTCTTGCATAACGAACAAATTAATAAAATTACACGTCCTGACCAAACATGACGGTGAACCCAGGAAGTCCATTCAGAACAGGGCAGAATGCTTCAGGAAACAGTGCCTTGAAAGTGGAACAGTAAGTCAGCTAGAAAGGCACTGTTGTAATTTTATAACAGGTGATGATCAGCAGAAATAAGGGAATACTAACTAATTCTCCTAGTTGTAGATGTGAGTTTCTCTTTTAAACAATCCCCTGGCTTTGTACACAGCTAATAGCTAACATTTGCCAAAACAAGCTAGCTACAATAAAAAAGCCTGTGTGTGTGTTCTGTTATTCATCTGTGTGATGTGATCAATCCGTTTATTACAGTTCAGAATGAAATTATTTATTGTATTAACAGCAGCAGTTCCAACCTAGACAGATACAGCTGAAGTCGGAAGTTTACATACACTTAGGTTGGAGTCATTAAAACTCATTTTTCAACCACTCCACAAATGCATTTTTAACAAACTATAGTTTTGGCAAGTCGGTTAGGACATCTACTTTATGCATGACACAAGTAATTTTTTCACCAATTGTTTACAGACAGATTATTTCACTTATAATTCACTGTATTACAATTCCAGTGGGTCAGAAGTTTACATAAACTAAGTTGGACTGTGCCTTTAAACAGCTTGGAAAATTCCACAAAAATGATGTCATGGCTTTAGAAGCTCCTTAGGTTAATTGACATAATTTGAGTCAATTGGAGGTGTACCTGTGGATGTATTTCAAGGCCTCCCTTCAAACTCAGTGCCGCTTTGATTGAGATCATGGGAAAATCAAAAGAAATCAGCCAAGACCTCAGAAAACAAATTGTAGACCTCCACAAGTCTGGTACATACATGGGAACAATTTTCAAACGCCTGAATGTACCATGTTCATTTGTACCAACAATAGTACGCAAGAATAATCACCATGGGACCACGCAGCCGTCATACCGCTCAGGAAGGAGATGCGTTCTGTCTCCTAGAGATTAACGTACTTTGGCGAAAAGTGCAAATCAATCCCAGAACAGGAAAGGACCTTGTGAAGATGCTGGAGGAAACAGGTACAAAAGTATCTACATCCACAGTAAAACAAGTCCTATATTGACATAACCTGAAAGGCCGCTCAGCAAGGAAGAAGCCACTGCTCCAAAACCGCCATAAAAAAGCCAGACTACGGTTTGCAACTGCACATGGGGACAAAGATTGTACTTTTTGGAGAAATGTCCTCTGTTCTGACGAAACAAAAAATAACTGTTTGGCCATAATGACCATCGTTATGTTTGGAGGAAAAAGGGGGAGGTTTGCAAGCTGAAGAACACCATCCCAACCGTGAAGCATGGGGGTGGCAGCATCATGTTGTGGGGTTGCTTTGCTGCAGGAGGGCTGGTGCACTTCACAAAATAGATGGCATCATGAGGCAGGAAAATTATGTGGATATATTGAAGCAACATCTCAGGACATCTGTCAGGAAGTTAAGGCTTGGTCGCAAATGGGTCTTCCAAATGGAAAATGACCCCAAGCATACTTCCAAAGTTGTGGCAAAATGGCTTAAGGACAACAAAGTCAAGGTATTGGAGTGGCCATCACAAAGCCCTGACCTCCATCCTATCGAAAATTTGTGGGCAGAACTGAAAAAACGTGTGCGAGCAAGGAGGTCTACAAACCTGACTCAGTTACACCAGCTCTGTCAGGAGGAATGGGCCAAAATTCACCCGATTTATTTTGGGAAGCTTGTGGAAGGCTACCCGAAATGTTTGACCCAAGTTAATGGCAATGCTACCAAATACTAATTGAGTGTATGTTAACTTCTGACCCACTGGGAATGTGATGAAATAAATAATTCTCTATACTATTATTCTGACATTTCATATTCTTAAAATTAAGTGGTGATCCTAACTGACCTAAAACAGGGAATTTTTACTTGGATTAAATGTCAGGAATTGTGAAAAACTGAGTTGAAATATATTTGGCTCAGGTGTATGTAAACTTCCAACTTCAACTGTAGGTTTTGTATGTCATAGTGGAGACGCAAGACTTGCAACCTTGGCTATACCCACTGGATACAATTATGGGCCTATAACCTTCACATAATAATGGAGTCAGATAGTACATCATATTGGGGTCATAGACGTTGTACATTGACCATTAGACCATGCTCGAAAGCTAACCAATTTCCACATGGTAATAGACTACATATTGAATGGCCTGTGGGCTGCTCAAGCCTGCATGTAATGGAAGACTAGAGAGCTGGAAATAAGGGATGAACAGAAGTAGAGGGAGTTTGTGTTCTGATGTATATGGTCATGTGTTCAATCAGGGGTAATGAGAGCCTGCGAGCAGCACTCAGCACTAATAGGTTTGTTAGTCTGTTTATCGTCGCACTTTAAACCAAGTATAACTTATGAATGCTTAATGAAGCCTTTCATAAGGCCTCAATGAATACTTAACAAATCTCCTATTACATAATATGTGACCTGTTAATCAAGGTTCAAAACAAATGTGTGACCTAAACTGTGAGATAAAAGATGGCTTTAAGAAGCGTAGGTTTTTACGAAGCACAACCAGTTTACCTCTTTATTTCCTCCACATTTGTATGCAGCAACGACAATGTTGCAGCTGTTCTGGCCTCTCAGTGTCTTTGATCCTGGATACCTGGTGACAATTACCAGCAGCATGTCAATGAATACCATTCTCAGAAAAAATGTGCCCTGTCTGATTCACAGGAGGGAATATAAGTTTCTGAAAAGTGCAGTGTGCCGAGATCAAAAGAATCAGTGACACATTTCATGGAGAATAAAGAGCGGGTTGAACCTCGGAAACCTTTACAGCACCATGGTTTGAATGAGAGTGACATTCACCTCTTCTTTATTAAGGGCAAAGTCTCTCGGAGAACGGAAGAACAAACCTTGTGAGATTTACTGGTAGAATAAAGGTTCAATGAAAAATAAATGTTAAATCTTATGGTTATCAGCACTTTTAGAACTTTATGGTACGTAATATAATTGATGTTGCATTAACCCTTTCAAACATGCCCAGTAGGCAGAATTAGCCTGTGACCTATGCTACAAGGTTAGCATTTAGAAACAAAGTGAATCATTTCTAATCTCAATGTCAAACAGATTAACACAGTGCCACCGACACGGCCCGCTACCAAGGACTGTGGGCTCTCCTTCTCTGTGGCCGACATGAGTAAGCCGTTTAAGCGTGTTAACCCTCGCAAGGCTGTCGGACCAGACGGCATCCCTAGCCGAGTCCTCAGAGCATGCACAGACCAGTTGGCTGGAGTGTTTACCGACATATTCAATCGCTCCCTATCCCAGTCCGCTGTCCCAACATGCTTCAAGATGTCCACCATTGTTCCTGTACCCAAAAAGCAAAGGTAACTGAACTAAATGACTATCGCCACGGAGCACTCACTACTGTCATCATGAAGTGCTTTGAGAAACTAGTCAAGGATCACATCACCTCTGCCTTACCTGACACCCTAGACACACTTAAATTTGCTTACCGCCCCAATAGATCCACAGACGATGCAATCGCCATCGCACTGCACACTGCCCTATCCCATCTGGACAAGAGGAATATCTATGTAAGAATGCTGTTCATTGACTATAGCTCAGCATTCAACACCATAATACCCTCCAAGCTCATCATTAAGCTCGAGGCCCTGGGCCTGAACACCACCTTGTGCAACTGGGTCCTGGACTTCCTGACGGGCCACCCCCAGGTGGTGAAGGTAGGAAACAACACCTCCACTTTGCTGATTCTCAACACTGGGGTCCCACAAGGATGCGTGCTCAGCCCCCTCCTGTACTCCCTGTTCACCCATGACTGCGTGGCCACACACGCATCCAACTCAATAATCAAGTTTGCAGACAAAACAACAGTTGTAGGCCTGATTACCAACAATGATGAGACAGCCTACAGGGAGGAGGTAAGGGCCCTGGGAGTGTGGTGTCAGGAAAATAACCACTCACCTAATGTCAAGAAAACAAAAAAGCTGATCGTGGACTTCAGGAAACAGCAGAGGGAGCACCACCCTATCTACATCGAAGGGACCGCAGTGGAGAAGGTGGAAAGCTTCAAGTTCCTCAGCATACACATCACTGACAAACTGAAATGGTCCACCCACACAGACAATGTGGTGAAGAAGATTCAACAGCGCCTCTTCAACCTCAGAAGACTGAAGAAATTTGGCATGGCACCTAAAACCCTCACAAACTTTTACAGATGCACAATTGAGAGCATCCTGTCAGGCTGTATCACCGCCTGGTACGGAAACTTTTACAGATTTAATAACCGTCAAACAATTACGATGGAACTTTTGTTGCAGAATTGTAGTTTGTTTTGTTAGAACAATTTCATTTTCAGCTGCTTTGTATGTAATGGCTGATCAAAAATACCAATCATTACCCTGATCTATTTGTTTAAGAGTTAGAAACATATGATGTGCTCTCCAAGTTAAAGATATTCATTTTATTAACGAGGCTATTATCGTGAAATTATTGTGGCAATTTTCTTGGCCAAAGCAAGTTTTACGTTCTACCCGTCTTTGAATGTCAATACGTTTATGAGAGACAAAGTACACGCATTCCCTCCTAGCAATGTACGTCTGAGTATAGACTATGGCACTATGCTCTCGAAAACTATCATTGAGATGACAACTTATGAGGCATTAAAGTGTCTAAAATGCATTTCTTTGGGGGGAAGATATGCAGCGACAGTAATAATTGTGTACTGATGAACACTCTAAAAGACTGCGCTCAGCACTTTCCACTAGGAGGAATCAAGGTTCACCTGCCATTAAGTGACAAAGGCTAGGAGATGAAGACAGATTATCCACTGGACACAGACGTCAGTTCAACGTCTAGTATTGATTTACATTTGGTTGATTTGTCAACTAACGTGAATTCAAGATGAAATCAACAAAAAATCTCACCATGTCATTGGATTTAGGTTAAAGTTTAGGTTAATTTTTTTTAACAATACATGAATTACTTTTTGCAAATCTAATCAGTTTTCCACGTTGATTCAACATAATCACAGATGTTTTTTGGTTGAAATGACATGGAAACAATGACATTGATTCAACAATTTTGTGCCCAGTGGGAAGGGTGTGGAGTGATATGTGTCAATGTCAGCTCCATAAGATCCCCAAGCTGGCTTGTCAGCACAGTTATGTCCACTACTCTGAATCTAATGGCTCCTACACCTCTCACACAAACAACAATAGTGCAAGGTTTATGTCTGCTTGGTTACAAGTGACAGCACCTAATAGAAAGGTCACTGGAATTGCTGCGGCATCCCCTGCAACACCTCAATGATCAGAAACAGAAGTGTTGTCGGCCTATGGTTGGGCCTAGCCTATATGACCACTACAAGAACATCATCTAGGCTCAGAATGGTTGTACCGGGATAAATAATAGCAGTAGTCGGGCTAAACTCTTTCACCCATCTGCTTCTGAGAGTGTGAGTAATGAAAAGTTCACACCTCTAGGGTGAGACACGGCATCCATTTTGATGAGGCAATAAAGGGACTTGATAAGTAAATCAATCTTTCCTCCTCCAGAGTGTGACTTTTCAATGACACTGCATCTGTGAGGGAAAAATGGACAGAGAGCCAACTGCAACATTTCTGAATCGTGTGTGGACATGAATACAATTATTATTCCACACTCTCGAATGGTGTGATAGAGGAACATGTGTTTATGCCTGTCCAGGGGGTTGTAGTTGCCTGATGAGCTGCAGCATGTGTTTATGTTTGTCCAGGGGGTTGTAGTTGCCTGAAGAGTTGCAACATGCATATATGTTTGTCCAGGGTGTTGTAGTTGCCTGATGAGTTGCAGCATGTGTTTATGTTTGTCCAGGGGGTTGTAGTTGTCTGATGAGTTGCAGCATGTGTTTATGTTTGTCCAGGGGGTTGTAGTTGCCTGATGAGTTGCAGCATGTGTTTATGTTTGTCCAGGGGGTTGTAGTTGCCTGATGAGTTGCAGCATGTGTTTATGTTTGTCCAGGGGGTTGTAGTTGTCTGATGAGTTGCAGCATGTGTTTATGTTTGTCCAGGGGGTTGTAGTTGCCTGATGAGTTGCAGCATGTGTTTATGTTTGTCCAGGGGGTTGTAGTTGCCTGATGAGTTGCAGCATGTGTTTATGTTTGTCCAGGGGGTTGTAGTTGCCTGATGAGTTGCAGCATGTGTTTATGTTTGTCCAGGGTGTTGTAGTTGTCTGATGAGTTGCAGCATGTGTTTATGTTTGTCCAGGGGGTTGTAGTTGCCTGATGAGTTGCAGCATGTGTTTATGTTTGTCCAGGGGGTTGTAGTTGTCTGATGAGTTGCAGCATGTGTTTATGTTTGTCCAGGGGGTTGTAGTTGTCTGATGAGTTGCAGCATGTGTTTATGTTTGTCCAGGGGGTTGTAGTTGCCTGATGAGTTGCAGCATGTGTTTATGTTTGTCCAGGGGGTTGTAGTTGCCTGATGAGTTGCAGCATGTGTTTATGTTTGTCCAGGGGGTTGTAGTTGCCTGATGAGTTGCAGCATGTGTTTATGTTTGTCCAGGGGGTTGTAGTTGTCTGATGAGTTGCAGCATGTGTTTATGTTTGTCCAGGGTGTTGTAGTTGCCTGATGAGTTGCAGCATGTGTTTATGTTTGTCCAGGGGGTTGTAGTTGCCTGATGAGTTGCAGCATGTGTTTATGTTTGTCCAGGGGGTTGTAGTTGTCTGATGAGTTGCAGCATGTGTTTATGTTTGTCCAGGGGGTTGTAGTTGCCTGATGAGTTGCAGCATGTGTTTATGTTTGTCCAGGGGGTTGTAGTTGTCTGATGAGTTGCAGCATGTGTTTATGTTTGTCCAGGGGTTGTAGTTGCCTGATGAGTTGTATGTGCATCTGCAAAAGCCATCCTTTGTTATGATTTCAAACCACAGGAACAAAAACGAGTCTAAAAATCTTGATAACCGTTTGTCTGTCCCTCATGGCAATACTAAACAGAAGTAAAGACTTGAAAGAGTGGATTAAAACTCTTATCCGGCAGAAGGAAGATAGAGAGCTCAGACGCTGAGTCACGTTTCTTATCCAGAAGTGGTATTTAGAAGTGCCATTCCTTCATATGCTTTTTTTCATTCTTCCATACATTCAGTCTGATTCAAATCTACTTCAGCAAACCCAAACATTTCTGTCAGCATGTTCCTCTGAGTTGACAGGTAGAAGGCAAACTAGCTAGCTACGTATATCCCCAAGGATGTCTGTCGTTACTGTCAGATATAACGCCCCTTCGGAGCGTTGTCATGAGGAATGCCAGTTATAGAACTGAAGCTCTCGCATATAAATGAACAAGCTTGGCAAAGTTAACAGCCTGAATTTTGTTTAAGGATTAAAATAGAGAACAGAGCCTTGTACGGTAAATAAATAATCAACGAGGATACTCACCCCCACCCCGTCTTCCTGTCTGTACTGCTTCCAGGCTCGGCCTGTGTCACTGAACAGCAGCAGGTAGCCGCTGACCCAGTCTGAGCCTCCGTAGCGCCCCTGTGTGGCGACGGCCGTCACCTCCATCCTGTCCCTGAGGTCCAGCTGCAGCCACGGCTGTCTGTCTGTCACCTGGGGAGACCAGCCTCCCGCTCCTCGGGAGACCAGAGAGAGAAAACAGTTCAGAACAGGAAGGTGCAGAAAGTGACCTAGCATGTGACACAGCAGGAGAAGAAACACACACACACAAACCCAAACAGATTCGTAGTCCAGACAGCTAGCTCCAGTGTGAAATATTATTTTCCTTAAAACTCCAGCCGATTCAGAGAATATCGAATGTGTGCGAGAGAGTGGGATTGTATCTGGTGACAGGTCACTGTGGCAGTTATTTTGACTATAGAACTGTGAGTCTGCTTTGTCAGACAGGAATAATAAGGCATTATTCAGCTGGGCATTTGGGTTAATTAATTCAGACTCCCTGGCTGTACTCTACTATAGGTGTTCATGAGCACTGCAGAATGATCTAAACCCTGTCTCAAAGAAAATACAATTTAATTTGATTTGATTTAATGTAGCCTTATTGGAGGTGATTTGGACAGTGCACTGTATAAGGGTTACTGTCAATTCAACAGTAGCTTACAGAGAGCTCAGTGGCACAAGTACAATTTTGTATTTAATATTACAGAACACCTGCTGTAATATGAATACGGTATCAAAGCAAGTACTGTGTAATGACACACAGTACAATATTGTAAAATTGACTGTATTATACTGTAAAAAACTAAATGCTGCCATAATCAGAATGAATGAATAAATGAATACATGAAATTAATTGGCGGGAAGCGGTTTGTATTTCACAGTATTTTACTGTAATTACAAGGGATTGGTGCAAGCAGATTGGCTGCTAGGTAAAGTGTTTACACATAACAGCATATTAATGCATATTTGGTGTATTATATCACTTGCACTTCTAGAGGCCTTAACAAAGGCTTCCAAACTGGCAGCGACAATAGGGCAAAACAGACCAAAAGGAAATGGCAAAATGCTGAACCATTTCAGGTTTAAGACTTGCTGCCACTCCAATCTGTCCCCTATACAATTTAAATTGAAATAACCACATTGGCTGGACTTCGCTGAAGACCCGCAGATCTCTACATTACTCCCTTTTTGTTCACAAAGCCCTTCTTCATAAACTTCCATCTTATCTAACTTTGCTGTTGAAGTATTTTTTTTTTTAACCTTTATTTAACTAGGCAAGTCAGTTAAGAACAAATTCTTATTTCCAATGACAGCCTAGGAACAGTGTTGTTCAGGGGCAGAACGACAGATTTTTAGCTTGTCAGCTAAGGGATTCGATCTTGAAAACTTTTAGTTACTGACCCAACACTAACCACTAGGCTACCTGCTGCCCCACTATATAGACATCTGAGTTGTCTAACGCGTTCACAGGTTTGATTAACTCTTGAGGTTCCTAGGGTCTCCACAAAGCTAGGTAAATCTGCTTTTAGTCTTATGCACCGTATTGCTGGAACACAATTCTAAATATATTTAATCTTGGTGTTCTGGTGCCGTTCCGGCAATTTAAAGTATTGATTGAGGACTTCATTGTGGAGGAATGTAACTGTTTTTCTGGGTGATTTGTGATGTTTTATTTATGCTTCCCATGACTGTGTTTTTATATTTTAATGTGTGTATATATACAGTATTTTTTGTATAATGTGTCTACATTGTATTACACATAATTTGGAAAAGAGACCTAGGTCTCAATATGTCTTTCCTGTAAAAAAATAAAGGTTAAATAAATATTAAGCACTTCTGCAAAGTCACTTCTAAATTGGAAATCTAGTAACTATAAGACTCTCAAGACTGTTGGTTCTACAGGTTTCGTGGGTTTCCTCTGAGTTAGGGAAGACTGCCTTAAGTTACTGTGCCCCTCATTCCTGGAATGACTTACAGGTCACTCCAAAACTTGATTCTTACATCCCATAAGGTAAATTTAGCACTCTGATAAAAAATGTGACCAATGAAAACTGCACGTATTGATTTTTTGTATATATTTGTTTTTACTGCCCTTTTGAATGTAACATCATTTATATGAAATTCTGTAACTGTAATTTTGTAAGGATCATTCTTGAATTGTTGTTCACATTAGATGATATGTTGTTTTCAGAGAGCCATTGGAAACGAGACCCTGGTCTGAATGGTTTCCGCTGGTTAAATAAAGGTTCATAAAAAACAAATTAAGATACTAAAATGTACAATATGCTGCAGTAAATTGTTTTACTGTTAATAATACCAAAAATGTGCGTATAAATTACAGTTTTCCGTTACAGTGTGGTATAAGGCTATCCCTTATGTATCAGTCTTGGTAGTGCCCTAGACTGATCCTTCCAGCCGGATCTGAACTAATTTGAGTTTATCTTTCTTGTCTTTCTGGTAGTGAACCATTAAGGGCTTCAAAACTGTAGGTCTTCCTTGGAAAAACAGAGGTAAAGATGAAACCAAAACAACTAAAGATAGGCTTTGATCCTAGCCTGATATTGGTATTCAGCATTCTGTTACACGCAGTGTCGTTACTCTAAAATATGAACACAGTCTTGATAACCCTTAGCCTGCGGACCTCCCAGATAAACTAACAGAGAAACAGACATGCTAGCAGAGAATCATTAGTAGTCTGTCATTGAGATGCATATATCCTGGTAGGTTTTCTCCTAAGCTTGAAATTACTTAAGAAAAAAAACCTCTCCATTTAAGCTATGCATTTCCAGTATGTGGGAAGCTTGTCGAAGCATTAGGTGAGAAGTAGATCTAATTTATTTTGGTGATAGATTCTCCACATTATTGTGTGTGTGTCTGTCCATTGAATTTCTAATTTAATTTCAAGATTTACTGAGGGAAACACATTGCCCAGTCCATCTCCATCATATATATATATATACATATACATATACATCATATCCATTTTGTAAGTCGCTCTGGATAAGAGCGTCTGCTAAATGACTTAAATGTAATGTAAAATATATAGCACTATTATGAATTCAGCGGCTAAGATTCCACAGGGGGTGGAGATATTGTAAAGTATGGTGTGTTTTTTAAAGATGTGTTTAATCCCCACAGCTACTCAGTCGTTGAGCGGAAGAAGACAGGTTAGCTCTGGCAGAAAGGTTCATTACTCAGCTGCTGAAGGCTGGTACACACCACCATGGGAGCAGATGAGTGCAGCATATCAAACCAGAGTCTGAGCAACAGAGGAAGCATCGTTTACAGTTGTTACAGACACACGTAGGGAGGTTGGCCGTGGCTAAAAATAACCCAGGGTACAGTCAGCGTTTGATGGACAGGGTGTGAAAAATATATCTGCATATCTGCTACCCTGGAAGGTCTGTGGTTGTTATATATTTATAAGTATGTTAAAGGCCATACAGTGAAGAGCAGTTTAGAAGGCAGGCATGAATGCACAATTCCAGCAACTCTACGTTGTTGCCACATTGACTACGAACCAGACTGAGGAGTATGGATTACATGGGACAATTAGGTTGGCCTTTGAGTTGATCAATACTTTGACACGTTTTAATTTACATGAGTGAAAGCCACTGATGTTCAGTGATCAGACGCAGGTAGCTGACTCGAAATGAAACAGCTGGCAATTAATCTAACAACTGCTCACAACCATAGAATTAAATGACAAGAAATTGTTGTTTACAATCCATTGATCAAATAATTTATAGCTAGCTATACACCGATAATTTACGTTTATTAATTAAGCTACATGTGGAAATGAAATGTTAAACAAACATACTCTGCATGTGATGTTCATGGGAAGTAGGCATCACGAGGATCATTATTACTGATATGTCTACTCAGTGTTGAGCATGGTCTTAGTCTTTACTCACCATCTCGTCTGTTGAGCTTGGCGAAGTGTGGAGCGTTACTGACGGAGGACTGCGAGGACCTCTCAAAGGAGGCCTGAAGCAGATTTGAAACCAAAGGGCCATCACAGTTATCTAAAAAGACCAAAACCAGAACACTCAGGTCAGTAAGATCATAAAGTAGTCTGAAAACTGTAGCAAATATGCTTTCCACATACATTTTATAACATTGAAATGATCCAATTTCCTGTGATCTCCTTGAGCATGTATTATACTGTCTTCAGTGAATGATTGATGACATTCAAGTGAGGTTCACTGGCTCCAGTATCTGCCAAATGACAGTGTATTGTATATGCAGACAAACGTGACAACCAACTCATTAAACTCTGATGGCATTAGACACAAAAGATGGGAAAGACAAATGGTTCTGAGAAGGGTTACACCTAATGCTTCATTTCAAAGTCATGCACAGGCTGATGAAATATGAGTTCTCCTAACTTTGTCTCTTCGTTTACCAAGCTTTACCGTTCTTTGTGGACTGGGAGATTTAACTAATTACGTGTCATAAATGAGTCAAATATTTTGGCATTTGTGATGGAGCACCACAGTGAAAGTTAATTTACCCATTGTTGTTATAGTCCTTGATACAAGAATCATGGGAAATACAATTATTCTCATTATAAATGAGCGGTCATATGTGTCATACATCATTGATTCATATTGGATAATACATGGTTTCCAACATTCTGAAGCTAGCCCTCTTCATCTAGGAATGTGCACCATTTTGTTTACGTTTGTCTCTAGAGAATGTGGATAGTTTGACGATTAGCTATGCAGAAAGTACAGAGACCTTCAAATGACCGACAACAAACCGTCTAGAACAGGGATCATCAACGGCGGGCCAATTTTTTCTTGAGTGGATGATCGGGGGACTGGAATGTAATGACAAATAATTTGTAGACTGCAAATTGACTGCAAGAAGCCCAAACAGATATAATCTTTGACTAAAACATAGTAATTTCAAACCTTGCTTACATTTGTATACGATCACGTGTCTCTATAATATGCGTGGGAACACATTTCCAAAAATAAAATCACAAATTTCCTCGTGTTGTTACAGTCTTTTATGTCCAGCAACTAAAATAAAATAAAAAATCACATTTTTTTAATGTTTATTTATTTTTTGCTCAGAAAACTTGGAGAGGGGGCAAATAAAACCACGCAGGGTCCAAATTCGCACCACTGGGCACCAGTTGGGGAACCGTTGCCTAGAACTTGTTTGAAGTTATCTGTCCTCGTCCAAAGTGGATACAAGTCTCTTTAATCTGTCATTGTTGGGATGAAGTCATTTTCAGTTTAGCGGAAATCAACAAGAAATCGCCTCCTTGTTCACATAAAAGAGCACAAGCACTTTTTCTTATTTTGTCTGCTTGCCCTTCCTCTAACAATTGACATATTTTTTTATCTGTTTAGAATAGTGTCAAGAAAACCCAAGAGACAATCCATTCGTGTTTCCTGTTTTCAATTGTGGCTTCAAAGAGCATCAGCACCGTATTTGATTATGATGCTGCCAGGCTTTTATATCACATAACGAGCACATATCACTCCTTTCTTCTCTCTTCTCACATTCTTATGTTCCCTCTAGTCTTACAGTGTATTCGGAAAGTATTCAGACCGCTTCCCTTTTTCCACATTTTGTTACGTTATAGCCTTATTATAAAATTGCTTAAACAAAAAATGGCCCTCATCAATCTACACACAATACACCATAATGACAAAGCGAAAAAAGGTTATTAGAATTTTTTTGCACATGTTTTAAAAATAAAAAACAGAAATACCTTATTTACATAAGTATTCAGACCCTTTACTAGGAGACTCGAAATTGAGCTCAGGTGAATTCTGTTTCCATCGATCATCCTTGAGATGTTTCTACAACTTCATTAGAGTCCACCTGTAAATTTAATTGATTTGACGTAAGGCCCCACAGTTGACAGTGTATGTCAGAGCAAAAGCTAAGCCATGAGTTCGAAGGAATTGTCCGTAGAGCTCCAAGACAGGATTGTGTCGAGGCACAGATCTGGGGAAGGGGACCAAATAATTTCTGCAGCAGTGAAGGTCCCCAAGAATGCAGTGGCCTCCATAATTTGTAATTGGAAGAAGTTTGGAACCACCACCCGGCCAAACTGAGCAATCGGGGAGAAGGGTATTGGTCAGGGAGGTGACCATGAACCTGATGGTCACTCTGACAGAGCTCCAGAGTCCATCTATGGAGATGGGAGAACCTTTTAATCAGGCCTTCATGGTAGAGTGCCCAGACGGAAGCCTAAATGCCAAGCGTCACATCTGGAGGAAACCTGGCACCATCCCTACGGTAAAGCATGATGGTGACAGCATCATGATGTGGGGATGTTTTTCAGCGGCAGGGACTGAGAGACTAGTGAGGATCGAGGGAAAGAGGAATGGAGAAAAGTATAGAGAGATCCTTGATGAAAACCTGCTCCAGAGCACTCAGGACCTCAGACTCGGGTGAAAGTTCACCTTCCAACAGGACAACGACCGAAAGCACACAGCCAAGACAACGAAGGATTGGCTTCAGGAGAAGTCTCAAGGCTCCCCATCCAACCTGACAGAGCTTGAGAGGATCTGCAGAGAAGAATGGGAGAAATTCCCCAAATACAGGTGTGCCAAGTTGTAGCGTCATACCCAAGAAGACTTGAGGCTGTAATCGCTGCCATAGGTGCTTCAACAAAAAACTGAGTAAAGGGTATGAATACTTATGTAAATGTAATATTTCAGTTTTTTATTTGTAATAAATTTGCAAAAATTTCAATCCATTTTAGAATAAGGCTGTAATGTAACAAAATTATGAAATAGTCAAGGGATCTGAATACTTTCCGAATCCACAGTATGTCTATCTCTTTGACCACACCTGTCCAATTCATTCCACGGAGGACCGAGTGTCTCTGGGTTTTCCCTCCTCCCTTGTACTTGATTGTTGAATTAAGGTCACTAATTAGTAAAAGAACTCCCCTCACCTGGTTGTCATGGTCTTAATTTAAAGGGAAAAAGGAAAACCCCACAGACACTAGGCCCTCCATGGAATAAGTTTGACACCTCTTAGACTTTCTCTCTTTCCCTGAGGCCAATTAGTACATTGCATCATTGATTCAGTAGTACCTCATTGACCTGCTGAGACCTGCTGCTTTCCACTGCACCTTATTGCCACTCACCATAGCGATGCTGAGAACAGTTTGTTTACAGACTGGAGTGAATGCCAGCATGAAACTCAGCTCCACAGAGAAGTATGTGGTATATATATCTTCTTTTCATAGTCCTGTATTCTCTCTGGCTCCCTCTTCTATTTCCTTGCATTTCTCTCTTACTCCTCTCCTCTCTGAACACTTTCCCGCCCCCAGCTCAACTGTGTCTCTCTCTCTTTCTCATTAGAGCATATTTCCTCTCATCTTCTCTCCTCTGTGATTGCTGGGGACAGCTTTTTCCCCCATCAGCTGGATGAGGCTTTGCCCTCAGATTGCAGTCTGGGACCTGTCACTGACCCCCTCCCCCTACCTCCTCCCCTCAGAGGAATGCAGAGGAAGACTGTGTCTACTCTATACACTCTCTAGAGGCCTGCGGTTTTAGTTGCCAAGCGGTAGCTAAGCTGATTATTCAGCTAATTAACCTTTTCACGAGTCTGCTCAATAAGACACACATCAAAAAAGATGGCTCCAGGTTTTATGAATTGATTTCCAACAACATCATGAGAGAGAAAGAGATGAGAGAGTGACAGCAGGAAGAAGAGACATATGATGAAAGCAGGTAGAAAGGGTTCAAGGTGGAGAGGGGTCCTGGAGAGTGTCAGATGCAGGGTGGAGAGGGGTCATGGAGAGTATCGGATGCAGGGTGGAGAGGGGTCCTGGAGAGTGAAGGATGCAGGGTGGAGAGGGGTCCTGGAAAGTGAAGGATGCAGGGTGGAGAGGGGTTCTGGAGAGTGAAGGATACAGGGTGGAGAGGGGTCCTGGAGAGTGAAGGGTAGAGAGGGGTCCTGGAGAGTGAAGGATGCAGGGTGGAGAGGGGTCCTGGAGAGTGAAGGATGCAGGGTGGAGAGGGGTTCTGGAGAGTGAAGGATGCAGGGTGGAAAGGGGTCCTGGAGAGTGAAGGATGCAGGGTGGAGGGGGGTCCTGGAGAGTGAAGGATGCAGGGTGGAGAGGGGTCCTGGAGAGTGAAGGATGCAGGGTGGAGGGGGGTCCTGGAGAGTGAAGGATGCAGGGTGGAGAGGGGTCCTATAGAGTGAAGGATGCAGGGTGGAAAGGGGTCCTGGAGCGTGCAGGGTATAGGGTGGAGAGGGGTCCAGCAGCATGCAGGGTGGAGAGGGGTCCGGCAGTGTGCAGTGGGCAGGGTGGAGAGGGGTCCTGGAGAGTGAAGGATGCAGGGTGGAGATGGGTCCGGGAGCATGCAGGGGGCAGGGTGGAGAGGGGTCCAGCAGCGTGCAGGTTGCAGGGTGGAGAGGGGTCCGACAGGGTGCAGGATGCATGGTGGAGAGGGGTCCGGGAGCATACAGGATGCAGGGTGGAGAGGGGTCCGGCATGGTGTGGAGGCCCCTCTTGTTAACTTCTCTAGGGCCAGTGGGACGATTTCGTCCCACCTACGTAACAGCCAGTGGAATCCCGTGGCGCGTTATTCAAATACCTTAGAAATGCTATTACTTCAATTTCTCAAACATATGACTATTTTACACCATTTTAAAGACAAGACTCTCGTTAATCTAACCACACTGTCCGATTTCAAAAAGGCTTTACAACGAAAGCAAAACATTAGATTATGTCAGCAGAGTACCCAGCCAGAAATAATCAGACACCCATTTTTCAAGCTAGCATATAATGTCACAAAAACCCAGAAGACAGCTAAATGCAGCACTAACCTTTGATGATCTTCATCAGATGACACACCTAGGACATTAAGTAATACAATACATGCATGTTTTGTTCAATCAAGTTCATATTTATATCAAAAACCAGCTTTTTACATTAGCATGTGACGTTCAGAACTAGCAAACTTCCGGTGAATTTACAAAAAATGTACTACATTACTCACGATAAACGTTCACAAAAAGCATAACAATTATTTTAAGAATTATAGATACAGAACTCCTCTATGCACTCGATATGTCCGATTTTAAAATAGCTTTTCGGTGAAAGCACATTTTGCAATATTCTCAGTAGATAGCCCGGCATCACAGGGCTAGCTATTTAGACACCCAGCAAGTTTAGCACTCACCAAAGTCAGATTTACTATAAGAAAAATTTTATTACCTTTGGTGTTCTTCGTCAGAATGCACTCCCAGGACTTCTACTTCAATAACAAATGTTGGTTTGGTCCCAAATAATCCATTGTTATATCCAAACAGCGGCGTTTTGTTCGTGCGTTCAAGACACTATCCGAAAGGGTAAAGAAGGGTGACGAGCATGGCGCATTTCGTGACAAAAAAATTCTAAATATTCCATTACCGTACTTCGAAGCATGTCAACCGCTGTTTAAAATCAATTTTTATGCCATTTTTCTCATAAAAAAGCGATAATATTCCGACCGGAAATATGCATTTAGGTAAACAGACGAAGAAAATAAAGCATGGGGTCGACTCGGGCACGTGCCTAAGCCCATTGTCCTCTGATCGGCCACTTGCCAAAAGCGATAATGTGTTTCAGCCTTCAGATTTTTCCCGGGCTCTGAGAGCCTATGGGAGCCGTAGGAAGTGTCACGTTACAGCAAAGATCCTCAGTCTTCAATGAAAAAGAGCCAAGAATCCTCTCAGGTTTTTGCCTGCCATATGAGTTCTGTTATACTCACAGACACCATTCAAACAGTTTTAGAAACTTTAGGGTGTTTTCTATCCAAAGCCAATAATTATATGCATATTCTAGTTACTGGGCAGGAGTAGTAACCAGATTAAATCGGGTACGTTTTTTATCCGGCCGTGTCAATACTGCCCCCTACCCCCAACAGGTTAACTCTCAGTGTGGTTCGTTTCCGCTAAGATACGTCAGAAACAGACCGAGTAGCCTTTACATTCTGTTAAAAAATAATAATAAGAAAGTTGGAAGATGTGATTCTGTGGTTCTAAGCTGTGAGGCTGTAGTGGCCAGGGAATGAGATAATATCCAATGAGGGCTCTAAGTACCTAAAAGAAAGGACAGCAGCGAGCCTCCAATCTGCTCAGAAACATACAGGGTCATACAGTCATACTGTAGAATCACTGGGATATCCCCAAGCCTTAACCGCTACAGATTGGAGAAAAAAAACATTTAGAAATTAACACATATCACAGATTTTGTGCTGTTATTTGCAGCGCAATTTTTTAAAACAAATTATAACAATCTAAGCAAGAAGCGAGAATGAGGTAGGTGTCCCTTCTCTGCATTGCTCATCTTCCAGTTTTCTTTGTTAAAAGACCTCAAGCAGTTTGCCTACCATGTCCTTGTGCTGCCCACACACTGTCCTTTGTGGCAGTCACATCTGCAATAAGCCTCAAGGTTGTTGTCAACCGTATTGGACTACACAGTCTTTGAAAGCAACGAGAGCCTTGAGTGCAATCCAATTGACTCCTCTTATTGATCTGCTTAATATTGCACTGTAAACTGTCATACCTTGATTATATAAGCACTTTCTCTCTCCCTCTCTCTCTCCCCTTCTCTCTCTCTTTCTCTCTCTCTTTCTCTAGCTTTCCTTCTCACTCTCGTTCACTCTCTCTCTTTCTCTCTCTCTTTCTCTAGCTTTCCTTCTCACTCTCTCTTACTCTCTCTCTTTCTCTAGCTTTCTTTCTCACTCTATCTGTCTCATGTTTAATGTGATAATACAAGTGATCAATTGTTTCAACTTCTGAGGTATGAGGTTTAGTCATGCATAGTAATTAAATCAGGGCCACCTGCTATGTGTGTGGCATATGCCAAACTGCATTACATTTATCTGAAATGTAATTCATGCATTACCTCCCCCTTACATTGTCAAAAACATTATTGTATCTTACATGTAAATTAATTGGATTTCCATTCCATTTAAATTCACATCACACACAACTCTTGAAACACTGTTGGGTACCAGCTACCAGGCGATAGTTGCTAGTCCATTGTCCCATTTTTGTTGAGGATCTATGACAAAACATGACATGACTGGTTTCAGTTGAGGATAGGTCTAAAGAAGATCTACAACCATCTTCTCTCAACCGTGACCTTCAGTGCAGCCATTTCTATCAGATGCAATATCGTAAGGTACTTCAGGGGAGCATAAACACCTACACAACATAAAACTGGGGTTCTACAGCCATAATAACAGAGGTCAAGGTCATCTCCATGGCAACAGCCTTTAGCCGTGCAGAAGGTATAAATGGCCCAAATATCTCTTGTGCACCTCTCCTCTACACCTTGACGGGTCATGTGTAGAATATTAGAGGATTGGATTGACATGTGAATATTGTAGTAATCAAAAACAAAAACATTCCACAACTTGGAATCCAATGGTGAGTTATGAAAGCCCCATCCATGTCAGTGTGAGACAGAGAGAGACCTGCCTGTGGACTCAATAACACTGGGGACAAGCTGCGCAGCATGGCTTCGCAGGCTCTGACAAGCGGTGGATCATCGGCTATCTTTAAAACGAGGGCCTATTCTGGCACTGGCAGCCAGGCACTTCTCTCTCAAGGTCTCAGCCCATTCTGAGCAGAGAGAAAACATTGGTTTCAACTGAATCTGAATATTCAGTATTCTGTAGAATAACTCAACTGAATCAGTATATTCAGTATTCTGTAGAATAACTAAACTGAATCAGAATACACTGTATTCTTTAGAATAACTCAACTGAATCAGAATACACTGTATTCTATAGAATAACTCAACTGAATCAGAATACTCAGTATTCTGTAGAATAACTCAACTGACTCTGAATATACAGTATTCTGTAGAATAACTCAACTGAATCAGAATATACAGTATTCTGTAGAATAACTCAACTGACTCTGAATATACAGTATTCTGTAGAATAACTCAACTGAATCAGAATATACAGTATTCTGTAGAATAACTCAACTGACTCTGAATATACAGTATTCTGTAGAATAACTCAACTGAATCAGAATATACAGTATTCTGTAGAATAACTCAACTGAATCAGAATATACAGTATTCTGTAGAATAACTCAACTGAATCAGAATATACAGTATTCTGTAGAATAACTCAACTGAATCAGAATATACAGTATTCTGTAGAATAACTCAACTGAATCAGAATATACAGTATTCTGTATAATGGTTCTTCTGTGTTGTGTAATCCAAAACCATGTTTTACTTTCAGTTCTCTGTCTTGGCATATTACTTTTGCCACACAGATGAAAAGCTGATATAGTTTACGATGTTAACTACTGTAAGGTTTGACGTTTCCTGGCCTTTCTGGGGAATTTGCATGTAATTGCAAACACATTTCCACTAAGCTCTCAGCAGCTCACGGTGGCAGCTGCCTCTGCATCTACCAATCTCACAGGAGTCAATGGCCATGAGAAAGAAAAATAAAAAGATAATATAATATCAATATTTACTCAAGGGAATTCTTGGTCAACCCAGGCCACTGTTGCTGCATGTCATGAAACCAAATGCCATTTTAATACAGTCAAATGTTCCCTTTTCCATTTTAATATATAGTACCAGTTAAAAGATTGGACACACTCATTCAAGGTTTTTTCTTTATTTTTTTTACTATTTTCTAAATTGTAGAATAATGGTGAAGACATCAAAACTATGAAACAACACATATGGAATAATTTCTTAAGCAAAAAAGTGTTGATGATATTATTTGAAGTAGCCACACTTTGCCTTGATGACCATTTTGAACACTCTTGGCATTCTCTCAACCAGCTTCATGAGGTAGTCACCTGGAATGCATTTCAATTAACAGGTGTGCCTTGTTGAAGGTTAAATTGTGGAATTTATTTCCTTCTTAATGCGTTTGAGCCAATTGTGTTGTGACAAGGTAGGGGTGCTATACAGAAGATTTCCCTATTTGGTAAAAGACCAAGTCCATATTATGGTAAAAACAGCTGAAATAAGCAAAGAGAAATGACACTCCATCATTAATGTAAGACATGAAGGTCAGTCAATCCAGAAAATTTCAAGAACTTTTAAAGGTTTTTAAGTTCAGTCGCAAAAACCATCAAGCGCTATGATAAAACTGTCTGTCATGAGGACCGCCACAGGAAAGGAAGACCCAGAGTTAACTCTGCTGCAGAGGATAAGTTTATTGGAGTTACAAGCCTCAAAAAGTGCAACCCAAAGTAACAGAGTTCAAGTAACATCTCAACATCAACTGTTCCGAGGAGACTGTGTGAATCAGTCCTTCATGATCGAATTGCTGCAAAGAAACCACTACTAAAGGACACCAATAAGAAAAGACTTGCTTGGGTCAAGAAACACAAGCAATGGACATTAGACTGGTGGAAATCTGTCCTTTGGTCTGATAAGTCCAAACTTTCGATTTTTGCTTCCAACCACCGTGTCTTTGTGAGACGCAGAGTAGGTGAAAGGATGATCTCCGCATGTGTGGTTCCCACCGTGAAGCATGGAGGAGGAGGTGTGATGGTGTGGAGGTGCTTTGCTGGTGACACTGTTGGTGATTTATTTAGAATTCAAGACACCCGTAACCAGCATGGCTACCACAGTATACTGCAGCGATACGCCACCCATCTGGTTTGCCCTTAGTGGGAATATCATTTATTTTTCAACAGGACAATGACCCAACACACCTCCAGGCTGTGTAAGGGATATTTGACCAAGAAGGAGAGTGATGGAGTGCTGCATCAGATGACCTGGCCTCCACAATCCCCCATTCTCAACCCACTGAGATGGTTTGGGATGAGTTGGACCGCAAGCGTGAAGGAAAAGCAGCCAACAAGCAGCCAATCAGCAGCCAATCAGCATATGTCGGAACTCCTTCAAGACTGCTGGAAAAGCCTTGCAGGTTAAGCTGGTTGAGAGATTGCCAAGAGTGTGCAAAGCTGTCATCAAAGCAAAGGGTGGCTACTTTGATTTGTTTAACACTTTTTTGGTTACTACATGATTCCATATGTGTTATTTCATAGTTTTGATGTATTCACTATTATTATACAATGTTGTAAATAGTAAAAAATAACAAAAAACCCTGGAATGAGTAGGCGTGCCCAAACATTTGACTGGTACTGTAGTCAAATGTTTCCTTTCACGCAGTAGTTTCTCTTGCAAAGTCCCACAAAATGTCCCAGAGAGTTAAATTTGAAACAATTACTTTTCTGATTAAAAACATCTCTTTGACCCTGAGGTGTCTTTTATTTCATTGCCAAAAAACATTGTTATATCTTCCTATCTGCATAGATTTAAGACAAAGGCAAACTAATGCTGTTGATGCCACACCAACCAAGGTGAAAGAAGAGAAGATACAAAGACATTATAGATAATAAACCAATCATTTTTTGCTGAACTTGTTATTCAGGAGTAGCTGAATATCTCCTGCATGTATTTACAAGAACAAAAATATTTGGCTTGAATACACATTTTCCAGTACTCAGTAGGTTACTATAACCAAATACAAGGCAACCAGGTAAAGTTACAGTAGTTTGTGGATTCATCAATATCTACATCTAACCTTTTAAATCAATGAGTGGGTAAATGAAATCCAACTATTTTCTACACCCATTAAATCCTGAGATTGATTTTCTCCACTGGTTTGACAAATCCCCCACCGGTTTTGATTAGCCTATTACCTGCGTTCTGAGGCATGAAAATCCTCTAGGGATTAATACCTGAAACTGGATCTGATGAGTCGTCCTTATAAAACTCAAATTACCATGGCGATTAGATAACGACAACACTGCCCAAAGATAAACAAATGATGACATTAACTGTATCATTCATTCAGATTGTGGCTTGCACGTTCACTGAATCACATATCCAAATTGAGTTGAGTTATAGGCGAAACCTGCACAAACATTTGTCATGTTCCTCTAATCCATCAGTGTGAGATTAGAGCACTTCCACCAGGCAGAAGGAGATTAAGAGGCCAGTGATCTGAGCGTGTCGGCCTCATCTTCCACTGATACAGCCCTGCCCGCCAGGCCCCAATAAGAGCAGTGGGCAGGGTAGAGCTCCTTCACTGCACCACAACTCTTCTACGTTTTTCCACAGAGCAGTGATCACTCCTGGATCATCATTGTGTGGCTGCTGAAGAGGATCCCAGGCCATAATAAGAACTGGCAACATATTGATTACAATAATCACTGTAGTCTGTCCATCAGTGACTCATTCATGGATTTCTCTTTATATAATTTTTCTTTGTGGATGCTGTCTCTATGTTGGAGCTCTCCTCCTGGAAACATCTGCAGTGTCTAATGGCCATTTATTTGGTAGACAACATCATGTAAAAAAAACAGACAGCAGCAATAAGCCTGTTTGCTCTACGTTGGCTGACTGATCTTATCGGACGTGATTTGACGGCAGTAAAATCACTCGCCAGAAGATGTCTCTGACGCTAAGTGGATCAATACGTTTTTTAAGACCCAGATGCGGTCGGGCAGTGAGATACACTACATGGACAAAATGATGTGGACACCTGCTCATTCGAACAGCTTATTCCAAAAATCATGGGAATGAATATGGAGTTGGAACCCCCTTTGCTGCTGTAAAAGCCTCTACTCTTCTGGGAAGGCTTTCCACTAGATGTTGGAACATTGCTGTGGTGACTTACTTCCATTGAGCCATAAGAGCATTAGTGAGGTTGGATACTGATTTGGGCAATTAGGCCTGGCTTGCAGTCGGCATTCCAATTCATCCCAAAGGTGTTTGATGGGGTTGAGGTCAGGGCAATGTGCTGAAACAGGAAAGGGCATTCCCCAAACTGTTGCCACAAAGTTGGAAGCACAGAATCGTCTAGAATGTCATTGTATGCTGTAGTGTTAAGATTCCCCTTCATTGGAAATAAGGAGCATAGCCCAAACCATGAAAAACAGCTCCAGACAATTAATGCTACTCCACCAAACTTAAGGAGATGTTTATCTTTCAAATGGTGTAAAATAGTTGTATTTTTGAAAAATTTGAATTTTGACATTTATTTGGATTCAAATTTGCCGCTCTTGAAATGCACCTGCTGTTGATGGAGTGCACCACGGGTGGCACGCTAGCGTCCCACGTAGCCCATAGAGGTTAACGAGAGTCTTATCTTGAAAATGGTGTAAAATAGTCATATTTTTGAAAAATTGAAGTAATAGCATATCTAAGGATTTGAATAACGCGCCACAGGATTCAACTGGCTGTTGAGTAGGTGGGACGCAAGCGTCCCACCTAGCCCAGAGAGGTTAACAGTTGGCACTATGCATTGAGGCAGGTAGCGTTCTCCTGGCATCCGCCAAACCTAGATTCGTCTGACAGACTGTTAGCTGGTGAAGAGTGATTAATCACTTCAGAGAACGTGTTTCCACTGCTCCAGAGTCCAATGGCGGCGAGCTTTACACCACTCTAGCCGATGCTTGGAATTGCGCATGGTGATCTTAGGCTTGTGTGCTGCTGCTCTGCCATGGAAACCCATTTTATGACTCTCCCAATGACAAGTAATTGTGCTGACGTTGCTTCCAGAGGCTGTTTGGAACTCAGTAGTGCGTATTGCAACCGAGGACAGACGATTTTTACGCACTACACACTTTAGCACTCAGACTGTCCAATTCTGAGAGCTTGTGTGGTCAACCACTTCGCGGCTGAGCCGTTGTTGCTCCTTGACGTTTCCACTTCACAATAACAGCACTTACAGTTGACCAGGGCAGCTCTAGCAGGGCAGACATTTGATGAACTGACTTGATGGAAAGGTGGCATCCTACAACGGTGCCACATTCAAAGTCACAGAGCTCTTCGTAAGGCCATTCTTCTGTCATTGTTTGTCTATGGAGATTGCATGGCTGTGTGCTCAATTTTATACACCTGTCAGCAATGGGTGTGGCTGAAATAGCCGAATCCACTAATTTGAAGTGGTGTCCTGCCAATGTACATTACGAACATCATTACAGCAAATTCCAATGTGCTCAGAAGAGATTTTGATGTTGATGTTCTCCTCTTTATTCTGTGGTATGCTGCAGGCTACTGTGCATGTTGGCTGTTTGCATTCTCTCCTTGCCTATCTCACTCTCTGCCCCTTCTTCTCCCTCTGCTACTCTCTAAGCAGACATGTAAAACCCTGCAGAGCATGCATCTTTACATCAATATTATGTATGGTAAGAGGATCAAGGTTTAAAGATTTAGGGTTGTTGCGTCATCAGGAATGCTTAATATTTAACTTTAAACGGATTGGTACTTGCTATTGTTCTATGATTATCAAGCCCTAGCAAACCAGCAGACGTGGGACAGCACGTAGGCCTACAGTTGACCTGAATGGATTACCTAGCTAACAACTTTAGTAAGACTTTACTATTCCTATTACACAAGTGGAATAGGGAACAGTTTCTATTCCACTTGTGTAATAACAAAAAGCATTGTTCATAAAACGTTGTTACAATAGTAATTACAATGTTACTACACAGGTATAAAAGCAATTTAACAGCGTCAACAACAACACATTCCACTGTGTCAAACCACATGGTTAAACACTCAATCCCGCCCCAGTGGCGTAAGTCGTCAGGCAGGGAATAGAACAGAGTCGCGACTGCAGTGGTCGCGACTGCTCAAACTGTCGGTGGTCGCATAATTACATTTCCCTGCAGTCAGCAGATTAAGTCTGCTTGCTACTGTTGGAAAAAGGCTGGCTGATGGAGGAAGGCTGGTTGATGGAGTGAGGCTGGCTAATGGAGGAAGGCTGGCTGATAGAGGGAGGCTTGCTGATGGAGGAAGGATGGCTGATGGAGGGAGGGAGGCTGGCTGACGGAGGGAGGGAGGCTGGCTGGCTGATCGAGGGAGGCTGGCTAGCTGATCGAGGGAGGGAGGCTAGCTGATCGAGGGAGGGAGGCTGGCTGATGGAGGAAGGATGGCTATGGGGAGGGAGGCTGGCTGATGGTAGGAGGCTGGCTGATGGCAGAAGGCTGGCTGATGGAGGGAGGCTGGTTGATGGAGGGAGACTGGTTGATGGAGGAAGGCTGGCTGATGGATGGAGGCTGGCTGATGGAGACGGCTGGCTGATGGCGAAAGGCTGGCTAATGGAGGAAGGCTGGCTGATGGAGGGAGGCTGGCTGATGGAGGGAGGCTGGCTGATGGAGGGAGGGAGGCTGATGGAGAGAGGCTGAAGCATTGTATTGTAATAGAAGGTTTTAGGCAGCAGAACTTGGCTGGGCAGCACTGGGCTGTGCTATTCTCCTCTGCATGTTTGACCTGGAAAAGGAGGCTTGGTATTAATCTAAATCCAAAATTACAATCCCTTCTCTGAATAAAGGCTAATGAGGGGTTTCGCTCTACTCTATTCTAACTGTTGGGTTTTAGCCAGAAAGGGAGTTGTTGAGTTGACATAATCCGAAAAGCAAACAGATTAAATGGGTTGATAGCCGAACCGGAATTTGATGGATTATTTATGACCATCTTCAGATACAGTATAAATAGCTTACTCCACCTGAGATGTGATTTTACAGTAGTTGCCACCAAGTCAAGTTCTGATGCAGTCAAACAAATCCCTGAAAACATAATCCCAAATACAGTCTGATAGCCTGAAAAGAGCTGTCTGAAGTATAATAGACATATTCCTGAGGGCAAGCCATGGTTATATGAACTCACCAGTAATGAACCAAACACAGACAGAAGGGTACAGAGAGTTCGTTTTTGAGCTGAATAATAAATAGATATACCGATCTTAATTTGAGCCAGTTTCGTACAGCAGGACAGTAATCCTGCAGCAACAGGAAGTGTGAATTATTATGTGGATTATAATTAAAGGACATTATTGTAGGGGTTGATACGTTTTTCCTAAGAGAAAACTAAGTCTGAAATTTCAAAGTGGAAATTACAAACTTCAGAAGCTTTTTTAAACCTCAAATACACTACAAGTTAAACATTTCCTGCAACAGGGTCAATGATCAATGTAGATCCTACATCTATACTAAGTGAGTCATTGAGATACACTAGCATATATACAGCATCTTCTGAGGTTGAGTCAATAGGGTATCCTCAATCCCCTCCCCACAAATATTTATAATAACCTCATGTTACATAAGATTGGTAACATACAAAGAAACCAGTCATGTTTGTTTCATGACAGCTCACCAAATCATGTTCTATTGGCTGCACAGGGATATTTCAGATGGTATACAATGGTAAACACAGGTAAAGGCTACAATGACTTTACAATGATATGCCAACTACACAGTTTTTGAAAGTATATTACTGGCCTACATTCAACTAGGAGAATATTACCAAGTAGTTTAAGTGGCTGAAATAAATGTTGTTTAATAAATGTTATGTCCAATTGTTTTTAGCCAATGTTAGCCTATTACTGTCTTTGGCCCCAGCTCCCTTATCTGTGAAACATGTCCTGATGACTCCTGATTTTCATGTCGTCTGTCTGACACTGCCTTAAGAACACATCCTCAACTCTCTGTGCTCATTAGCAAGCTTCTCAGACACCACACAAACATAATTGGCCTACAATGAAACCAGACTCATTTATGTAACAAATTGCCCTATTTTCCCAGGATAGCTGAGGTTCAAACTGTCGATGTTCTTCTTCTCTTCTACAGCCTATATGCCAACTTGGGATTTTGATACTTAACGTTCACCCAAACTCAGCAGCCAGGTCACACCAGATTTACTGCTATATTAGAAGTTTGTCTAGGTCCCCAGGCAATTTCAACAGGCGCCGTTGCAACATAACAGGCCTACTTTACTGTTAAACTGGCGGCGGAAGAAATGGCAGCAGTTTTACGGGCACCCTGTCACGTCCTGACCATAGTAAGATGTTATTTTCTATGGTAGAGTTGGTCAGGGCGTGACAGGGGGTGTTTTGTGTTTTTCTATGTTTTCTATATCTTTGTTTAGTTCAAGTTTTCTATTTCTATGTTGTTGTTTTTTGGGATGATCTCCAATTAGAGGCAGATGGTCCTCATTGTCTCTAATTGGAGATCATACTTAAGTAGGGTTTTTTTCCCACCTATGTTTGTGGGTAGTTGTATTCTGTTTAGTATTCAGTACCGGACAGAACTGTGTGCTGTTCGTTTTCTGTTTGTTATTTTGTCTTTAGTGTTTTTGAGTTATAATACATTTCATCATGAGCACTCAACACACTGCGCTTTGGTCCCCTCGCTACGACAGTCGTTACACACTCAACCAATTGTGCTATTATGTGTTTTTTTCGCGTCATTTGAAAATTATTTTGTACATAATGTTTCTGCAACAGTATCTTACGGATTAAGCAAAGATTTTTTTCTTCAACAAGCAGGACGCAAACGACATTCTCTGAACACCCGACAAGGCCAACATCCAAGTTATTGGCAAGAGGAAGAGACGCAGGTCAGAGGACACAGAGCAGGGGGGGCGCCTCGTAAGGATTCACAGAAGGCGAGTGGGAAAGCTACCGTTACCGTCAATATTACTCGCCAACATGCAATCATTGAACAATAAACTAGACGAGGTACGATCACGAATATCTTACCAACGGGACATCAAAAACTGTAATATCTTATGTTTCACGAAATCATGTCTGTATGATGACATGGATATTCAGCTAACGGGATACACGCTGCACCGACAAGATAGAACAACACACTCCGGTAACATGAGGGGGGGACGATCTGTGCATATTTGTAAACAACACCTGGCGCACGAAATCTAAGGAAGTCTATAGATTTTGCTCGCCTGAAGTTTTTATTTATTTCATTTTTTCATTTCACCTTTATTTAACCAGGTAGGGTAGTTGAGAACAAGTTCTCATTTACAACTGCGACCTGGCCAAGATAAAGCAAAGAAGTTCGACACATACAACAACACAGAGTTACACATGGAATAAACAAACATACTGTACAGTCAATAATACAGTAGAAAAAGTCTATATACAGTGTGTGCAAATGAGTTAGGATAAGGGAGGTAAGGCAATAAATAGGCCATGGTGGCGAAGTAATTACAATATAGCAGTTAAACACTGGAATGGTAGATGTGCAGAAGATGAATGTGCAAGTAGAGACACTGGGGTGCAAAGGAGCAAGATAAATAAATAAATACAGTATGGGGATGAGGTAGTTGGATGGGCTATTATATATGGGCTATGTACAGGTGCAGTGATCTGCTCTGACAGCTGGTGCTTAAAGCTAGTGAGGGAGATATGAGTCTCAAGCTTCAGTGATTTTTGCAGTTTGTTCCAGTCATTGGCAGCAGAGAACTGGAAAGGAAAGTTGGCCAAAGAAAGAATTGGCTTTGGGGGTGACCAGTGAGATATACCTGCTGGAGCGTGTGCTACGGGTGGGTGGTGCTACGGTGACCAGTGAGCTGAGATAAGGCGGGGCTTTACCTAGCGGAGACTTATAGATGACCTGGAGCCAGTGGGCTTGGCGGCAAGTATGAAGCGAGGGCCAGCCAACGAGAGCGTACAGGTCGCAGTGGTGGGTAGTATATGGGGCTTTGGTGACAAAACAGATGGCACTGTGATAGACTGCATCCAGTTTGTTGAGTAGAGTGTTGGAGGCTATTTTATAGATGACATCGCCAAAGTCAAGGATCGGTAGGATGGTCAGTTTTACAAGGGTATGTTTGGCAGTATGAGTGAAGGATGCTTTGTTGCGACATAGGAAGCCGATTCTAGATTTAATTTTGGATTGGAGATGCTTAATGTGAGTCTGGAAGGAGAGTTTACAGTCTAACCAGACACCTAGGAATATGTACTTGTCCACATATTCTAAGTCAGAACCATCCAGAGTAGTGATGCTGGACGGGCGGGCAGGTGCGGGCAGCGATCGGTTGAATAGCATGCATTTAGTTATATTTGCATTTAAGAGCAGTTGGAGGCCACGGAAAGAGAGTTGTATGGCATTGAAGCTCGTAGAGTATCTTGTGATAAAATTCAGACCACACTATTTGCCTAGTGAGTTTTCAGCTATAATTTTCTTGTCTGTTTATTTACCACCACAGACGGATGCTGGCACTAAGACCGCACTCGGTCAGCTGTATAAGGAAATAAGCAAACAGGAAACCGCTCACCCAGAGGCGGCGCTCCTAGTGGCCGGAGACTTTAATGCAGGGAAACGTAAATCAGTTCTACCTAATTTCTATCAACATATTAAATGTGCAAGCAGAGGAAAAAATACATCTAGATCACCTGTACACCACGCAGAGACGCATACAAAGCTCTGCCAAAGCTCTGCAGGAAGCACCAGTGACTAGGTCTAAAAAGGGGTCAGATGAAGCAGATGCTAAACTACAGGACTGTTTTGCTATCACAGACTGGAACAAGTCCCAGAATTCTTCATACCCCAACCAGAAGCCATGGATTACAGGCAACACTCGCACTGAGCTAAAGGGTAGAGCTGCCGCTTTCAAGGTGCGGGACTCTAACCCGGAAGCTTATAAGAAATACTTCTATGCCCTCCGATGAACCATCAAACAGGCAAAGCATCAATACAGGGCTAAGATTGCATCATAGTACACCGGCTCCGACGCTCGTCTTATGTGGCAGGGCTTGCAAACTATTACAGACTACAAAGGGAAGCACAGCCGCGAGCTGCCCAGTGACACGAGCCTACCAGATGAGCTAAATCACTTCTATGCTCGCTTCGAGGCAAGCAACACTGAGGCATGCATGAGAGCATCAGCTGTTCCGGACGACTGTGTGATCAGGCTCTCCGCAGTCGACGTGAGTAAGACCTTTAAACAGGTCAACATTCACAAGGCTGCAGGGCCAGACAGATTACCAGGATGTGTGCTCCGGGCATGTGCTGACCAACTGGCAGGTGTCTTCACTGACATTTTCAACATGTCCCTGATTGAGTCTGTAATAGCAACATGTTTCAAGCAGACCCCCATAGTACCTGTGCCCAAAAACACGAAGGCAACCTGCCTAAATGACTACAGACCCGTAGCACTCACGTCCGTCACCTTGAAGTGCTTTGAAAGGCTGGTAAGGGACCACATCAACACCATTATCCCAGAAACCCTAGACCCACTCCAATTTGCATACCGCCCAAACAGATCCGCAGATGATGCAATCTCCATTGCACTCCACGCTACCCTTTCCCACCTGGACAAAAGGAACACCTACGTGAGAATGCTATTCATTGACTACAGCTCAACGTTCAACACCATAGTACCCTCAAAGCTCATCATTAAGCTAAGGATCCTTGGACTAAACACCTCCCTCTGCAACTGGATCCTGGACTTCCTGACGGGCCGCCCCAGGTGGTGAGGGTAGGTAGCAACACATCTGCCACACTGACCTCAACACTGGAGCCCCTCAGAGGTGCATGCTCAGTCCCCTCCTGTACTCCCTGTTCACCCACGACTGCATGGCCAGGCACGACTCCAACACCATAATTAAGTTTGCAGATGGCACAACAGTGGGAGGCCTGATCAACGACGGGACAGCCTATAGGGAGGACGTCAGAGACCTGGTGGTGCCAGAATAACAACCTATCCCTCAACGTAACCAAGACTAAGGAGATGATTGTTGACTACAGGAATAGGAGGACCGAGCATGCCCCCATTCTCATCGACGGGGCTGTAGTGGAGCAGGTTGAGAGCTTCAAGTTCCTTGGTGTCCACATCACCAACAAACTAGAATGGTCCCAACACACCAAGACAGTCTTGAATAGGGCACGAGAAAGCCTATTCCCCCTTAGGAAACTAAAAAGATTTGGCATGGGTCCTCAGATCCTCAAAAGGTTCTACAGCTGCAAGGTCGAGAGCATCCTGACTGGTTGCATCACTGCCTGGTACGGCAATTGCTTGGCCTCCAACCGCAAGGCACTACAGAGGGTAGTGCATACGGCCCAGTACATCACTGGGGCTAAGATGCCTGCCATCCAGGACCTCTACACCAGGCAGTGTCAGAGGAAGGCCCTAAAAATTGTCAAAGACCCCAGCCACCCCAGTCATAGACTGTTCTCTCTACTACCGCATGGCAAGCAGTACCGGAGTGCCAGGTCTAGGACAAAATGGCTTCTCAACAGTACATTCATGTACATACTACCTCAATTGGCCCAACCAACCAGTGCCCCCGCACATTGGCTAACCGGGCTATCTGCACTGTGTCCCGCCACCCGCCACCCGCCAACCCCTCTTTTACGCTACTGCTACTCTCTGTTCATCATATATGCATAGTTACTTTAACTATATCTACATGTACATACTACCTCAATCAGCCCGACTAACCGGTGCCTGTATATAGCCTCGCTACTGTTATAGCCTCGCTACTGTATATAGCCTCGCTACTGTTATTTTTCACACTGTTGTTTTTATTTCTTTACTTACCTATTGTTCACCTAATACCATTTTTGCACTGTTGGTTAGAGCCAGTAAGTAAGCATTTCACTGTAAGGTCTACACCTGTTGCATTCGGCCCACGTGACAAATAAACTTTGATATAATTTGATTGGTATTTAAATTCACCTATAGATGTTTACCCCCCCAGTTGCAATATGGACAAAAACTGAATACTGAAATAAGACTGTGAGATCTTGCTGAACTCAGACCTGCCTCAGATATACATGTGTTAAAGTTTTTTACAAACACTTTGGCACTAATTTCAGAACCTTGTGGTCATTTTTCAAAACTCTAGACACAAAATCTAAACGGTCATCACTTATAACACAGTCTGTCCAATGTTCAAAGCATTGCATTGTGCATTCATGTCTTTAAAGAAACCTTGCACTTGCAGATCTATTGGTTCAATTAACTCATTTATCATGAAATACCATAGGAACATTAATTTAGATCACCCACACACAAGATACCGATAGTTTCACTGTGTAGTTGTTCGTACAATCATTAAATATTGTAGTACAAAATATGTGATACATGTTTCATTATGGTACTACACATAAATGCATCACTGTAAAAGGACTAGTACAGAGAATACTACAGACACAGTGGAATCATTGAACAAAATCTGAAAATTATTGATGAAATACAATAAAATCACAACATAGGTTTCTTTGAATCAAAGCAAAAATAATTAGCTACAAAAAAGAAAAAAACTACAGTAAAACGTCAACTGCAGTGTTCCTCACCTGGCTTACCATAAAAAGCAAAACAAAGGATTGATTACTGTACTTGTATATTTCCATCAACCTTGTCTTGTGGATTTGGCCATAGGTTCTCATCCACATCACAATGGATGTTTTCATTAGCCAAACATCTTAGGAAGAATCTTCGGCAGTAACGGGTGGTAAATTGTGGATGGGCCATGCTTGCACCATTGAGCATGGGGAACCTGACATTATCCCACACAATGACATAGGTCATGCCATCAGCTCTACAGACCTGATTTAGCTCATCAAGGAAGGTTACAAGGAGAGCTGCATTATATGATCCAATACAATGTCTGTGTCCCACCACACCATCTTCTGATATATCCACACACATGGTGATGTTGGCCCCACGTTGTCCAGGTACTTGGATGGTTGCCCACTGGCCAATGAAATTCCGACCTCTCCTCCTTGTCAAGGACAGGTTGAAGCCTGCCTCATCCAAAAAGAGGAATTTGTGATGGTTTTCATCATCATCCAGCTCCATCACCCTCTAAAAATACATTTTGGAAAGAGAATTACTGATTACAATGATGTAGAATTTTGGGGGAATTTTTCACAACAAGCATCTTGAAACTGAACATACCTGAACATACTCAGTCCTCAGTTGCTTCACTCTGTCTGCATTTCTTTCAAAAGGCACACGGTACAGCTGTTTTAGAGACAGCTGGTGCCTTTTTCAGCATGCGTGCAATAGTCGGCAAACGTTTGGCTTCCACATTGTTGAACATGTCGTCATTGTCCAAGATGTGCTGACGAATTTCTGTAAGGCGAATATCATTTCTGCCCAAACCAAATTGACCACAGCCTGCTCTTGTTGGTCAGTCAGAATTTTGTCTCTGCCTCCCCTATTTGGCTTAGTCTCAATTCTGCAGGGCAAATTACAGTAAGAACACATTTAGTCACATCGCCTACTCTGTGGTACACATTGGCATGCAGTATACAGACATTTGACAATTGAGAATAGCCTAATGTTTAGTGCATGCTGAAGACTTACCGGTTCTCATTGCGGAAAGTTCTGATGTTTGAGGCCACGGTTGATCTTTTGAGGTTTGGCTGAATCATTGTAGCTGCCTCAGTCATTGTCATACCATGATTTACGACATGGTTTACAACTATTGCTCGGATTTCATTGGACAATCTTTGCTGTTGCTGCCACAGTCTTGGTCCGTGGCCTTATCCTCTACCACTTTCCCCCACACCTCTCAAACGAGGCCCACGACCACCTCTCAGAAGGGGTGCTTGTCACCTGCCATTCCTTTGACCACCACATCTTCCTCGTCTTCCTCCTCCCACTGCTTGAACTCTATTGTGACCTGGAACACCTGCCAGCTCCATGTCATCATTTCACTCTATACTCGTTACCACAATGTGAAAACAATCTTCATTAATGAGTTGGCAGTATTGGAACAGCAATTACAAGGGCCTGTATACACACGCTAACCGGCCACTTTATTAGGTACACCTGCGTGTTAACGCAAATAGCGTTAGAGTATATGGAGTAGAGAGCTTTAGTTGTTGTTCGACCAAACATTAGAACGGGCAAGATGCGTAATCTAAGCAACTTTGACCATGGAAGGATTGTTGGTGTGCCACACATGGTCATTTTTACGCACTACAGTCTCTAGAGTTTACAGAGAATGGTGCGATAAACAAAACACATTCAGTGAGCGGCAGTTCTGTGGGCAAAAACACCTTGTTAATGAGAGAGGTCAGAGGAGAATGTCCAGACTCATTCAAGCTAACAGAAAGGCCACAAATGCTCAAATAACAGCCGTTTAAAACAGTGGTGTGCAGAAGGGCATCTCTTAACATACAACACTGTGAATAATGCAGGCTGTTGTGGAGGCAAAAGGGGGTCCTACCCAGTACTAGATAGGTGTACCTAATAAAGTGGCCAGTGAGTGTACAGTAATGTCAAATCTGAAAACATGGTCTGGAAAAGAGGTACATTGGACCATAGAAACAGTGTCTGACAAAGAATGATGATGAAATATTACATCCATAGATAATGTAGTCCAATTGGTTCATATTCCATGGTGATTGGTCAGTGGATCTCGTTATCCTGAAACTTTCATGATCTAAAAACTTGGAATATTGTTTGTCAGTTTCCATGAAACTGCATTAAGAGTAATGCAACAGTTACTTATCATTTTGAGCAGTTTATCAATTGATAGTTAGATCATTGTAATGAAATGAATAGACAGTCATCTCAGATGTAATGTGTGAATTGCATTTTGAAATGGTAATACTTTGATGTTAAGTTGTGTCATTTTGAACAGGTGATTTTAGTTCAATTAACAAATGATCTTAGCTTGATGTGTATTGTATCCAAGAAATTGGAAAAAGTGTTGAGTTTTGAAAAATGTGCATCTGATCATCAGCTGTGAGTTTTGTGTCTAGAGTTTTGAAAAATGACATCAAGGTTCTGAAATTAATGCCAAAGTGATTGTAAAAAACTGTAATGGGATGGAGGAAGGAATTTCACAAAATATCAGAGAAGTTCTATTTTTACAATTCCATTGCCATAGTCACAATCATTGCACGGTGGTAATTCCATTCATATTGGACACTCCTGGTCATCCTGCCTCACCTTTGCTGAATGGCCCGAGTGCTGAGAAACAATCTGGATTGGTGTCGGTCCTAAGTGACCCCACACAGGTTTAATCGTTAGCCCTCACTGGAAGTCAGCAAGAAGGGGTTAGGGGCTGATTAGCCCCCAATTGAAAACCAGACCGAAGGAGAGGAATTCCCATTGGAGGAGAATCATGTATCCCAGCAGCCCCAGATGGTTTCCTGTAGAAATGTCACCCAGCACACTCACATTTAAATACACTGGAATAATATCACAGGTATTATCAAATAAATGGTGCTAATATTATGTAGTGAAATCTAAGCACACTGTAAATCATGTATGTGAAGTATTAAGCTGTAAATCACGTGTGTGATGTATTAAGCTGTAAATCATGTATGTGTAGTATTATGTTGTGAAGTGCACATTAATCTATATATAAAACAGTATATGCCGGTCCATTTTCACCACCAAAGGCATTGAGGTTAGGGCTGGACGATATATCCTGAATAACGGTATGGTGGTATGGATTCACATACCGATACTGGTATGGATTTTTACAGTAATGATATTTTGATACAGTGTTGAATTTTATGAAACGTTCTACAAATTGGACTACGTCACTGTCAGTTTTGTCCTAGTTTTGTTGAGTATAAAACCATCAGAATGTAGAACGCCCATTTTAAGAAATTATAATTAATTTACTGGATTGAATAACAAAGTCTTTAATTCTGCTTAGATCTTTTAAAACAACCAATTTGTGGGAATTTTAACTCTGTAGCCAGTTATACCATTAATTCATTAGTTTTGAAAGCAAATGGATACACTACTATTTATAGTACATGTGTAGGACTCAATACAGGAAGAATGGTGTTCCATCAGCATAGGAGTGATTAGACCGTAAGATCACCAAAGACGACCTCTGGCATCACATTTTCCCAATAGATTTTTCTTACTGGCCTACTGACCATGTAGGAAGCATCTCTCTGAATGGCTTTGGATCATGTTTCTAAAGCTTTGTTTGTATGTGAGTGTGAGCGCACTCGGAAGTGGTATTAGTGAGACACTATTATTGCTACATTGAACTGTGATTCTGTCATTTTTTTCTTCACAGAAATGTACAGTATCTTATGTGTGGTGATACTGTCAACTACGGCTGTTCCCGACAAAAAAAATCTATAGATTGGTCGAAATTTTTAAACGTGTATTTTGCTATATATATTTGCCATATATGTGTTTGAATAAAATCAACTATATGTAGGCTACTGAGCTTGTGTGATGCTTTAAGCACTGTGATTAAAAATGGAGCCAGAGATCAATATAGCCTAACCAGAATAGAAAAACCTGTTCCCGACCCGACCTTCCTCCGCTTCACAGATTCTGCCATTATGCTCCTGAAGTTGCCAGTAGTAACAGGCTACACCAGCGTTCGGCAACCTTTTCCATTTGGAGTGCCAAGTAAATTCTATTGCCATTGCCAATATCGAAATATAGCCTACATAAAGCCAACAAATAAAAACATTGCAGCCTGCAGGTAGAAAATATCCTGATTAAATAATTATAATTTAAATCACATTGGCTATGCATGGCCTGTCTGCAAGTAGCTTGAAACAATGTATGAACTACTAACTTGGTCCAGCTCGAAAGCTTGTGCTAGCAGACTTGCAACACTGTTAAAATTATTCTGGACCCTAAAGAGATTCCTGTGCCAGTGAGTTCCAGACAGACAGACACAGCTGTAGGCTATTTGCGCAAGGGATAAGAAGTAATCAGGTAGACCTTTTTATGACTTTCCACCAGATTAGAGTATTACATTTTTTCCCCCTTTCATGCTGAGTGGTTATCGAAAGGGAGAGAGTTAGAAATATTTTTTAAATAGGCTACATTGAGGAACTATTGTCTTTCTCTATGGATGTAAAAAAAAAAAAAAAAGTATTCACTTACTTGCTGTTTGAGGAGATTAATAAAATACTTTGAGAAGCTCCACAGTGATGGTGAGTTTAGACACTCAGAAATAGTATCAGATCCCCAAATGGCAACATTTATAGGCCTACATTTGCGCGCAGGCCAGGTAGCCTAGTCCTACTTCTATGTGTAATGAGGTGCGTGTCCTTACTCAAGATTGACAGAAGCGCTCCAAACAAAAGACAATGAATAAATTCACAACTCATAAATGGAATGAAATAAACTTTTTCTCACAAGTGTAGCCTAGGTTTTACACTCTGTAAACAACGTGTCCACTCCTACAATGACAACAGTAAGATGCATTAACAGAAATTACCGTAACCAAACAAACATCGTAGATTAGCAACTATGGGAATTAATGGTAAATGTACAACTGATGATAATGGTGTGCCATCCCTGTAGCCTATACAATGGATTAGTCCAGTCAGACAGGCCTCTACAATGGATTATTATTATTATTGTTATTGTCCAAAATGGAGTAGCAGTGCAGATGTGGTTTGTCTTCCTCTCGTGTACTTTTGCCTTTTTTGTCTTTTTTTTGTATATATTTAAATGTATTTTCAATCTCTTCCATTTTTAAATTAAATATACCTTTCGGTAACCCGACTCACCCAATGTGACATGGATCCGCTATTTTTTAGACCTTATAGCCAGAACCTCCATCAGAAGCTAGCCAGCTAATTAGCTACTAGCTATTTAGCCATTGTTAGCCACTGCTAGTGGCCTTTCCTTCTGCACAGACACCAGCTGTTTTTATAGCCTGGATAATACTTGCCAGCATTGGACTGTTTTCTCCACTACAACGCCAGATTACTGCCGTAAACCCTGGACCATTACTCCTGATCATCACAGCTAGCTAGCTGCCACCGAGTGACCCAGCCCCGAAGCTAGCCCTGAGCCAGGCCCATCTCCCGGCCTACTCTGTGATCACCCACCCACTCAGCCGATGCCTTCCGGACTCTATCCCAACACGGCTAGAATCCACCACTCAGCCCGATCCTTGCCGTAAGCTCTGGACCTGAGCATCGGGTCATTGCTGCTACGAGTGACTATACAGTCGTGGCCAAAAGTTTTGAGAATGACACAAATATTAATTTCCACAAAGTTTGCTGCTTCAGTGTCTTTAGATATTTTTGTCAGATGTTACTATGGAATACTGAAGTATAATTACAAGCATTTCATAAGTGTCAAAGGCTTTTATTGACAATTACATAAAGTTGATGCAAAGAGTCAATATTTGCAGTGTTGACCCTTCTTTTTCAAGACCTCTGCGATCCGCCCTGGCATGCTGTCAATTAACTTCTGGGCCACATCCTGACTGGTGGCAGCCCATTCTTGCGTAATCAATGCTTGGAGTTTGTCAGAATTTGTGTGTTTTTGTTTGTCAACCACAAGTTCTCAATGGGATTAAGGTCTGGGGAGTTTCCTGGCCATTGACCCAAAATATCAATGTTTTGTTCCCCGAGCCACTTAGGTATCACTTTTGCCTTATGGCAAGGTGCTCCATCATGCTGGAAAAGGCATTGTTCATCACCAAACTGTTCCTGTATGGTTGGAAGAAGTTGCTCTCAGAGGATGTGTTGGTACCATTCTTTATTCATGGCTGTGTTCTTAGGCAAAATTGTGAGTGAGCCCACTCCCTTGGCTGAGAAGCAACCCCACACATGAATGGTCTCAGGATGCTTTAATGTTGGCATGACACAGGACTGACGGTAGCGCTCACCTTGTCTTCTCCGGACAAGCTTTTTTCCGGATGCCCCAAACAATAGGAAAGGGGATTCATCACAGAAAATGACTTTACCCCAGTCCTCAGCAGTCCAATCCGTGTACATATTGCAGAAAATCAATCTGTCCCTGATGTTTTTCCTGGAGAAAAGTGGCTTCTTTGCTGCCCTTCTTGACAGCAGGCCATCCTCCAAAAGTCTTCGCCTCACAGTACGTGCAGATGCACTCACACCTGCCTGTTGCCATTACTGAGCAAGCTCTGTACTGGTGGTGCCCCGATCCCGCAGCCGAATCAACTTTAGGAGACGGTCCTGGCGCTTGCTGGACTTTCTTGGGCGCCCTGAAGCCTTCTTCACAACAACTGAACTGCTCTCCTTGAAGTTCTTGATGATCCGATAAATGGTTGGGATTTAGGTGCAATCTTACTGGCAGCAATATCCTTGCCTGTGAAGCCCGTTTTGTGCAAAGCAATGATGACGGCACGTGTTTCCTTGCAGGTAACCATGGTTGAAAGAGGAAGAACAATGATTCCAAGCACCACCCTCCTTTCGAAGCTTCCAGTCTGTTATTCGAACTCAATCAGCATGACAGAGTGATCTCCAGCCTTGTCACACCTGTGTTAACGAGAGAATCACTGACATGATGTCAGCTGGTCCTTTTGTGTCAGGGCTGAAATGCAGTGGAAATGTTTTTTGGGGGATTCAGTTCATTTGCATGGCAAAGAGGGACTTTGCAATTAATTGCAATTCATCTGATCACTCTTCATAACATTCTGGAGTATATGCAAATTGGCATCATACAAACTGAGGTAGCAGACTTTGTGAAAATTAATATTTGTGTCATTCTCAAAACTTTTCGCCACGACTGTAGTGGGTAATGCCGCTGCCCCGAAGCTAGCACCAGTTAGCCGCGAGCGAGGCGCATTTCCCGGCTAGCAAACAAAATTACTACAACTACAATTTCCTCTTTTGCCATCTGGTCTGGATCCTTTATCGACATGGCGCCCCGCCGTACCACCACGACTGGTGCGCAAGCTTCCCTGTTCCATCTATTGCTGTTCACTGGACCCTATGATCACTTGGCTACATAGCTGATGCCTGCTGGACTGTTCATTAATCACGGTACTCCATTTTGTTTATTTTTTGTTTATCTGTCGGCCCCAACTCAGGCCCTGTGTGTAGTTAACCGACCCTCTCTGCCCATTCATCACCATTTTACCTGGTGTTGTCGTCTTAGCTGATTAGCTGTTGTTGTCTTACCCATTGTTGCCAATCAACACCTGTGATTGCTTTATGCCTCGCTTTATGTCTCTCTCAAATGTCAATATGCCTTGCACACTGTTGTTTAGGATAGTTATTATTGTCTTTAGTTCACTGTGGAGCCCCTTGTCCCACTCAACATGCCTCTGATACTTCTTTGTCCCACCTCCCACACATGTGATGACCTCACCCAGCATAACTAGCCCGTCCAGAGATGCAACCTCTCTTATCATCACTCGGTGCCTGGGTTTACCTCCATTGTACCCGCACCCCACAATACCCCTGTCTGTACATTATGCCCTGAATCTATTCAACCACGCCCAGAAATCTGCTCCTTTTATTCTCTGTCCCCAACGCACTAGACAACCAGTTTTGATAGCCTATAGCCGTACACTCATCCTACTCCCCCTCTGTTCCTCGGGTGATGTGGAGGTTAACCCAGGCCCTGCGTGTCCCCAGGCACTCTCATTTGTTGAATTCTATAACCGAAAAAGCCTTGGTTTCATGCATGTTAACATCAGAAGCCTCCTCCCTAAGTTTGTTTTACTCACTGCTTTAGCACACTCCGCCAACCATGATGTCCTTGCTGTGTCTGAATCCTGGCTAAGGAAGGCCACCAAAAATTCTGAGATTTCCATCCCCAACTACAACATTTTCTATCAAGATAGAACTGCCAAAGGGGGAGGAGTTGCAATCTACTGCAGAGATAGCCTGCAAAGTTCTGTCATACTTTCCAGGTCTATACCCAAACAGTTCGAGCTTCTAATTTTAAAAATTAATCTCTCCAGAAATAAGTCTGTCACTGTTGCCGCCTGTTATAGACCCCTCTCAGCTCCTAGCTGTGCCCTGGACACCATATGTGAAATGATTGCACCTCACCGATCTTCAGAGTTCGTTCTGCTAGGTGACCTAAACTGGGATATGCTTAACACCACAATCTAAACTAGATGCCCTTAATCTCACACAAATGATCAAGGAACCCACCAGGTAAATCCGTAAACATGGGCACCCTCATAGATGTTATCCTGACCAACTTGACCTCCAATAACACCTCTGATGTTTTCAATCAGGATCTCAGCGATCACTGCCTCATTGCTGCATCCGCTATGGGTCCGCAGTCAAACGACCACCCCTCATCACTGTCAAACACTCCCTAAAACACTTTTACAAGCAGGCCTTTCTAATCGACCTGGCCCGGGTATCCTGGAAGGATATTGACCTCATCCCGTCAGTCCAGGATGACTGGTCGTTCTTTAAAAGTAAGTTCCACACCATCTTATATAAGCATGCCCCTTTCAAAAAATGTAGAATTAAGAACAGATATAAACCTTGGTTCACTCCAGACCTGACTGCCCTCGACCAGCACAAAAACATCCAGTGGCGGACTGTACTAGCATCGAATAAACCCCCGATATGCAACTTTTCAGGGAAGTCAGGAACCAATACACGCACAGTCAGGAAAACAAAGACTAGCTTTATCAAACAGAAATTTGCATCCTGTAGCTCTAACTCCAAAAAGTTTTGGGACACTGTAAAGTCCATGGAAAATAAGAGCTCCTCCTCCCAGCTGGCCACTGCACTGAGGCTAGGAAACACTGTCACCACTGATAAATCCACGATAATCGAGAATTTCATTAAGCATTTCTCTACGGCTGGCCATGCTTTCCACCTGGCTACCCCAAACCCGGCCAACAGCTCCGCACCCCCCGCAGCTACTTGCCCAAGCCTCCCCAGCTTCCCCTTCACCCAAATCCAGATAGCAGATGTTCTGAAAGAGCTGCAAAACCTGGACCCGTACAAATCAGCTGGGCTAGACAATCTGGACCCTCTTTATCTAAAATTATCCGCCGCCAATGTTGCAACCCCTATTACCAGTCTGTTCAACCTCTCTGTCATATTTTCCGAGATCCCTTAAGATTGGAAAGCTGCCGCAGTCATCCCCCTCTTCAAAGAAGTCACACTCTAGACCCAAACTGTTATAGACCTATATCCATCCTGCCCTGCCTTTCTAAAATCTTCGAAAGCCAAGATAATAAACAGATCAATGACCATTTCAAATCCCACCGTACCTTCTCCACTGTGCAATCCGGTTTCCGAATGGGTGCCAATCAGCCACGCTCAAGGTACTAAACGATATCATAACTGCCATCGATAAAAGACAGTACTGTGCAGCGGTCTTCATCGACCTGGCCAAGGATTTTGACTCTGTCAATCACCGTATCCTTATCGGCAGACTCAACACCCTTAGTTTCTCAAATGACTGCCTCGCCTGGTTCAACTATATCTCAGACAGAGTTCAGTGTATCAAATCGGAGGGCCTGTTGTCCGGACCTCTGGCAGTCTCTATGGGGGTACCACAAGGTTCAATTCTCGGGCTGACTCTTTTCCCTGTATATATCAATGAAGTCGCTCTTGCTGTGGGTGATTCCCTGATCCACCGCTACGCAGACAACACCATTCTGTATACATCTGGCCCTTCTTTGGACACCGTGTTAACTAACATCCAAACGAGCTTAACTGCCATAACACTCCTTCCGTGGCCTCCAACTGCTCTTAAACGCTAGTAAAACCAAATGCATGCTTTTCAACCGTTCGCTGCCCGCACCCGCCCACCCGACTAGCATCACTACTCTGGACGGTTCTGACTTAGAATATGTGGACAACTACAAATACCTAGGTGTCTGGCTAGACTGTAAACTCTCCTTCCAGACTAATATTTAACATCTCCAATCCAAAATAAAATCTAGAATCGGCTTCCTATTTCACAATAAAGCCTCCTTCACTCACGCCGCCAAACATACCCTTGTAAAACTGACTATCCTACCGATCCTCGACTTTGCCGATGTCATTTACAAAATAGCTTCCAATACTCTACTCAGCAAACTGGATGCAGTCTATCACAGTGCCATCCGTTTTGTCACCAAAGCCCCTTATACCACCCACCACTGCGACCTGTATGCTCTAGTCGGCTGGCCCTTGCTACATATTCGTCGCCAGACCTATTGGCTCCAGGTCATCTATACGTCTATGCTAGGTAAAGCTCCGCCTTATCTCAGCTCACTGGTCACGATAACAACACCCACCCGTAGCATGCGCTCCAGCAGGTATATCTCACTGGTCGTCCCCAAAGCCAACACCTACTTTGGCCGCCTTTCCTTCCAGTTCTCTGCTGCCAATGACTGGAACGAATTGCAAAAATCACTGAAGCTGGAGACTTATATTTCCCTCACTAACTTTAAACATCAGCTATCTGAGCAGCTAACCGTTCTCTGCAGCTGGTCATAGCCCATCTGTAAATAGCCCACCCAATCTACCTACCTCATCCCCATATTGTTTTTATTTACTTTTCTGCTCTTTTGCACACCGGTATTTCTACTTGCACATCATCTTCTGCTCATCTATCACTCCAATTTTAACCTGTTGGGTCTAGGGGGCAGCATTTGCACGTCTGGATAAAAAAAATGTACCCGATTTAATCTGGTTACTAATCCTACCCAGTAACTAGAATATGCATATACTTATTATATATGGATAGAAAACACTCTAAAGTTTCTAAAACTGTTTGAATGGTGTCTGTGAGTATAACAGAACTCATTTGGCAGGCAAAACCCTGAGACATTTTCTGACAGGAAGTGGATACCTGATGTGTTGTATTGACTTTAAACCTATCCCATTGAAAAACACAGGGGCTTAGGAATATTTTGGCACTTCCTATTGCTTCCACTAGATGTCACCAGCCTTTACAAAGTGTTTTGAGTCTTCTGGAGGGAGATCTGCGCGAGTTCATGTTGGGTACCCTCGTTCCAATACGTTATAAAAGAGTATGCATTCGTCCACCTTGAATATTATTCATGTTCTGGTTAAAAAAGGCCCTAATGATTTATGCTATACAACGTTTGACATGTTTGAACGAACGGAAATATATTTTTTCCCCTCGTTCATGACGAGAAGTCCGGCTGGCTTACATCATGTGCTAACGAGACGGAGATTTTTGGACATAAATGATGAGCTTTTTTGAACAAAACTACATTCGTTATGGACCTGTGATACCTGGAAGTGACATCTGATGAAGAGAATCAAAGGTAATGGATTATTTACATAGTATTTTCGATTTTAGATCTCCCCAACATGACGTCTAGTCTGTATCGCAACGCGTATTTTTCTGGGCGCAGTGCTCAGATTATTGCAAAGTGTGATTTCCCAGTAAGGTTATTTTTAAATCTGGCAAGTTGATTGCGTTCAAGAGATGTAAATCTATAATTCTTTAAATGACAATATAATATTTTACCAATGTTTTCTAATTTTAATTATTTAATTTGTGGTGTTGACTTGACTGCCGGTTATTGGAGGGAAACGATTTCCTCAACATCAATGCCATAGTAAAACGCTGTTTTTGGATATAAATATGAACTTGATAGAACTAAAAATGCATGCATTGTCTAACATAATGTCCTAGGAGTGTCATCTGATGGAGATTGTAAAAGGTTAGTGCATCATTTTAGCTGGTTTTATGGTTTTGGTGACCCTGTCTTTGACTTGACAAAACATTACACACAACTCTTGTAAATGTACTGTCCTAACATACTCTAAATTTATGCTTTCGCCGTAAAACCTTTTTGAAATCGTAAAACGTGGTTAGATTAAGGAGATGTTTATCTTTCAAATGGTGTAAAATAGTTGTATTTTTGAAAAATTTGAATTTTGACATTTATTTGGATTCAAATTTGCCGCTCTTGAAATGCACCTGCTGTTGATGGAGTGCACCACGGGTGGCACGCTAGCGTCCCACCTAGCCCCAAGAGGTTAATTTGCTAAACTGTAATTACTTCGCTACTGTGGCCTATTTATTGCCTTACCTCCTCACGCCATTCGCACACACTGTATATAGACTTTTTTTTCTATTGTGTTATTGACTGTACGCTTGTTTATTCCATGTGTAACTCTGCGTTGTTGTTTGTGTCACACTGCTTTGCTTTATCTTGGCCAGGTCGCAGTTGTAAATGAGAACTTGTTCTCAACTAGCTTACCTGGTTAAATAAAGGGGAAATAAATAAAAAATTGTTTTAAAAAAAATGTTCACTGAGACAGGCCTCTACAATGGATTAGTCCACTGAGACAGGCCTCAACAATGGATTAGTCCACTGAGACAGGCCTCTACAATGGATTAGTCCACTGAGACAGGCCTCTACAATGGATTAGTCCACTGAGACAGGCCTCTACAATGGATTAGTCCACTGAGACAGGCCTCTACAATGGATTAGTCCACTCAGACAGATAATGGATTAGTCCACTCAGACAGGTAAAGGATTAGTCCACTCAGACAGGTAATGGATTAGTCCACTCAGACAGGTAAAGGAGTAGTCCCCTCAGACAGGTAATGGATTAGTCCACTGAGACAGGTAATGGATTAGTCCACTGAGACAGGTAAAGGATTAGTCCACTCAGACAGGTAATGGATTAGTCCACTGAGACAGGTAATGGATTAGTCCACTCAGACAGGTAATGGATTAGTCCACTCAGACCGGTAATGGATTAGTCCACTCAGACAGGTAATGGATTAGTCCACTCAGACAGGTAATGGATTAGTCCACTCAGACAGGTAATGGATTAGTCCACTGAGACAGGTAATGGATTAGTCCACTGAGACAAGCATGAATCAGACAGGTGTCTCATGTGCCATAAAAATGTCTATGTATTTGCCACTGCTCAATACAAAACAAATCTTGGTTGACCAACAGCCTGTCGACCAAACAAAATATAATTTTGCCCTACTGTCCACGCATGCAAATTGCTAAAGTTCATGCAAGTGGATAATTTATTTTCAGGCCAATATATTTGTAGCGATTCATCATCAGATGAGAAACACCAGCTTAATGAGAAAACACAACCGTGGATGAGATGACCTCAGTTGACCTGAGCTGACCTTAGATGACATAAAATGACCTGAGCTGACCTTAGATGACATAAAATGACCTGAGCTTACCTTAGATGACATAAAATGACCTGAGATGACTTAACCTGTTATGGATAGGGGGCAGTATTTTCACGGCCGGATAAAAAACGTACCCGATTTAATCTGATTATTACTCCTGCCCAGAAACTAGAATATGCATATAATTATTAGCTTTGGATACAAAACACTCCAAAGTTTCTAAAACTGTTTGAATGGTGTCTGTGAGTATAACAGAACTCATTTGGCAGGCCAAAACCTGAGAAGATTCTGTACAGGAAGTACCCTGTCTGAGCATTTCTTGGCCTTCTTGATTATCTCTATCCAATACAGGGGATCTCTGCTGTTACGTGACACTTCCTACGGCTCCCATGGGCTCTCAGAAGGCGGCAAAAAGCTGAATGATGTCTTTGCAGGCCCTGGCTGAAAAACAGAAGCGCATTTGGATAGTGGTCGATCAGAGAACAGAGACTGGAGGCACGTGCACGAGGCGACACCATGTTTTTATTCTTTCGTCTTTGAACGAAAACAACGGCTCCCGGTCGGAATATTATCGCTTTTTTACGAGAAAAATCGCATAAAAATAGATTTTAAACAGCGGTTGACATGCTTCGAAGTACGGTAATGGAATATTTAGAATTTTTTTGTCACGAAATGCGTCGGGCGCGTAACCCTTCGTCAACCTTCGGATAGTGTCTTGAAGGCCCGAACAAAACGCCGCTATTTGGATATAACTATGGATTATTTGGAACCAAACCAACATTTGTTATTGAAGTAGAAGTCCCGGGAGTGCATTCTGATGAAGAACAGCAAAGGTAATCCAATTTTTCTTATAGTAAATCTGAGTTTGGTGAGGGTCAAACTTGGTGGGTGTCAAAATAGCTAGCCTGTGATGGCGAGCTATCTACACAGAATATTGCAAAATGTGCTTTCACCGAAAAGCTATTTTAAAATCGGACACCTCGATTGCATAAAGGAGTTCTGTATCTATAATTCTTAAAATAATTGTTATGTTTTTTGTGAACGTTTATCGTGAGTAATTTAGTAAATTCACCGGAAGTGTTCGGTGGGAATGCTAGTTCTGAACGTCACATGCTAATGTAAAAAGCTGTTTTTTTATATAAATATGAACTTGATTGAACAAAACATGCATGTATTGTATAACATAATGTCCTAGGCGTGTCATCTGATGAAGATCATCAAAGGTTAGTGCTGCATTTAGCTGTGGTTTTGTTTTTTGTGACATTATATGCTAGCTTGAAAAATGGGTGTCTGATTATTTCTGGATGGGTACTCTGCTGACATAATCTAATGTTTTGCTTTCGCTGTAAAGCCTTTTTGAAATCGGACAGTGTGGTTAGATAAAGGAGAGTCTTGTCTTTAAAATGGTGTAAAATAGTCATATGTTTGAAAAATTGAAGTTTTGGGATTTTTGAGGAATTTGTAATTCGCGCCACGCCTATCATTGGATATTGGAGCAGGTGTTCCGCTAGCGGAACGTCTAGATGTAAGAGTTAAGATGACCTGAGCTGACCTATAGCGTCATCTTTCACAAATTGGAAAATTAAGAAAGCTTGTCATATATGTACTAATTTAACTGGAAACAGCTCATCTCCCCAACTACCACTATGTTCATTACTCAGACTGTGGCAACTTGAAGACACAGCTATTTAATAAAATGAATTGGCTGCGAACCGACTTTTCCGAACCTTTTCTCCCGACAGCTAAATGTCCCGAAGCCTCTGCACATGTGCAGGACCCTCCACTCCACACACAGTCTTTGCTCCAGAGAACAGGCTACTCTGGCAAATGGTTCTGATTTAATCTAGTTAGATCAATGCTGAATAAATGTCTACAAGATCACATATAACAGAACTGAATATAAAAGCATAGTATAACATTACTCTAAGACAAAAAACACCACCTCATTTCTTATGAGATTTCATGTGGTCTAAACTCAACAGAGTGCCTCACTAGGAAGAATATGTGCTTTGATTGAAACTAAACACAGGTAAACTATGCTACAGTTTGTTAAAACCATCTGCTCTAAAACTCACTCATTGTACATAATTCAAAACAACACTGTAGGCTACGATGAAACTGTGGGCTACAACTCAAGAAGATCTAAATGGGTAAGAACCGACGCTGATGATGAGAAGCAGGTACGGAGAGTGAACATATCATTAAGAACGGACATGGAATAGGACTGGAACAGCGTCAGAACAAGGTAACACAATGACAAATGACAATTAATGCAGAAGCGGGGGACAACCTTGGGAACAGACAGATATAGGGGAGGAAATAAACATAGGTGAGTGAGTCCAGGTGAGTGTAATGAATCGCTGATGCGCGAGACGAGGGGAGCAGGTGTGCGTAATGATGGTGGCAGGAGTGCGTAATGTAGGGCAGCCTGGCGCCCTAGTGTGCCAGGGAGGGAGAGCGGGAGCAGGCGTGACATGAATGCATATCCCCATGAAAACTGATTGAGATCAAATGGTTGGTATGCAGATGCTGCATAAATGTTTCATAGGTAAGATTTGTGAGAAATTAGATGTGATGGAGATTTTTAGAGGGTAATTCAGACCATGGTTATGGCTCAAAGTTGCTTTTACATACAGTGCATTCGGAAAGTATTCAGACCTCATCCCTTTTTCCACATTGTGTTACGTTACAGCCTCATTCAAAAATGTAAAAAATTGAAATAAATCCTCATCAATCTGAACACAATACCACATAATGACAAAGTGTAAACAGCTTTTTAAACTATTTGGGAAATGTCTAAAAAGAAAATGTTTAAATACCTCATTTACATAAGTATTCAGACCCTTCAGAATCAGATTTGAGATCAAGTGCATCCTCTTTCCATTGATCATCCTTAAGATGCTTCTAGAAATTGATTGGAGTCCACATGTTGATTGGACATGATTTGGAAAGGCACACACCTGTATATATAAGGTTGACAGTGCATGTCAGAGTAAAAACCAAGCCATGAGGTCGAAGGAATTGTCCGTAGAGCTCCAAGACAGGATTGTGTTGAGGCACAGATCTGGGGAAGGGTACCAAAAAAGAATCTGCAGCATTGAAGGTCCCCAAGAACACAGTGGCCTCCATCATTCTTAAATGGTCAAGTTTGGAACCACCAAGACTCTTCCTAGAGCTGGCCGCCCGGCCAAACTGAGCAATCGGGTAGAAAGGCCTTGGTCAGGGAGGTGAACAAGAATCCGATGATCACTCTGACGGTGGTTTCTCTGTGGAGATGGGAGAACCTTCCAGAAGGACAACCATCTCTGCAGCACTTCACAAATAAGGCTTTTATGGTAGAGTGGCCAGACAGAAGCCAGTCCTCAGTAAAAGGCACATGACAGCCCACTTGGAATTTGCCAAGAGGCACCTAAACAAGATTATCTGGTTTGATGAAACCAAGATTGTACTCTTTGGCCTGAATGCCAAGCGTCACATCTGGAGGAAACCTGGCACCATCCCTACGGTGAAGCATGGTGGTGGCAGCATCATGCCGTGGGGATGTTTTTCAGCGGCAGGGACTGGGCGACTAGTCAGGATCGAGGGAAAGATAAATGGAGCAAAGGACAGAGAGATCCTTGGTGAAAACCTGCTCCAGAGTACTCAGGACCTCAGACTGGGGCCAAGGTTCCCTTTCTAACATGACAATGACCCTAAGCACACAGCCAAGACAACGCAGGAGTGGCTTCGGGACAAGTCTCTGAATGTTCTTGAGTGGCCCAGCCAGAGCCCAGACTTGAAACCGATCTAACATCTCTGGAGAGACCTGAAAATAGCTGTGCAGCGGCACTCCCCATCCAACCTGACTGAGCTTGAGAGGATCTGCAGAGAAGAATGGGAGAAACTCCCCAAAATACAGGTGTGCCAAGCTTGTAGCGTCATACCTAAGAAGACTCAAGGCTGTAATCACTGCCAAAGGTGCTCAACAATGTACTTAGTAAAGGTTCTGAATAGTTTATTTTTTGGGGAGGGGATACAATTTCAAAAACCTGTTTTTGCTTTGTCGTTATGGGGTATTGTGTGTAGACTAATGAGGGGGGAAAAAACAATGTAATCCCTTTTAGAATAAGGCTGTAACGTAATAAAATGTGGACATAAAAGGAAAGTAGTTTTAACAAAAAGACACCACACCTATTATAAAATAGCTCACAGCAATGAACATGTAAATGCTCTTTTGTATGTGTGGGTCATTGTGTTACACAGACAAATTGCATTTAGTCTTGACACTTCAAAACCATTAGACCCTTACCATCCAGTGTGATAAAACAGAAGAACAGAACAGCAACAACACTCTGCCCTGCAGACCTATTTTAAAGAATGAACAATTTACTTGAGTGTGAGTCATACTGTATGACAGAATGTATCAAACCACAATCCAAAAGCCTAGGGTAAATCAAAGCGGACCAGGCACTAGCAAAAACATAACACTAATTTGATCAAGAGCTCATGGAGAGGAAGAACAACCTTTTCCCTCTACCTCTCTTTGCCTTAGTACTCAATTCACCCAGAACAGATTCAGTACGTCAGATTTATGAGGTGCAGAATAGCCACGTTGTCATCAGTACAAAAAGCAATGGTTTTAAAACCTGTTGGGGCTACAGGTTAGCAATGAACCCCGAGTCGGGATTGCTAACAAGGCTGGAAATTCAAAACATCAAAAATCTAATAATTTCAATTTCTCAAACAATCAACTATTTTACACAATTTAAAAGATAAACATCTCCTTAATCTAACCACATTGTTCGATTTTCAAAGAGGCTTTACGGCAAAAGCATAAAGTTAGATTATGTTAGGACAGTACATAGCCACAAAAGTACAAACATCCATTTTCAATTCAAGGTCAGGCGTCACCAAAAGCAGAAACCAGCTAGAATTATGCACTAACCTTTGTCAATCTCCATCAGATGACACTCCTAGGACATTATGTTATACAATACATGCATTTTTTGTTCCATCAAGTTCATATTTATATCCAAAAACAGCATTTTACAGTAGTGTGAAATTCAGATTTTTTTCTTCTCTGAAATGCTTCCGGTGAACATAACAAAATTACTATTCGAAAACATTGGTAAATTATAATATTGTCATTCAAAGAATAATATATTATCATCTCGTAATTGCTACCGAATGGCCAGATCTCAAAATAACTTTACTGGGAAATCACATTTTGCAATAAACGGGGTGCTATGCTAAGAACAATAAGCTATGCTATACAGTTAGCATCATCTAATATCGATAATAACATTGTAAATATCCCCTTACCTTTGATTATCTCCATCAGAAGGCACTGCCAGGAATCCCAGGTCCGGAACAAATGTGGTTTCTTTTGACAAAGTTCATAATTTATGTCCAAATAACACCAAGTAGTTAGCGTTCATTATGCTCCCACAAAACGTGGTGGGGGGGGTGTAAAATCACGCCGAAAAGCTAAAAAAACCTAGTAAATAATCTATTTACGTTCGTTCAAACATGTCAAATGTTGTTTAGCATTAATCTTTTGGTCCATTTTTAACGTTAAACATCAGTAATATTTTCACACAACCTATCCTATGTCTAGATAAACAATAATGACAAACTCACGCTTCTCAGATTTATGCGCAGGCGCAAAGAAATGAAGTGACGACATGTCAACTTCCTTGCATTCGAATTTGCTCTCTGTTTATCATAGACGCTTCAAACAACTTTATAGAGATCGTTGACATCTAGTGGAAGCCGTAGGTGTTGCGAAATGAATCCTTTCTCACTATGGTATCTATAAAACAATGACACTAAATAGTACAGTCACAAAATTCACATTTTTTAAAATCTATTTTTCACAGGTTTTTGCCTGCAATATGAGTTTTGTTATACTTACAGACACCATTCAAACTGTTTTAGAAAATTCAGAGTGTTTTCTATCCGAATGTGTTAATAATATTCATATCCTAGCTTCTGAGTTGGTGTAGGAGGCAGTTAAAAATGGGCACATATTTTTTTCAAAATTTCTCAATACTGCCCCCGAGCCCCAACAGGTTTTAAACAGTGTGGGCTGAACAGAATAAGTCTGGTAGAGAAAGACATTCACACATTACGGCTGTGTGTTTATCCAGAACAGTTGTGTTTGTAATGAATTCATATAGAAACCCATTCAGGGTAAAGACAGCTCTATTTTCCCTGTGCGAACTGTGTATCATTGCCCTGTCCTCAGTGACTTGCCAACTCAAACATTTTAATGCCCCCTAAATCTCACCAGGGCATATCATAATCTGCATTATCTGTGATCCTGCCAGAGGGCTAAGCATGGTGAGTCAGACTATCATGATCCTGATGATGATAACGGTTTATCCCAATGTCCTCTTCAGCATCAGGTCAACAGCTGATTATCATTTTGGAAATATAGCATATCAGCTGATAAGAATGGCCCCATCGTAATTAAACAACAACACAACAACATCCCTCGCATAAATTATAGTGACATTTTGTCCTCCTCCTAACTCCCTGATCTCTGAATGGACCTCATCTGTCTTGGAGATCTGGAGACAGAGACAAGGGGCGAGTGATGGTGCTTTTTTCCAGGGCATTTCAGACCATGTCTCTCTCAAAGTTGCTTCAGTCATCTCTAGATTCACAAATCACTACCTGGTCTAAAATGTTCCCCTATAGAAAAACCGGGAATAATTTATTCTGGGGTAAAGATGAGAATTATGGTCATATGCCACTGCTATTGCCTTTGTCTTCCCTCCCAAGTTCATTCATACTGTAACTACGCTCGTTGTGTGGTCTATCTACAATAAGAGCTATCCATTTACATTTTCTAGGGTTTCAACGGTTGGATGGCTTGCAATGTCTGACAGTCTTGTGTGTCTCCCCATGCACACGCTTTTGTGTATGTGGGAGTATAGGAGTGTAGGTGTATGTGTGTAGGTGTGTGTCTGTAGGAGTGTAGGTGTGTGTAGGTGTGCAGGTGTGTGTGTAGGTGTGTGTGTGTAGGTGTGTGTGTGTAGGTGTGTAAGTGTGTACGTGTGTGTCTGTGTGTGTGTGTGTGTGTGTGTGTGTGTGTGTGTGTGTGTGTGTGTGTGTGTGTGTGTGTGTGTGTGGTGTGTGTGTGTGTGTGTGTGTGGGTAAAGAGTGTAGATGTGTGTGTGTAAAGAGTGTAGATGTGTTGGTGTGTGTGTGTAGGTGTAGGTGTGTAAGAGTGTAGGTGTGTAGGTGTTCTGTGCGAGAAATAAATATTCCAAACATAGTCCGGGACAGTTGTGGGATATGGATAGATCTCACATTTTTAAGCAATAAGCCTGACGCAACAGATGAGAACGTTTAGCTTAAAATGTTGATAAACTGTTCCTCTATTTCTTCACATTATAAGCACAGCAATGTGCACATGGCAGTAGGCTACAGTGCCTTGCAAAAGTATTCATCCCGCTTGGCGTTTTTCCTATTTTGTTGCATTATAATTTTTAAACAATTACTTGTTTTAAAAAAAAGAAGAAAAAAGAAAAGATAAGAAAAGTGGCACATGCATATGTATTCACCCCCCTTTACTATGAAGCCCCTAAATAAGATCTGGTGCAACCAATTACATTCAGTTAGATTGCACACAGGTGGACTTTATTTAAGTGTAGCATTCCCTGTGGCTCAGTGGGTAGAGCATGGTGTTTGCAACGCCAGCATGGTGTGTGCAACGCCAGGGTTGTGGGTAATATTTTAAAAAAATGCATGAAATTAAATTAAATGTATGTATTCACTACTGTAAGTCGCTCTGGATAAGAGTGTCTGCTAAATGACTAAAATGTAAATCTGTCACATGATCTCAGTATATATACACCTGTTCTGAAAGGCCCCAGAATCTGCAAAACCACTAAGCAAGGGGCACCACCAAGCAAGCGGCAACATGAAGACCAAGGAGCTCTCCAAACAGGTCAGGGAAAAAGTTGTGGAGAAGTACAGATCAGGGTTGGGTTATAAAAAAATATACAAAACTTTGACCATCCCACGGAGCACCATTAAATCCATTATAAAAAATGAAAAGAATATGGCACCACAACAAACCTGCCAAGAGAGGGCTGCCCACCAAAACTCAGGAGGGAATTAATCAGAGAGGCAACAAAGAGACCAAAGATAACCCTGAAGGAACTGCAAAGCTCCACAGCGGAGATTGGAGTATCTATCCATAGGACCACTTTAAGCCGTACACTCCACAGAGCTGGTCTTTACGGAAGAGTGGCCAGAAAAAAAACATTGCTTAAAGAAAAAAATAAGCAAACATGTTTGGTGTTTGCCAAAAGGCATGTGGAAGACTTCCCAAACATATGGAAGAAGGAACTCTGGTCAGATGAGACAAAAATGTAGCTTTTTGGCCATCAAGGAAAACGCTACGTCTGGCGCAAACCCAACACCTCTCATCACCCTGAGAATACCATCCCCACAGTGAAGCATGGTGGTGGCAGCATCATGCTGTGGGGATGTCTTTCATCGGCAGGGACTGGGAAACTGGTCAGAATTGAAGACATACCCCAAGAGACTTGCAAAAGGTGGCTCTACAAAGTATTGAGTGAAGTTTTCAGTTTTTTGGTCTTCTTTCTTGATTGTATCACAATAGAAAATATTTTGCATCTTAAAACTGGTAGGCATGTTGGGTAAATCAAATTATCCAAACCCCCGAAAAATACATTTTAATTCCAGATTGTAAGGCAAATAAATAGGAAAAATGCCAAGGGGGTGAATACTTTCGCAAGCCACTGTTTAAGAGCGAATGTCCATTAGCAGGAAAACACCATTCTCAAAAGTGACCACAAATGCGATTATGCATGTAATGCTTTTATTATAAAGGTGCATTTTTAGGTTAAACATTATCTTCCCCAAACTTGAACCTCAGGCTCTGCATATATATGCCATTTAGGCTCTACACCCGTTGTAAAGCGGATTAATGTGCTTCATTTTAAGAAGTTATTTGCACACTTTAGTTGTGATACAAACCTTATCAAAACATATAGGCCTATGGGCTAGGCTTCATGACGTGTGTGACTATGATTAGAAAAAGTTGCTAAAAAAAGTATGCACTTTTTGCCTAAAGCTGGGCATCATTCACAAGTGATAATATATTATTCACAAGCGATAGGCTTTATATTGTCACAAAATGTAATCTTTTCTATACATATAGTAAATAATATATGTGTGAAAAATGTTTTGATTTAGAATGGACCATTATCATACACCTGTCTCGAAACATGGGCAGCGGAAGAAAATATACATACGCTATTTAATCTATGTGCTTAAATAGCGAATGGAGGACGCTTTTGGTTAACATGAGCTCATGGGCTCTCATGAAGTGTTTGATTAGATTTTCAAATACATTTGCATTGATGTCAGAGTGATTAGAGGGACAATAGAGTGCTGAATACCAGGCAGTTAGCAAGTTTGGTAGGCTACTCATGACCATCAGCAAGATCAGAGCTTGATGAAGCCTAATAACCGTGACTAAACGGTCACATGGAATTTGACTGACATCATGACTCGTGACCGCCAGTATGATGGTAATACGGTCATGTGTAAGAGTGTAGGTGTGTATGTAGGTTTGTGTGTGTAGTAGTGTAGGTGTATGTGTAATAGTGTAGATGTGTGTGTAGTAGTGTAGGTGTGAGTAGGCGTGTGTGAGTAGGAGGTGTGTATCTAAAAATCTAATTCAAATCAAATCAAATTTTATTGGTCACATACACATAGTTAGCAGATGTTATTGCGAGTGTAGCGAAATGCTTGTGCTTCTAGTTCCGACAGTGCAGCAATATCTAACAAGTAATTTAACAATTCCACAACAACTACCTAATACACACAAATATACTTAAGTCAAGGAATGGAATAAGAAAATATACATGTAAATATATGGATGAACAATTACCGAGCGGTATAGGCAATATGCAATACATGGTATAAAATACAGTATATACATATGAGATGAGTAATGCAAGATATGTAAACATTATTAAAGTGTAATTATTAAAGTGGCTAGTGATCCATTTATTAAAGTGGCCAATGATTTGAGTCTGTATCTAGGCAGTAGCCTCTCTGTGTTAGTGATGGCTGTTTATCATTCCGATGGCCTTGAGATAGAAGCTATTTTTCAGTCTCTCTGTCCCAGCTTTGATGCACCTGTACTAACCTAGCCTTCTGGATGGTAGCGGGGTGAACAGGCAGTGGCTCGGTTTGTTGTTGTCTTTGATTATCTTTTTGGACTTCCTGTGACATTGGGTGCTGTAGGTGTCCTGGGGGACAGGTAGTTTACCCCGGTGATGTGTTGCGCAGACCGCACAACGCGGTCTCTGGAGAGCCCTGTGGTTGAGGGCGGTGCAGTTGCCGTACCAGGCGGTGATACACCCCGACAGGATGCTCTCAATTGTGCACCTGTAAAGGTTTGTGAGGGTTTTAGGTAACAAGCCAAATTTCTTCAGCCTCGTTAGGTTGAAGACGCGCTGTTGTGCCTTCTTCACCACACTGTGTGTGCGGGTGAACCATTTCAGTTTCTCCGTGATGTGTACACCGAGGAACTTAAAACCTTCCACCTTCTCCACTGCTGTCTCGTCGATGTGGATAGGGGAGTGCTCCCTCTGCTGTTTCCTGAAGTCCACGATCATCTGCTTTGTTTTGTTGACATTGAGTGAGAGGTTGTTTTCCTGACACCACACTCTGAGTGCCCTCACTTCCTCCCTATGTAGGTGTGTGTGTACGCGTATAGGTGTGTGTCTAATATGTGCTCTTGTATAAATCCCTTTGACTCTAGGTGGGTCGTCAAGGCCCATTTTCCTATGGTATTGACAGGATAATTTCCCCAATGGTATTGACAGGATCATTTCCCCATGGTACTGACAGGAACTGGAGCAGTATGCTGGAGCCAGACCCTAGGGAAGTATGTCAGAGGTTGTACTATAAGTATGAGCTTTTGTAATGAAACCCCCCTTGCTGTTCCTAGCCCAAGGCAACCTTCACAACCCTACTCTCCCTCCCAGCAGGGTGACTTCATTAAAACTCCTCACATGATTGACCTCATAAAACACGAGGTAAAATACCTTATCACACTAATGCTCTGGTCAAAAGTCCACAATCCCCCACAGAGAGTGGGGATGTCTTAGGAATGTGAAATTACGAGGCCCTTACTGGCCCGGCTGTAAAATTTGCCACCAAGAGGGCAATGAATTATGGATGCAAATGTATGTCTTTGATTTATGTAGATCCACTTGTCATAAGCCCTAATACATGATCTACCACAGCTCTTGACAGCTGCTTTCATAAATACAGTGAATCCCTTTACATATAATGTTTTAAACTTTTGAGTGCTCACTTCTGTCAGAATAAAATCCTCTCCTTGTTTTAACTCTTTAGCTACACAGCTATCATATAACTTTGTCATATCCCAGGCATTTGCGGTGCAATCAATCAGTACCAGTTCTAGTAGAAATAAGTTCACATGACACGGTTGTTTACTCTCTTGCTAGTGTGGCAGCCCTAAACAAGGTAATGTTGGACTGCGGATTGACCCGGGTTTGTGGCTGTCTAGATCCCTGCTGTTTGTTGTGTTCAATCTTCCCCGTGACCTGCCCTGTCTGGAACTGTGAGGAGTATCAGCGTAACCTACGTTGCTAGCTACCATGACAAAGACCAAAGCCAGTGGGAGTACCGTTGAGGACAGTGGTGTCTCTCTATCACACGTAAAGGATATTTTAAACTAACAAAAAGAGTTCTACTAGCAGTTGTTACAACAACATGAAAATAGTGTTAAGTGTTTTGTCTAAATACTCGTGGATTCTACTAATAAAAGAATGGACAACCTGTCCAGGACCTGAAGAACAGTTTGCCGTTTTCCCAGGGTCAGCTCGATGAGTTGAAACAGAAGAACGGCAAGATGACAACAATCTGTAAGTCATTGAGAGAGGACATCAGTTCTGGGTGTGAATCCATGATAACAATGACAGATAAATCAGACTCTCGAAGAACAATGAAGGCGGAAAAACAAGGTTGTGGACGGAATTGCAGAATCTCCACATGAGACCTGGATGGAGTCTGAGGACAAAGTAAAGGAAATGATCTCTGAGAAATTGAAGATGAACCACAGGAAGATTGAGCTGGAACACACCCACAGGACCGGAAAACCCACCACCGGCCCAGGTCATAGGCCCAGGCCAATAGTGGTCATGTTCCTGAGGTTCAAGGACAAGGTAGCTGTTCTGGAAAGAGGCAAGAACTTGAGAGGAACGTATATCTTCCTCAATGAGGACTATCCTGAAGCTGTGTGCCAGAAGAGGAAAGAACTGATCCCAGCCATGAAAGCTGCCTGAGCGCGTGGACACATTCCTTACATCCGCTATGACAGGCTCATTGTCCACCCTCCCTCCCAGAAGCCTGGAGGGGATGAGAGAGCCAAGCCTATGGGTTCGTAGCTTCAATCCCGCAGCACACACACACACCAATTGATTAATGTACTGCTGAATGTATATTGTTTTCTCTTGTTTTGTTTGCTCTTTTCAGTATTATGTCTTTTCCATATTATGTCTTTTCCATATTATGTCTATCTCTGAAAAGCTACCCAGGAAAGGACTGAAAATAGCCCATATTTATATATGTAGCCTTGGAAATAAGGTTCATGAAATCAATAACTTGCTAACATCAGATAACATTCATATATTTGTCACGTCCTGACCATAGTAAGAGGTTATTTTGTATGGTAGAGTAGGTCAGGGCGTGACAGGGGGTGTTTTGTGTTTTTCTATGTTTTGTATTTCTATGTTTAACCTGTTAGGGCTAGGGGGCAGCATTTGCACGTCTGGATAAAAAAAATTTACCCGATTTAATCTGGTTACTAATCCTACCCAGTAACTAGAATATGCATATACTTATTATATATGGATAGAAAACACTCTAAAGTTTCTAAAACTGTTTGAATGGTGTCTGTGAGTATAACAGAACTCATTTGGCAGGCAAAACCCTGAGACATTTTCTGACAGGAAGTGGATACCTGATGTGTTGTATTACCTTTAAACCTATCCCATTGAAAAACACAGGGGCTGAGGAATATTTTGGCACTTCCTATTGCTTCCACTAGATGTCACCAGCCTTTACAAAGTGTTTTGAGTCTTCTGGAGGGAGATCTGACCGAACAAGAGCCATGGAACGATGATGTCCCATTAGACACCTGGCGCGCGAGTTCATGTTGGGTACCCTCGTTCCAATACGTTATAAAAGAGTATGCATTCGTCCACCTTGAATATTATTCATGTTCTGGTTAAAAAAGGCCCTAATGATTTATGCTATACAACGTTTGACATGTTTGAACGAACGTAAATATATTTTTTCCCCTCGTTCATGACGAGAAGTCCGGCTGGCTTAGATCATGTGCTAACAAGACGGAGATTTTTGGACATAAATGATGAGCTTTTTTTAACAAAACTACATTCGTTATGGACCTGTGATACCTGGAAGTGACATCTGATGAAGAGAATCAAAGGTAATGGATTATTTACATAGTATTTTCGATTTTAGATCTCCCCAACATGACGTCTAGTCTGTATCGCAACGCGTATTTTTCTGGGCGCAGTGCTCAGATTATTGCAAAGTGTGATTTCCCAGTAAGATTATTTTTCAATCTGGCAAGTTGATTGCGTTCAAGAGATGTAAATCTATAATTCTTTAAATGACAATATAATATTTTACCAATGTTTTCTAATTTTAATTATTTAATTTGTGACGCTGACTTGACTGCCGGTTATTGGAGGGAAACGATTTCCTCAACATCAATGCCATAGTAAAACGCTGTTTTTGGATATAAATATGAACTTGATAGAACTAAAAATGCATGCATTGTCTAACATAATGTCCTAGGAGTGTCATCTGATGGAGATTGTAAAAGGTTAGTGCATCATTTTAGCTGGTTTTATGGTTTTGGTGACCCTGTCTTTGAATTGACAAAACATTACACACAACTCTTGTAAATGTACTGTCCTAACATACTCTAAATTTATGCTTTCGCCGTAAAACCTTTTTGAAATCGTAAAACGTGGTTAGATTAAGGAGATGTTTATCTTTCAAAGGGTGTAAAATAGTTGTATGTTTGAAAAATTTGAATTTTGACATTTATTTGGATTCAAATTTGCCGCTCTTGAAATGCACCTGCTGTTGATGGAGTGCACCACGGGTGGCACGCTAGCGTCCCACCTAGCCCATAGAGGTTAAGTTCTAGTTTTTCTATTTCTATGTTGTTGTTTTTTGGGTTGATCTCCAATTGGAGGCAGCTGGTCCTCGTTGTCTCTAATTGGAGATCATATTTAAGTAGGGTTTTTTCTTCCTGGGTTTTGTGGGTTATTATACTTTGAGTAGTGTTTGTTTCTCTCTGCATCACGGTTTGTTGTTTTGTCAATTCAGTTATTTATATATTGCAAAGTTTCACGGATTAAATAAAATGTGGAACTACAAACACGCTGCACTTTGGTCCGCTCCTTTCGACAGCCGTGACAGAATAACCCACCACAAAAGGACCAAGCAGCGTGGAAAGGAATGGACCTGGGAGGAAGTTCTGGACAGCAAGGGATGCTGGACATGGGAGGAGACAAGGCTGGATGGGATCGCCTCCCATGGGATCAGGTGGAGGCAGCGAGAGTAGAGCGGCGACGAGAGGAGGAACTAGCCCGGCAACAAGGCAAGCGCAAGAGGCAGCCCCAACACATTTGTTTTGGGGGGGGGCACACGAGGAGATTGGCAGAGTCAGGTTGGAGACCTGAGCCAACTCCCCGTGCTTACTGTGGGGGCAAGTGACCAAGCAAGCACCATGTTATGCAAAGATACATACTGTGTCGCCAGTGCGCAGCTACAGCCAAGGTGCGCTCGGTGCAAGCTCCTCACAAGTGCCGTGCTTGAGTTGGCATTCAGCCAGGAAGGAGTATGCCTGCTCAGCGTTCCTGGTCTCCGGTGCGTCTTCTCGGCCCAGGTTATCCTGTTATGGCTAGGGGGCAGTATTTTCACGGCCGGATAAAAAACGTACCCGATTTAATCTGATTATTACTCCTGCCCAGAAACTAGAATATGCATATAATTATTAGCTTTGGATAGAAAACATTCCAATGTTTCTAAAACTGTTTGAATGGTGTCTGTGAGTATAACAGAACTCATTTGGCAGGCCAAAACCTGAGAAGATTCTGTACAGGAAGTACCCTGTCTGACCATTTCTTGGCCTTCTTGATTATCTCTATCCAATACAGGGGATCTCTGCTGTTACGTGACACTTCCTACGGCTCCCATGGGCTCTCAGAAGGCGGCAAAAAGCTGAATTGTGGCTTTGCAGGCTCTGGCTGAAAAACAGTAGCGCGTTTGGATAGTGGCCGGTCACAGTACTATGAGACTCAGACTCGTGCACGAGTCGACTCCATGTTTTTATTATTTCGTCTGTGAACGAAAACCACCACTCCCGGTCGGAATATTATCGCTTTTTTACGAGAAAAATGGCATAAAAATGTATTTTAAACAGCGGTTGACATGCTTCGAAGTACGGTAATGGAATATTTAGATTTTTTTTGTCACGAAATGCGTCGTGCGCATGACCCTTCGTCACCCTTGGATAGTGTCTTGAACGCACGAACAAAACGCCGCTATTTGGATATAACTATGGATTATTTTGAACCAAACCAACATTTGTTATTGAAGTAGAAGTCCCGGGAGTGCATTCTGACGAAGAACACCAAAGGTAATCAAACTTTTCTAATAGTAAATCGGAGTTTGGTCAGGGCTAAACTTGGTGGGTGTCAAAATAGCTAGCCGTGATGGCTGGGCTATCTACTCAGAATATTGCAAAATGTGCTTTCACCAAAAATCTATTTTAAAATCGGACACCTCGATTGCACAAAGGAGTTCTGTATCTATAATTCTTTAAATAATTGTTATGTTTTTTGTGAACGTTTATCGTGAGTAATTTAGTAAATTCACCGGAAGTGTTCGGTGGGAATGCTAGTTCTGAACGTCACATGCTAATGTAAAAAGCTGGTTTTTGATATAAATATGAACTCGATTGAACAAAACATGCATGTATTGTATAACATAATGTCCTAGGCGTGTCATCTGATGAAGATCATCAAAGGTTAGTGCTGCATTTAGCTGTGGTTTTGGTTTTTGTGACATTATATGCTAGCTTGAAAAATGGGTGTCTGATTATTTCTGTCTGGGTACTCTGCTGACATAATCTAATGTTTTGCTTTCGCTGTAAAGCCTTTTTGAAATCGGACAGTGTGGTTAGATAAAGGAGAGTCTTGTCTTTAAAATGGTGTAAAATAGTCATATGTTTGAAAAATTGAAGTTTTTGTATTTTTGAGGAATTTGTAATTCGCGCCACGCCTATCATTGGATATTGGAGCAGGTGTTCCGCTAGCGGAACGCCTGCGCCAGCTCTATGCACGGTACCCCCAGTTCGCCAACACAAACCTGTGCAACCTGTCACCACGCCTCGCGTTTGTCGGGCTACGGAGGTTATCCAGCCAGGACGGGTTGTGCCAGCCATAAGCTCCAGACCTCCAGTGTACCTCCACGGCCCAGTATACCCTGTGCCTGCTCCGCACACCCGGCCTCCAGCGACGTTCCCTAGTCCAGAACTCTCAGCGACATTCTCTAGTCCGGTGAGACCTATTCTAGCTCCACGAAAGAAGCCTCCAGTGATGATCTATGGTCTGAAGCCTATAGGGATGATCCATGGCACGAAGCCTCCAGTGATGATCCATGGCCCGGAGCCTGTAGGGATGATCCATGGCACGAAGCCTCCAGAGATAATCCATGGCCTGGAGTCTGTAGGGATTATCCATGGCAAGAAGCCTGTAGGGATGATCCATGGCCCGGCGCCTGTAGAGATGATCCATGGCACGAAGCCTCCAGTGATAATCCATGGCCCGGAGCCTGTAGAGATAATCCATGGCAAGAAGCCTGAAGGGATGATCCATGTCCAGGAGCCTCCAGTGATGATCCATGGCGCGGAACCTGTAGTGATGATCCATGGCATGGAGGCTGCAGCGACGGTCCCCAGTCCAGAACCTCCTGAGATGGGCTCCAGTCCAGAGCCTCCAGCGATGCTCCCCAGTCCGGAGCCTCCAGCGACGCTCCCTAGGACGAAACCTCCAGCGTCGGCCTGCAGCCCAGAGTCTCCGGCGGCGGCCTGCAGCCCAGAACCTCCGGCGGCGGCCTGCATCCCAGAACCTCCGGCGGCGGCCTGCATCCCAGAACCTCCGGCGGCGGCCTGCAGCCCAGAACCTCCGGCGGCGGCCTGCAGCCCAGAACCTCCGGCGGCAGCCTGCAGCACAGAGCCTCCGGCGATGATCTACAGTCCGGTTCATCCGACGACGATCCACAGTCCGGTGGTACAGAAGCAGAGGGATCTGCGGGCGGAGCGGGGATTACGCCCCGAACCAAAGCCGCCTCCTCTGCTGGAGGTTAAGGTTATGTGGACTGCATTTGAGCCGCCATAAGCAGGAGTTGCCCACCCTACCCTCCCTTTTGTTTTTGTTTGTTTTTGTTTAGGAGCATTCGGGGTCTGCACCTTTGGGGGGGGTACTGTCACATCCTGACCACAGTAAGAGGTTATTTTCTATGGTAGAGTAGGTCAGGGCGTGACAGGGGGTGTTTTGTGTTTTTCTATGTTTTGTATTTCTATGTTTAAGTTCTAGTTTTTCTATTTCTATGTTGTTGTTTTTTGGGGTTGATCTCCAATTGGAGGCAGCTGGTCCTCGTTGTCTCTAATTGGAGATCATATTTAAGTAGGGGTTTTTCTTCCTGGGTTTTGTGGGTTATTATATGTTGAGTAGTGTTTGTTTCTCTCTGCGTCACGGTTTGTTGTTTTGTCAATTCAGTTATTTATATATTGCAAGTTTCACAGATTAAATAAAATGTGGAACTATTACCACGCTGCACTTTGGTCCGCTCCTTTCGACAGCCGTGACAATATTAGCCATTTCTGAGACTCACTTAGATAATTAATTTGATGATACAGCAGTAGCAATACAAGGATATAACATCTATAGAAGAAAAAGCCATTCTTATGGGGGAGGTGTTGCTGTAGATATTCAGAGCCATATCCCTGTCCTGCATAGAGAAGATCTTATGTCAAGTGTTATTGAAGTGTTGTGGTTGCAGATTCCTTGGCACATCTAAAACCTTTTCTTTTGGGGTGTTGCCATAGGCCACCAAGTGCTAACAGTCAGTATCTAAATAATGTGTGAAATGCTTGATAGTGTATCTAATGTAAACGGAGATGTCTACTTTCTTGGGGACCTGAATTTTGACTGGTTTTCATCAAGCTGTCTGCTCAAGAGGGAGCTTCTTACTGTAACCAGTGCCTGTAATCTGGTTCAGGTTATTAATCAACCTACCAGGGTGTTTACAAACACTACATGAACAAGATCATCCATCAATCAGATTTTTACTAATACCATAGAACTTTGTTCTAAAGCTGTATCTGTACCCATTAGATGCAGTGATCACAACATAGTCGCTATATCCAGGAAAGCCAAAGTTCCAACAGCTGGGCCTAAAATAGTGTATGAGATCATACAAAATGTTTTGCTGTGACTCTTATGTGGATGATGTTACAAATATTTGTTGGTCTGATGTGATTAATGAGGAGCATACAGATGCTGCACTTCATGAATTTATGAAATTGCTTCTTACAATTATTGATAAACATGCACCTGTTAAGAAACTGACTGTTAGAACTGTTAAGGCTCCATGGATTGATGAGGAATTGAAAAACTGTATGTTTGAAAGAGATGGGGCAAAAGGAGTGGCTGGTAAGTCTGGCTGAATATCTGACTGGCTTACTTACTGCAAATTGAGAAATTATGTGACTAAACTTAACAAAAAGAAGAAGAAACTGTATTATGAAGCCAAGATCAATGATATAAAAAGAATGATGGAAAACATTTTGGAGTACTTTAAATGAAATTATGGGCAGAAAGACAAATTCAACTCCATCTTTCATCGAATCAGATGGCTTATTCATCACAAAACCATTTTATGTTGCTTTAAAAAAAATTATGAAAGAAAAGCATTGCAATTTAGATTTTTGTAAAGTTATTTTGTTAAGTTATTGATCAATAATTATTGTTATCGATCAATAATGACAAACCTCCTGGCATTGACAACTTAGATAGAAAGCTACTGAGGATGGTAGCTGACTCTATAGCCACTGCTATCTGGCATATTTTTAATCTGAGCCTAGAGGAAAATCTTTGTCCTCAGGCCTGGAGGGAAGCCAAAGTAATTCTGCTGGCCAAGAGTGGGCTTTACTGGTTCCAATAGCAGACCTATACGCTTGCTGCCAGCTCTTAGCAAAATGTTGGATAAAATTGTGTTTGATCAAACGCAATGCTATTTCTCTGCAAACAAATTAACCACCGATTTTCAGCATGCTTATAGACAAGGGCACGCAACATGTACTGCACTGACACACATGACTGATGATTGGTTGAGATAAATTGATAATAAGAAGATTGTGGGAGCTGCACTGTTAGATTTCAGTGCTACCTTTGATATTATTGACCATAACCTGTTGTTGAGAACTTATGTGTTATGGCTTTTCAAGTTCTGCCATATCGTGGATTCAGAGCTATCTATCTAAAAGAACTCAAAGGGTTGAAGTCACTGAAACCCTTAAAGAGTTGCAGTCTGTTTTGGAATGGGTGGCCAGTAATAAACTGGTCCTGAACAACTCTAAAACTAAGAGCATTGTATTTGGTACAAATCATTTCTTATGTTCTAGACCTCAGCTGAATCTGGTAATGAACAAGGTGAGGAGACTAAATTACTTGGTGTTACCTTAGATTGTAAACGGTCATGGTCAAAACATACAGATTCAATGGTTGTAAAGATGGAGAGAGGTCTGGCCGTAATAAAGAGATGCTCTGCTTTTTTGACACCACACTCCAAAAAGCAACTTCTGCAGGCTCTGGTTTTGTCTAATCTTGATAATTGTCAAGTCGTGTGGTCCAGTGCTGCAAGGAAAAACCTAGTTAAGCTGCAGCTGGCCCAGAACAGAGCGGCACATTTTTCTCTTCATTGTAATCAGAGGGCTGATATAAATACTATGCATGCCAGTCTCTCTTGGCAAAGACTTTAGGAGAGACTGACTGCATCACTTCTTCTTTTTATGAGAAACATTGTGTTGAAAAAATCCAAAATTGTTTGCATAGTAAACTTACACACAGCTCTGACACACATATTTATCCCACTAGACATGCCACCAGGGGTCTTTTCACAGTCCCCAAATCCAGAACAAATTCAAGAAAGCATACAGTATTATATAGAGCCCTTATTGCATAGAACTTCCTTCCATCTCATTTTGCTCAAATAAACAGAAAACTTGGTTTCAAAAAAGAGATTAAGCAACACCTCACGGCACAACGCCTCTCCCCTATTCGACCTAGATAGTATGTATGCATTGATATGTACAATTGAAGTCGGAAATTTACATAAACTTAGGTTGGAGTCATTGAAACTCGTTTTTCAACCACTTCACACATTTCTTGTTAACCTCTCTAGGGTAGGTGGCACCAAACCGTACCACCTACGTAACAGCCAGTGTAATCCCGTGCCGCGTTATTCAAAAACCTCAAAAATGCAAAAACTTCAATTTTTCAAACATATGACTATTTTACACCATTTTAAAGACAAGACTCTCGTTAATCTAACCACACTGTCCGATTTCAAAAAGGCTTTACAACGAAAGCAAAACATTAGATTATGTCAGCAGAGTACCCAGACAGAAATAATCAGACACCCATTTTTCAAGCTAGCATATAATGTCACATAAACCCAAACCACAGCTAAATGCAGCACTAACCTTTGATGATCTTCATCAGATGACAACCCTAGGACATTATGTTATACAATACATGCATGTTTTGTTCAATCAAGTTCATATTTATATCAAAAACCAGCTTTTTACATTAGCATGTGACTAGCATGTGACTAGCATTCCCACCGAACACTGCCGGTGAATTTACTAAATTACTCACGATAAACGTTCACAAAAAGCAGAACAATTATTTTAAGAATTATAGATACAGAACTCCTCTATGCACTCGATATGTCCGATTTTAAAATAGCTTTTCGGTGAAAGCACATTTTGCAATATTCTCAGTAGATAGCCCGGCATCACAGGGCTAGCTATTTAGACACCCACCAAGTTTAGCACTCACCAAAGTCAGATTTACTATAAGAAAAATGTTATTACCTTTGCTGTCTTCGTCAGAATGCACTCCCAGGACTTCTACTTCAATAACAAATGTTGGTTTGGTTCAAAATAATCCATAGTTATATCCAAACAGCGGCGTTTTGTTCGTGCGTTCAAGACACTATCCGAAAGGGTAAATAAGGGTGACGAGCATGGCGCAATTCGTGACAAACAAATTCTAAATATTCCATTAGCGTACTTCGAAGCATGTCAACCGCTGTTTAACCTGTTAGGGCTAGGGGGCAGCATTGACACGGCTGGATAAAAAACATACCCGATTTAATCTGGTTACCACTCCTACTCAGTAACTAGAATATGCATATACTTATTACATATGGATAGAAAACACCCTAAATTTTCTAAAACTGTTTGAATGGTGTCTGTGAGTATAACAGAACTCAAATGGCAGGTCAAAACCTGAGAGATTCCTTTACAGGAAGTGGCCTGTCTGACCATTTGTTGAACTTCTTTTCCATCTCTATCATTTACTAAGGATCTCTGCTCTAACGTGACACTTCCCACGTCGTCCATAGGCGCTCAGAGCCCGGGAAAAAACAGAATGTCGTCATTCCAGCCCCAGGCTGAAACACATTATCGCCTTTCTCAAGTGGCCCATCAAGAGACACTAGCTTATGCGCGTGACCCCGACCGCCCCCGCCTTTGGGATTTTTTCCTCTGTTTGCCGAAAAGGAGATTCCCTGTCGGAATATTATCGCTTTTCTACGAGAAAAATGTCGTAAAAATTGATTTTAAACAGCGATTGACATGCTTCGAAGTACGGTAATGGAATACTTAGAATTTTATTGTCACGAATTGCGCCAAGCGCGTGACACTTCTTTACTATTTCGGATAGTGTCTGGAACGCACGAACAAAACGCCGCTATTCGGATATAACGATGGATTATTTTGGACCAAACCAACATTTGTTATTGAAGTAGCTGTCCTGGGTGTGTATTCTGACGAAGACAACAAAAGGTAATGAAATTTTTATAATAGTAAATATGATTATGGTGAGTGCTAAACTTGCCGGGTGTCTAAATAGCGAGCCCGTGATGCCTGGGCTATGTACTTAGAATATTGCAAAATGTGCTTTCACCAAAAAGCTATTTTAAAATCGGACATATCGAGTGCATAGAGGAGGTCTGTATCTATAATTCTTAAAATAATTGTTATGCTTTTTGTGAATGTTTATCGTGAGTAATTTAGTAAAATGTTAGCGAATTCCCCGGAAGTTTGCGGGGGGTATGCTAGTTCTGAACGTCACATGCTAATGTAAAAAGCTGGTTTTTGATATAAATATGAACTTGATTGAACAAAACATGCATGTATTGTATAACATAATGTCCTAGGGTTGTCATCTGATGAAGATCATCAAAGGTGAGTGCTGCATTTAGCTGTCTTCTGGGTTTTGGTGACATTATATGCTGGCTTGAAAAATGGGTGTCTGATTATTTCTGGCTTGGTACTCTGCTGACATAATCTAATGTTTTGCTTTCGTTGTAAAGCCTTTTTGAAATCGGACAGTGTGGTTAGATTAACGAGAGTCTTATCTTTAAATGGCTGTAAAATAGTCATATGTTTGAGAAATTGAAGTAATAGGATTTTTAAGGTTTTGAAAATCGCGCCACAGGATAGCCGTGGCTGTTACGTAGGTGGGACGAATTCGTCCCGCCTAGCCTAGAGAGGTTAAAATAAATTTTTATGCAATTTTTCTCATAAAAAAGCGATAATATTCCGACCGGGAATCTGCGTTTAGGTAAACAGACGAAAGAAAATAAAGCATGGGGTCGACTCGGGCATGCGCCTAAGCCCATAGTACTCTGATCGGCCACTTGCCAAAAGCGATAATGTGTTTCAGCCAGAGGCTGCCTCGATATCGTTCAGCTTTTTCCCGGGCTCTGAGAGCCTATGGGAGCCGTAGGAAGTGTCATGTTAGAGCAAAGATCCTCAGTCTTCAATAAAAAGAGCCAAGATGAAACACAAGTTGTCAGACAGGCCACTTCCTGCATGGAATCTTCTCAGGTTTTGGCCTGCCATTTGAGTTCTGTTATACTCACAGACACCATTCAAACAGTTTTAGAAACTTTAGGGTGTTTTCTATCCAAAGCCAATAATTATATGCATATTCTAGTTACTGGGCAGGAGTAGTAACCAGATTAAATCGGGTACATTTTTTATCCGGCCGTGTCAATACTGCCCCCTAGCCCTAACAGGTTAACAAACTATAGTTTGGGCAAGTCGGTTAGGACATCTACTTTGTGCATGACATAAGTCATTTTTCCAACAATTGTTTACAGTGAAATTACTTCACTTATAATTCACTGTAGCACAATGACAGTGGGTCAGATGTTTACTTACACTAAGATGACTGTGCCTTTAAACAGCTTGGAAAATCCAGAAAATAACATCATGGCTTTCAAAGCTTCTGATTTGCTCATTTGAGTCAATTGGAGGTGTACGTGGGGATATATTTCAAGGCCTACCTTCAAACTCAGTGCCTCTTTGCTTGATATCATGGGAAAAGCAATAGAAATCAGCCAAGACCTCAGAAAAAAAATTGTAGACCTCCACAAGTCTGGTTCATCCTTGGGAGCAATTTCCAAATGCCTGAAGGTACCACATTCATCTGTACAAACAATAGTATGCAAGTATAAACACCATGGGACCGCGCAGCCTTCATACCGCTCAGGAAGGAGACGCGTTCTGTCTCCTAGAGATTAACGTACTTTGGTGCGAAAAGTGCAAATCAATCCCAGAACAACAGCAAAGGACCTTGTGAAGATGCTGGAGGAAACAGGTACAAAAGTATCTATATCCAGAGTAAAACGATTTATGCTGCAGTATTTTATGTGTCGGGGGGCTAGGGTCAGTCTGTTACATCTGGAGTATTTCTCTTGTCTTATCCGGTGTCCTGTGTGAATTTAAATATGCTCCCTCTAATTCTCTCTTTCTCTCTTTCTGTCTTTCTCTCGGAGGACCTGAGCCCTAGGACCATGCCTCAGGACTACCTGGCATGATGACTCCTTGCTGTCCCCAGTCCACCTGGCCATGCTGCTGCTCCAATTTCAACTATTCTGCCTGCGGCTATGGAACCCTGACCTGTTCACCGGACGTGCTTGTTGCACCCTCGACAACTACTATGATTATTATTATTTGACCATGCTGGTCATTTATGAACATTTTAACATCTTGACCATGTTCTGTTATAATATCCACCCTGCACAGCCAGAAGAGGACTGGCCACCCCTCATAGCCTGGTTCCTCTCTAGGTTTCTTCCTAGGTTTTTGGCCTTTCTAGGGAGTTTTTCCTAGGGAGTTTTTCCTAGCCACCATGCTTCTTTCACATGCATTGCTTGCTGTTTGGGGTTTTAGGCTGGGTTTCTGTACAGCAGTTTGAGATATCAGCTGATGTACGAAGGGCTATATAAATACATTTGATTTGATTTGATTTGACATAACCTGATTGGCCACTCAGCAAGGAAGAAGCCACTGCTCCAAAATCGCCATAAAAAAGCCAGACATTGGTTTGCAACTGCACATGGGGACAAACATCATACTTTTTGGAGAAATATCCTCTGGTCTGATGAAACAAAAAAATAACTGTTTGGCAATAATGACCATTGTTATGTTTGGAGGAAAAAGGGGGAGGCTTGCAAGCCGAAGAACACCATCCCAACCGTGAAGCACGGGGGTGGCAGCATCATGTTGTGGGGGTTCTTTGCTGCAGGAGGGACTGGTGCACTTCACAAAATAGATGACATCATGAGGACGGAAAATTATGTGGATATATTGAGGCAAAATCTCAAGACATCAGTCAGGAAGTTAAATCATGGTCGCAAATGGGTCTTCCAAATGGACAATGACCCCAAGCATACTTCCAAAGTTGTGGCAAAATGGCTTAAGGACAACAAAGTCAAGGTGTTGGAGTGGCCATCACAAAGCCCTGACCTCAATCCTAAAGAACATTTGTGGGCAGAACTGAAAAAGTGTCTGCGAGCAAGGAGGCCTACAACCCTGACTCAGTTCAAATCAAAGTTTATTTGTCACGTGCGCCGAATACAACAGGTGTAGACCTTAAAATGAAATGCTTACTTACAGGCTCTAACCAATAGTGCAAAAAAGCTATTAGGTGAACAATAGGTAGGATACGAAATAAAACAACAGTAAAATGACAGGCTATATATAGTAGCGAGGCTATAAAAGTAGCAAAGCTACATAGACACCGGTTAGTCAGGCTGATTGAGGTAGTATGTACATGTAGATATGGTTAAAGTGACTATGCATATATGATGAACAGCTGTAGCAGTAGCCTAAAAGAGGGGTTGGCGGATGGTGGGTGGGACACAATGCAGATAGCCCGGTTAGCCACTGTGCGGGAGCACTGGTTGGTCGGCCCAATTGAGGTAGTATGTACATGAATGTATAGTTAAAGTGATAATGCATATATGATAAACAGAGAGTAGCAGCAACGTAAAAAGAGGGGTTGGGGGGTGGCACAAAATGCAAATAGTCCTGGTAGCGATTTGATTACCTGTTCAGGAGTCTTATGGCTTGGGGGTAAAAACTGTTGAGATGCCTTTTTGTCCTAGACTTGGCACTCCGGTACCGCTTGCCATGCGGTAGTAGAGAGAACAGTCTATGACTGGGGTGTCTGGGGTCTTTGACAATGTTTTGGGCCTTCCTCTGACACCACCTGGTATGCAAATTGGAGTGGGTCTAGGGTTTCTGGGATAATGGTGTTGATGTGAGCCATTACCAACCTTTCAAAGCACTTCATGGCTACAGACGTGAGTGCTACGGGTCTGTAGTCATTTAGGCAGGTTGCCTTTGTGTTCTTGGGCACAGGGACTATGGTGGTCTGCTTGAAACATGTTGGTATTACAGACTTAATCAGGGACATGTTGATAATGTCAGTTAAGACACCTGCCAGTTGGTAAGCACATGCCCGGAGCACATGTCTTGGTAATCCATCTGGCCCCGCAGCCTTGTGTATGTTGACCTGTTTAAAGGTCTTACTCACGTTGGCTACGGAGAGTGTGATCACACAGTCGCCAGGAACAGCTGATGCTCTCATGCATGCCTCAGTGTTGCTTGCCTGGACGCGAGCATAGAAGTGATTTAGCTCGTCTGGTAGGCTCGTGTTACTGGGCAGCTCGCGGCTGTGCTTCCCTTTGTAGTCTGTAATAGTTTGCAAGCCCTGCCACATAAGACGAGCATCGGAGCCGGTGTTGTACGATTCAATCTTAGCCCTGTATTGACGTTTTGCCTGTTTGATGGTTCGTCGCATGGCATACCAGGATTTCTTGTAAGCTTCCGGGTTAGAGTCCCGCACCTTGAAAGCGGCAGCTCTAACATTTAGCTCAGTGTGAATGTTGCCTGTCATCCATGGCTTCTGTTGGGGAATGTACGAAGAATCACTGTGGGGACGACGTCCTCGACGCACTTATTGATAAAGCCAGTGGCTGAATTGGTGTACTCCTCAATGCCATCGGAAGAATCCCGGAACATGTTCCAGTCTGTGATAGCAAAACAATCCTGTAGTTTAGCATCTGCTTCATCTGACCACTTTTTTATAGACTGAGTCACTGGTGCTTCCTGCTTTAATTTTTTCTTGTAAGCAGGAATCAGGAGGATAGAGTTGTGGTCGGATTTACCAAATGGAGGGCGAGGGAGAGCTTTGTACAGGTCTCTGTGTGTGGAGTACAGGTGATCTAGAATTTTTTTTCCCTCTGGTTGCACATTTAACATGTTGATGGAAATTTGGTAGAACTGATTTAACTTTCCCTGCATTAATGTCTCCGGCCACTAGGCGCGCCGCCTCTGGGTGAGTTGTTTCCTGTTTGCTTATTTCCTTATACAGCTGACTGAGTGCAGTCTTAGTGCCAGCATCTGTCTGTGGTGGTAAATAAACAGCTACGAAAAGTATAGCTGAAAATTCTCTAGGCAAGTAGTGTGGCCTGCAATTTATCACAATATACTCTCCTTCAGGTGAGCAAAATCTAGAGACTTCCTTAGATTTCGTGCACCAGCTGTTTACAAATATGCACAGACCCCCCCCCCCCCCCGTCCCCCGTCTAACCGGAGTGTGCTGTTCTATCTTGCCGGTGCAGCGTGTATCCCGCTTGCTGAATATCCATGTCGTCATTCAGCCACAATTCCGTGAAACATAGGATATTACAGTTTTTGATGTCCCGTTGGTAGGATATTCGTGATCGTACCTCATCTTGTTTATTGTCCAATGATTGCACGTTGGCGAGTAGTATTGACGGTAACAACAGCTTTCCCACTCGCCTTTTCCAGGTCCTGACCAGGCATCCGGCTCTTTGTCCTTTGTACCTGTCTCGCTTCCTCTTGCAAACAACGTGAATGTCGGCCCTGCCGGGTGTTTGGAGGATGTCTTGTGCGTCTTGTTTGTTGAAGAAAAAAATCTTCGTCTAATCCGAGGTGAGTGATTGCTGTCCTGATATCCAAAAGCTCTTTTTTGCCATAAGATACGGTAGCAGAAACATTATGTACAAAATAAGTTACAAATAACTTAATAGCACAATTGGTTGTGCGCCCGTAAAACTGCTGCCATTTCTTCCGGCGCCATTTTCATTTCCACCAGCTCTGTCAGGAGGAATGGGCCAAAATTCCCCCAACTTATTGTGGGAAGCTTGTGGAAGGCTACCCGAAACGTTTGACCCAAGTTAAACAATTTAAAGGCAATGCTACCAAATACTAATTGAGTGTATATAAACTTCTGACCCACTGGGAATGTGTTGAAAGAAATAAAAGCTGAAATAAATCATTCTCTCTACTATTATTCTGACATTTCACATTCTTAAAATGAAGTGGTGATCCTAACTGACCTAAAACAGGGAATTTTTACAAGGATTAAATGTCAGGAATTGTGAAACTGAGTTTAAATGTATTTGGCTAAGGTGTATGTAAACTTCCGACTTCAAATGTAGGCTGCATGTGCCTCTAAAATATATATATATATATATATATATATATATATATATATGAGGTTCTGTTCTTGAGCTGTTCTTGTCTATTGATGTTCTGTATTATGTTTCATGTTTTGTGTGGACCCCAGGAAGAGTAGCTGCTGCTTTTGCAACAGCTAATGGGGATCCTAATAATATACCAAAGCAACACAGTTTATGTAGAGTCCCTATTAATCCCATTACACAAAATTATAAACTTGCTTCTATCACAACCACAGTAAGAGAGACACGTCTGTCTGTCTGTCTGTCTGTCTGTCTGTCTGTCTGTCTGTCTGTCTGTCTGTCTGTCTGTCTGTCTGTCTGTCTGTCTGTCTGTCTGTCTGTCTGTCTGTCTGTCTGTCTGTCTGTCTGTCTGTCTGTCTACATCCCTCTTGTTGGGTTAGGGTTTAAGCTTATTTCGTGCAATTCTACACATTTTGTCATTGGGCGCAAAGAAAATGTTGCAGTTTTAAAGCACATTTTCTTGCAATTCTATACATTTTGCCATGTCTAATGTGATATTTGAGTGGCAAAAAAATTACACCCTAAACCTAACCCTTTTCACTAGGTTAGCCAAACAGCGTACCCTAAACCTAAAACAAACTCTAACCCCTAACCTAACCACTTATATATATATGTGTTTATTGTTATATATATATATATATATATATATATATATATATATGCACTATATATTAAGCATCTATCCCTTGATCCCTTGTATATTTTAATATCTTAGTCACTTCATGGTTATAGATAAACACTCAGACTATCATTTTAGAAACAATATTAACCTACTCACTTTTGGTGAGGTTCTTAGGAGGCAATCTAGTGAATTTTCAAAGTGGAATTTTTTTTTGCTTTAAATTGGAGGGGCACACAACTATAGGCCTGTGCACCACAAGACAAATCAGTCTCTTTTTGACCATACCCAAATGCAAAACCTAACCCTTAACCCAACCCATAACCCTAACCCTAACCCTTTTCACTAGGTTGGCCAAACAGTGTACCCTAACCACTAACTCTAACCCCTAACCCTAACCCTTTTCACTGGGTTGGCCAAACAGTATCCCCTAACCCTAAGCGCTAACTCTAGCCCATAACCCCTAACCCCTAAACCTAACCCTAACCCCTAAACCTAACCTCCAACCCTATACCTAACCCTAACCCCTTTCACTAGGTTAGCCAAAAAGTGTACCCTAACCCCTAACCCTAACACCTAACCCTAACCCTTTTCACTGGGTTAGCCAAAGAGTGTACCTAAACCTAACCCCTAACCTAACCCTAAACCTAACCCTGAACCCTAACCCTAAACATAACCCCTGCCCCTAAACCTAACTCCTAACCCTTTTGCCTGGGTTAGCCAAAGAGTGTACCCTAAACCTAACCGCTAGCCCCTAACCCTTTTCACTAGGTTGGCCAAACAGTATACCCTAACCCTAAGTCCTAACCCTAACCGCTAACTCTAACCCCAACCCCTAACCCTTTTCACTAGGTTGGCCAAACAGTATACCCTAACCCTAAGTCCTAACCCTAACGGCTAACTCTAACCCCAACCCCTAACCCTTTTCACTAGGTTGGCCAAACAGTGTGCTACAAAAGTAAGAAGAAAGGTCAGACTTTACCTGTCGAGGAAATTGGATTACTTCACGGACATTGGGTGGAATTGTTTTCCTGTAACGGATTACAACCACCACTGAATCTTTTGGCTTCCGATGAACATGAGGAAGAAAAACAAATCTTCCGAGCCAAAATGCATGAATGATTGGCAGATCAACAGACCGTACTGTATGTGCACATGGTCAAATGGTTAATTGTGGAAGAAGTGTTTTACTGGAAATCACTATCTATGTTATGTCTATGTTATGTTATGACATTTTCTATACCTATTTATAACTTTATAAACTAAATATAGAAACTAACAGTAAACCATCTTATGCTACTTATAAATCCTTAATTGCTAAAAACAAAAGGTGCTTGAATGGAAATGTCACGTTTCATGCTTCAGGCCGATGCAGATAGTTGACTCAAGACCAAATCCTTTAACTACAGGATGAGAAGATCAGCAGTTATCACAACTGATGTACGAGGTCATTGAACTGTTAGGCCATGAAATTAAAATAGCCACACACAAATGCATACCAACAGTACCCATGCATGCAACCAGTCAGTCACACACACACACACACACACACACACACACACACACACACACACACACACACACACACACACACACACACACACACACACACACACACACAGAAAAAGGGTAAACAGCAAAGTGAAAGTGTGCTATTTTTGTCATCTGTTAGATACCCTGTAATATAACACCCTGTAATATAACACCCTGTAATATAACACCCTGTAATATATCACCCTGTAATATAACACCCTGTAAGTATAACACCCTGTAATATAACACCCTGTAATGTATCACCCTGTAATATAACACCCTGTAAGTATAACACCCTGTAATATAACACCCTGTAATATAACACCCTGTAATATATCACCCTGTAATATAACACCCTGTAAGTATAACACCCTGTAACATAACACCCTGTAAGTATAACACCCTGTAAGTATAACACCCTGTAGTTATAACCTACTGTAAATATAACACCCTGTAATATAACACCCTGTAAGTATAACCTACTGTAATATAACACCCTGTAATATAACACCCTGTAATATATCACCCTGTAAGTATAACACCCTGTAATATAACACCTTGTAAGTATAACACCCTGTAAGTATAACCTACTGTAATATAACACCCTGTAATATAACTTACTGTAATATAACACCCTGTAAGTATAACCTACTGTAATATAACAACCTGTAATATAACACCCTGTAATATAACACCCTGTAAGTATAACCTACTGTAATATAACACCCTGTAATATAACACCCTGTAATATAACACCCTGTAAGTATAACCTACTGTAAGTATAAAACCCTGTAAGTATAACACCCTGTAAGTATAACCTACTGTAAGTATAACCTACTGTAAGTATAATCTAAAGTAAGTATAATCTACTGTAAATATAATCTACTGTAAATATAATCTACTGTAAGTATAACACCCTGTAAGTGTAACCTACTCTAAGTATAACACCCTGTAAGAAGCACTGACCAAGACATGGACATTTTCATATCAGATCCATCAGTCTTTTAAGCATTCTGTGCTGAGTTGAGTTCATTCCTTTCCTTGAGTTTTGAGGTTTCAAATTTGGGGTGAAGGATGGTGAGAATGACCCATAATGACCAGAGCACTGCCTGGGAGGAGGACCGTTCAACAGAAGCTTCACTTGATAAGACTGACCCTAACAGAGGAGAGCAGCAGGCTGGTCAAACTGAGGCACTAACACTGTAGTCTCGCTCTCTCTCTCTCTTCCCCCCCCCCCCCCCCCCCCCCCCCAACCAGGATGCCTTCCAGCACCACGGAGAGCAACAGCAACACAGTTACTGTCTGACGGGAGACAGTCAACTGCTGATGATGATGCCTTCAATCCCAGCTAGCTAGTTTATGCTGGCTAGCTGGCAACAACAGCAGCATGGCGCTAGTTAAAACTTGTAAAAGAAAGTGATGTTTATTTCGATGGACGAGGGAGAAAGTCATATTGGTCACATACCAATTAGCTAACGTAACAACAAGCCGGTGCAAAATAAATGTGAATGACCAGTACAACGGTGTTGTATCAAGGTGGTTGCCGACAAGTTGCTTCAAACCAGGCAGCACTAGGCTGTCACGTGTCGCCGACAGTAGCTAACGTGGCCAATTTGTTCCATCCCACTTGATTATATTTTGGATAGTAGGATAGTGGCCTACGCGAGAAAAAATGTGTAATATTGGTACTCATCTGGGTGTCAGCGTGATACAGTCTACTGCTCAATGGGGAGAGTTTCACCACGATACAGTCTACTGCTCAATGGGGAGAGTTTCACCATGATGCAGTCTACTGCTCAATGGGGAGAGTTTCACCGTGATACAGTCTAGTGCTCAATGGGGAGAGTTTTACTGTGATACAGTCTACTGCTCAATGGGGAGAGTTTCACCACAATACAGTCTACTGCTCAATGGGGACACAACAACACAGGGCAGTGTGCTTTGCTCCCGCTTGCTGCAGTATGGAGAGAAAAGTAGCTAGATAGTGTAGTCAATATCAGGCCAGTAAGGAGAGGGAAGTAGCTAGATAGTGTAGCCAATATCAGGCCAGTAAGGAAAGGGAAGTAGCTAGATATTGTAGCCAATCTCAGGCCAAGGTGACAGCTAAAGCACATTTATTGTACTGATAGTCACTCAAAATGTACAACTATGGCATTAACGTCTACATTTTTGTAAAAAAATTAAACATTACAATTACTCCGATAAAAATGGAATGATTCAACACTCTCCCAAGTTTCAAATTCTCTCTGAAGTTTCTACTTTTTAGCTACAAGCCTTAGCTAGCTAGCTGGGAAGGGTTTATCAGGACGACTGACTGAACTAGCTAGCTGGGAAGGGCTCATCAAGATGACTGACTGAACTAGCTAGCTGGGAAGGGCTCATCAAGATGACTGACTGAACTAGCTAGCTGGGAAGGGCTCATCAAGATGACTGACTGAACTAGCTAGCTGGGAAAGGCATATCAGGACGACTGACTGAACTAGCTAGCTGGGAAGGGCTCATCGGGACGGCTGACTGAACTAGCTAGCAGGGAAGGGCTCATCGGGATGGCGGACTGAACTAGCTAGCTGGGAAGGGCTCATCAAGATGACTGACTGAACTAGCTAGCTGGGAAGGGCTCATCAGGATGACTGATTGAACTAGCTAGCTGGGAAGGGCTCATCGGGATGGCTGACTGAACTAGCTAGCTGGGAAGGGCTCATCGGGATGGCTGACTGTACTAGCTAGCTGGGAAGGGCTCATCAGGATGACTGACTGAAGCAAATTCGTTTGACTCCTCTTGACTCTTGCTGCGTGACAGCCGTCATCAATTTGGGAACTAGGCGTGTCTGTATAGCTTCTCCCAGCCAGCCACCGTTCCCAAGCCAATTCACCAGCCAATTGCGCACATGTGTTGTTCACCAGCCAATCGCACACACGGACGAAGGAGTCGCCAACAAAGGAGTTTGCTTATGCTGCAGCCTTGGCTGTAAAATATAACGCGTTGTGGCGGTGCTTTGGACTGTCACTTACCACATTACTGTAGGTGGAGAAAGGAGGAAGGGTGCCACGTCACAGACCCAACAGGTGCCAGGCACTAACATTAGCAGCAAAGCCCAATACACAGCAGTATTTGCCTTAACCTTAAACAAGGTTATAATGCATTCAATAATGCCATTTAGACAACAACTCCCTGTTAGAAACAAGGTTTCAAAGAATTGCACAGAAACAGTAAAGGGATTTAAAACTCCAGTGCAACCAAATCAATATCAGAGATTGATTACTAATAAAATTGTGTTTATTTATCAAGTTTGAAATAAGCTATGAATTTTGAATTGATATTAATCTACTGAATACTGAACCTTTATGTTGACAACTCTTTGGTGACGTCTGTCATATTGTACAGCAGTATTTTCCAACTCCAGTCCTCAAGTACCCCCAACAGTACTCATTTTTGCTGTAGCAAGGGCTTGATGATGAAGTAGAATCAGATGTGCTTGTTCGGGGCCATAACAAAAATATGTGCTGTTTGGGTACTTGAGGACTGAAGTTGGAAAATACTGCTGTACAGTATACTGTTTAGATGAGGCTCTTTCATACTGCACTCTGCTGTTTAGATGAGGTTCTGGCATACTGTACACTATACTGTTTAGATGAGGGAAAATGTCATATTTTTCTTAGCTTTGAGAACATACAGTAGTGTTCAGAACTGTATCATTCCACTTCAAAATGATCAATTGTATCCTCTGTTCAAAGCTAATTCTGACCTCTAGTGACAGCGGAGACATTCTAACACCGATTGTAGACTACATACAGTATTTTCGCTTGACAAGCATGGTATGCTGCATGTGCTTCTCTGGCAGCATAGGCGTCCAGTCGAATTGGGTTCACATCACAGGTAGTTGGTATAGCGCACATGTATTGTGCCCTAGTGCGGTCCCTAAAATAAACCGTAGCCTACAACAAAAAACAAAAATTGCCTATGTAACCGGATACAGTGCTGCGTTTTCGCAAAGGCTTCACAAATCCAGAGGTAGAAAAGTGCTGTTGAAAACTTAAATTCGAATGTAGGCCCACAGATCCGTTAATACAGAACAATGTGCATTAACAACGTGAGAAAGATGGATCTATGCGACACATGTCATGTCCATTCAAAATGGCATGTTCCACAACATGTCTCCCAAGAACATGAAGCGTAGGATATTAATTGATCTGAACAATCGATAAGTCGTCCACACATGCACGAATAATCAGTTTAAATACACTGCAATTGTAGAGACAAAGGCGCGTTATGCAAAACCGCTCTGAAGCGTGTGTGACTGAGTGAGTAGTCATACAGTATGTTGGGGACGGAGGACTTGGCATTTTTACATTTCTGCTGATTTAGGATTGCCAGAAAAAAAAACGACCATTCATACTTAGAAAACAGAACCAACTCTCTTTTTACAATATATGTTGTAGTTTTGTCAAGTTACTTACAGTGGCTGGCCGCCAGCGCAGTACTGAGGACGCCGAGCACGGTGAGGTTGAAGGCGATGGCCAGAGATGACATTTCCACCTTGCTCGCCACAGATATCCAGGCTTCTGTATATCCTCAGTCTTTGAGTGAAAATAACTCCGATGGTGCCTCGGTGCAGTGTGGTATAATTCCAGCTGCTTCGACTTTACCTCTTAACTACAGAACCATCAAGAGGCAGGTCTGCCAGCGCGCGCACAACATCCTTTCCTAGTGTGCTTACTCTGCTGCTGCCAATGCTCCGTCACATCGGTGCGTCTCTCTCTCTCTTTCCTTCTCTCTCTCGCTCGCTCTCTAGCTCTCTCTCATAAAAGCCTTTAATCAATTTGAGTTTATTTTTGCACATTCTGCACGATTTAGCAATGGTATGGCAAGATTGACATATTTTGCATTAGCTATGACAGTTTTTGAAGGTTGCAAAATATTTCAGAGGGACTGGGGAGGAGTGCGGGAATGTGGAGAGAGAGACTGGGGAGGGGAGAGGGAGTGGGGAGGGGAAAGGGACTGGGGAGAGGGACTGGGGAGTGGAGAGGGAGTGAGGAGGTGAAAGGGACTGGGGAGGGGAGAGGGACTGGAGAGGGGCTGGGAGGGGAGAGGGACTGGGGAGGGGGCCAGGGAGTGCGGAGGGGAGAGGGACTGTGGAGGGGAGAGGGAGTGGGACTGGGGAGGGGAGAGGGAGGGGGGGAACTCTTCTTTACCAGAAACAACAATACCATGCACTCACTAGCGGTCAAAAGGTTTTTGGTGCTCCAAAGCTATGGTATGGTATTCTGTGGGGTGGAATTACAGTACAATTCGAAATTAAGCAATTTTTTCCCCCGCCAACAACATTTTCCCACAATGCACCATCATTTACAGTATGCTAGAGTAAAACATTTCAGAGTATTTTACTGTTGCTAATACCCCAAAATACTGTAAAAATAACCGTTTTCCGTTACAGTGAATAATACCAAGCTGCTAGTAGGCCTGGCTCAAATTAATACTTCAAAACTACGTCTACCAACTTGTTTGGCTTAATATTGCAGTTTCTCTCAAGATATTGTGCCAAAGGCTGTGTGTTTTACATGTTCAGACTGCATAGACTACAGAGACGCTACAAAGAAACACAGACATTTTCCCTTCTCTCCCTTTATTTACTTCTACCCTCAGTGATTGCCCACAGGTGGTCACCAAATTACCACAGCGGTGAATAACATCCTGTCTTGCAGTGATTACTGTCTCTATTATCGTATCTAGAAACAGATTTCCTTTTTGGATGATAATGGATAACAATATTGTGATATATGGGCAAAGACTGTTTACGACATGGTAGGTAGGGTGATATAAGCTCAGAGTCATTTATTTCAAGGTAACACATTGTGAAGAAAATACCTTCAACACAACAGGTCTTTTCACACACACACACACACACACACACACCTATACTGTAGATAGACACTGTTCCCCTATGCTTACATATTGCTGTAAATCCATCCATACATCTATAAGCAGTAGTATCTTCTATTATCACAGTTTAGATTTTATTGGCCACCTTTTGGACATAGAATGAGACAGTCCTCTCAAATGTATATATATATAAAAAAAATGTTTAAATGACAAGTAGGCATCGGTACTGTATGAAGCTGAAAACGAAAGGAAATTCACATGAGCACCACAATGCTTACTCCACCCATGCTCTACCAATCGCTTCCAGCACACAGTTTTGTCCTACTACAGTAGCGATGTTGGTCTACTGTACTTCAAACAATGTGTATGCAGGTTGCTTAGGATTCAAACCCTCTCACTACGTGGCAGTTTTCCCAAAGTTTGGTGTATTTAATTGGCAATAATAGCAGCCAAAGACGTTCACTAACTTATTTGTTTGTGCTCTGATTACACACAAGTGTCCAAGTCAGCAGTTTACACAGACATATGAAAAACCTTCTGTAGCAAAATATACCTACTTAGCTAGCTACTTTCCTTTTGCTTCTCATCCAACTGGTGTTAGCTAGCTACAGCTGCTAGCCTTCTACTAGCTAGCTGCTATTGTTGCACTCGAGATGTTTAGATTTGGCTGAAAAGATGTTAGCATTGTCAGAAATGCTACAAAAAGGTAGCACATCGTTTATTATCGAGCAGGAATGTGCACGTTAGAGTAATAAATTGTGAATTTAATAAAAACTGTTGCACCTACCACCTTGTTCAGTCCAAATGGATCTAATGGTCACCTTATGAACGCTGTAGCCTCGTTTTAATCTGACGTCTAGAATTTGAGCTAGGTTTGGGAGAAACCTTGTCTGATGACCCTACTGCTATGAGTTCTACACTAAAGTGATTACAGGGCCATATTTGACACCTTTCTCAGGCAAACAAATACGGCACCAGGTTCAACACCATTTTCACTTGACAAGTGCCCGATGAAAAATGTATACTTTCTTTCAAGGTCTCCAAGGTTGCAACAAATTGAACATTTAACGAGACAGAGTAAAAAGTACTTGCATCCAAAAATCAGCACGTGTAGGTTCATTCTAAAATACAATAGGCAGGCTTTAGTGTTAAATTAACTCTTTGCTGATCTGAAAATGTTTTTCTCATCTCAAGGAGTTAATACATAACTTTTAGTTTAAATTGACATTGATTTATTGAAATCCTGGTTGATTGACTGATTTATTGATTGGGTGGTTGGTTGATTGATTTGTTGGTTGATCATTGACTAATGGATAGAGAAAACAAGGTTTGTTGTTGCAGTGGTGTGTAGAACTAATGACAGTGACTCATTCACTATGCCTGCAATGGTTATTAGTGAATGACTGTTCTACTGCAATAGAAATTGAATGACCTAATACTGAATATAATAACATGGTACCCTGAGTGCCAGCCACATAATCAGAGAGCTGGCTATGGACGTGATTTCATTTGATCTTCACAATAGTCAAACATGAATAAACCCATTCGTGATTTGTGCCCTGCTCTGGTTGGAAGCAGAGGGTGTTGTTGGAAGTGTGGAGAGGATCCATCTGCCCTCTCTTGCTGATGTCGCTGTACCCACTGGAAACAGCCACCCCCACCTGTCCTCCACCTGTCCTCCACCACTCCTTTCTAAGTCACTTTATCGCCTTGCTGCAGATAACTTGAGTCTGGTATAATCAATGCATAGCCAAGAGTAAGATATGTCCTACATGTGCTTGACATGTTAGTGTGGTATTATTTAAAGAACAGATTGTGTTGTGTCAGGTTGTCCACTGAACAATAAAGGTGTGAGCTGTGAGATGCCATAGGTAACCATGCCCATGTTTGGTTGCTATAAAAAAAAATTGCCATGCATTGACAATTATTATGGTTACATGGCAGTCTACAACATTGTATCATTTAGCAGCTTTCATTAGCAGCCTGTTTACAAGGTTTGTGTCTAAATGCACCTCAATGCTGCTCTTCCTTGAATTAGACCGTAATGGATAATGGCAATCTAAGTGTTAACAGAGTGGAGTGCAGCATTAGGAACACAGTACATTAGCAAAGACTGTGAAGTCCCTAGCATTCAAGGTGTTTTGTAGTACTGTCCAAACTTGAGATGTTAAATTACAAAGATGCTAGCTAGAAATGTTATATCTGCCATAAATCTAAGTCAAAGTTTCTAACTCAGGTGGAGGAAGTGCACTAAGTCACTAAAGTCACTGCATTCACCAAGGGCAAGTGTGTTCGTTTTCTTAGTTTGAAAATCTCATTTTACGGCGCTAGTCAATACAGAAGACAGTTGACCGTTAAAGTTTGCTCAATAACCTAAAACTTCCCAGATGCGCGGTCTATAGTATTGCCAAGGTGTAATGTTAAACTGTACTAATGGACTCACTTGATGAAATCTGCAGATAATGAAAATGTGAGGAAAAGATCAAGAGAAAAATGCAGATGAAACAAAATAGAAACTGCTGAAATATTATTCCTGATCAATAATTGAGCATTTCATGGATGTTCTTCTTATTTCCAGAAGTACATTATCTACAATATTCTCCATAGTGTATTGTTTTACTCAGATAGTGATACCTATACAGGAAATGCTAGCCTCAACTTTTGAATTCTGGAGTAAAAATAATTGATTTATGGATTGATGGTCTCCCAAGGTACATACTGTGGCTAGTATCATGGTGGTGGTATGCGTTCAAATAAGAAATAGTGGTAATATCAGCAATAGTTTGGTGAACAATGGCACCAAATACATTCTTGTTGAAGGAAGGATCAAGGAAGTAACAGACATCCTAGTGCTCTTAATCTCTCAGAAAAGGCAAAGTGGAATGACATTACTTTCGAGGTTATAAGACAAAATCTCTTAGAGACCCCATCTGTATCCTGGCCAGAGCATGTGAGCGGAGTTGCAGGGTTGGAAACTCATCTCTCATGGCCTTTCTAACCGCTCTGCTAAAAACCACTCAGCGCAGGAAAAAAAATTGCAGCTCCAGATTCGCTCCATTCATTAAAATCACAATTTAACCAACACCCATCTATTTTTGTGACTAACTGGACGTACCATATGGTTTTGAAGTATTGACACCAAACCATATGAATTTGAATGAAAGTATTTGAATAAACATGAAAAGGTGAATGTAGGAAGCCCACATCAATTCAAATTGGGGCGGCAGGTAGCCTAGTGTGTTGGGCGTTGGGCTTGGAACCGAAAGGTTGCAAGATCGAATCCCCGAGCTGACGAGGTAATAATCTGTCGTCCTGCCGTCATTGAAAATAAGAATTTGTTCTTTACTGACTTGCCTAGTTAAATAAAGGTAAGATAAAAAATAATAGGCTACATGTAATTTTAAACAGCATATAAACACTCTAAATAGGTTATTATTTCAAGGCCTACACAAAAATACATTGTGTTTTGTGCTACACAATAGGCTAGTAGGGACATACAGCGCTCAACATTTCATTGTATTCATATATATTCATCTATAACTTGCACATATAGGCTGTGACTTAGAATGAAATCCAAATTAAACGAAAAATGACTTATTAGTGCCTCTGAATTCATTTTTAGAAACTCGAGTTTGGCCAGTCTATGGCTTCAGGCTCATGCGATGGTGCCTGGAGAGCAGGCCAGCAGCGGAGAATATCCTCTCTACACTTGCAGAGCCACTGGGGATGATAAACACCCCTGTGGCCACTCTTGCCAGGCTGGGCTGAGATGCACAGTTGTTTGTTTTTTTCTTCTATTTTTCTATAGGTAGGCCTCAAGGTTTTTAGGGAAAATAACCCAATCAAAACGGAAAGCTCCTTGAACGTGATATGCCAGGCATATTGGGCCAAAATCAATGATGGCCTATTTTATAGATAATAGAACGAAAATGAACAAAACTTTAAGAGATCAGATTTTTTGTTTATAAATACTTTGCTACAATGACACACTTAGCTAGCCACCCACCTCTTCCTTCTTGTTGCCAAGTTCACGTAGTAAATACACCATCATGCTTTCGGGATACACGTCTTTTCAGATTCCACAATGATTCTTTAGTTGCGGACACTACATCACCGCACTCCCTTTCATGCTCTTGGTCCTCATCTTTGTAAGTCACCTTGATTTAGTACCTGTGTGTTTTATCAGTTTCATTATTAAAATATTTGGCAAACTCCATGACAGTAGCTAAAGAAAGGGGCTATAGCAGCACACAAGTAGACTACAAATGCATAGTCAGTAGGCAGTATCATATAACCTATCAGCAGAAATAGATAATTGAAATAGACATGTGCATTAAACCGCTATGTAGACTTGTGTAAAATCATTGGCATAATCTGGTGAACACCTTCACCTGAAAATACATTTCATTCTGGGACTCATAGATCACCTAGAGATTCAACACCTCTCTGATTGCTGCATTCTCAGGTTCTCCTCTCCATCACATCACTCTTCTGTGAACACCCTCAGATGGAGGCACGGTGGAGAATTTAATTTGGGAAACAGAGACACCCTAAAGTTCCACTCATATGGATGATGGATGAGGCTGAGATCTAAGATGCTAAGAACTCTCACATTTAGGGCTGAGTGATTCTGATGACGATGCCCTTGAGCATTTCTCAATTACCACAGGCCTCTCTATTGAAAAGCTCTAGCATTGGGAAAGTGCTTTTTAACGAATGCTGCCATAAGGAGCCAACAACCCTCTGGCCACAGTGTTACTCATCTCTGTTTCTCAAATCAGTTGTCTGTGTTCCATTTGTTGTCATCTCTGTGTTCTGCTCCTTTGATCTCAATTACATTGTGGATGCATTGTGGCATCCACAGAACCGAAACAAATATGGAGGAGAGATCTGTCACAGAGTTCTTATAATGTCATATTAGCTGCCTGGCTTCAAAACTACGGTACAATAACCTTTCATTTCTTGCTGTTAGATGTATTTGCAACGATATGAAGGCAATATGAGCTATCTGCTTTTGTATTAGCTAGAGACGGGGGCAGATTTGTCATTTAATCATGCCTGCATTAGCCTTTCCATATTATCTCTGGTCCTCTCCCTCAGCTGAAGTAATAGTGTTACCAAGGCAATAACTGACAGGGTTCACGGTGGGCGTGCGTTTCCATGGCGTTAGGTTTTGTCAAGCCAACCCTCCCAGCAACCCAGGCACAGAGAATAAAACTGATAGGTGTCATCAGAGGAGAGTGAAGTTGGGAATGTTCTGACTTTAACGATGATGTCGTTACACAGCCTGATCAATTTACAACTAAATGTTGTTTTTGTCGCTGTTCAAAAACAATATTATGTTAGCATATATATAGCCTCTTAATTACACTGATAGTGTACTATATCATGTGTAAAACACGATCGTCAGGATAACAAATAAAACACATTCCTCTAGTACACTTGTTTGTTGATGGTGGGAGAATGGAGCTGACAGATAGATGTACTGTAGTCTACATATAACATATTCTACATATAACATATATCATATTCTACATATAACATATTCTACATATATGTAACGACTGTTGTCGCAATGAGACCAAGGTGCAGCGGAGGATGTGTATTCATATTCAAGATTTTAATAAACCGAAAATAGAACACTATACAAATAAACCAAAAAACGACAGCCGACAGTTCTGTCAGGTACTCACAACGAAACAGAAAGCAATCACCCACAAACCCCAAAGGAAAAACAGGCTGCCTATGTATGACTCCCAATCAGCAACAACGAACTACGGCTGTTCCTGATTGAGAGCCACACACGGCCAAACCAAAGAAACAAACCAACATAGAAAAATAAACATAGAACGCCCACCCATGTAACACCCTGGCCTAGCCAAAATAGAGAACTAAAAACCCCTCTCTATGGCCAGGGCGTTACAATATAACATATTCTACATATAACATACCATATTCTACATCTAACAAAACATATTCTACATATAACATGTTCTACATACAACGAAAATATTCTACATATAACATATTATACATATAACATGTTCTACATATAACAAAAAATATTCTACCTATAACATATTCTACATATATCATATTCTACATATAACGTATTCTACATATAACATATTCTACATATACCATATAACATGTTCTACATATAACAAAAAATATTCTACATATAACATATTAAACATGTAAAATATTCTACATATAACATATTCAATCTTGCTGCTGGTGAATCTCTGATCCACCTCTACGCAGACGACACCATTCTGTATACTTCTGGCCCTTCTTTGGACACTGTGTTAACTACCCTCCAGACGAGCTTCAATGCCATACAACTCTCCTTCCGTGGCCTCCAACTGCTCTTAAATACAAGTAAAACTAAATGCATGCTCTTCAACCGATCGCTGCCCGCACCTGCCCACCCGTCCAGCATCACTACTCTGGACGGTTCTGACATAGAATATGTGGACAACTACAAATACCTAGGTGTCTGGTTAGACTGTAAACTCTCCTTCCAGACTCACATCAAACATCTCCAATCCAAAGTTAAATCTAGAATTAGCTTCCTATTTTGCAACAAAGTATGCTTCATTCATGCTGCCAAACAAACCCTCGTAAAACTGACCATCCTACCGATCCTCGACTTCGGCGATGTCATTTACAAAATAGCCTCCAATACCCTAAATAAATTGGATGCAGTCTATCACAGTGCCATCCGTTTTGTCACCAAAGCCCCATATACTACCCACCACTGCGACCTGTACGCTCTCGTTGGCTGGCCCTCGCATCATACTCGTCGCCAAACCCACTGGCTCCAGGTCATCTACAAGACCCTGCTAGGTAAAGTTCCCCCTTATCTCAGCTCGCTGGTCACCATAGCAGCACCCACCTGTAGCACGCGCTCCAGCAGGTATATCTCTCTGGTCACCCCCAAACCCAATTCCTGCTTCGGCCGCCTCTCCTTCCAGTTCTCTGCTGCCAATGACTGGAATGAACTACAAAAATCTCTGAAACTGGAAACACTTATCTCCCTCACTAGCTTTAAGCACCAGCTGTCAGAGCAGCTCACAGATTACTGCACCTGTACATAGCCCATCTATAATTTAGCCCAAACAACTACCGCTTCCCCTACTGTATTTATTTATTTATTTTGCTCTTTTGCACCCCATTATTTCTACTTCTACTTTGCACTTTCTTCCACTGTAAATCTACTATTCCAGTGTTTTACTTGCTATATTGCATTTACTTCGCCACCATGGCCTTTTTTGCCTTTACCTCCCTTATCTCACCTCATTTGCTCACTTTGTATATAGACTTATTTTTCTACTATATTATTGACTGTATGTTTGTTTTACTCCATGTGTAACTCTGTGTTGTTGTATGTGTCAAACTGCTTTGCTTTATCTTGGCCAGGTCGCAATTGTAAACGAGAACTTGTTCTCAACTTGCCTACCTGGTTAAATAAAGGTGAAATAAAAATAAAAATAAATTCTACTTATCACATATTCTACATGTAACACATTCTAAATATAACATAAAATATTGTACATATAACACATTCTACACATAAAATATTGTACATATAACACATTCTACGTATATCATATTCTATATATACGATATTAAACATATGACATTCTACATATAACAAGTTTTTTGTTTCTATGTTTAGTTCTTGTTTTTCTATTTCTATGTTGGAGTTTTGAGATGATCTCCAATTAGAGGCAGCTGGTTCGCGTTGTCTTTCATTGGAGATCATATTTAAGTTGGGTTTTTTTCTATTGTGTTTTGTGGGTAGTTGTTTTCTGTTTCGTTCACGTAACCTGACAGAACTGTTGACTGTCGTTTTGTTTCCCCCCAAGCGGGGGGGATCAGCGGGCGGTGGGGGTGCTACGCCCCGAACCAGAGCCGCCGCCAAGTACAGATGCCCACCCGGACCCTCCTCTATAGGTTCAGGTTTGCAGCCGGGAGTCTGCACCTTTGGGGGGGGGGGGGGGGGGTACTGTCACGCTCTGACCTAAGATAGCTGTTTTTTCTCTGTTTAGTTAGGTCAGGGTGTGATATGGGTGGGCATTCTATGTTTTTTGTTTCTATGTTTAGTTCTTGTTTTTCTATTTCTATATTGGAGTTTTGGGATGATCTCCAATTAGAGGCAGCTGGTTTGCGTTGTCTGTAATTGGAGATCATATTTAAGTTGGGGTTTTTTCTATTGTGTTTTGTGGGTAGTTGTTTTCTGTTTCGTTCACATAACCTGACAGAACTGTTGACTGTCGTTTTGTTTCTTTTGTATAAGTTTTCGTTTTCATTAAAATATAATTATGAGCACGCAACACGCTGCGCCATGGTCCCCTTTATACGACACCGTTACACATATTTTACATAAAACGTATTTTACGTAAAACATATTCTATATATAACATATTCTACTTATAACACATAACATATTCTACATGTACAACATTCTACATATAAAAGATTCTACATATAACACATTCTACATATAACATATGATACATATAACAAATAATATATTTTACAAATACCATATCCCAGGGGTGCAACTTTGGTTTTAGAAGTGGGCGGGGACATAACTTTTTCATTTTTTTATGTTGCAGATAGATTGTTGCTTCCATCGATGTACAGTACCAGTCAAGTTATAGAACACCTACTCATTCAAGGGTTTTTCTTGACTATGTTCTGCATTGTAGAATACTACTGAAGACATCAAAACTATGAAATAACACATGTAGTCATGGAATAACACATGGAATCATGTAGTAACCAAAAGTTGGTTGAGAGATTGCCAAGAGTGTGCAAAGCTGTCATCAAAGCAAAGGGTGGCTATTTGAAGAATCTGAAATATAAAATATATTTTGATTTGTTTAACACTTTTTTGATTACTACATTATTCCATATGTGTTATTTCATAGTTGTGATGTCTTCACTATTATTCTATAATGTAGAAAATAGTCAAAAATAAAGAAAAACCCTTGAATGAGTAGGTCTTCTAAAACTTTTGACCGGTAGTGTACATTTCGCAGACACAGCATATTTTACAATAGTTATCTTTTGTTTATTTTTAGCCCCAACCTTCAGCTCCACTCAACCCCTCCCATCTATCTCTGAACGCTATCAAGTTTTGATTTCTATTTGCCATATATTTTTCAACTGTGCTGTGATGTTTCCAGAAAGTTCTGAACCTTTCTATTTTTATAGATTCTACATATTGTAAATTAAAAATAAACTTCTTTGCTAAAAGTATTATTATATTATTGATCTATTGACTATCACTTTTTAAATCACCCAGCCGTGTTATTTGCACAGGGTGACATAACTTGGCATGGGGTCTGAGGTCCTCCCATTTTTTGGGGCATCTAAAGCAAATTTCCTGCATTTCTACATAATCTAATATGACCCATGGCTCTTGTAGTCATCTCTATTTAGAACAACAAAAAGCAAGCAAAAATGCCCACATTTAGGTAAGAGCTAGGTAAGAGATTATGAATTATGTTTAAGGGATTGATAAGACTGAACTAGATCCATGATAATTCAATAATCAATATTATGTTGCACCTTTAACCAACAGCCATAACAAACAAACAACTATTACAAATAAAGTACATAGACAACTTTTGATTGTCTTTAAGACATCCTCTAAATCAAATTTCAGGCAGACCTCTCAGCCAACCTGAGGCCCCTACACGTCCAACCAACACCAGTCTAGTCAATAACTCCTCTCTCCCCAACACAACTTCCTTCCCTCCTTTGTTATGTCTCAAGGGAAAGGTTTGGAATACAAAAGTTGAATAAAAACACACATACACCTACACATTGACAGAAACAGTACAATCTCCATATAATTCATACCATAGGCCTAAGGGTCCATGGCCCTGTAGCGCCCCAACCCAACACACCCAACTCAGCTTTCGGATCTTAGTGAAACATGTATTATTGGTTTCAGGTGTGTTAGGCCAAGGCCAAAGTGACAACCAACAGTAGACACCCAGGGACCAGGACTTAGCAGACCAGCAGCTTGGGATTGCCTAAATAGGTATCTCCACTGACGTGGCCATGTTATCAATACAGACTCCTTTTGTCATACAGTATTCCATATAAGGCATCCGGACCTTGTGAAAGTTGCAGTATACCCTTAATCTTAAAACAAATCTAGTGATACTGTACGTAACCTGACATTTCTTCCATACATTGTGGGAGGATAACCTACCTTCCAAATAATGGCAATGCATTTATAAGCCACTATAAATGCTAGGTTACACAGTTTCTTCTGATAACTGTCTCCAGTATTTACATTTCCAAGCAAACAAAAACAGGGAGAAGGGAGAATCTGTAGACATGCTGAGATAAAAGAACGTAGTCTTCTCCAGAATTTAGCCAGCCTTCACAAGACCACAACATATGTAAATACAATGCCTTCGGAAAGTATTCAGACCCCTTGGCTTTTCCACATTTTGTTACATTACAGCCTTATTCTAAAATGTATTAAATAAAAAAATGTCCTCATCAAGATACACACAATACTCCATAATGACAAAGCGAAACAGGTTTTTGAAATTTTTGCAAATGTATTATAAAAAAAACAGAAAAACATTTCTGCAGCATTGAAGGTCCCCAAGAACAAAGTGGCCTCCATCATTCTTAAATGAAAGAAGTTTGTAACCACCAAGACTCTTCCTAGATCTGGCTGCCTGGCCAAACTGAGCAATCGGAGAAGGGCCTTGGTCATAGAGATGACCAAGAACCCGATAGTCACATGGACAGATTTCCAGAGTTACTCTGTGGAGATGAGGGAACCTTCCAGAAGGACAACCATCTCTGCAGCACTCCACCAAGCAGCCCTTTATGGTAAAGTGGCCAGACGGAAGCCACTCCTCAGTAAAAAGTACATGACAACCCACTTGGAGTTTGCCAAAAGGCACCTAAAGGACTCCCAGACAATGAGAAACAAGACTCTTTGGTCTGATGAAACCAAGATTGAACTCTTTGGCCTGAATGCCAAGCGTCAAGACTGGAGGAAACTTGGCACCATGTCTTCGGTGAAGCATTGTGGTGGCAGCATCATGCTGTGGGGGATGTTTTTCAGCAGCAGGGACTGGGAGACTAGTCAGGATCAAGGGAAAGATGAATGGAGCAAAGTACAGAGAGATCCTTGATGAAAACCTGCTCCAGAGCGCTCAGGACCTCAGACTGGAGCGAAGGTTCACCTTCCAATAGGACAACAACCCTAAGCACACAGCCGAGACAACGCAGGAGTGGCTTCGGAGCAAATCTATGAATGGCTTTGAGTGGCCCAGCCAGAGCCCGAACTTGAACCCTATCGAACATCTCTGGAGAGACCTGAAAATAGCTGTGCAGCAACACTCCCCATCCAACCTGACAAAGCTTGAGAGGCTCTGCAGAGAAGAATGGCAGAAACTCCCCAAATGCAGGTGTGCCAAGCTTGTAGTGTCATACCCGAGAAGACTCAATGCTGTAATTGCTGCCAAAGGTGCTTCAACAAAGCACTGAGTAAAGGGTCTGAATACTTATTAAATATGATTAAAAAAATATTTTTAAATACATTTGCAAAAATGGCTATAAACCTGTTTTTCCTTCGTCATTATTGGGTATTGTGTGTAGATTGATGAGGGAAAAAAACAATTCAGTCAATTTTAGAATAAGGCTGTAATGTAACAAAATGTGGAAAAAGTCAAGGTCTGAATACTTTCCGAATGCACTGTATGTCCCCTTTGGTGCTTCACGCCTCTAACAGAATAATACCATTTCTCAGTGCATGATATTCAGTTTCACTGGCATATAGTACGTTCTGTGGATGGTCTTAAACTGCAGTAATTTATGTCTGAGATTATATGAACATGACTGGGCATTCTAACATATCTGTATCCATTCATCATCACCATCAATTGCATCTCCCAGGTCTCCCTCACATTTTTGTTTTACATGTTTTGTGTCATCAGGAAAAGCCTCTATCAACCCTTGATAGAGTTTGTAAATCAACTTTGGAGGTTTGTCAGACTGCATCTGGCTTGTTCAGTGTTTGCTGGACAGAGATAATAACATGTTATATCTACAATAATTCACCTCACCTCTGTCACAAACTGGTCTTCCCTGGCTGTCTGACCCTGCTGAGACCCGTGTCACCATCGGATCCTCCTAAAATGAGGAATGACAAATAATTACTTTGGTGTACATTTATACATTATATTATCCAAGAACAGAACCAATGGTTTAATAATTGAAATGACCATTATTCACAGATCCCAGACTGTAGCTTTAAGCTGTCCTGTAGCTACTTTAGGTCTATCCATCAATTCAAGATGGAACTTTGTATCATTCACTGAATTTAACTGCAAAATTAACTTGAGCTCCGTAGACTGGTCTTCACTTGCTGTCTGACCCTGCTGGGCTCCCTGTCACCATCTGATCCTGCTAAAACATGATGAGCATAGTGTTGTGTACTGACTGCACTAGAGGGCTGCATTCCCTTGGGATGCCTGCGGGACCTGCCAGTCCCGACAGAGAACTTTGCAGTGCGGTCTGCATTTTTCATGCTGCAGGCAGGAGCGAGCGGTCAGACAGACGACATTGTGATTTAAATATTTTTGTAGTCCCGCAGATTATTTTGAAGCTGTCCTCTTTTTGATATGTATGCGTTAGCCTACCTATTGTATTAAAAGCACATATTTTTCGCATTATTCACACACTCAGAATTCGCTGTAGTTGCCTACCTCTCCTAGTTGGGTGTGAGAGTTCAAGTTCGCCTAGTACATGTATTCTCATTAAAATAGAGTAGGCTGCCTACATGGGCGGAGAATTACGCGGCAGTTAACTTGAATATGAAATGAACTTAAATATGATTAGACTGTAGTTTACTACAGTGTCTGTAAATAAATATTGATAATGAAGAGTGCTCTACCAATGTGAGTCGAAGTGCAATCAAAACATGTAATCATGATTGAAAAGGAAAAGGCACAATGCGCACATAAATTAGGTTATTATGGTGAACACATATGTTAGGCTTCTATGTTGACCATAAATTAGGCTACTATGGTGACCATAGGTTAGGTTACTATGTTGAACATAAGTTAGGCTACTATGGTGAACATAGGTTAGGTTACTATGTTGACCATAAGTTAGGCTACTATGGTGAACATAGGTTAGGTTTCTATGGTGACCATAGGTTAGGTTACTATGTTGACCATAAATTAGGCTACTATGGTGACCATAGGTTAAGCTACTATGGTGAACACATAGGTTAGGTTACTATGGTGACCATAAGTTAGGCTACTATGGTGAACACATGTTAGGTTACTATGGTGACCATAGGTTAGGTTACTATGGTGAACACATAGCTTAGGCTACTATGGTGACCATTGGTTAGGTTACTATGGTGTAGAGGTCGACAAATTAATCGGAATGGCCAATTTAATTAGGGCCGATTTCAAGTTTTCATAACAATCGGAAATCGGTATTTTTGGACGCCGATTTGGCCGATTTTATTTATATATATATATCTTTTTTTTTACACCTTTATTTAACTAGGCAAGTCAGTTAAGAACACATTCTTATTTTCAATGACGGCCTAGGAACGATGGGTTAACTGCCTTGTTCAGGGGCAGAACGACAGATTTTTACCTTGTCAGCTCGGGGATTCAATCTTGCAACCTTACGGTTAACTAGTCCAAGCATTGTGGTGGCAGCATCATGCTGTGGGGGATGTTTTTCAGCAGCAGGGACTTGGAGACTAGTCAGGATCAAGGGAAAGATGAACAGAGCAAAGTACAGAGAGATCCTTGATGAAAACCTGCTCCAGAGCGCTCAGGACCTCAGATTGCAGCGAAGGTTCACCTTCCAATAGGACAACAACCCTAAGCACACAGCCGAGACAACGCAGGAGTGGCTTCGGAGCAAATCTATGAATGGCTTTGAGTGGCCCAGCCAGAGCCCGAACTTGAACCCTATCGAACATCTCTCGAGAGACCTGAAAATAGCTCTAACCACCTGCTTTACATTGCACTCCACAAGGAGCCTGCCTGTTACGCGAATGCAGTAAGAAGCCAAGGTAAGTTGCTAGCTAGCATTAAACTTATCTTATAAAAAACAATCAATCAATCATAATCACTAGTTAACTACACATGGTTGATGATATTACTAGTTTATCTAGCCTGTCCTGCATTGCATATAATCGCTTAGGTACACGTTGCTCCAACGTGTTTATTATATTATAATTAAGTCTATGATTTGATAGAGCAGTCTGACTGAGCGGTGGTAAGCAGCAGCAGGCTCGTAAGCATTCATTCAAAATGCACTTTTGTGCGTTTTGCCAGCAGCTCTTCGCTGTGCTTCAAGCATTGCGCTGTTTATGACTTCAAGCCTATCAACTGCCAAGATTAGGCTGGTGCAACCGATGTGAAATGGCTAGCTAGTTAGCGGGGTGCGCGCTAATAGAGTTTCAAACGTCACTCGCTCTGAGACTTGGAGTAGTTGTTCCCCTTGCTCTGCATGGGTAACGCTGCTTCGAGGGTGGCTGTTGTCGATGTGTTCCTGGTTCGAGCCCAGGTAGGAGCGAGGAGAGGGACGGAAGCTATACTGTTACACTGGCAATACTAAAGAGCCTATATGAACATCCAATAGTCAAAGGTATATGAAATACAAATCGTATAGAGAGAAATAGTCCTATAATTCCTATAATAACTACAACCTAAAACTTCTTACCTGGGAATATTGAAGACTCATGTTAAAAGGAACCACCAGCTTTCATATGTTCTCATGTTCTGAGCAAGGAACTTAAACGTTAGCTTTCTTACATGGCACATATTGCACTTTTACTTTCTTCTCCAACACTTTGTTTTGCATTATTTAACTTCCCTGGGCTAGCGTCCCACCCTAGTCAACAGCCAGTGGAATCGCGTGGAGCGAAATACAAATACCTCAAAAATGCTATAACTTCAATTTCTTAAACATATGACTATTTTAAACCATTTTAAAGGCAAGACTCTCGTTAACCTCTTATGGCTAGGGGGCAGTATTTTCACGGCTGGATAAAAAACGTACCCGATTTAATCTGGTTACTAATCCTACCCAGTAACAAGAATATGCATATACTTATTATATATGGATAGAAAACACCCTAAAGTTTCTAAAACTGTTTGAATGGTGTCTGTGAGTATAACAGAACTCAAATGGCAGGTCAAAACCTGAGAGATTCCGTTACAGGAAGTGGCCTGTCTGACCATTTCTGGAACTTCTTTGCCATCTCTATCTTTTACTAAGGATCTCTGCTCTAACGTGACACTTCCTACGTCGTCCATAGGCGCTCAGAGCCCAGGAAAAACCTGAATGTCGTCATCCCAGCCCCAGGCTGAAACACATTATCGCCTTTCTCAAGTGGCCGATCAAGGGACATTGGGCTTAGGCGCATGACCTGGCCGCCCCCGTCTTTGTGATTTTTTCCCTCTGTTTGCCGAAAAGGAGATTCCCGGTCGGAATATTATCGCTTTTCTACGAGAAAAATGGCATAAAAATTTATTTTAAACAGCGGTTGACATGCTTCGAAGTACGGTAATGGAATATTTAGATTTTTTTTGTCACGAATTGCGCCATGCGCACGACCCTTCTTTACCATTTCGGATAGTGTCTGGAACGCACGAACAAAACGCCGCTATTCGGATATAACAATGGATTATTTGGGACCAAACCAACATTTGTTATTGAAGTAGCAGTCCTGGGAGTGCATTCTGACGCAGACAACAAAGGTAATGAAACTTTTGTAATAGTAAATCGGAGTTTGATCAGGGCTAAACTTGGTCGGTGTCTAAATGGCTAGCCGTGATGGCTGGGCTATCTACTGAGAATATTGCAAAATGTGCTTTCACCGAAAAGCTATTTTAAAATCGGACATATCGAGTGCATAGAGGAGTTCTGTATCTATAATTCTTAAAATAATTGTTATGTTTTTTTGTGAACGTTTATCATGAGTAATTTAGTAAATTCACCGGATGTTTGCGGGGGGTATGCTAGTTCTGAACGTCACATGCTAATGTAAAAAGCTGGTTTTTGATATAAATATGAACTTGATTGAACTAAACATGCATGCATTGTATAACATAATGTCCTAGGGTTGTCATCTGATGAAGATCATCAAAGGTTAGTGCTGCATTTAGCTGTGGTTTTGTTTTTTGTGACATTATATGCTAGCTTGAAAAATGGGTGTCTGATTATTTCTGGCTTGGTACTCTGCTGACATAATCTAATGTTTTGCTTTCGCTGTAAAGCCTTTTTTAAATCGGACAGTGTGGTTAGATAAAGGAGAGTCTTGTCTTTAAAATGCTGTGAAATAGTCATATGTTTGAAAAATTGAAGTTTTTGTATTTTTGAGGAATTTGTAATTCGCGCCACGCCTATCATTGGATATTGGAGCAGGTGTTCCGCGAGCGGAACGTCTAGATGTAAGAGGTTAATCTAACCACATTGTCCGATTTCAAAAAGGCTTTACAGCGAAAGCAAAACATTAGATTATCTCAGGAGAGTACCCTGCCAAAAATAATCACACAGCCATTTTCAAAGCAAGCATATATGTCACAAAAACCAAAACCCCAGCTAAATGCAGCACTAGCCTTTGATGATCTTCATCAGATGACACTCTTAGGACATTATGTTATGCAATACATGCATGTTTTGTTCAATCAAGATCATATTTATATCAAAAAACAGCTTTTTACATTAGCATGTGATGTTCAGAACTAGCATACCCACAGCAAACTTCCGGTGAATTTACTAAATGACTCATGATAAACGTTCACAAAATACATAACAATTATTTTAAGAATTATAGATACAGAACTCCTTTATGCAATCGTGGTGTCAGATTTTAAAATAGCTTTTCGGCGAAAGCACATTTTGCAATATTCTGAGTACATATTTCGGCCATCACGGCTAGCTATTTTGACTCCCACCAAGTTTGGGACTCACTAAACTCAGAATTACTATTAGAAAAATTGGATTACCTTTGCTGTTCTTTGTCAGAATGCACTCCCAGGACTTCTACTTCAACAACAAATGTTGTTTTGGTTCCAAATAATCCATAGTTATATTCAAATAGCTCCGTTTTGTTCGTGCGTTCAGGTCATTATCCGAAGGGTGACGTCCGAGTGCATTTCGTGACCAAAAAATTCAAAATATTCCATTACCGTACTTAGAAGCATGTCAAACGCTGTTTAAAATCAATTTTTATGCTATTTTTCTAGTAAAATAGCGATAATATTCCAACCGGGCAATGTTGTACTCATTCAAAGGCTGAAAGAAAAAAATGGAGAATTCTTGTGGACGCACATCTCAGTCTCACTGTCCCCAGGCTGACCACTCACAAACTCTCCTTCTGTTCTTTGCCCTGAGACAGCAGACACCCCATTCCACTTTTTGGCGGCTTTAGAGAGCCAATGGGAGCCTTAGAAAGTGTCACGTTACAGCACAGATGCTGTATTTTCGATAGAGATGCAACAGAAGGACAAGAAATTGTCAGACAGGGCACTTCCTGTATGGAATCTTCTCAGGTTTTGGCCTGCCATATGAGTTCTGTTATACTCACAGACACCATTCAAACAGTTTTAGAAACTTTAGGGTGTTTTCTATCCAAATCAACTAATTATATGCATATTCTCGTTTCTGGGCAAGAGTAGTAACCAGTTTAAATCGGGAACGTTTTTTATCCGGCCGTGCAAATACTGCCCCCTAGCCCCAACAGGTTTTAAACCAAATTGAAATGTCATTATTTATTTGAGGCTAAATGGATTTTATTGATGTATTATATTAAGTTAAAATAAGTGTTCATTCAGTATTGTTGTAATTGTCATTATTACAAATAAATAAATAAATATCAGATTTTTTTTGGCCCCCCAATAACCGGTATCGGTATCGGCGTTGAAAAATCAATCGGTCGACCTCTACTATGGTGAACACATATGTTAGGCTACTATGGTGACCATAGGTTAGGTTACTATGGTGAACACATATGTTAGGTTACTATGGTGACCATAGGTTAGGTTACTATGGTGAACATATTAGATAGGTTACTATGGTGACCATAGGTCAGGCTACTATGGTGAGAGAGCATTGCGCCTTTTCATTTTCAATAAGTATGGAATTACCCATTTATTTGTCTTTGCCTGGAAATCGTCCTCCTAAAAGGTAGGCTATATCCTATAGGACTATGCAAAACGTAGCAAGTGTCGATGTCATCATTCTTGCTGCTTCCAGTTCAGTAGCCATACCTGCAAGATCAGGTACTGATGTGGTCTTAATTAACCAGAGTAAGCTATAGCCTATGTATACATGGGTGGCACAGGAGGTTGGTAGCACCTTAATTGGGGAGGACTGGCTCGTGGTAATGGCTGGAGCAGAATAGGTTTGATGCCATTCCATTTACTCCGTACCAGCCATTATTATGAGCCGTCTTCCCCTCAGTAGCACCGTTGTGAGGAGAAGCACAGGGCAGTTATCTTTCGAGGGAAATGTCTTTCCTAAATAGGCCTGTTATTAGGCTATAGTTTACTACATTGTCTAGAATTAGGCCTAAATAATGATCACCCATATTTCTCCATCTGAAAATCTTCCCACTCCTAAAAGGTAGGCTATAAAAATAGCTCAAGAGAAAGTGCAAGTCTCTACAACTCTGCTCTCTTCAAACTAGCATATTGGCTGATATAGCCCAGTAATACAATGTAAGGGCCATGTGAGAATCTCTGGTAATTTAACCTATTTCTTAAATTATTTTTGTGCATTTGATATTGCCTATAGGGCACCAAATTGCTGGGACCATGGCTGGCAAGGTAGCTGCGTAACATACACCTAAAATAACATTGTGGGACAGCTGTTGGGTTCGGGACCAGTTCTTGCTGTAGCGTGTGGGAGGCGGGAGAGGGATAAAGAAATCGGTCCTGCACAGACCTTACTGTGCCTGTCACTTTGGAGCAGTTAATTACTGTGTCAGTGTGAAAAATAGGTAATTAGCTAGGGAAACTAACAAATCAATAATGTTACACTTTCATAACAATGTTACAACTCATATTGCACTGAACATTTTTCGGAACATCAATCTTCAATCGTTTGGCCGATGACAACATCATTTGATTCAGGTCTGGTTTGATTCAGGTCTAGTTTGATTCAGATCTAGTTTGATTGAGGCAAAAATAATAGCCAACTTTTGGCCAGCTCTTTCTCTAACGGTACATCAACTGGCGATAGCTTGGCAGTTTCATTTACTTCTGAAACATGTCATAACAAAGGCTACATATCATATTCTACATATAACATATTATATTTTACATATAACATATTATATTCTACATATAACATATCATATTCTACATATAACATATTATATTCTACATATAACATATTATCATATTCAACATATAACATATATCATATATCATATTCTACATATAACATATCATATTCTACATATAACATATCATATTCTACATATAACATATCATATTCTACATATAACATATCATATTCTACATATAACATATTATCATATTCTACATATAACATATTCTCATATTCTACATATCACATATGTAGAATATATATAACATATTCTACATATAACATATCATATTCTACATGTAACATATTATCATATTCTACATATAACATATTACCATATTCTACATGTGATCATATTCCACATATAACATATTATCATATTCTACATATAACATATTCTCATATTCTACATATTTCATATGTAGAATATATATAACATATTCTACATATAACATATCATATTCTACATATAACATATTATGATATTCTACATATAACATATTACCATATTCTACATGTGATCATATTCCACATATAACATATTATCATTTTCTACATATAACATATTCTCATATTCTACATATAACATATTCTACATATAACATATTATATTCTACATGTAACATATGATCATATTCTACGTATAACATATTGTACATATAACATATGATCACATTCTACATATAATATATCATATTCTACATATAACATATTCTACATATAATCATATTCTACATATAACATATTCTACATGTAACATATATCATATTCTACATATAACATATTCTACATATGATCATATTCTACATGTGATCATATTCCACATATAACATATAAGATATTCTACATATAACACATCATATTCTACATATAACATATTATCATATTCTACATATAACATATTCTACATATATCATATTATATTCTACATATAACATATGATCATATTCTACATATAACATATGATCATATTCTACATATAACATATGATCATATTCTACGTATAACATATGATCATATTCTACGTATAACATATGATCATATTCTATGTATAACATATGATCATATTCTACATATTAAATATTCTACATATAACATATGATCATATTCTACATATAATATATCATATTCTACATATAACATATTCTACATATAACATAGTCTACATATATCATATTCTACATATAACATATCATATTCTACATATAACATATGATCATATTTTACATTTAACATATTCTCATATTCTACATATAACATATTTTACATATAAAATATAATATATTATACATATAATATATCATATTCTACATATAATATATCATATTCTACATATAACATATGATCAAATTCTACATATAACATATTCTCATATTCTACATATAACATATAAGATATTCTACATATAACATATCATATTCTACATATAACATATTCTACATATAACATTTTATATTCTACGTATAACATATGATCATATTCTACATATAACATATGATCATATTCTACGTATAACATATGATCATATTCTACATATTAAATATTCTACATATAACATATGATCATATTCTACATATAATATATCATATTCTACATATAACATATTCTACATATAACATATAACATATTCTACATATAACATAGTCTACATATATCATATTCTACATATAACATATCATATTCTACATATAACATAGTCTACATATATCATATTCAACATATAACATATCATATTCTACATATAACATATGATCATATTCTACATATAACATATTTTACATATAAAATATAACATATTCTACATATAATATATTATCATATTCTACATATAATATATCATATTCTACATATAACATATATCATATTCTACGTATAACATATGATCATATTCTACATATTAAATATTCTACATATAACATATGATCATATTCTACATATAATATATCATATTCTACATATAACACAGTCTACATATATCATATTCTACATATAACATATCATCTTCTACATATAACATAGTCTACATATATCATATTCTACATATAACATATCATATTCTACATATAACATATGATCATATTCTACATATAACATATGATCATATTTTACATTTAACATATTCTCATATTCTACATATAACATATTTTACATATAAAATATAACATATTCTACATATAATATATTATCATATTCTACATATAATATATCATATTCTACATATAACATATATCATATTCTACATATAACATATATCATATTCTACATATAACATATTCTACATATAACATATTCTACATGTGATCATATTCCACATATAACATATTATCATATTCTACATAAAACATATCATATTCTACATATAACATATGATCATATTCTACATATAACATATTCTCATATTCTACATATAACATAACATATTTTACACATAACATATTATCATATTCTACATATAACATATCATATTCTACATATAACATATTATACATATAACATATCATATTCTACATGTGATCATATTCCACATATAACATATTATCATAGTCTACATATAAGATATTATCATATTCTACATATAAGATATTATCATATTCTACAAATAACATATTATCATATTCTACATATCACATATTCTACATAATATCATATTCTACATGTGATCATATTCCACATATAACATATCATATTCTACATATATGATATTATTATATTATACAAATAACATATCATATTCTACATATAACATATTCTACATATAACATATTATCATAATCTACGTATAACATATTCTACGTATAACATATTCTACATATAACATATATACACATAACATATCATATTCTACGTATAACATATGATCATATTCTACATATAACATATGATCATATTCTACATATAACATATGATCATATTCTACATATAACATATGATCATATTTTACATATAACATATCATATTCTACATGTAACATATTCTCATATTCTACATATAACATATTCTACATATAACATATTCTACATATAACATACATACATATAACATATCATATTCTACGTATAACATATGATCATATTCTACATATAACCTATTCTACATATATGTTCAATATGATAATATGATAATATGTTATATGTAGTAACATATCATATTCTACATATAACATATCATATTATCATATTCTACATATAACATATTATCATATTCTACATATAACATATGATCATATTCTACATATGATCATATTCTACATATAACATATCATATTCTACATATAACGTATAATCCTATTCTTAAAACCTTGTTGAAGATGCTCTAGTCCCTGGGGACTTTTTCACCACCCACAACACATATTTTCTTCCCTCCACGACACAACCTATTTTCTCACTTTTTTCCCTCTCTCATTTCACTTAAAATCCTGTTTATTCTAAATCCATATAAGTTTGGAATTAACTAGAAGCCAAAATCTTACAAATCCTGTTAATAAGCATGGAAGATGACTGTCATTATAAATGATGAACTTTTCACAAGGGTCCTTGACTTGATGAATTGATCCATAACTCGACACCTCACCCAGCCCTACTGTGTGACTGGGTATAGCTTTAGATTAAATTAATCCTACCAGCCTTCATAACCATCTCTACTGAAATTGATCAAAAGAAACCTCTGTCAGATGTCCTCATTGTGAACCATGCTGATATCTGTACTTTGCTGAAGGGCAGAAGTGAAGAATGAATGGGTTATCTTATTAAATACGGAGGAGGAGGTTTTATCGCTGGTTAAATGGCACGCCTCATCTCCTCTGATGTATCACCCTGAGCCCGAGGGGACTGTGTGTGTGTGTGTGTGTGTGTGTGTTTGACAATGCCCTTCACTGGCTGCGCCCGGAGCTAATGTTGAGACAACGAGAATGCTCTCCTCCATCTCCTCTTCTCACTTATGTTTAAGAGTCTGTTTGTCTTTTTTTACTGACGGTCATTCAATCAGCCCAGGCACATTAAATCATTAGATCCTCACTGTGTTAGCTGGTTCTGTTCAAAATACCTTTAGGAGATTATCAATGCTCAGTTAATTCTGAACACATGACTTACTGTAGCTGGCTTGATAGCACTCACCCGGGGCTGTTTTTCCACTGAGCAGTATAGTGTATTTGTCTCAGTTGGCAGAGGACCCCTGTCCTGTTTGGCTCAGTCTGTTTGAAGTCTGCAGTGTATTCCTCTCCTCTCCTCTCCTCTCTGGCTGTCGCAGATCAGGCAGGGCCAGACAGAGACAGAGAGACACTTTATGGGTATTGAACGGTTCCGTCTCCAGCTCTGAAGCAGTCACTGGGTCACAGAAAGAGAGGGCATCCCTCTTTTATTGCTAGTGTTGTACCGTGATATGGGACAGTATGCTAGGTTCATGTGAAAAAAAACTATAAGGTTGGGCAAGTACACAATAGTGTAGGAGTAAATCCTTTAAAGTAGCACAGGTTAGCACATTTCTGTTTTCTACTCCTTGTAATGTTTTTCTATGAATGCATTGGTGTAGAAATGATTAGTTATTTGACTGAAAATGACTCTTATCCCTAAGGAACGTCAAGGGACAATCCTCTTCCCTCACCCACAACTGCAACCATGCCAAATGGGAGGTTCTGGTGCTCCCATAAAAACTTGTTTCTCCTCTGAATGCCACGCTGCTCCCCAAAGGGAGGCCCATCTGCAGACAAAAGTTAACTTTAAAACACAGGGGTGGGACAACAGAGCCACGATTGAGGAGCCAATAAACTCTGACACTGCATCCATTGGGTGCCAATGAGATGAAAGCACTATTATTGAGTTTTGACATGGGGAGGCATTTACCGTGGCTGATTGGAAGCCCCCATTTGACCTGACAGGCTGTTAGAACTTCAGCATTATCACACCAAGGATTAGAACCGGGTATGAATGTCATGGTTGATGTACTCTGAGTGAGGGTTCCTACTAACGGCTATCTTCTGCCTGTAGGCTGAAGAGGTGGGTGGGTTTAGGTTCCATCACACAAATGAAATGTTACAAGACTCCCACATTGATGGTGCCTGTGCATTATATGTAATCTTAACGAGGACGTTGGTATTTCAATCTGCACTAGAGAGGGGAACCGCGGTTGGTGGCGGTTGGTGCCGTTTAAGACGAGGGAGGCCGATTTTTATTTATTTATTTCTATTACAGCATATTGGATGACTGTCATTCATATTCCATTCACCCAGCTCAATGTAGCATCAATAGGTTCAGGGTATTACATGATAATCAAATTTTCCCTTCAGGGGGTTGCTACTACATAGTCTATAAATTAAAGTTTACAACGTAGGTGCACAGGTCGAGAGAAATTTGAGCAATCAAGGTGACAGACATTGACACATTTAATACCACCTTGCACACTCTTGCCTGCATCTAGCTGATCTAGGGTGTAATCATTAGTCCAACAGTTGGAAATGAGAGTTTCTATTGGACAAATTCACGTGTTCATCCTCGTTTCGTTCAGTTTGCTTCCGTTTAAAACAGGATCGTCGGAATTAATACACCCCTGATCACACGCAAATGCATTTCACTTTCATAGCAGCCACATCTCTTTGATCATTGTGTTCCTTCTAGCATAGACACACTCTCCTCCTCTCACCTTTTCTCTACACGTGTGGACTTCGATGCACAACACAACTGCTTTCTGTGACCAGGTGAAAAAACCTTTCCAAGCCAAACTTTCATATCATAACCGCTAACCGCTACACACGTCCTACATTGCTGTCACCATATTAATGCCATAGTCAACATAGCTACTAGAACTAATGCATTAGTAGACCCGTTACAATCATACAGTACAGTGTACAGTCAGTAAGCAGTTTAGCAGTTACACCAGCGGAACCCGGTGGGAAAAAATAATAAAACCAAAAGCTTACCTTGACTTGGAAGAGTTCCAGTGTTGGATAGTCATAGCCAGCTAGATAACATAGCATCACTCACTGTTCAAGCCGGGTGTTTGAGTAGGCTAAACTAGCTAGCTGCATTCGCTAGCTAAGTACACACACATAAATATATATAGCTATCTCTCTCTCTCTTATGCTTCTCCTTCATTTTTGAAAAATTAATTTGTAATATTTTTTTTTTACTGTTGTCTTCTCTGTCTTTGAGTCAACCACTCACCACATTTGATGTACTGCAGTGCTAGCTAGCTGTAGCTTATGCTTTCAGTGCAAGATTCATTCTCTGATCCTTTGATTGGGTGGACATGTCAGTTCATGCTGCTAGAGCTCTGATTGGTTGGATGAGGTCCTCATGAAGCTGTCATAATCACTGTGTAAATCTATAGAAGGGAGTGAGAACCACGAGCCTCCTAGGTTTTGTATTTGTATTTGTATTTATTATGGATCCCCATTAGCTGCTGCCAAGGCAGCAGCTACTCTTGATGGGGTCCGGCAAAATTAAGGCAGTTATACAATTTTAAAAACATTACAATACATTCAATACAGAATTCACAACACACGAAGTGTGTGCCTTCAGGCCCATACTCCCCTACCACATATCTACAATGCAAAATCCATGTGTACGTGTGTGTATAGTGAGTATGTTATCATGTGTGTGTATGCATGTGTCTGTGCCTATATTTGTGTTACTTCACAGTCCCTGCTTTTCCATAAGGTGGATTTTTACCAGATTTTTAAATCTGATTCTACTGCTTGCATTAGTTACCTGATGTGGAATAGAGTTCCATGTAGTCATGGCTCTATGTAGTACTATGCACCTCCCATAGTCTGTTCTGGACTTTAATATGGACATATTTCTCCCCATCTTAGCTACTGTTGTATCAATACATTTTGACCATGAGTTTACAATCAAGGATTATTCCAAGCAGTTTAGTCACCTCAACTCGCTCAATTTCCACATAATTCATTACGAGATGTAGTTGAGGTTTAGGGTTTAGTGAATGATTTGTCCCAAATACAATGCTTTTAGCTTTGGAAATATTTAGGACCAACTTATTCCTTGCTACCCATTCCAAAACTAACTGCAGCTTAAGTGTTGCAGTCATTGCAGTCGCTGGAGTAGCTGACGTGTATAGTGTTGAGTCATTCGCATACATAGACACACTGGCTTTACTCAAAGCCAGTGGCATGTCATTAGTAAAGATTACTTTTTTTCAAAGGGCCTAGACAGCTACCCTGGCGAATTCCTGCTTCTACCTGGATTATGTTTGAGAGGCTTCCATTAAAGAACACCCTCAACCTTTGGATTTCCTAAATATGGCTATTATATTGTATACATCCTAAGGATTTGGATACTGCTTTAAAGCAGATTTCTGCAGCATTAGTAAAGATATAATCAATACATGATGATGATTTCATTCCTGTGATGTTTATAAATACCCTGGTAGGTTGACTGTCAACCTGAACCAGGTTGCAGGCACTGGTTACAGTTTCAAGTTTTTTCCTGAGTGTGCAGCTGTAACAATGTGCGCTGAGAGTCGGGAAGCAAGTTCAGGGAGTGAGTGTTTTAATAAAAATAAACGGAACATAATACAAAACAAGAACCGCGAACAACGCACAGATATGAAACAGAAAGAATGACGCCTGAAGAAGGAACCAAAGGGAGTGACATATATAGGGCAGGTAATCAAGTAAGTGATTGAGTCCAGGTGAGTCTGACGATGCACAGGTGAGTGTAACGATGGTGACAGGTGTGCGCCATAACGAGCAGCCTGGTGACCTAGAGGCCGGAGAGGGAACACACGTGACAGTACCCCCTCCCCGACGCGCGGCTCCAGCCGCAGGACGCCGACCAAAATGATGATCCCGGGAACAAGAGCGGACTGGTCACCTCTGCAGAGGCGTGGGAACCTGTTGCCGGCTGGGAAGCGGGAAACTGCTGCCGGCTGGGAAGCGGAAACCTGACAGACTGGATGAGGCATGAGAGCCTGACGAGCCAGTGGAAGCAGGGGAGCCTGTCAATCCGGCTGAGGCATGAGAGCCTGTAGAGAGCCGGACCCAACGTCATTCCCACCTAACCAAAAAACACTCCGTGATGCTTTCTTTAGGTTAGGTATCATTCTGTAACGATGTGCGCTGAGAGTTGGGAAGCAAGTTCAGGGAGTGAGTGTTTTAATAAAAATAAACAGAATATAATACAAACCAAGAACCTTGAACAACGCACAGACATGAAACAGAAAGAATGACGCCTGGAGAAGGAACCAAAGGGAGTGACATATATAGGGCAGGTAATCAAGGAAGTGATGGAGGACAGGTGAGTCTGACGATGCGCAGGTGAGTGTAACGATGGTGACAGGTGTGCGCTATAACGAGCAGCCTGGTGACCTAGAGGCCGGAGAGGGAACACATGTGACAGCAGCTTGATGAGAGCTAGTCAATATTTAAATCACCCAGAAAATCTACTTCTCTTTTGATATCACATACATTATCAAGCATTTCACACATATTATCCAGATACTGACTGTTAGCACAGATGAACTTGTAGCCGTATTACTTTAACAGTATTTAACATTAGATCGTCTCTAAGCTTTACAGGAATGTTTTTTTTTTACATAGACCGCAACACCGCCCCGTTGGCATTTCTGTGTTTTCGGTAAAAGTTATAACCATGTATTGCTACCACTGTGTCATCAAAGATATTATCTAAGTGAGTTTCAGAGATAGTCAGAATATGGATGTTACAAGCAAGTTATTGACTTCATGAACCTTGTTTCTCAGGCTGCATATGTGAATATGGGCTCTTTTAAGCACTTTTCTGGGTTGGTTGATTGTTTTTAATGCTTTATTGGGAAGCTTATCAGAAGAAGACTTGATAGTGCAGGGTGAGCTGCACAAAGTGGTCTTCCTATAGGGGACACCACCTCAATGCTAACAGTGTAACTCTGGTTCATAGGCTCATGATTACTGCATCCAATAGCTGTAGGATTAACAAAGGTATGCATGGCTATTAGGGGGACGAAGTCAATGTTCCCAGAGGAGGACGGAAACTAGCTGTCCTCCGGCTACACCATCGTGCTACCGGCAGAGTACTGTTGAGGCTATTGCAGACCTTCACTGCAAAACAGTGTGTTTTAATCAATTATTTTGTGATGTGAATATTTAGTATAGATTTATCTAAAAAGGATTACTTTTTTAATGTTTCACTTTTTCTTTTCTCTGAAGTTCACTGAGGAGGATGGTCCTCTCCTTCCACCTCTCAGGAGCCTCCACTGGTTCAAACTGACCGTCAATGATCTGACACCTGCCTGGACAATCTTTCCCCGTATTATTAGTCATTGCTTATATTGTTAAAATATGACACTGTTCTACAAAATCAGCGTTTGTCTAACATTATTAGAAAAGACTGCATTGTTTTTGACATCTCAGAGGCAGTTCCATATCCTTATGTCTTTATGATGTATATCCAGGTAATGTACCATACACGTTGAGAGCAAAACCGCAAACACATTCGTTTTAATTGTCTTGGACTTAATCATTAGAGTGTGACAGAATTCAGACTAATCTGCACACCTGGTTCTGATTGTCTGTCTGTCTCCTCTGAGCACCACTCGGCCTCTGTATCTGTGCTTCTGATACTCTGTGCTTCTCAACTCAGTTTCACTCAGCCTCTGTATCTGTGCTTCTGATTGGCTGTCTGTCTCAACTTAGTTCCACTCAGTCTCTGTATCTGTGCTTCTGATTGGCTGTCTGGCTCAACTCAGTTGCACTCAGCCTCTGTATCTGTGCTTCTGATTGGCTGTCTGTCTCCTCAGTATCTCTGGCGCTAGAGAGAAAACAAAGCTGACAAACCGGTGACAGGATCTGTAAGGAGCTAAAGCTCAATTACCTTACGGAGGCAATCAGTAGCTGATATGGTATGCTCCTGTCTACCACAGACAGATGCCTGCTCCTGTCTACCACAGCCGGATGTCCATGAAGGCTGATGGATGGGAATGTGTCCCTTATATTTCAACAGTGCCTTGATTAGACGTTTTAAAAATAATAGCCTTTGTTAAGTTCATGAAGTTCCTGACATACTGTAAGTGGATGCAGATGCGTCATTCTAAAACGGAGAGGTAGTGCTCTCCCTACAGAGTGTGCACCTAAACTCCAATAAGGGAGTGAACTTTATTTATAATAAGGGTTAAATGGATAAAACTGGAATTCTCTGAAATTAAAATGGATTGCTCTCCCTTCAGCAAAATATATTTTACCTAAACGTTCCCTGAACGCCTGAAAAAATAAAAAGTGACCCCTCCCTATACACAAAGTAATAATGAAAACAAAGTGGATAGCAGAGAACATGTCAGTTTAGCCTCATTTCTTGGACAGACCAGATCCTTAGATATGCAGTTTTAGAAACTGTTCTTCATCCTGTTAGCATTACATGGCAACGTGGGAATTTTGATAGTGCACAGGGCTGCGGGCTAGAAGGTTGTGGGTTCGCAGACCAACGTGGTGAAGAGTAGGGTGGAAAAACTCCTTTATAGTAAAAGCATTGCATGAGTCTATCATCGTATTTGCAGGTCCAAGACAAAATTGCTTTTCATAGATATTTCATGCAATTCAACGTAATTTTACATATTAGCGTAATCTACTTTTTATACCACACAAATTACCAAAATTACAGGCTAAGAATGGACAGAGAGATAGGCCTATGTGTTCATTGATAAAAGACAGTACTGTGCAGCTGTCTTCATCAACCTGGCCAAGGCTTTCGACTCTGTCAATCACCGTATTTTTATCGGCAGACTCAATAGCCTTGGTTTCTGAAATGACTGCCTCGCCTGGTTCACCAACTACTTCGCAGACAGAGTTTAGGGTGTCAAATCGGAGGGCCTGTTGTCCGGACCTCTGGAAGTCTCTATGGGGGTACCACAGGGTTCAATTCCTTGGCCGACTCTTTTCTCTGTATATATCAATGATGTCGCTCTTGCTGCGGGTGATTCCCTGATCCACCGCTACGCAGATGACCCCATTCTGTATACATCTGGCCCTTCTTTGGACACTGTGTTAACTAACCTCCAAACGAGCTTCAATGCCATACAACACTCCTTCCGTGGCCTCCAACTGCTCTTAAACGCTAGTAAAACCAAATGCATGCTTTTCAACCGTTCGCTGCGTGTACCCGCCCGCCTGACTAGCATCACTACTCTGGACGGTTCTGACCTAAAATATGTGGACAACTACAAATATCTAGGTGTCTGGCTAGACTGTAAACTCTCCTTCCAGACTCATATTAAACATCTCCAATCCAAAATCAAATCTAGAATCGGCTTCCTATTTCGCAACAAAGCCTCCTTCACTCAAGCCGCCAAACTTACCCTAGTAAAACTGACTATCCTACCGATCCTCGACTTCAGCGATGTCATCTACAAAATAGCTTCCAATACTCTACTCAGCAAACTGGATGCAGTCTATCACAGTGCCATCCGTTTTGTCACCAAAGACCCTTATACCACCCACCACTGCGACTTGTATGCTCTAGTCGGCTGGCCCTCGCTACATATTCGTCGCTCCAGGTCATCTATAAGCCTTTGCTAGGTAAAGCTCCACCTTATCTCAGCTCACCGGTCAGTATAACAACACCCACCTGTAGCACGCGCTCCAGCAGGTATATCTATTTGGTCATCGCCAAAGCCAACATCTCCTTTGGCCGCCTTTCCTTCCAGTTCTCTGCTGCCAGTGACTGGAATGAATTGCAAAAATCGCTGAAGCTGATTTCCCTCACTAACTTTAAACATCAGCTATTTGAGCAGCTAACCGATCGCTGCAGCTGTACATAGTCCATCTGTAAATAGCCCACCCAATCTACCTACCTCATCCCCATATTGTTTTTATTTACTTTTCTGCTCTTTTGCACACCAGTATCTCCACTTGCACATCATCATCTGCTCATTTTTCACTCCAGTGTTAATCTGCTAAATTGTAATTACTTCGCTACTGTGGCCTATTTATTGCCTACCTCCTCACGCCATTTGCACACACTGTATATACACTTTCTTTTTTTCTATTGTGTTATTGACTGTACGCTTGTTTATTCCATGTGTAACTCTGCGTTGTTGTTTGTGTCGCACTGCTTTGCTTTATCTTGGCCAGGTCGCAGTTGTAAATGAGAACTTGTTCTCAACTAGCTTACCTGGTTAAATAAAGGTGAAATATATATATATATTTTTTTTTACAATGACAAATTTGAGTGTCTTGTTTGTTTGGTAAAGTCTACGCTTGTTCTATTCAGCGCATGTGACAAATACAATTTTATTTAATTTGTTTGCAAATAATAAAATCTGAGGTCATTAGGAATCTGAGCATGGTACTTTCAAAAGTTATCTACAGAGAAAAATGTAAGCTTTAACTGCTGGGTACTCCCCTTCTGTGGCTTACACAACGAGTGTAGGTCACAAGTATTTCCCTAAAAGCTGTCTGAATTTAAACATCTTCTATGGTACAGAAAGTGAATTAATAGTGCCATAATTAGATTACTTCCCAAGCAGTCAGCCTCTAAATGTCAAAGAAACAAAACAATGATATGATATTTTACAGCTTGTTTCTAGCATAAAGCATCGCTGACCAAACCACTTTATATAATCTGTTATATTTTCTTAAGTCTTAAACTAACATTTTCTTTAATAAAAGGTAAGCATATGGCATACCCAATCATACCCCTCAATTTGAGTCTTGATTTTAACTTGACAGCCCTTCCCCGACATGGAGGTAGGCTATTTAAAGAGTGCATGGTTGGTGGAGAAATTGACCGACAAATCTATGGATATAGCAGCCTATAGCCTAATTGAATCTGGCCTACCTCTTATTTCTTAGAAAGGAAGAAATAGGCTCCAACACAAAGCCCTCTTGTTGTTAGTAAAGTCTAATTCAAATGAAGATGGTTCAAATGAATTATGCCTACTCGAATTTGCCTACTTTCAGCACCATGAGCTGTTAATTTCCAATTGATTGTGCTGTGACAACTGCTTCAAGTTTCAGCACCACAATGTAAGTTACTCAAATCTGGCTTATTGTGAGGTCAATAAAATACATGGACAATAAACATATTGTTTTTAATAAAATCTATTATAGTAGTAGCAAGCTATCAAAGTTGATCTCCGGTCCTCCTCATCTTCGTGCCCTCCTTTTCAAACTGAACAGAACATAGTCTATAAGCTAGTCCGCTTGCAAGATGGTGCATTTTTTATTAGAAACGCTTGACTCTCCTCCTGAAATGCCACTGTAGCCCTACAAAGCACAACCATTGGTTAAGCAGCACACAAAAAAGGTTTTGATCAGTAAGAGCAGAGCAGGCCGGGGTTCAGGGTTAGAATATCCATTGCACAGCCCTCCGAGTGGCGCAGCGGTCTAAGGCACTGCATCACAGTGCTTGAGGCATCACTACAGCCCCGGGTTCAATCCCAGGCTGTGTCACAATCGGCCGTGACCGGGAGACCCATGAGGCGGTGCACAATTGGCCCAGCGTCATTTGGGTTAGCGGAGGGTTTGGCCGGCCTTGGATTTCCTTGTCCCATCGGGCTCTAGAGACGCCTGCAAGCTGACTTCGCCTCTCCAGAGTCCGTACTTGAGTTGCAGAGATGGGACAAGACTAACTACAAATTGGGGAGAAACAAGGGCTAAAAATAAAACATTTGATTATCCATTGCAGTGTGTAATGCAGCCTAGCTTTATTCACACCATCCCTCAGCTATCTTAGAAATATAACTTTGCTCTGTGCTTCTCTGAGCATGCACTTCATAGCCTATAGTCTATAGGCTACGGATCATTTGATTAATACCACACTAAATAGTATATAGGTGCACTTGATATTGCGTGCCCAGCAGAGAATCAGATGATATGTAGCCTAGTAAGCAACTAATTGCTAAGCACTTTGAAATATTTACATTTCATCAATTACAAATTACATGACCCTCCCATGAACTAGGTTTAAAAAATACTAAAGCCTCCCCTTGCCTAAAATTGAAAAACCATGACCTTCCACCATTTTCCTCCAGGTAACCATTCTGTGAATTTCGATGCGTCCCTAAGGCACAAAGCTTAACAAAAGTACATATTTCTCACTGAAGAATAGGCCCTGGAAAGTTACTTTTGCTTAACTTATGGTTTATATTGGTATCAGGAATGTGCAACCGACAGCACTCTCTCAATAGAAAAAGAGCATGCAGTCATATCACATGGGCCCAGTTCACGGCACCCTGTGGGGTCAGTAGCTGTGAATTCTGCCTGGATCCTCTCTGTTTCTTTGCTCTGGAGTGAGATGACAGAGTCAGCGCCACTGCATGGAGCTGCCCGGAGGGGAGGGCTGCAGTCACTCTGATGGATAGGGAGAAAAGCAGGGAGCATAACTGACGAGACTGGGGATCACATTTCTCCATACGTCTTCCACAGGGTAAATATGATGAATATTTACCCATCCCACGGCACTGGCCAAGCCCTGGCCCAGCTCCACTGCGAACCCTGAATACCATGGCCTCTACACGCAGGGGGATCGCCACATAGACACTTGCACTGGTAGGCACAGATACACACAGAGAAAGTATTGTAATTCTAAATCATTAAATGCCCAAAAAAGAAACAAAAATAGCTTCTAAGCAAGAGCAATTTCTCAAGCAAGAATTTTGGCCAAAACTCCATCCCACCAAAACAGGTTAACATTTCAGGCAGTCTTTTCAAACAGCTCTTACACTAAAAGGGCATTACCATACTTTTCCCAGTTTCACTATTCCAACCTTATAGTGTGGAAATATATACTGCTCAAAAAAATAAAGGGAACACTTAAACAACACAATGTAACTCCAAGTCAATCACACTTCTGTGAAATCAAACTGTCCACTTAGGAAGCAACACTGATTGACAATAAATTTCACATGCTGTTGTGCAAATGGAATAGACAACAGGTGGAAATTATAGGCAATTAGCAAGACACCCCAAATAAAGGAGTGGTTCTGCAGGTGGTAACCACATACCACTTCTCAGTTCTTATGCTTCCTGGTTGATGTTTTGGTCACTTTTGAATGCTGGCGGTGCTTTCACTCTAGTGGTAGCATGAGACGGAGTCTACAACCCACACAAGTGGCTCAGGTAGTGCAGCTCATCCAGGATGGCACATCAATGCGAGCTGTGGCAAGAAGGTTTGCTGTGTCTGTCAGCGTAGTGTCCAGAGCATGGAGGCGCTACCAGGAGACAGGCCAGTACATCAGGAGACGTGGAGGAGGCCATAGGAGGGCAACAACCCAGCAGCAGGACCGCTACCTCCGCCTTTGTGCAAGGAGGAGCAGGAGGAGCACTGCCAGAGCCCTGCAAAATGACCTCCAGCAGGCCACAAATGTGCATGTGTCTGCTCAAATTGTCAGAAACAGACTCCATGAGGGTGGTATGAGGGCCTGACATCCACAGGTGGGGGTTGTGCTTACAGCCCAACACCGTGCAGGACGTTTGGCATTTGCCAGAGAACACCAAGATTGGCAAATTCGCCACTGGCGCCCTGTGCTCTTCACAGATGAAAGCAGGTTCACACTGAGCACATGTGACAGACGTGACAGAGTCTGGAGACGCCGTGGAGAACGTTCTGCTGCCTGCAACATCCTCCAGCATGACCGGTTTGGCGGTGGGTCAGTCATGGTGTGGGGTGGCATTTCTTTGGGGGGGCCGCACAGCCCTCTATGTGCTCGCAAGAGGTAGCCTGACTGCCATTAGGTACCGAGATGAGATCCTCAGACCCCTTGTGAGACCATATGCTGGTGCGGTTGGCCCTGGGTTCCTCCTAATGCAAGACAATGCAAGACCGCATGTGGCTGGAGTGTGTCAGCAGTTCCTGCAAGAGGAAGGCATTGATGCTATGGACTGGCCCGCCCATTCCCCAGACCTGAATCCAATTGAGCACATCTGGGACATCATGTCTCGCTCCATCCACCAACGCCACGTTGCACCACAGACTGTCCAGGAGTTGGCGGATGCTTTAGTCCAGGTCTGGGAGGAGATCCCTCAGGAGACCATCCGCCACCTCATCAGGAGCATGCCCAGGCGTTGTAGGGAGGTCATACAGGCACGTGGAGGCCACACACACTACTGAGCCTCATTTTGACTTGTTTTAAGGACATTACATCAAAGTTGGATCAGCCTGTAGTGTGGTTTTCCACTTTAATTTTGAGTGTGACTCCAAATCCAGACCTCCATGGGTTGATAAATTTGATTTCCATTGATTATTTTTGTGTGATTTTGTTGTCAGCACATTCAACTATGTAAAGAAAAAAGTATTTAATACGATTATTTCATTCATTCAGATCTAGGATGTGTTATTTTAGTGTTCCCTGTTTTTTTTTGAGCAGTGTATATAAAACACAAGAAAATCACGTTTTTGACTGCACTGGGCTCTTCACACTCTTTTTGTACTGGTCTGACAATGCAGATCTCCGTTTGTTTTAAAAGTGGAAAATATAAATGGAGATACTGGTCATTTTACCTAGGCTTGAACCAATATGAAATCTACATATTGATGTTATAACATAATCAGGATAGGTGGAACACTACAATTCTATACATAATATAAAAATGCAAGGGAATAGGGAAATTGCAATTTACTGTATTTTATAAACCATATCACTGGTAACAAATTCCCTACATGCATTCAGTTACAGTCCCTTTACAGATCCACTCAGCAAAACATCAATATTTAACAATCAGTGTTGTGAAATGTATGTTCAATGTAAAAAACAGTAATAGATTTTACGCCCTGCCACTCTGGTATGTATATTAATTTACAGCCATTTCTACTTCACCGAATGTAGCTACATTATACTGGATACTACTCCACTCTGTTTTATTTTCCTTTCTGTTTGTTGACCACAATACTGCTGTGTATTACTGTACAGTCTGAATCCATACCGTACATCAATCATGCAATATATTTTATCCACAGAAGCCCTACTGTTTTCTATGTTGTGGCTTCAATGATTCATATGTTTATTCAATAATGTCTCTGTAATAGAGACCCGTGAATATGACAGCTTTCAATTGGAGATCATACAATAGATCAGATTCTCAGGACATAACTCAATGAGGTTATTTAACTCCTTTTAAAGAGCGAATAGAGAAACGGTGAAGTCTCACTGCATACACCTGTCAATCAAACTTTATACAGTCAACGCCATGACGACAGGTTCAGACATTTACTCAATACAGCGGTCATGTGACCTGTCAAGGGATATGCCATGGGTGACAGGGTGGTAATATCAGTGTTGAGAGAGGTAGAAAGCTGGTTACAGCCTCAAAGGGGGCAAGAGAACAGAAAGCAAGTAGTCTACACGAACATACAGTAACATGCATGTGTTGTCGGCACTGGTTGGAGCTAAAACAAGTTAATAAAGTATTGTTTTTACCAACAAATACATTGAACTGAGTGATAACACAATACACCAAAACCAAACAATAAATGGTCACTTTTTCATTTTCCAAATTCAGACCTGAAGTGGCCCACTAGTCTTCCTCTTAGACTTGAAGTGGCCCACTAGTCTTCAGATGCATTGCACAGTAAGCTCTCACTGTTAAGGGGATTTGTCATAATACCCTGCTGGCCCAGATCCATTCAGTTGTCATAATACCTTGGACGCCCAGATCCATTCAGTTGTCATAATACCCTGCAGGGTCAGATCCATTCAGTTGTCCTAATACCCTGCTGGATCAGATCCATTCAGTTGTCATAATACCCTGCTGGGCCAGATCCATTCAGCTGTCATAATACCCTGCTGGGCCAGATCCATTCAGCTGTCGTAATACCCTGCTGGGTCAGATCCATTCAGTTGTCGTAATACCCTGCTGGGCCAGATCCATTCAGCTGTCATAACACCCTGCTGGATCAGATCCATTCAGCTGTCATAATACCCTGCTGGGCCAGATCCATTCAGCTGTCATAATACCCTGCTGGATCAGATCCATTCAGCTGTCATAATACCCTGCTGGGTCAGATCCATTCAGCTGTCATAATACCCTGCTGGGCCAGATCCATTCAGCTGTCATAATACCCTGCTGGGTCAGATCCATTCAGTTGTCATAATACCCTGCTGGGTCAGATCCATTCAGTTGTCATAATACCCTGCTGGGTCAGATCCATTCAGCTGTCATAATACCCTGCTGGGCCAGATCCATTCAGGTGTCATAATACCCTGCTGGGTTCAGATCCATTCAGGTGTCATAATACCCTGCTGGGTCAGATCCATTCAGTTGTCATAATACCCTGCTGGGTCAGATCCATTCAGTTGTCATAATACCCTGCTGGGTCAGATCCAATCAGTTGTCATAATACCCTGCTGGGTCAGATCCATTCAGCTGTCATAACACCCTGCTGGATCAGATCCATTCAGCTGTCATAATACCCTGCTGGGTCAGATCCAATCAGTTGTCATAATACCCTGCTGGGTCAGATCCATTCAGCTGTCATAACACCCTGCTGGATCAGATCCATTCAGCTGTCATAATACCCTGCTGGGTCAGATCCAATCAGTTGTCATAACACCCTGCTGGATCAGATCCATTCAGGTGTCATAATACCCTGCTGGGTCAGATCCATTCAGGTGTCATAATACCCTGCTGGGTCAGATCCATTCAGCTGTCATAATACCCTGCTGGGTCAGATCCATTCAGGTGTCATAATATCCTGCTGGGTCAGATCCATTCAGTTGTCATAATACCCTGCTGGGTCAGATCCATTCAGTTGTCATAATACCCTGCTGGGTCAGATCCAATCAGTTGTCGTAATACCCTGCTGGGCACTTTGTCTTTATCTGTTCTCATCCTTTGTTTCAGACCATCCATTTACATGATTGTCAGAAAATGTAGAAAATTATCGTTATTTTATTTATTTTATTGTTGCTCTTTGATTTTTTTACTTTATTTTATTTAGTAACTATTTTTCTTAACTCTAATTTTTCTTAAAACTGCACTGTTGGTTAAGGGCTTGTAAGTAAGCATTTCACGGTAAGGTCTACACCTGTTGTATTAGTCGCATAACATTTGCTATTGATCTGTTAGTATAGTAATACGCTGGTGGGTCACATCCATTCAGTTGTCGTAATACCCTACTGGGTCACATCCATTCAGTTGTCGTAATACCCTGCTGGGCCAGATCCATTCAGTTGTCGTAATACCCTGCTGGGCCCTTTGTAGAAAATGTTGGTGGAGGCTATTGATGTGTTAGTTTACCGTAATTCATCTTTATATTGCAATAAACAACAACAACTCAGAAATAGTAAAATGCTATTTTGTTTATTATAAAACAAAGTCCCTTGACTAGGTGGATAATGCTGTACAGGGAAATAATTGTCCGATATCAGCCTACCAGTTATCCGTGCGTTATAAACGTAATGTAATTGTCAGCTGAAATATAAATGTCCCAGATATCGGTAATGGTTTTTCATATACACACTTTCACTCACTTGCACTCCCCCCGGCTGTTTATGCAGTAGAGGCTACTGGATAAATTGATATGTTGAGTGGTAGGTTGGGTTTGTGCATATATCAGCATGCTTTGCGTGGGTAAAGGTACAGCACTGAGAATAGAGCAATCTATGTAATGATTTTCTTCCCTGTAGCTATTCAAACATTTGTATGTAGCAGCAATTACCCTTCATGGACATTTCCCCATGTTTTCATATTGCTTTTGATTGGAAACGCAAATGAGAACTTATGAATTTGGCAATGGTAAAAAATACATGTCTGTGATATCTCCATTACGCACAACAAGATAACCGTACTTTCATAGTATACTTAACTGAAAGCAAAAACATGCTTGCAAATGTGTAATCATTCCAAGTCATTGAAGCCTTTGTGTCTTTCTTTTGATTCCTGTTTAAATCTGAGCAAATGCTTGTTCTGGGTACCAGATAAGCCACATGGCTCGTTTTAAATGCCAGATTACATCATAAACAGCACATCAGAAGTACTATAAGGGATACCAGAAACGATTCCCCAACATCAAAAATATCATTAAAAAGCATTTGGCAAAAATGTTATCTGGTGCTTTTACAGCTGATTGGTTTGGTTTGATAAATATATAGTTTTTTTTTTTAAATGTGTGGATTTTGTGATTATAGCCCAATTGACTTTAAAGGAAATCCACATCAAATGGGGGCAAACTTCTATCATCAGAGACCCAGCTGACTACAGTGTCACCAACAGCCAGTGAGAGATCTCTCTCTCCTCTCCTAAGCATTCCCTCACTCTTATCCAGACAGGCAGGCTGGCTAATTTCACTCAGGAGAGCCAATACTGCCATTCAATGAGCTAGTCTTTCTATAGTCCATTAAGGAATTACCCATCCATGCCCACAGCAGCACTTCCTGGGGGCTAATAAGGATGATATCAGCTTTATTGAACATGTAAATGTTGCCAGTGTTACACTCTTATTCTTCGGACTGACTGTTATGTGCTCCCGATTCTTGGAATAGCTTATTCCACTGGGCACATACTTAAGTTCGATTGAGGTCCTGAATATTCTCAATACTGAGCTCACTGGTTCCTCTTTAATGGTCAAAACAAGAAAGATTAATAGGCTTATGTTATTTTATTTTGATGCAGATAGGTCAGATTGGCCATTAAAAAGAGCAGTCATAACAGAACAGCTTTTCTTTAAAGTATAATCTGTGTACGCATCTTAAATAGGAAAAATGAAATATCAAAACCCTTACTGTAAATGCTGTTTAAGATCTATCACTATGCAACTCAAAGACTGAGAGTATAGCATAGACTGTGCATGACTGGCAGAGGAGGTTGTTCTTCAGTGATTGACTCCCTGTGTGTTGCGTTGGGAGGGTGGGAGCTGAACATGTGCTTTGTCTGCTTGCTTCCATTAGCTTAATGTTCCATTTGTTCCTGATAAGTGCTGAGGTGAGCGTGACTCCACGTGAAATAATGAAGCCTACAGTGCATCAGTAAGAAAGGGAGAGAGAGAGAAAGGTGGAGGGAGAGATGCAGTGTGTGTGTGAGAGAGAGAGACTAATAGATTGTAATGAAGAAACTTTAATTTGTTTGTCTTTCAGTTAAACAACTTGATTGTAGTTTTAACAGAATAACAATCTACTTCTTGGATCCCTCTGGGAAAAATGTTGTTAACTAATAACCCACTCTGACATACAAATCCATCATGAAAGTAGTGGATGGAGAGGGTGGGGTCAGCATCTGGCTGCCTCACAGCAACAGCTGGATCAGCGAATACTCCTGCTGCTGCATTGCCCGAGGACGTAAATCAGTTCCTAGCATACATGCAACATACCGTACCAATGGATGCTGTAGGTAGTAACCAATTAATATCAACCACATAGAAAATGCACAGTAGGCTACAGAAGATAGCCCTATTTGGTAAAAGACCAAGTCCATATTATGGCAAGAACAGCTCAAATAAGCAAAGAGAAACGACAGTCCATCATTACTTTAAGACATGAAGGTCAGTCAAGATGGAACATTTCAAGAACATTGACATTTTCTTCAAGTGCAGACACAAAAACCATCAAGCGCTATGATGAGTTACCTCTGCTGCAGAGGATAAGTTCATTAGAGTTACCAGCCTCAGAAATTGCAGCCCAAATAAATGCTTCACAGAGTTCAAGTAACAGACACATCTCAACATCAACTCTTCAGAAGAGACTGTGTGAATCAGGCCTTCATGGTCGAATTTCTGCAAAGAAACCACTACTAAAGGACCCCAATAAGAAGAAGAGACTTGCTTGGGCCAAGAAACACGAGCAATGGACATTAGACCCTTGGAAATGTGTCCTTTGGTCTGGAGTCCAAATTTGAGATTGTTGGTTCCAACCGCTGTGTCTTTGTGAGACGCGGTGTGGGTGAACGGATGATCTCTGCATGTGTTTTTCCCACTGTAAAGCTTGAAGGAGGAGATGTTATGGTGTGGGGGTGCTTTGCTGGTGACACTGTCTGTGATTTATTTAGAATTCAAGGCATGCTTAACCAGCATGGCTACCACAGCATTCTGCAGCAATACACCATCCCATCTGGTTTGGGCTTAGTGGGACTATCATTTGTTTTTCAACAGGACGATGACTCAAAACACCTCTCGGCTGTGTAAGGCCTATTTTACCAAGAAGGCGAGTGATGGTGTGCTGCATCAGATGACCTGGCCTCCACAATACCCCGACCTCAACCAAATTGAGATGGTTTGGGATGAGTCGGACCGCAGAGTGAAGGAAAAGCAGCCAACAAGTGCTCAGCATATGTGGGAACTGCTTCAAGACTGTTGGAAAAGCATTCCAGGTGAAGCTGGTTGAGAGAATGCCAAGGGTGTGCAAAGATTTCATCAAGGCAAAGGGTGGCTAATTGAAGAATCTCAAATATATAAAATATTTTGGTTTCTACATGATTCCATGTGTTATTTTATAGTTTTGAATGTCTTCACTATAATTCTACAATGTAGAAAATAGTAAAAATAAAGAAAAACCATTGAATGATTAGGTGTTCTAAACCTTTTGAGCGGTAGTGTATGTTGCCCTAGAAGACTAAGTAAATGCTTGCTCACCAGAATAATGTCATAAATCAATAGAATGAATGCTTCAATCTATTTGGTAAAGTTTCTCTGTCATCTCTTCCTCTTTCACGGAGCAAAGACGTTTAGCGACCGTGGAGAAAATGCAATAGGCTTAACAAAATAAAAAAGGAAACAACAGTTTGGCTTGTATGCATATTTTATGTGGTTGAAATACTATCAGTTTTTATGATGCTGATAAAGATAGCACCTCTACATACGGTATCTAACTGCACATTCACATTCTCCCAAAATGCATTTTGACTCCTGTTAATGAGTCAAAATGTTGCCTACTTTTATTGCATGAAATGCTTAATTCAGCAGGAGTGAATATGTGACAGGTTGTAACCCTACAGTCAGGTTCCAGATTTCAGTTTCCATTTAACACATCTGAACAATAGGCTAAAGTTCCCTTGACGTGTCATAGGCCTATTTGAAGTTCCCATCTTGTGACTGTCAAATTTGTATAGCGCCTCACAATCATCACACTGCTATCATCCTCTTTTACTACTTCACCAACTTTCCATTTTGCAACTTTTTTCCTCCGTGGATTTTTCTGCCTGTTCCCAAAAGCATTTGGTAAATGGTGTGTAGGCTATTGGGCCCACGTACAGTTAGGCCCTGAAGCTTAGGCTGAAGCACTAATGCCAGACAGCCTAAAATAATGAACGATTTTTAAAGGTATTGTTTTCTCTTTTTTCAACCTGCCACGCCACCCACCCATCCTCACAATATTTCATGACCCTAAACCCACCCGCCTCGCGGATAGGCTATAACCGCGGGGACTGCAGATTATGAGTCAGCGTGCGCGTCACTAATGTGCAATACTGTGTTGGGAATTCTAGTAGTGTCTAGAAGGAATGAATACATAAAAAATGGAGAATGACTGGGTTGGCTTGATGAGTTAAATCTTCACATGCCAGGGTTCACAACCAACAGGACTGAAATCTATGACAGGGAAAGACCTCTGCTTCTCTGGCACTAGAGGAGCATAGCCTACCGTATCAAGTTTGGGTAAAATAACAACATTATTTTCTATGGCGATTAGGTAATCATGAGGTTTAGCTTCCACTGCCAGATGGTATTAACTACAGGAAAAATATGAAAAAACATGTACACCTGTCAATGATGGTGCCAAACTCAAGGGCTGCATTTTTACAGGCAGCCCAATTCTGATATTTTTTCCACTATTTGATCTTTTAACCAATCAGATGAGCTCTGAAATATATCTAATGTGAAATGATCTGATGTGATCGGTCAAAAGATCAATTATTTGAAAAAATATAACAATTGGGCTGCCTGTGTAAACATGTATATGTGTTATGTGATTGCTTATTTAATATTGTCTGTGATTGCTTATTGAAGCTGATGTTGTTTTTATTTTTATTTTTAATTTAACCTTTATTTAACTAGGCAAGGCAGTTGATTGACTGTATAATGAAATGTTGTCATAAGACCTTTTTTGGGGAAGAAGCATCTACAATGCCTGTCGGTAAATGTCAATCTAAACGTCAAGAAGATTAGACAAAAAGATGAATTAGGTTCATTTAGATTGGCTCAGTGAATCATTACATATCATTTCAGTGAGTTATTAGTGACTAAAGTCTTATCCCACACTCATTTCTGTGGTATACGTGGAATATTCTAAGGCTGCAGAAGTGCCACTGAAGGAACACTGACACTAGACATGAATGTTAAGTTTCACATAGCAACATTGTACCATAAATAAATCAAAGCATATATCACCATATTATATTCATCATTGGATCAATAGATACATGAAAAAAAGCCAGGATGTAGAGACGGAACTTTGACAGTGCAATGACAGCTCTGTGGGCCAAAAATACAGCCGAGAATAAAACAGTTTTCAGGTCCCCGTGGTTGGTGGTGTGAAAACGGAGCAGGTTAATGTAGAGATAAATGAAAGGTCCCTGGGAGTGAACAGAGGAGTCTATGTATCGAGCGTCTAAAGCCAGTCTTAGAGCAAAGTTCGATTAGGTCAAGCAGAAGACCAAAAAAATCTTTGGAGGACGAAGTTCGGAGAGGATAAAAAGTTTGTAATGCCATCAGAGGCCAGACTTAGGCTAAAATGCCAGTAGAAGCCTGAAGAATTGGAAAAAGAAAAGAAACACACATTCCAGGTGTTAATGCATTATTTTATCCAGTTTGTATTAATTTAGCAAAAGGCTAGTAGTTTCATGTGGGTTGGTAACAAAGTACCTCTTATCTAGTTCACCTAGTTATGAGACTTTGTAAAAAAGAAAAAAGAAAAATAGACAGTGTTTAATGTTTCGGGGTATTCAGATACTTTGAACGGCTCCACTTTAATAACCATATCTGTTTTTAATAAAATGAGTCATGTTCATTGCAGAAAGAGACCCCTTTGCTTTTGTTGAGGTATTGTCCAATAAGCTTAATTATTTAGATGTTATGAACAGTTGAAGTTGTAAGTTTACATACACTTAGGTTGAAGTCATTAAAACTCGTTTTTCAACAACTATAGTTTTGGCAACAATTGTTTACAGACAGATTATTTCACTTATAATTCATTGTATTCCAATTCCAATAGGTCAGAAGATTACATACACTAAGTTGACTGTGCCTTTAAACAGCTTGGAAGATTCCAGAAAATGATGTCATGGCATTAGAAGCTTCTGATAGGCTAATTGACATAATTTGAGTCAATTGGAGGTGTACCTGTGGATGTATTTCAAGGCCGACCTTCAAACTCAGTGCCTCTTTGCTTGACATCATGGGAAAATCAAAAGAAATCAGCCAAGACCTCAGAAAAAAAATCGTAGACCTCCATAAGTCTGGTTCATCCTTGGGAGCAATTTGCAAATACCTGAAGGTACCACGTTAATCTGTACAAACAATAGTACACAAGTATAAACACCATGGGACCACACGGCTGTCACACCGCTCAGGAAGGAGACGTGTTCTGTCTCCTAGAGATGAACGTACTTTGGTGCGAAAAGTGCAAATCAATCCCAGAACAGCAAGGGACCTTGTGAAGATGCTGGAGTAAACATGTACAAAAGTATCTATATCCACAGTAAAACGAGTCCTATATCGACATAACCTGAAAGGCCGCTCAGCAAGGAAGAAGCCACTGCTCCAAAATCACCATAAAAAGCCAGACTACGGTTTGCAACAGCACATTAGACAAACATCATACTTTTTGGAGAAATATCCTCTGGTCTGATGAAACAAAATTAGAACTGTTTGGCCATAATGACCATTGTTATGTTTGGAGGAAAAAGGGGGATGCTTGCAAGCTGAAGAACACCATCCCAACCGTGAAGCACGGGGGTGGCAGCATCATGTTGTGGGGGTACCTTGCTGCAGGAGAGACTGGTGCACTTCACAAAATAGATAGCATCATGAGGGAGGACATTTTTGTGGATATTGAAGCAAAATCTCAAGACATCAGTCAGGAAGTTAAAGCTTGGTCGCAAATGGGTCTTCCAAATGGACAATGACCCCAAGCATACTTCCAAAGTTGTGGCAAAATGGCTTAAGGACAACAAAGTCAAGGTATTGGAGTGGCCATCACAAAGCCCTGACCTCCATCCTATGGAAAATTTGTGGGTAGAACTGAAAAAGTGTGTGAGCTTGGAGGCCTATAAACCTGACTCAGTTACACCAGCTCTGACAGGAGGAATGGGCCCAAATCCCCCCAACTTACTGTGGGAAGCTTGTGGATGGCTACCCAAAATGTTTGACCCAAGTTAAACAATTTAAGGGCAACGCTACCAAATACTAATTGAGTGTATGTAAACTTCTGACCCACGGGCAATGTGATGAAATAAATAAAAGCTTAAATAAATCATTCTCTTTACTTTTATTCTGACATTTCACATTCTTAAAATAAAGTGGTGATCCTAACTGACCTAAAACAGGGAATTTTACTTGGATTAAATGTCAGGAATTATGAAAAACGGTGTTTAAATGTACTTGGCTAAGGTGTATGTAAACTTCTGACTTCAACTGTATATACACTACTGTTCAAAAGTTTGGGGTCACTTAGAAATGTCCTTGTTTTTGATTGAAAAGCACATTTTTTGTCCATTAAAATAACATCAAATTGATCAGAAATACAATGTAGACATTGTTCATGTTGTAAATGACTATTGTAGCTGGAAACGGCAGATTTTTTATGGAATATCTACATAGGCGTACAGAGGCCCATTATCAGCAACCATCGTTCCTGTGTTCCAATGGCACTTTGTGTTAGCTAATCCAAGTGTATAATTTTAAAAGGCTAATTGATCATTAGAAAACCCTTTTGTAATTATGTTAGCACAGCTGAAACTGTTGTCCTGATTAAAGATGCAATAAAACTGGCCATCTTAAGACTAGTTGAGTATCTGGAGCATCAGCATTTGTGGGTTCGATTACAGGCTCAAAATGGCCAGAAACTAAGAACTTTCTTTAGAAAGTCATTAGTCTATTCTTGTTCAGAGAAACGAAGGCTATTCCATGTGAGAAATTGCCAAGAAACTGAAGATCTCGTACAACGCTGTGTACTACTCCCTTCACAGAACAGCGCAAACTGTCTCTTACCAGAATAGAAAGAGGAGTGGGAGGCTCCGGTGCACAATTGAGCAAGAGGACAAGTACATTTCTACGTTTCTAGTTTGAGAAACAGATACCTCACAAGTCCTCAACTGGCAGCTTCATTGAATAGTACCCACAAAACACCAGTCTCAACGTCAACAGCGAAGAGGCGACTCCGGGATGCTGGCCTTCTAGGCAGAGTTGCAAAGAAAAAGCCATATCTCAGACTGGCTAATAAAAACAAAAGATTAAGATGGGCAAAAGAACACAAACACTGGACAGAGATATTCTTACCTCGAGTAATGTGTAATTTAACAGAGGGTCCAGCAGAGTGCATTGCATGGTGCCGTTGCCAGAGATATTATAGAAAAGAGATAGGAATCCAATGCATGGAGGAACGTATAACGCCCCACCAAGCAGACTGTCGACCAATCACGTTCACGTTGTCATGCTGCATCATGTGGTTGCTAAGCTAATCGTCGCGCAATCAAATCAAATCAATTTCTATTGGTCACATACACATGATTAGCAGATGTTATTGCGGGTGTAACAAAATGTTTGTTCTTCTAGCTCAGACAGTGCAGTAATATCTAACAAGTAATATCTAAGAAATTACACAACATGTACCCAATACACACAAATCTAAGTAGGAATGAATTAAGACTATATACATATGGATGAGCGATGTCAGAGTGGAACGGACTAAGATACAGTAGAATAGTATAGAATACAGTATGAACATATGAGATGAGTAATGCAAGATATGTAAACATTAAGTGACTAAGATAACGTAGAATAGTATTAAATACAGGATATACATATGAGATGAGTAATGCCAGATATGTAAATATTTATAAAGTGACCAGTGTTCCTTTCCTTAAAGTGGCCAGTGATTTCTAGTCTATGCCTATAGGCAGCAGCCTCTAATGTGCTAGTGATGACTGTTTAACAGTCTGATTGCCTTGAGATAGAAGCTGTTTTCAGTCTCTCGGTGCCAGCTTTGATGCACCTGCACTGGATGCACCTTCTGGATGATAGAGGGGTGAACAGGCAATGGCTCGGGTGGTTGATGTCCTTGATTATCTTTTTGGCCTTCCTGTGACATTGGGTGCTGTAGGTGTCCTGGAGGGTGGGTAGTTTGCCCCCGGTAATGATTTGGGCAGACCGCACCACCCTCTGGAGAGCGTTGCGGTTGCGGGCAGTGCAGTTGCCATACCAGGCGGGGATACAGCCCGACAGGATGCTTTCAATTGTGTACCTGTAAAAATTTGAGGGGTTTTCGTGACAAGCTAAATTTCTTTAGGCTCCTGAGGTTGAAGAGGCTCTGTTGCACCTTCTTCACCACACGGTCTGTGTGGATGGTCCATTTCAGTTTGTCATTGATGTGTACGCCAAGGAACTTGAAGCTTTCCACCTTCTCCAATGCGGTCCCGTCAATGTAGATGGGGGGTGCTCCCTCTGCTGTTTCCTGAAGTCCACAATCATCGCCTTTGTTTTATTGATGTTGAGTGAGGTTGTTTTCCAGGCACCACACTCCCAGAGCCCTCACCTCCTCGCTGTACGTTGTCTCATCATCGTTGGTAATCAAGCCTACTACTGTTGTGTTGTCTGCAAACATGATGATTGTATTGGAGGCGTGCATGGCTACGCAGTCATGGGTGAACAGGGAGTACAGGAGTGGGCTGAGCACGCACCCTTGTGGGGCCCCAGTGTTGAGGATCAGCGGAGTGGAGGTGAAGTTTCCTAACTTCATCACTTGAGGGCGGCCTGTTAGAAAGTCCAGGACCCAGTTGCACAGGGCGGGGTTCAGACCCAGGACCTCGAGCTTAATGATGAGCTTGGAGGGTACTATAGTGTTGATTGCTGAGCTATAGTCAATAAACAGCATTCTTACATAGATATTCCTCTTGTCCAGATGGGATAGGGCAGTGTGCAAAGTGATGGTGATTGCATCGTCTGTGGATCTATTAGGGTGGTAAGCAAATTTAAGTGGGTCTAGGGTGTCAGGTAAGGTAGAGGTGATATGATCCTTAACTAGCCTCTTAAAGCACTTCATGATGACAGAGGTGAGTGCTACCTGGAGACAGTCATTAAGTTTTAGTTACCTTTGCCTTCTTGGGTACAGGAAAAATAGTTGCCATCTTGAAGCATGTGGGGACAGCAGACTGGGATAGGGAATGATTTAATGTGACCGTAAACACACCAGCCAGTTGGTTTCTCTGGAAAGAAATCCTTGCTCTAAGCTCATCAACTTTGCTATCCAAAGACTGAACATTAGTGAGTAATATACTCAGAAGCGGTGGGTGGTGTGCGTGCCTCCTAAGTCAAACAGGCAGGCCGCCTCGAGTGCCTCTACTCCGCCGGCGATGTTTTGGGTCGGCCTCTGGAATAAGTTCAATTGCTCTGAGGGAGAGTGAACAAAGGATCTGCTCCAGGGAAGTCGTATTCCTGGTCGTAATGCCTGTAGTCCCTTCTCAAAGTCAGTGTATACTGTATGTTGAGAAACATGCCTATTTTCCTCAAAAGTACATAATGTCATGTTTCCAAAGGTACAGTATACGATACTACATATAGAAAGTTAATTATCTCACATCTGAGAAAAAATGTATAATGTTGTACTTCTTTTTGATGAAATTCATGCTAATGCTGTTTTATTTTTGCTAGCGCCCAGTAGACTCCCATTCATTCCTTGAAGGAGAGTGCTCCTTGTCCCAGAGTCACCCAGAATGCATCGCGTGGGCATGGGCAATGCACTAAATTGATAGTGCAGTTTGTTTAAGCAATTTTACAGCTAACGAGCTACATTACATGCTGATGTTGTCATTGTTATTTTAATGTGTAGCTACGTTTGATAGCTAGATACCTAGCTACCTAGCTACCTAGATAGCCAGCCAGCCAGCCAGCCAGCCAGCCAGCCAGCCCATAGAGAGAGCATTACATTGTAGATTTTTGTAGGTGACTTGAGCTGCAACAGATTTCCACAACGATTTTCCATGTTGCTACCAACCTTATTATAATGCCAAAATGAAACATTTGTTCACCAAAAATATTGTTCTCACATATTAGTGTTATTTAACGCTGTAAATTTAAGGCCTGTCTCTCTCTTCTACAGCATACTCCCATCATCTTTAATTAACTCTTCAGTGTAAATCTCACTTTTAAAAGTTCATTATTAATAGTATAGGAAGTAGAAGTGTTGTTGTCCATTAATTTACTCCAATTAGGGGAAGGGTGGTAGGGTTAGGTGAAAATATATATACAAAATATATATACATACAGTACAGTATATACCAAAAAAGATATGGGGGATTGGAAATGATGCAGATAAAACAATAGTATATGCATTGGTTGAAGCTCAATGTTGAATTCAAATCTCCCAAGCATCATATCTAAGCCAATATGACACCAATCTCTAATAACATTCGCTAATCAACTTGATTGACGGTACACGACTCCCCACCCCTCAAAATGAGCAGTCCGGCCGTTGCCGAGAACCACATACCAGATTTTTAACAATCAAGTCTACATGAAAAATGGATAAAAAGCTACAAATTGTACGTTTTGGAATGGCCTAGTCAAAGTCCAGACCTAATCCCAATTGAGATGTTGTGGCAGAACAAAATGATTCTGGGAAGAAATGGAAGCAGTTTTACGGGCGCCCAACCAATTGTGCTATTACGTGTTTTTTTCGCGTTATTTGTAACTTATTTTGTACATAATGCTTCTTCAACCGTATCTTATGGCAAAAAAGAGCTTCTGGATATCAGGACAGCAATCACTCACCTTGGATTAAACAAAGATTTTTTCTTCAACAAGCAAGACGCACAGGACATTCTCCAAACCCCCGACAGGGCAAACATCCCCGTTATTTGCAAGAGGAAGCGACGCAGGTACAGAGGACAAAGAGCCGGATGCCTGGTCAGGACCTGGAAAAGGCGAGTGGGAAAGCTGCCGTTACCGTCAATACTACTCGCCAACGTGCTATCATTGGACAATAAACTAGACGAGGTACGATCACGAATATCCTACCAACGGGACATCAAAAACTGTAATATCCTATGTTTCACGGAATCATGGCTGAATGACGACATGGATATTCAGCTAGCAGGATATACGCTGCACCGGCAAGAAAGAACAGCACACTCCGGTAAGGCGCGGGGGGGCGGTCTGCGCATAATTGTAAACAACAGCTGGGGCATGAAATCTAAGGAAGTCTCTAGATTTTGCTCGCCTGAAGTAGAGTGTATTGTGATAAATTGCAGGCTACACTACTTGTCTAGAGAGTTTTCAGCTATACTTTTCGTGACTGTTTATTTACTTCCACAGGCAGATGCTGGCACTAAGACCGCCTTCAGTCAGCTGTATAAGGAAATAAGCAAACAGGAAACCTCTCACCTAGAGGCGGCGCTCCTAATGGCCGGAGACTTTAATGCAGGGAAACTAAAACCATTTCTACCAAATTTCTATCAACATGTTCAATGTGCAACCAGAGGGGAAAAAAATTCTAGATCACCTATACAACACACACAGAGACGCGTACAAAGCTCTCCCTCGCCCTCCATTTGGTAAATCCGACCACAACTCTATCATCCTGATTCCTGCTTACAAGAAAAAATTAAAGCAGGAAGTACCAGTGACTCGGTCTATAAAAAAGTGGTCAGATGAAGCAGATGCTAAACTACAGGACTGTTTTGCTATCACAGACCGGAACATGTCCCAGGATTCTTCCGATGGCATTGAGGAGTACACCAGATCAGTCACTGGCTTTATCAATAAGTGCGTCGAGGACGTCGTCCCCACAGTGACTGTACGTACATACCCCAACCAGAAGCCATGGATGACAGGCAACATTCGCACTGAGCTAAAGGGTAGAGCTGCCGCTTTCAAGGTGCGGGACTCTAACCCAAAAGCTTACAAGAAATCATGCTATGCCCTGCGACGAACCATCAAACAGGCAAAGCGTTAATACAGGGCTAAGATTGAAACATACTACACCGGCTCCGAAGCTCGTCTTATGTGGCAGGGCTTGCAAACTATTACAGACTACAAAGGGAAGCACAGCCGCGAGCTACCCAGTGACACGAGCCTACCAGATGAGCTAAATCACTTCTATGCTCGCTTCGAGGCAATCAACACTGAGGCATGCATGAGACCATCAGCTTTTCCGGACGACTGTGTGATCGGGCTCTCCACAGCCGACGTGAGTAAGACCTTTAAACAGGTCAGCATACACAAGGCTGCGGGGCCAGACGGATTACCAGGAAGTGTGCTCCGGGCATGTGCTGACCAACTGGCAGGTGTCTTCACTGACATTTTCAACATGTCCCTGTTGAGTCTGTAATACCAACATGTTTCAAGCAGACCACCATAGTCCTTGTGCCCAAGAACACAAAGACAACCTGCCTAAATGACTACAGAACGGTAGCACTCACGTCCGTAGCCATGAAGTGCTTTGAAAGGTTGGTAATGGCTCACATCAACACCATTATCCCAGAAATCCTAGACCCACTCCAATTTGCATACCGCCCAAACAGATCCACAGATGATGCAATCTCTATTGCACTCCACACTGCCCTTTCCCACCTGGACAAAAGGAACACTTATGTGAGAATGCTATTCATTGACTACAGCTCAGCGTTCAACTCCATAGTACCCTCAAAGCTCATCACTAAGCTAAGGATCCTGGGACTAAACACCTCCCTCTGCAACTGGATCCTGGACTTCCTGACGGGCCGCCCCCAGGTGGTGAGAGTAGGTAGCAACACATCTGCCACGCTGATCCTCAACACTGGAGCTCCGTGTTGCTCAGTCTCCTCCTGTACTCCCTGTTCACCCACAACTTCATGGCCAGGCACGACTGCAAAACCATCGTTAAGTTTGCAGACGACACAACAGTGGTAGGTCTGATCACCGGCAATGACGAGATAGCCTATAGGGAGGAGGTCAGAGACCTGGCCGGGTGGTGCCAGAATAACAACCTATCCCTCAATGTAACCAAGTCTAAGGAGATGATTGTGGACTACAGAAAAAGGAGGACCAAGCATGCCCCCATTCGGCGGGGCTGTAGTGGAGCAGGTTGAGAGCTTCAAGTTCCTTGTTGTCCACATCAACAACAAACTAGAATGGTCCAAACACACCAAGACAGTCGTGAAGTGGGCACGACAAAGCCTATTCCCCCTCAGGAAACTAAAAAGATTTGGCTTTGGTCCTGACATCCTCAAAAGGTTCTAAAGCTGCAACATCGAGAGCATCCTGACTGTTTGCTTCACTGCTTGGGATGGCAATTTCTCGGCCTCTGACCGCAAGGCACTACAGAGGGTAGTGCGTACGGCCCAGTACATCACTGGGGTTGAGCTGCCTGCCATCCAGGACCTCTACACCAGACGGTGTCAGAGGAAGGCCCAGCCACCCCAGTCATAGACTGTTCTCTCTACTACCGCATGGCAAGCGGTACCGGAATGCCAAATCTGGGACAAAAAGGCTTCTCAACAGTTTTTACCCCCAAGCCATAAGACTTCTGAACAGGTAATCAAACGGCTACCCGGACTATTTGCATTGTGTGCCCCCCCAACCCCTCTTTTTACGCTGCTGCTACTCTCTGTTTAACATATATGCATAGTCACTTTAACCTGTTAGGGCTAGGGGGCAGTATTGACACGGCTGGATAAAAAACGTACCCGATTTAATCTGGTTACTACTCCTGCCCAGTAACTAGAATATGCATATAATTATTGGCTTTGGATAGAAAACACCCTAAAGTTTCTAAAACTGTTTGAATGGTGTCTGTGAGTATAACAGAACTCATATGGCAGGCCAAAACCTGAGAAGATTCCATGCAGGAAGTGGCCTGTCTGACAAGTTGTGTTTCATCTGGGCTCTTTTTATTGAAGATTTAGGATCTTTGCAATAACGTGACACTTCCTACGGCTCCCATAGGCTCACAGAGCCCGGGAAAAAGCTGAAGGATATCGAGGCAGGCTCTGGCTGAAACACATTATCGCGTTTGGCAAGTGGCCGCTCAGAGCACTGTGGGCTTAGGCGCGTGCCCGAGTCGACCGAATGCTTTATTTTCTTTCCTCTGTTTACCTAAATGCAGATTCCCGGTCGGAATATTATCGCTTTTTTACGAGAAAAATGGCATAAAAATTGATTTTAAACAGCGGTTGACATGCTTCGAAGTACGGTAATGGAATATTTAGAATTTTTTTGTCACGAATTGCGCCATGCTCGTCACCCTTATTTATCCTTTCGGATAGTGTCTTGAACGCACGAACAAAACGCCGCTGTTTGGATATAACTATGGATTATTTTGAACCAAACCAACATTTGTTATTGAAGTAGAAGTCCTGGGAGTGCATTCTGACGAAGACAGCAAAGGTAATAACATTTTTCTTATAGTAAATGTGACTTTTCTGAGTGCTAAACTTGCTGGGTGTCTAAATAGCTAGCCCTGTGATGCCGGGCTATCTACTGAGAATATTGCAAAATGTGCTTTCACCGAAAGTGCATAGAGGAGTTCTGTATCTATAATTCTTAAAATAATTGTTATGCTTTTTGTGAACGTTTATCGTGAGTAATTTAGTAAATTCACCGGCAGGGTTCGGTGGGAATGCTAATCACATGCTAGTCACATGCTAATGTAAAAAGCTGGTTTTTGATATAAATATGAACTTGATTGAACAAAACTTGCATGTATTGTATAACATAATGTCCTAGGGTTGTCATCTGATGAAGATCATCAAAGGTTACTGCTGCATTTAGCTGTGGTTTGGGTTTATGTGACATTATATGCTAGCTTGAAAAATGGGTGTCTGATTATTTCTGTCTGGGTACTCTGCTGACATAATCTAATGTTTTGCTTTCGTTGTAAAGCCTTTTTGAAATCGGACAGTGTGGTTAGATTAACGAGAGTCTTGTCTTTAAAATGGTGTAAAATAGTCATATGTTTAAAAAATTGATGTTTTTGCATTTCTAAGGTTTTTGAATAACGCGCCACGGGATTACACTGGCTGTTACGTAGGTGGGACGATTTGGTGCCACCTATCCTAGAGAGGTTAACTATACATTCATATACATACTATCTCATTTGGGCTGACCAACCAGTGCTCCCGCATATTGGCTAACCGGGCTGTCTGCATTGTGTCCCACCCACCACCCGCCAACCCCTCTTTTACGCTACTGCTACTCTCTGTTCATCATATATGCATAGTCTCTTTAACCATATCTACATGTACATACTACCTCAATCAGCCTGACTAACCGGTGTCTGTATGTAGCCTCGCTACTTTTATAGCCTCGCTACTGTATATAGCCTGTCTTTTTACTGTTATTTTATTTCTTTACTTACCTATTGTTCACCTAATACATTTTTTGCACTATTGGTTAGAGCCTGTAAGTAAGCATTTCACTGTAAGGTCTACACCTGTTGCATTTGGCGCACGTGACAAATAAACTTTGATTTGATTTGAAATGTTGCTGAGTTACAGCAGTTCTGCATTGAAGAGTGGGCAAAAATTCCTCCATAGCGATGTGAGAGACTGATCAACAACTACATGATGCATTTGGTTGGAGTTATTGCAGCTACAGGTGGCACAATAAAAGTGACAAACATTATTTAAAAACATACACATCAATATGGAGATATTCTGCCCCACACACACACACAGTTCAGATTCCATCAGATAGAATTACTTTTCCCACACAGGGTCATTGGGTGTTGCATAACTTTGTTTATGAAATAAATGAAATAAGTATGTAATTGTTGTGTTATTTGTTCACTCAGGTTCCCTTTATCTAATATTAGGTTTTGGTTGAAGATCTGATAACATTCAGTATCAAAACATATGCTGAAGTAGAGAAAATTAGAAAGACAGCAAATACTTTTTCAAAGCACTGTAAATTCAAAACCAACTTTGGGAAAAGTGTCATGCTGCTACAGTACCTTACAAAGCATGCAATGGGCTTTTGCATCTCTAGCTTCTCCATAGTCCAAGCTGCGGTAAGAGCTAGCCACATTTCACTGTCAGATGGGGCACAACTCAAACAAATGGCTAGCTAATGTTACATGTAAACAAAACAGCACCTTTGGCTCCGTTGTGCACTGACTGCAGTGTGCAAATGCATGCTTGCTAGCATCAGTAAAAAATTGTTTCTAACATCCATAAAATATTCCAGCACGCTCCTTCTCCTGTCTTCTTGACATTTTAATCCACATGTGTGCTGATCAACAGTGCCTAAAGAACAACTCTGCCATGTGTTTGATATTCATCAACTACTCCGTGCACACTTGTGTGAAGCTAGCAACAATAAGGATAAGCCACAATAGAGGAATTTGTGGGTCACCCCCAAAATAAAAGTGATTCAAACGGATACAAATACAGGAATCATGCCATGTTTGGACTAGATAATGCTAAACAAGGTCGGAATGTTGTTACATAAATTCAACAAAAGAGAATAATTAGTTAATTTGACATAAAGTAAAAATCTGTTGAAATCGCCCTGCAGGTGTAATAGACTTTAGAATTGCATTTGGGACGTACTGTACTTATACTGTACAGTCTAACCTATGGATTGTGCACCCATGAAATAGGGTATCATCCTACTCAGCACAGGAGGTTGCTGGTCCCTTAATTGGGGATGACGGGCTCGTGGTAATGGCTGGAGTGAAATTGGTGGAATGGTATCAAATACATAAACACATGGTTTCCATGTGTTTGATGCCACTCCATTGATTTTATTCCAGACATTATTGTGAGCCATCCTCCCCTCAGCAGCCTTCTGTGGTACTCAGTGACACTCACAGAACACAGCTGTGTAGAGTTTACACAAATATTGAGTAGACCAACATAGCTGGTGTAATAAGTCAAAGCTGTGTGTTGGGAAACCTTGGAATAGGGATTGGAATAGGTATTGTGGTGATCGTGAATTTCCTGTATTTTTCCCCTTCAGACCAATGCCTACTTCTCACTTAAAATGTAGTTTTTATGTTTTTAATATTCCGTTAACATACCCAAATTATGTTGTTCACTCATCCTATACTGGTATTTGTGGACAAAGAATACATTGGAGAAAATACACTTAAAAAAAAAAAACATCTCAAACTTGTATCACAAACAAAATGATTGTTTCTCATACAGGATTATGTTATCATCCTGAGGAGGATGAGCTGGCCAATCAGTGTTCTCGCATGAAAAATTGTAATGACTGGTATACGCCCACACCATTCTGTTGTTGGGGTATTCTCACACCATTCAAACACAGAAAAGCTGCTTTTAAACATTTTCAATTACAATCTTTGTGAAGGAAAACTATTCCAATCATATTATAATTAAATATAGGTCATATTTCATAGAAATCTGGAAAACCACCCAGTCAGCAGGCCTATCCACTCCTCCCTCCAAAGCTTCACCATGACAACAGAGGCAGGGCGCCACGCGAGCAGCTCCACATGGGTTAGGGCACTACCCATGTCATCCTTCAGCCTTGGACTCATCTGTCACAGCCTCTGAAGAACTGTAGGGATCAGCACAGAACAATACCTTTCACCCACTCTTATCCCAGTATGTCCTCGGCAATTTTCTTTATAGTACATCTATGGGGAGGGGATTCAGAAAAATATTATTTCTAGGTTTCTGACATATTACAGAAAAGTTCTCAAGCGTTTGATGAAACTGTTATGTTATGGGCACCTTTATCTCAAATGGAATGTTTTGAATTGTATATTTTTCCAGAGCACAGCATTATTAGGACGTACAGTATAGATACGTACTTTAGGAGAACATAAGGTGACCTTGTGACATTAGCTAGAGCTGAAATAACCATACTTTTTCTTATTTCAAGGAACTCTAACATAAAGATCGGAAGACTACCAAGCAAAAGTGTATGCTTTTGAATGTGTACTGTATGTCCTGGGGGAAAGGTGTCATTAGCACTGGTGTGTCACAACACAGAGAATCTTCCTGTGTTTAAATCAAGTTGTATTTGTCACATGCTTGGTATACAACAGGTGTAGACCAACAGTTAAATGCTTTCTTCCCAACAATGCAGACAGAGAAAAAAGAAAAATAGTAGAAAAACAGCAAAAATAATAACAGTAGGCCTACATGCTGATATCTTATGGACAGGTTGTCGACCTCACGCAAAGTGGGGGGAACACCACACATGGCTGGATCAGACTATCTTTTCTCTGAGTCTAAAAGCTCATGTTATATAACATATTCATTCAATTTATGATAGAAGAGAATGACTCTCTTTCCGTTATCAAAGAAAATAACAGGAAAAATCTAATGTGTTTTGGCTGAACTTGGAATATGAAGACTTGCAATGTCATTAAGCAAGTAAGGTCGTCTGAAATGATGGAACAGCAGAACACTCTGCACCCAGAGGATAGAGTGTGCCACCCGGCATATCTGTCATCACTGGAAGTGCTGAGACTGTGCATGCTGCCAATAACCAGGGGACAGAGTGCACCGTCTGTACAATAACATAGTGTCAACAAACATGTACTCTCCCATTATTGGACAGTCAGAGGATGATAACAATACAACAGGGTTTGAAAAACGTGAGATAAAGTCAAGATATCTCAACAGAGATGTATTGTATGCCTCTTAACCCTGAGGCTCCTCAGAGGAGGATGGGGAGGACCATCCTACTCAGTGAATTTCATAAAAATAAAATAGTGAAACACTAAAAAGATATCCTTTTTAGATAAAACTATACTAAATATAGTAATGTTACGAAATAATTCATAAAACACGCTTTTTTGCAATGAAGGTCGACGGGTAACCTCAGCAGCACTCTGTAGCGTAGCACCATGGTGTAGCTGGACAGCTAGCTTCTGTCCTCCTCTGCGTACATTGACTTCAATGCAAAACCTCGGACTATCATGGTTCTCACACCCTTCCATAAACTTACACAGTAATTATGACAACTTCCGGAGGATATCCTCCAACCTATCAGAGCTCTTGCAGCATGAACTGACATGTTGTCCACCCAATCAAAGGATCAGATAATTAATCTAGTACTGAAAGCGGAAGCATAAGCTTGCTAGCACTGCAACACTGGAACTCTTCCAAGTCAAGGTAAGCTTTTGGTTTTATAAAGCAATTGCCATCGGGGTTCGCTGGTGTAACTGCTAAAATGCTTGCTGTACACTGTACCTCATGATTGTAGCGGGAAGACTAACGCGTTAGTTCTAGAAGCTACAGTGCCATCAGAAAGTATTCATACCTCTTGTCTTAGTCCAAATGTTGTTGTGTTGTAGCCTGAATTCAAACTGGATTCGATAGATTTTTTTTCTCACCCATCTACACACAATAAACCATAATGACGTAGTGAGAACATGTTAGAAATTTTACCAAATGTATTGAAAATAAAATACCGAAATATCTCATTTATTTAACTATTCACACCTCTGAGTCAATACTTTGTAGAAGCACCTTAGGCAACGATTATAGCCGTGAGTTTCCAGGTCTTGCCATGGATGTATAAGTAGATTTAAGTCGAAACTGTAACTTGGCCACTCAGGAACATTCACTGTCTTCTTGATGAGCAACTCCAGTGTAGATGTGGCCTTGTGTTTTAGGTTATTGTCCTGCTGAAAGGTGAATTCATCTCCCAGTGTCTGGTGGAAAGCACACTGTGCTTAACTCCATTCCGTTTCTTTTCATCCTGAAAAGCTCCCCAGTCCTTAACAATTACATGCATACCCAATGTCACCATTGGCTTTTCCAGCAACTGAGTTAGGAAGGACACCTGTATCTTTGTAGTAACTGGATTTATTGATACACCATCCAAAGGGTAATTAATAACTTCACTATGTTCAAAGGGATATTCAATGTCTGCTTTTTTTTTATTTTTACCCATCTACCAATAGTTGCCATTTGTGAGGCATTGCAAAACCTCCCTGCTCTTTGTGGTTGAATCTGTGTTGTAAATTCACAGCTTGACTGAGGGACCTTACAGATAATGGTATGTGTGGGCAACAGAGAATAGGTAGTCATTAAAAAGTCACGATAAACACTATTATTGCAGAGTGAGTCCATGAAACTTGTGACTTTTTTAAGCACATTTTTACTCATGAACGTATTTAAGCTTGCAATAACAAAAGGTTGAATACTTATTGACTGAAGACATTTCAGCTTTTAATTTGTAATACAATTTTTAACATTTCAAAAAATATAATTCCACTTAGAATTTTTGGGGTATTGTGTGTAGGCCAGTGACAAAAAAATCTAAATGTAATCCATTTAAAATTCCATTCAAACCACAACTAAATGTGGAAAAAGTCAAGGGGTGTGAATAATTTCTGAAGGCGCTGTATGTTGACTATGACGTTAATATGGTAAAAAGATGTAGGCTGTGTGTAGCGGTTAGCTTTTGTGGTATGAAAGTTTGGCTTGGAAAGGTTTATTCGCCTGGCCAAAGGTGAGAGGAGGAGAGAGCTTAGATGAAAGAAGGAATTATATACACAGCGAGCAAAGTGATACATTGGTTTATATGTGGCTGCTAGTTCTGTTTGCATGTGATCAGGGGTGTATTCATCCAGCAAACCGAAAAAATGGGGATAAACCTACCTGAATTTGTGCAGTTGAATCTGTCAATTGCAACTGTTGGACTAATGATTACTGTCATAGGCGTTGTAAGGGACAGACCAAGGCGCAGCGGGTATAGCGCTCATCTTCTTACTTTATTTAGAGAGAACACTCAAACAAAATAAACAAACGACGAAACAGTTCCGTAAGGCACACAGGCTATACAGAAAACAACCACCCGCAAAACCTAAGGAAAAAAGGGCTGCCTAATTATAGCTTCCAATCAGAGACAACGAAAGACACCTGGCTCTGATTGGAAACCATACTCCACACATAGAAAATGAACATAGAAAATTAAAACTAGAACAAATCCCCTCTAAATAAACCAACCCCAAAACACACAAAAACAACATCCCCTGCCACGCCCTGACCATACTACAATGACAAATGACCCCTTTACTGGTCAGGACGTGACAATTACAACCTAGATCAGTTAGATGCAGGCAAGAGTGTGCACGGCTGTATTGAATGTGTCACTGTATCACTTTGTTTACTCAAATGTTTTTCAAACTGTGCACCTCCCTTGTAAATTTTCATACGTAGGCTAGGTTCTAGCAACCTCATGATGGTATAGGGAAGATTTGAGTATCATGTAGTAGCCTAAACCTATCGATGTTACATTAAACTGGGTGAATGGAATATGAACGACAGTCATCCAATATGCTGTAATATAATTTTTTTTAAATTGTCCTCCTTAAATGGTACCGACTGCCACTGAACTAGACCATGTACATCTTTCTCACTGAAAACCCTAAGCAATGTAGTTTGAAATGAGAATAGTCTCAATTGGCAGGCAAATGCAATGTTCTGAATAGCAGTTCTATATGCTACATACAAACCAGAAGTTACATTTGAATAAATGCAACACTGTGGACTACTGTACCTTTGTTGTATGTGGATAAGCAAGGCCATCCTATATGAAGTGACCAGTGCATTCAGTATTCTGACCAAGTTTTTCCCTCAATAATTTTTTTTATCCAAGGTTTCATGCAAGCGCTGTCCCTGGCCTATGTAACACCCCCGGCCAACAACAGCACACATTTACACAACACTGTTGCCAATGCATTAAATATGACTCCTATTGTCACCCGCAGGCAGTAGATGCCCTGTGGAATGCTCAAAGGCCTCTGTATAAGACAGAGGATACCAGCTAATATGTTATTGCTTACATGACACAGGTGGCCAATTTTATGTATGGTCTCATAGCCTCACTCCAATCCCCTGATGTTACTGTGTGGTTATGGGCAATTCCATCGTAACAGAATGACACTGAGACTCCAAATGTTCTCTTAAAATGTATGCCCCATTTTTCATTTTAGTCATAAAGCAAGTGTTCTTTTCCAGAGCAACTAACAGGAGCAATTATGACTAAGTGACTTGCTTCAGGGCACATCAACAGATTTTTCAACTTGTCGGCTCAGGGATTTGAATCAGTGACTTTTTAGTTACTGGCCCAACGTTTTTAACCGCTAGGCTACATGCCGCCAAATTTGCAAAGTTAAACAAACCCTACAACTCAATGAACAAGGACTACTTTTAAAGGTCCCGCGCAGTCATTCTATTTCCCAAGTAAAAATTGCCTTTGAATAACCAAAGCATCACCCATAATATTTTTACGCTATTAAAATGGTCAGAATTTAAGAAACTGTAACCTCTCATCTCTAACTATCAGGATGCCTGAAAGAACAGTCTTGAGTGGGCGGGGAGATTATATTCATGAGCTCGCCTTGACTGACAGCTCTTTAAAACGCCCTTGTGGTCGTTGCCAGGTAACAAGGGAAACAATGGGCTTTATGTAATTGATGACAAGGTAAACAATGGGCCACGTCATTCAAAGCCTAAATAGCATGCCTCAACCCATTTTCTCTGCTAAATGCTCCCATGGTCAACAGAGCTGATCATGGGCTGTTGGATATCAGACAAACAACAGCAATACACAATTTAATTTATATTGTTGTGTAACTAATTACAGAATACAGTTCAGAGTTCTGATACACTTCTTCACAAGAATTAGTAAAGCCTCAGACATTTATTTGATATTTTAATATAGGCCATCATAGGCAAAATATTGATCAACATGAGCACTCATGAGAAGTAAAGGGGAGAAATATAAGTGAGACATCATTTAACAAGCCTAATATAGACAGCCGGCCACCCTACCAATGTGCAGGACCATTTGATTTGTACAATTTGTAACACTCATCTCCCTTCTGAATGATTGAAAAAACAATACAAAGTAACAAAGTGTGATGTCATATCACGTAAAGTAAATGCAACCAATTAGTTGGAGTTGTCACCCACCTCAATCTTGGGGGTGACTGAGCCAAGTAGGTGACAACTCCAGCTATAACTTCCTCCTTGTCAGGCCTCGTAAACTGGGCAGACAGGGGTCCTGGGATGGAGAGCTCGCACAGCTTCCTCACATACGACATTGGATCAAGGGTGACCCCGTTGAAGTGGAGATCCAGGAGCCTGTCTACTTAGCCTGAAATGTTTTTGAAAATGGAAATGTTTGTTAAATGGTTAGTGAATTTAATTTCCTTTCATTTACAGTTATGAGTTATGATGCTATCAATTCGTTGATGTAATGACCTACTCACTCTACAATGTGTTTTCTGGTGTTTTTGAAGTACTCTGGTTTTCTAGTGTTTTTGAAGCAATATTTGGTTGGGCACTTTTTCAGGGGCAGATTGGCCGTTTGGCGATTCTGGCATATACCAAATGGGCTGGACAATTTGTTTGATGGGTGGGCTGGTTGAAATTAGAACACAATGTTATTTTATTTCATATAAAAATTCTACAGTAAAAAAAGTTGACATGACCGGTGTCCAAGATTTGTGCGTAATTTCTCTGTTATACTAATCTATAACGAGCCTTTGGCTGATCAGTGGGCAACAGCTGGCCCCCCAACCAAAATGGGCCAGCCCGATTGTTTGCTAGGCTGAGCTGCGGTCCAGCAAACTCACATTCAAAGTCGAACCGGCATCAGCAAAGACCTGCTCCGACAGTCATCAATTAAACAGCCAAGATCACAGCTTGGTCTCATAGACTAGACGTAAGTTTACATACACTTAGGTTGGAGTCATTAAAACTCATTTTTCAACCACTCCACAAATGTCTTGTTAACTAACTATAGTTTTGGCAAGTCGGTTAGGACATCTACTTTGTGCATGACACAAGTAATTTTTCCAACAGTTGTTTACAGACAGATTATTTCACTTATATATCACTGTATCACAATTACATCTACACACACTAAGTTGACTGTGCCTTTAAACAGCTTGGAAAATTCCAGAAAATGATGTCATAGCTTTAATGCTTCTGATAGGCTGATTGACATCATTTGAGTCAATTGGAGGTGTACCTGTGGATGTATTTCAAGGCCTACCTTCCAACTCAGTGCCTCTTTGCTTGACATCATGGGAAAATCAAAAGAAATCAGCCAAGACCTCAGAGAAATAATTGTAGACCTCCACAAGTCTGGTTCATCTTTGGGAGAAATTTCAAACGCCTGAATGTACCATGTTCATCTGTACAAACAATAGTATGCAAGTATAAACACCATGGGACCATGCAGCCATCATACCGCTCAGGAAGGAGACACTTTTTGTCCCCTAGAGATGAACGTACTTTGGCGAAAAGTGCAAATCAATCCCAGAACAACAGCAAAGGACCTTGTGAAGATGCTGGAGGAAACATGTACAAAAGTATCTATATCCACAGTAAAACGAGTCCTATATCAACATAACCTGAAAGGCCGCTCAGCAAGGAAGAAGCCACTGCTTCAAAATCGCCATAAAAAAGCCAGACTACGGTTTGCAACTGCACATGGGGACAAAGATCGTACTTTTTGCAGAAATGTCCTCTGGTCTGATGAAACAAAAATAGAACTGTTTGGCCATAAAGACCATCGTTATGTTTGGAGGAAAAAGGAGGATGCTTGCAGGCCGAAGAACACCATCCCAACCATGAAGCACGGGGGTGGCAGCATCATGTTGTGGGGGTGCTTTGCTGCAGGAGGGACTGGTGCACTTCACAAAATAGATTGCTTCATGAGGTAGGAAAATTATGTGGAAATATTGCAGCAACATCACAAGACATCAGTCAGGAAGTTAAAGCTTGGTCTCAAATGGGTCTTCCAAATGGACAATGACCCCAAGCATACTTCCAAAGTTGTGGCAAAATGGCTGTTGTGGATAGGGGGCAGTATTTTCACGGCAGGGTGAAAAAAACGTACCCGATTTAATCTGGTTACTACTCTTGCCCAGAAACTAGAATATGCATATAATTAGTAGATTTGGATAGAAATCACTCTAAAGTTTCTAAAACTGTTTGAATGGTGTCTGTGAGTATAACAGAACTCATATGGCAGGCAAAAACCTGAGAAGATTCCAAGCAGGAAGTGGCCTGTCTGCAAATTTGTAGTCCTTCTGTTGCATCTCTATCGAAATTACACTATCTGAGCTGTTACGTGACACTTTCTAAGGCTTCCATTGGCTCTCTAAAGCCTTCAGAAACCGGATTGAGGCGTCTCCTGTCTCTGGGCAGATAACAGGAGCACAGTTTGTCAGTGGACTGCCTGGTGACAGAGAGATTGGAGATGCGCATTCACGAGACCTCGCCATTTTTTCTTTTCCTCTTTGAATGAATACAACATTGACCGGTTGGAATATTATCGCTATTTTATGAGAAAAATTGCATAAAAATTGATTTTAAACAGCGTTTGACATGCTTCTAAGTACGGTAATGGAACATTTAGACATTTTTGGTCTCGAAATGCGCTCGCGCGTTACCCTTTGGATAGTGACCTGAACGCACGAACAAAACGGGGATATTTGGACATAACTATGTATTATTTGGAACAAAAACAACATTTGTTGTGGAAGTAGCAGTCCTGGGAGTGCATTCTGACGAAGAACAGCAAAGGTAATAACATTTTTCTAATAGTAATTCTGAGTTTAGTGAGCCCCGAAGTTGGCGGGTGTCTGAATAGCTAGCCTGTGATGGCTGAGCTATGTACTCAGAATATTGCAAAATGTGCTTTCGCCGAAAAGCTATTTTAAAATCTGACATAGCGATTGCATAAAGGAGTTCTGTATCTATAATTCTTAAAATAATTATGTATTTTGACAACGTTTATGATGAGTAATTTAGTAAATTCACCGGAAGTTTTGGGTGGGAATGCTAGTTCTGAACATCACATGCTAATGTAAAAAGCTGTTTATTGATATAAATATGAACTTGATTGAACAAAACATGCATGTATTGTATAACATAATGTCCTAGGAGTGTCATCTGATGAAGATCAAAGGTTAGTGCTGCATTTAGCTGTGTTTTGGGTTTTTGTGACATATATGCTTGCTTTGAAAATGGCTGTGTGATTATTTTTGGCTGGGTATCCTCCTAACATAATCTAATGTTTTGCTTTCGCTGTAAAGCCTTTTTGAAATCAGACAATGTGGTTGGATTAACAAGAGTCTTATCTTTCAAATGGTGTAAAATAGTAATATTTTGAGAAATTGAAGTTATAGCATTTTTAAGGTTTTTTGTATTTCGCGCCACGCTCTACCATTGGATATTGGTGAGGCGTTCCGCTAGCGGAACGTCTGTCCTCAACAGGTTTTAAGGACAACAAAGTCAAGGAATTGGAGTGGCCATCACAAAGCCCTGACCTCCATCCTATAGAAAATGTGTGGGTAGAACTGAAAAAGCGTGTGTGAGCAAGGAGGCATACAAACCTGACTCAGTTCACCAGCTCTGTCAGGAGGAATGGGTCAAAATTCACCCAACTTATTGTGGGAAGCTTGTGGAAGGCTACCCGAAACGTTTGACAATTTAAATTAAAGAATTTAAAGGCAGTGCTACCTAATATTAATTGAGTGTATGGAGACTTCTGACCCACTGGGAATTGTGATGAAAAAAATAAAAGCTGAAATAAATTAATTATTCTGACATTTCACATTCTTAAAATAAAGTGGTGATCGTAACTGACGTAAGACAGGGAATGTTTTCTAGGATTAAATGTCAGGAATTGTGAAAAACTGAGTTTAAACCTCTTACATCTAGACGTTCCGCTAGCGGAACACCTGCTCCAATATCCAATGATAGGCGTGGCGCGAATTACAAATTCCTCAAAAATACAAAAACTTCAATTTTTCAAACATATGACTATTTCACAGCATTTTAAAGACAAGACTCTCCTTTATCTAACCACACTGTCCGATTTCAAAAAGGCTTTACAGCGAAAGCAAAACATTAGATTATGTCAGCAGAGTACCCAGCCAGAAATAATCAGACACCCATTTTTCAAGCTAGCATATAATGTCACAAAAACCCAGAAGACAGCTAAATGCAGCACTAACCTTTGATGATCTTCATCAGATGACACACCTAGGACATTATGTTATACAATACATGCATGTTTTGTTCAATGAAGTTCATATTTATATCAAAAACAGCTTTTTACATTAGCATGTGATGTTCAGAACTAGCATACCCCCCGCAAACTTCCGGGGAATTTACTAACAATTTACTAAATTACTCACGATAAACGTTCACAAAAAGCATAACAATTATTTTAAGAATTATAGATACAGAACTCCTCTATGCACTCGATATGTCCGATTTTAAAATAGCTTTTTGGTGAAAGCACATTTTGCAATATTCTAAGTACATAGACCAGCCATCACGGGCTAGCCATTTAGACACCCGGCAAGTTTAGCCTTCACCAAAATCAGATTTACTATTACAAAAATGTTATTACCTTTGTTGTCTTCGTCAGAATGCACTCCCAGGACTGCTACTTCAATAACAAATGTTGGTTTGGTCCCAAATAATCCATCGTTATATCCAAATAGCGTTCCAGAAACTATCCAAAATGGTATATCAGGGTCGCGCGCATGGTGCAATTCGTGACAAAAAATGTCTAAATATTCCATCACCGTACTTCGAAGCATGTCAACCGCTGTTTAAAATAAATTTTTATGGAATTTATCTCGTAAAAAAGTGATAATATTCCGACCGGGAATCTCCTTTTCGGCAAACAGAGGAAAAATCACAAAGACGGGGGCAGCCAGGGCACGCGCCTAAGCCCACAGTCCCTTGATCGGCCACTTGAGAAAGGCGATAATGTGTTTCAGCCTGGGGCTGGGATGACGACATTCTGTTTTTTCCCGGGCTCTGAGAGCCTATGGAAGACGTAGGAAGTGTCACGTTAGAGCAGAAATCCTTTGTAATTGAATGAGATGGCAAAGAAGTTCAAGAAATGGTCAGACAGGCCACTTCCTGTAAAGGAATCTCTCAGGTTTTGACCTGCCATTTAAGTTCTGTTATACTCAGACACCATTCAAACAGTTTTAGAAACTTTGGAGTGTTTTCTATCCAAAGCCAATAATTATATGCATATTCTAGTTACTGGGCAGGAGTAGTAACCAGATTAAATCGGGTACGTTTTTTATCCAGCCGTGAAAATACTGCCCCCTAGCCATAACAGGTTAAATGTATTTGGCTAAGGTGTATGTAACCTTCCAACTTAAACTGTATGTTACGTTTGGTATGGTTACATAAAACAGACGGCTACTTAAGGCCAGGGTTGGGGAGTAACGGATTACGTGTAACCAATTACATGTAACGGAATACAAAAAACGGTAACTGTAGTCAGTTAACTTACCAACAAACAATATTGTAATCAGATGACAGATACTTTTGAAAAACTAGATGATTACTTTGAGGATTACTTTTACATTTAGAAAGGATATTTGCAAAAAACATCTTTGACACTTCTCTGTTTTCTCAATGACATTCAAATAAGCATTGAAAAAACTACACCAAGTTTAACCTCTAGAGGACCCCTTCGAGATACAATCCCGCTAAAGGGATTGGTTGGACAACAACCACTGAGATAGCAAGGCGCGAAATTCCCCTCAAAATTATATCAAAATTAAAATTCAAGTATTATACGGCATTTTAAAGATACTCTACTCGTTAATCCAATCACATTGTCCGATTTCAAAAAGGCTTTACGGTGAAAGCAAAACATTAGATTATTTTAGCATAGCACCTTAGCAAAAAAAAAAAAAAGCAATTTTCCAAGGACGGATAGCCATCACAAAACCAGATATACAGCTAAAATTAAGCACTAACCTTTGACAATCTTCATCAGATGACACTCCTAGGACATCATGTTAGACAATACATGCATTTTTTTGTTCGATCAAGTTTATATTTATATCCAAAAACCCAATTTTTACATTGGCGCGTGACGTTCAGAAAATGTTTTCTCCCCATAACTTTCGGTGAATAGGCACATTGATTTACAGAAGAACTCATAAACTTTGACAAAATGTATAACAATTATTTAAAGAATTAGAGATAATTTACTCCTTTATGCAACCACTTTGTCAGATTTCAAAATAACTTTACGGAAAAAGCACATTGTTCAATATTCTGAGTACAGAACTTAGCCTTCAATGCTAAGCTATACAGTTAGCCTACAACCACGGCGTCGACAAATCTCTAAAAATATGTTCGAAATATTTACTTACCTTTGCTGATCTTCGGCAGAATGCACTCGGAAGGGCACCCACTTCCACAAGAAATGTTAATTTGTTCTGCAAAATCCATAATTTATGTCCAAATACGTCCGTTTTGTTGATCCGTCCATAACACTTTACAATGCCATGTGGCGTGGACGCAAATCCATAGACGAAATGTTCAAAGTTCCATTACCGTTTGTAGAAACACGCCAAACGATGTTTACAATCAATCCTTTAGGGTATTTTTAACATAAAATTGCGATAATTTTACAACCGGGCAATAGGTATTCATCCCAGAAGAAAAATAAAAAACAACGAAGTCACGTGCACGTGCGTCACGAGACACCTGTCCTCAGACTGGCCAGTGATTGACTGAGCCACAATTTTCTGCCCGGTAACAGGTGACGGATGAAACCAGTTCCTAAAGAGTGTTGACAGCAAATGGAAGAGTTAGGAGGTGCAACGTAAATCCTATGTCACTGTAATTTTTCAAGGGATTCAAAAGAAAAACTACATTTCTAATTTCTCCCACTTCCTGATTCAATTTTTCTCAGGTTTTTGCCTGCCATATGAGTTCTGTTATACTCACAGACCATTCAAACAGTTCTAGAAACTTCAGAGTGTTTTCTATCCAAATCTACTAATAATATGCATATTCTATTTTCTGGGCCAGAGTAGTAACCTGTTTAAATTGGGTATGTTTTTCATCAGGCCGTGAAAATACTGCCCCCAGCCCCAAGTTTAAGTTTCTTTCACCTGAGCGAGTCTGACCACAAGTCAGAGACCACTATGATGACACACCAAATGTGTTTCATGGATCAAGGGAAAAGAGCAGGAATAGGATGTTTACACTCCAAGCTATTTATTTTCAATGGTGCGACTGCTGTCGGCATCCAAAGATTATCCAACTTGAATAAACGCTTGGAGGTATGACAGCAGTGGTGTAATCTACGGCAATACGGATAACACTTATTATTGATATCTACATAGCTCATTGATGTGAATCACACTGCTGCTCTATCATTTAGCTATTTGTGCCTTACGGATTGCGGTTGTTATGGATGGCTGTTCACAAGTCTAAATGTGTATTTGAACCCAATAACGGTTGAACTCAAGAAGTTTAAGCTGCCTATCAATCAATGTTTTTAAAACCAGTGGACAGCCAGTGAAAAATGCACTCTTGCAACAGCTGCATAGTGCAGATCCCAGCCTTTGGAATAAAAACGGAGATTTTATTGCTCAATCTAATTCATGCTGATAAAAAAATACATAGTCCTGATGGACACATGCTCAAACGCACACTTTTGATACACTGAAAGGGGCAATCTTGCTACATCCATTTTTGGACTTATAAATGATATATTAATGTAAAGATATAATTTAAGTAGTATTCTTATTAGTAAAAAGTGATGGGTTAAAAGAAGCCTACATAACCAACCCATAAAGTAAAATGTAACATCCATATATGGCCAGCTATGTAAACTTTAACATTAATTTATCCTGCAACAGATGTTGTTCAATTGGTAACGTACATTTTTGTCTTCTTATAATGACCCTTAACCCTTTAACCTAACTCCTAACTGTAACCTTAACCCTAATCTTAACTCCAAACGTAACCTCTAATCTTAACCTCCAGCCTAACTAACGTTAGCCACCGAGCTAACGTTAGCCACGTTAGCCACCGAGCCAATGTCGTAACAAATCATATCTTTTGCAAATTTGTAACATATTGTACGAATTGTAATTAATAACATATCATACGAAATTGATGGTGGACATCCACAATTTAATATATAACAACGAGGGAACATGCTCAGTGGCAGGGCAGACACTTTCATTACAGGAATCATGAGGATAATTCACTTTACTGTTAACCCAAATTATGGTGTTGGCCGCCCCAAAAAATAGGACGTTTTGAATGAGGTGACAATGTAGAATGTTCTCTTTCTACATTTATAGGCACCCTTTCTGATTGTGGATAAAATTCAAGGGTTGAATTCTTGCTACTGTCTGCCCCCGCACCTTTTTTGTGAAACTTTTCTAACGTTTGTGTTTTGAATTTTTGCGTGCCTGAAAAGCTGAAATGAATAACTATGACCTACAGTATGTTGGGTCTGTCTTCACAGGCTTCACAGCATATCCCCCTTCTTTGGTCTGTCTTCACAGCATGGTCAATCCCCTCAACCCCATCACCATGATTAGCCCCAATGACACAAGCTACTGTACGTCAACTGTAAGACAATCCACACAATGGAATGGCAGAAAATGATTTCCAGGTTAAATTACAAACACTATACACTCCGCAACTCCTTTTGTGGACAACATTCCTTCGTTCCAGCTTTGTGCTGGTAGTTCTAATACTCGATGTAGAGGACTTAGGGATGGAAGAACCAACACCATATAGTGACCTTCAGGTGTATTACAGAAAATAAACCATTCACAAGTCAAAACAACCACAGTAACAGCCACAGTGTCAGACTCATCAAACACTGATACCTACATTATGGTCAGCGCTTGCACAATCCACTGATCCATTGTCAATGATGGTATGGCATCGGTCTTCAGGATTAGCTTCCTGGCATGACCAGTCAAATGTTCTGCCCACTTGATAAAGCAACTTCACTCGAAATTGGCAAAGCACACGCGGGGACATGATCGTAATTTTCAGTGCAGCCTGTCCTTCCGAAATGATGAGCAGCCACTGCTGAAGGATGTCTTCAGTCTTCGGAAAATAGTGTAAGGTTAATTTTACACTATGGCACTATGGCATGCTGGTAAGTAGCTTGCTATCTTACAGTCACACCAGAGATGAAAGGTTACCAGTATCTTTGGTTGTACGTTCTGCTTGAGCTAGCTTACGGTTTGTAAACAAAGCCAAAGCAAAGCGTTGGCGCACATGTGTTGACAGTTTTAAGGCGGTACAGATATTTTAATTAGTTAACATGGTAAGACACTACCATTGGTGTATGAAAGTTAGTGTATTTTTCATAAAGCCTGAAGTAAATCCTTGGTAATGCCTGCCTCCTGAATGCAAGTGTTTGACAAGGGGGAGAGGACCAGTGACTTTATGATCAAACTTGATCAATGCACCAGCTGAGAAAGTGTAAGATGGCACCAGAGAAGAAGTCATGTTTTATGTGCCCCCAACCGATTGTGTTTTTTTTGTTCGTTTATTTGCATTGTTTGTAACTTATTTTTTTACTTATTTTGTAGATAATGTTGCCGCTACCATCTCTTATGACCAAAAATAACTTCTGGACATCAGGACTGTGATTACTCACCATGGACTGGCAGAATCCTTTTTTTCCTTTAACGAGTCTGACGAGGCCGACGCGAATGATATACTGCTTTCTCAGGAACAGGCCCAGGGCGGGCTGCCTTCTGAGAATTCGTATGCGATCGAATAAACCCCCACTTTCTTCCATTCTGCGGGCAAACGTGCAATCTTTGGACAATAAAATAGATGACCTACACGGAAGATTAAACTACCAATGGGACATTCAAAACTGTAATATCTTATGCTTCACGGAGACGTGGCTGAACGTCGACACTATCAACATACAGCTGGCTGGTTATACACTGCACCGGCAGGATAGAACTGCGGCGTCTGGTAAGACAAGGGGCGGCGGACAATGTATTTTTGTAAATAACAGCTGGTGCACGATATCTAAGGAAGTCTCGCGCTATTGCTCGCCTGAGGTAGAGTATCTCATGATAAACTGTAGACCACACTACCTACCTAGATAGTTTTCATCTGTATTTTTGTAGCTGTTGATATACTACCACAGTCAGAGGCTGGCACTAAGACAGCATTGAATTAGCTGTATTCCGCCATAAGCAAACAAGAAAATGCTTACCCAGAGGCGGCGCTCCTAGTAGCTGGGGACTTTAACTTCTTTGAGATCGAAAAAAGGGGCGGATTCTTAAGAGGTTAATGCAGGGAAACTTAAATATGTTTTACCAAATTTCTATCAGCATGTTAAATGTGCAACCAGAGGGAAAAAAAACTGTGGACCACCTTTACTCCAAAAACAGAGACGCATACAAAGCTCTCCCTTGCCCTCCATCTGGAGAGCAAGGGAGAGTGACTAGATCAATAAAAAAGTGGTCAGATGAAGCAGATGCTAAGCTACAGGACTGTTTTGCTAACACAGACTGGAATATGTTCTGGGATTCCTCCGATGGCATTGAGGAGTACACCACATCAGTCATTGGCTTCATCAATAAGTGCATCGATGGCATCGTCCCCACAGTGACTGTACATACATACCCCAACCAGAAGCCATGGATTACAGGCAACATCCTCACTGAGCTAAAGGCTAGAGCTGCCGCTTTCAAGGAGCGGGAGACTAAGCCGGAAGCTTATAAGAAATCCCGCTATGCCCTCCGACAAACCAGGCAAAGCATCAATACAGGACTAAGAAAGAATCGTACTACAATGGCTCTGATGCTCGTCGGATGTGTCAGGGCTTGCAAACCATTACAGACTACAAAGGAAGCACAGACGCAAGCTGCTCAGTGACATGAGTCTCCCAGACGAGCTAAACTACTTACTACTTAACATTCACAAGGCCGCAGGGCCAGACGAATAACCTGGACGTGTATTGCGAGCACCCGCTGACCAACTGGCAAGGGTCTTCACTGACATTTTCAACCTCTCCCTGTCCGAGTCTGTAATACCAACATGTTTTAAGCAGACCACCATAGTGCCTGTGCCCAAAAACACTAAGGTAACCTGCCTAAACAACTACCGACCCATAGCACTCATGTCTGTAGCCATGAAGTGCTTCAAAAGGCTGGTCATGGCTCACATCAACACCATTATCCCAGAAACCCTAGACCCACTCCAAATTGCATACTGCCCCAACAGATCCACAGATGATGCAATCTCTACTGCACTCCACACTGCCCTTTCCCAGCTGGACAACAGGAACACCTATGTGAGAATGCTATTCATTGACTACAGCTCAGCCTTCAACACCATAGTGCCCTCTAAGCTCATCAATAAGCTAAGGACCCTGGGACTAAACACCTCCCTCTGCAACTGGATCCTGGACTTCCTGACAGACCGCCCCCAGGTGGTGAGGGTAGGTAACAACACATCCACCATGCTGATCCTCAACACAGGGGCCCCTCAGCGGTGCGTGCTCAGTCCCCTCCTGTACTCCCTGTTCACTCTTGTACTCCCTGTTCACCCGTGCGGTACCGGAGCGCCAAGTCTAGGTTCAAGAGTCTTCTAAACAGCTTCTACCCAAGCCATAAGACTCCTGAACACCTAATCAAATGGCTACCAAGACTATTTGCATTGCCCCCGCCCCCCTTTTACACCGCTGCTCCTCTCTGTTGTTATCATCTACGCATAGTCACTTTAATAACTCTATTATGTACATATTAAATATGTACATATTACCTCAATTAACCGGTGTCCTCGCACATTGACTCTGTACCGGTACCACCCTGTATATAGTCTCGCTATTGTTATTTTACTGCTGCTCTTTAATTACTTGTTACTTTTATTTATTTTTCTTTTCTGTATTTTTTTTAAACTGCATTGTTGGTTAGGGGCTCGTAAGTAAGCATTTCAGATACCTTTTGTATTTGGCACATTTGACTAATACCATTTGATTTGATTATATTTGATTTGCACTACAGTTATTTTTCATACTTGGGTCACCCTACTTTGAACTGGTTTCATCCAAATATCATCCATTTTGATGAAGAATATGATTTTCATTTCCTGATCTGTCTTAAATCTCTCAGATATACAAAGCATTCAGGTTTTCAGACCCTTTGACCTTTTCCACATTTTGTTAAGTTACAGCCCGTTTCTAAAATGGTTTAAATTGTTTTTCTCTCATCAATCTACACACAATGACAAAGCAAAAACAGGTTTTTAGAAAATGCAGCTAATTTATATATTTTTTTAACCCTGAAATATCACATTTGCATACATATTCAGACCCTTTACTCAGTACTTTGTTGAAGCACCTTTGGCAGTGATTACATCCTCAAATATTATTTGGACACTACAAGCTTGGCACACCTGTATTTGTATAGTTATCAATTCAATAACCATAGCTAACAAGTATGGTGAAAGCGGGAAACCCTGTTTAACACCTCTAAAAATTCTAATTCTCAGAGAAATAACCGTTAATTGTACATTTACATAAAGGACTGTTGCACATTACTTTTATACATTTTACAACAGATTCTCCAAAGTTGAAATAATCCAGTCACTTATAAATAAATTCTAGCTATACTTTATCGAAGGCTTTCTCAAAATCTGCTATAAAGAATACTTTTGAATAAATACTTTCGAATAATGCTATCTCCAATATATCGTCCTTTTGTTAATCCTGTGTGATCATGATAATATACGGCAAGACTTTCAATTCTATGAGTATGGCTGTGGTGGTCACAAAATTTTGTCAGCCAGTAATTGTCAAGCAAATAACTGCCGCGGTAATTGACTGCTAATTAACATAAACACATTTAGCATCTCCTGGTTTCAATCATAGCCTACAAGTCACTGATGCAGACATTTGGAACATCTACATTTTAAAAGGTAAAAAAATCCCTGTAATATAGCCTACACCTTCACAATAAATCCATTATTTGACATGATATGAAGAAAATGTAGTCAATTTCAGAGGAATGTTAGGTCCTGATCTGGCTATGCCATTTTGCTGTGGGCTACACTAGTTCATTTAGCAGATGAGATTTGCTTCGAATTCTGTGGCATTATTTTATAATATGAGGAATACAATTGAACAAAGAATAAAATAGAAAGGATATTTTCTGCAAACGATATGAGGGAATGCGCACATGTGGCTATTCTGTGTGGAACAGTTAACAAAGAAACAGGTGCTCTTACATGCTTAATTTATAGTTATTAATGTAACTTTAGTTGTTCTACAAACGTTGGGATGTATGTTATGATTTTTTAATACATTGAAAGGCTGCATGACGCGACTCTAATGATGACTTGAAAAAAGTTCTGCTTTGTTTTTGCGCAGGCTGTACACACTTCATCTGTCTCTCATTCACAATTTGACAAGCTCTTGCTAATGCCTCGAATTTCCCAGTGGCATAACATTTGTGTGGCCCCCTTCAAATAATCCATACATTTTGCGACCAGTGGCCATTGTGCCCTTGGGCTAAATATAATAATTATAATTCCATTCTCCCTGAGTGCAGTGTGCACCGAAGCACCTCTCACTCAAATGGCTCTCCATCAAGTGATCGGGTCTTTCTCACAGGCTACAAGAGAAGACAGACACATCGGGGACGCAACTGCACACGACCTTATCCAATTCCAAGGTGCATATTGAAGATATTTGAACTGTCCACATTTACTTTTCGTCAGCCAACAAAATGAGTAGGCCTAACAAACAGCAAAAGCGCTAGCCTACATCAATCTACCATCCCTGATAGTACAAAGTTTACCTATTCTATTCTGTGCAAGAAATAAATATTTCAAACATAGTCTGGCACAGCTGTGGGATGCGATTGATCCCAAATTAATCCAAGTTTATAATTTTAAAAGGCTAATTTATCATTCGAAAACCCTTTTGCAATTATGTTAGCACAGCTGAAAACTGTTGTTCTGATTAAAGAAGCAATAAAACTGTCCTTCTTTAAACTAGTTGAGTATCTGGAGTATCAGCATTTGTTGGTTCGATTACAGGCTCAAAATGGCCAGAAACAAAGGTCTTTCTTCTGAAACTGTCTAGTTTGAGAAACAGATGCCTCACAAGTCCTCAACTGGCAGCTTCATTAAATATCACCCACAAAACACAAGTCTCAACATCGAAAGTGAAGAGGTGAGTCTGGGATTCTGTCAAGCTAGTGGTGGATTTTTCAGTAATTCCTAAAATGTTTGATATATTTTTATTGAAATCCCATCAAGAAATCCCACTCCTTCCAGTCTGAAAGGAGTCAATTGCCAACCGTAGTTTGTCCTGTGTAAATTGTCCTTCACAATAATTGTTTTGTTTTGAAGATAGTTTAACCAGATTTTTAAGGGAAAGGATATCATAACGCTCTTCAACATGTAAAGTTGGAGGAACCTGAAAGCGTTTTTTTAATTCAAAATGTCCTTTGGTGAGACAATGTTTTCACCATCATTGTAGGTATTTTATGTAGGTTCTTTTTGGTCGCATTTCTATGTTTTTGGTTGCATTCTCAATCCAATTTGCTCGTTATTAAAAATAAATGAAACCAGATCTTTCCTGAATAAGTTCCTCAAATTCCTTTTGTTTTGTGTCTAAACTATTCAGTTTTTATGTAGAACAATTATCAACACTATTGATGTGTAATGTTAGTTCTATTTCTACTAAAAGTATTTTCTCTCTTGACCAAATTTGTTAGTTTTTTTGGGATGAAAATTGAATTCAATGGCCTCTAACAACACTCTTAAAGGCATCCCATTCTATAAGTGGATCTGATTAACCTGTATTATGCAACTAAAAACCTATTATAAACTCCCTAGTTTTCTTAAAACAATGTGTGGTATGTCAATAAACTCTGATTAAATGTCCAATATCCCCAACCTCATGGAAAGTCTGTAGTAGTTACATGGAGGGCTATAGGCTGATGGTCTGATCCCATTCGGTCCCCAATGCATACCTTTTGCACTTTTGGCACAATAGGAAAGGATACCAGAATGTAATCAATCCGACTAGCTTGATTTAGCCTCTTCCAAATGTATCTTACAAGTTACGGGTTTTAAAGCCTCCATATATCGAAGTTTGTATAATCATATTTTGTTACGTTACAGCCTTATTCTAACTTGATTGGAGACCACTTGTGGCAAATTCAATTGATTTGACATGATTTGGAAAGGCACACAATAGTCTACATAAAGTATCCCACAATTGACAGTGCATGTCAGAGCAGAAACCAAGCCATGAGGTCAAAATAATTGTCTGTAGAGCTCTGAGACAGGATTGTTTCAAGGCACCAAGAACACAGTTGCTTCCATCATATAAGTTTGTAATGACCAAGACTCTTCCTAGAGCTGGCCGCCCGGCCACTCTGAGTAAACTGAACAATCTGGGAAGAAGGGCCTTGGACAGGGCCAAGAACCCGATGGTCACACTGACAGAGCTCCAGAGTTCCTCTGTGGAGAGGGTAGAACATTCCAGTAGGACATCCATCTCTGCAGCACTCCACCAATCATGCCTTTATGGAAGAGTGGCCAAGATTCTCTGGTCTGATGAATACCAAGCATCTCGTCTGGAGGAAACCTTGCACCATCCTTACGATGAAGCATGGTGGTGGCAGCATAATGCTCTGGGGATGTTTTTCAATGGCAGGGACTGGGAGACTAGTCAGGATTGAAGGAAAGATGAACAGAGAAAATTACGGTGAGAACCTTGACAAAAACCTGCTCCAGAGTGCTCAGGACCTCAGACTGGGGCGAAGTTTCACCTTCTAATAGGACGATGAACCTAAGCACACAGCCAAGACAATGTAGGACTGGCTTCGGGACAAGTCTCTGAATGTCTTTGAGTGGCCCAGCCAGAGACTGGACTTGAACCCGATCGAACATCTCTGGAGAGACCTGAAAATAGCTGTGCAGCAATCCTCCTTATCCAACCTGACAGAGCTTGAGAGGATCTGCAGAGATGAATGGCAGAAACTCCCCAAATACAAGTATGCCATGCTTGTAGCATCATACCTAAGAAGACTCAAGGCTGTAATCGCTGCCAAAGGTGCTTCAACAAAGTCCTGAGTAAAGGGTCTGAATAGTAATAGAAATATGATATTTCAGTTTTTTATTTGGAATACATATACTGAAAAATCTAAAAACCTGTTTTTGCTTCGTCATTATGGGGTATTGTGAGTAGATTGATGAGGACATTTTGTTTTAATCCATTTTAGAATAAGGCTGATACGTAAAAAATGTGGAAAAAGTCAAGGGGTCTGAATTCTTTCCAAATGCACTGTATGAGCCATAACTGTTTGTCATCAAGTATTTTATTCAAGGAAATTCATCTTCCTTGAGGATCTATTTTAACTGATTGTACCTCAACTTCCAAATTACTTTCGAGAAGGATCATAACACCTTTTGAATTTCTTAACCTATGACTGAAATAGATTTTACCATCTCGTTCTTGTCCCTAGACCACTTCGTCAAAATATATTGAATGAGTTTCCTGAAGACAATACATAAGGTATTCCTTCTCCTTTAACCATGTAAAAACAGCTCTGCGTTTATTATTATCAGCCAAACCACTGGAATTATAGCTAGCTATACTTCATTCACAGATTGCCATAACGGATTACATTTTAAGATACTTATCAGTGTCCTTACCATAATTGTTATACACTTGTCCATACTAACTGTAAATCAACCTCCAGTTGTACTCCAATACCCCTCCCACAAAAACAAAAACAATTAACAAAATACAATGACCCCTCAAAAAACTATTCCCTATCGCAACCTGTCTCCCTTGTGGAGCTTGGACCCCTAGAGTTACTCCCAGCATGATTCCATTATGCACTTGGCAACTCCTACATGGAAATGTATAAAATAAATATATTATTACACTCTCATAACACAATTATAAGTCCTGGACAACAAGATACACTATATATACAAAAGAACTTGGAAACCCTTTCAAATTAGTGGATTTGGCTATTTCAGCCACACCCATTACTGACAGGTGTATAAAATCGAGCACACAGCCATGCAATCTCCATAGCAAACATGGGCAGTAGAATGACGTTACATAAGAGCGCAGTGACTTTCAACGTCGCACCATCATAGGATGCCACCTTTCCAACAAGTCAGTTCGTCAAATTTCTGCCCTGCTAGAGTTACCCCGGTCAACAAGTGCTGTTATTGTGAAGTGGAAATGTTTAGGCTCACAGAACGGGACCGCGTAAAAATCGTCTGTCTTCTGTCGCAACTATCACAGCCGAGTTCCAAACTGCCTCTGGAAGCAACATCAGCACAATAACTGTTCGTTGGGAGCTTCATGAAATGGGTTTCCATGGCTGAGCAGCTGCACAAAATCCTAAGATCATCAGTTGCAATGCCATGTGTCGGCTGGAGCGGTGTAACGCTCGCCGCCATTGGACTCCGGAGCAGTGGAAACACGTTCTCTGGAGTGATGAATCATGCTTCACCATCTGGCAGTCCGACGGACGAATCATGCCAGGAAAACGCTACCTGCCCCAATCCAACTGTAAAGTTTGGTGGAGTAGGTATAATGGTGAGGGCTGTTTTTCATGGTTCGGCTATGCTGCTTGGAAATCTTGATGCTACAGAATACAATGACATTCTAGATCATTCTGTGCTTCCAACTTTGTGACAACAGTTTGAGGAAGGCCCTTTCATTTTTCAGCATGACAATGCCCCATGCACAAATCGAGGTCCACACAGAAATGGTTTGTCGGGATCGGTGTGGAAGAACTTGACTGGCCTGCACAGAGCCCTGACCTCAACCCACCCAATCGAACACCTTTGAGATTAACTGGAATGCCGACTGTGAGCCAGGCCTAATCTCCAACATCAGTGCCCGACCTCACTAATGTCCTTGTGGCTGAATGGAAGCAAGTCCCCACAAACGGGTGTCCTGACTCTCTGTGGTCACTAAAGAGCCCAAGGCACTTATCATAAGAGTAGGGGCGTTAACCCTGGTGTCCTGGCTAAATTCCCAAGCTGTCCCTCATACCATCACGGTCACCTAATCATCCCCAGCTTACAATTGGCTCATTCATCCCCCTCCTCTCCCCTGTAACTATTCCCCAGGTCGTTGCTGTAAATGAAAATCTGTTCTCAGTCAACTCACCTGGTAAAATAATGGTAAAATAAAAATAAATAAAATAAAAAAAGAATCCAGCATCTAGTGGAAAGCCTTCCCAGAAGAGTGGAGGCCGTTATAGCAGCAAAGGGGGGACCAACTCTATATTAATGCCCATGATTTTGGAATGAGATGTTCGACGAGCAGGTGATAAAATACTTTTGTTCATGTAGCGTATATCAGATATTTTTTTATGTGCTCAAAGGTCCGCTATTAACATTTTTTTTTAAATAAAATCTAAATATCAATAAAGAAAAAAAGCAAGAGGAGACATCCAATGGCATCTTTCTTTTGTCAAATAAGTGTCAGTTTAACTGGCTGAAAGACTGTCATAGATCTAACCATACATGTGGGACACTCTCACCTTGACTCAGCACGGGGACAGCACAGGGGGAGGCCCAGATAGCGTCGGGTGCCCCTATTAAACTTTATGCAATATCCCAAATGCAGCATTCCCCCGCACGACCCAAGGTGAGTGCATCCACTCATAATTCACATAGAAAGTGACAGCAATAAACAAAAACACTCCATACTATATTCCTTAGTGCTGGGCGTCAACATACAACATACACGACAAACTATACATTATTCAAGGGGAAAGGGGTAGTCATCACCATGCGTGTATTTATATATATAACAAAAACACTCCATACTATATTGTTTTTGCTACAATGAATTTTTTATTTTGTTTTGTGAGGCTACAAAATATTTTCTTTGTATTTGAAAGGCCTGGGAGGGGGATTAATATTATACGTTTTTTAAATAAACTGTATATATATATATATACAGTTTATTTAAAAAAAAATCGTCATATATTAATCCATTGACTGCGGTAGACGTTTAAGAAGGCTGGAATTAACACTGGTTTTTGATTTTGAAAATGTGTGGATATTAGTAGTATAGTATACTAGTCTGCATGATTACTAGTTGCATTATGCCTATTCGTGATGATCACATAACTAAACATGTAGATTAACGAAGCGTTTTCTGTGTAGACTACTATCTGTTTATTACACCGGCTATAACTAGTACAACAGCTGACAGAACAGTATGTTTGGAATTAGGATAACCACATCAAAGTTGGGCTATACAGCCCAGTAACAGTCTTTTGGCATAATGGCCGTTAAAGTAAACTCCAAGGAAATTATGGTCTATCGTTTCAGTCTTTTGGGTCATAAACCTTAAGGCAACAAGCTCAAATGCTTTACCCACAGGTTTAGCCAACTGTTCACATACCCTGGTCCCCTTCCAGTTGTCAACACTTTCCGGTGGAGGCAACACTCGGGAGTAGCCTGGCCTCAGACAAAAAGAGGGAGGGAGAACAACCTTTAACATATGAGTTCTATAATATCCATTGTCCTGTTTTCCATTGAGCTTTCCTGTATGCCCACAAAAGTAAAGATCATTACAACTATCATCGTATAAAACCATCATGTACCCAATTTGTTCTGCATTAGGGCTTGGTTCAGCTCCATTTCAATGAACATGTTACCTTTATTTAACTAGGCAAGTCAGTTAAGAACAAATTCTTATTTACAATGACGGCCTACACCAGCCAACACTGGGCCAATTGTGCGCAGCCCTATGGGACTCCCAATCACAGCTGGATGTGATGCAGCCTGGATTCAAACCTGGGACTGCAGTGACGCCTCTTGCACTGAGATGCAGTGCCTTAGGCCACTGAGCCACTCGGGAGACTGAATAAACCAATTTACTTATTTTTCCAATTCCAGCGACAGTATTGTTTTAATTCTATGTGATTAATTCAAGAAAGAAGACGAGTATCCGTCAGTACGTTGTAATAAACTTTAGTGAACTATTAACAGATATATATTTTCAAAATAACACACATAGGAGCAGTCACCATTGTACGCCAGGACGCCTTTCGATTTCCAGTCTTCCTCAGCTGGCGTTGCGATTAATTCATAAACAATCTGACTAATTGGATCTAAGTATAAATATCACATACTAATAAACAATATCATACGTGGATGAATTTCTGTACATTTGTATAACAATTCACATGTCACATTACATTGCATTCATAACTATCATAATATCTCAGTACATTTTACAATGTGTGTCCTTCCTAACAATTAAGTGGGGAACTCTACTCTAACACAATGAACACCATGTTTAAGTAGCCCAGCCTATGTTTAAAAATAACCTGAACAGGATATTTACTAAAGGATTGCACATTTGTATATAACATCTATCAAGGGCTAAATTAGCCCTTGCTAATTTAAAGTTAATCCTTAACACAAGTCACATTAAATGGTATTATGAGAGACAGGTCTGTTTTTCTTTTCCTGTTGTGTGAGAAATTCACCCGGCATTGCATGCAATTAGAGCAGCTGTTGGCCAAGTGGATGTGTTGGTGTGAATAGTGGAGGATGTTGGTGTGAATAGTGTAGGATGTTGGTGTGAATAGCAGCATGGAGGTGGTTGTGTGAATAAGAGCACATCCATAAGATGGCTGAAGGTTAGGGTTGCAAAGAGGGCCATATTACCAGTAAACTACCAGAATGTTGGTAACTTTTAAGGAATATTTAAACCATCAACTTAAGCACAAAGCCAAGACAATGCAGGAGTGGCTTCGGGACAAGCCTCTGAATGTCCTTGAGAGGCAGCCAGAGCCCGGACTTGAACCCGATCGAACATCTCTTGAGAGACTTGTAAATAGCTGTATATCGACGCTACCAGTCCAACCTGACAGAGCTTGAGAGGATCTGCAGAGAAGAGTGTGAGAAAATCCCAAATACAAGTACGCCATGCTTGTAGCATCATACCCAAGAAGACTCAAGGTACTGAGTAATGGTTCTGAATCCTTATGCAAATGTGATATTTAAGTTTTTGTAACTTTGCAAAATGTACAGAAATGTATTTAAACCTGTTTTGGATTTGTAATTATGGCGTATTGTGTGTAGATTGATGAGGGGGGGGAAAAATGATTTAATACATTTTAGAATAAGGCTGTAACGTAACAAAATGTGGAAAAAGTCAAGGGGTCTGAATACTTTCCGAATGCTTTCATGTCCGAAACTCTCTTATTAAACACTGGTGGTATTCATTAATTAAGGTTGTTGTCCTGTTGGAAGGTGAACCTTCACCCAAGTCTGAGGTGATGAGCACTCTGGACAGGTTTTCATCAAGGATCTCTCTGTACTTTGCTCTGTTCAGCTTTCCCTCGATCCTGACTAGTCGCCCAGTCCCTGCTGCTGAAACAAATCCTCACAGCATGATGCTGCCACCACCATGCCTCACCGTAGGGATGGTGCCAGGTTTCTTCCAGACTTGACGCTTGGCATTCAGGCCAAAGAGTTCAATCTTGGTTTCATCAGACCAGATAATTTTGTTTCTCTAGGTCCGTGTCCTTTAGGTGCCTTATGGCAAACTCCAAGCAGGCGATCATGTGCATTTTATTGAGGAATTGCTTCCGTCTGGCAACTCTACCATAAAGGCCTGATTGGTGGAGTGCTGCAGAGATGGTTGTCATTCTGGAAGGTTCTCCCATCTCCACAGAGGAACTCTAAAGCTCTGTCAGAGTGACCATCAGGTTCTTGGTCACCTACCTGCCCAAGGCCCTTCTCTCCCGATTGCTCAGTTTAGCCGGAAGGCCAGCTCAAAGAAGAGACTTGGTAGTTCCAAATTTATTCCATTGAAGAGTGATGGAGGCCACTGTGTTCTTGGGGACCTGCAATGCTGCAGAAATGCTTTGCTGCCCTTCCCCAGATCTGTGCCTCGACACAATCCTGTCTCTGAGCTCTACGGACAATTCCTTTGACCTCATGGCTTGGTTTTGCTCTTAGATGCACTGTCAACTTCGGGACCTTAAATAGACAGGTGTGTGCCTTTCCAAATCAAGTCCAATCAATTGAATTTACGACAGATGGACTCCAATTAAGTTGTAGAAACTCTCAAGGATGATCAATGGAAACAGGATGAAGTTGAGCTCAATTTCGAGTCTCATTGCAAAGGGTCTGAATACTTATGTAAATAAGGTATTTCTGTTTTAAATTTTTAATAAATGTGCTAAAATTTCAAAAACTGTTTTCACTTTGCCATTATGGGGTATTGTGTATAGATTGATGAGGAGTTTTATTTATTTAATCAATTTTAGAATACTGCTGTAATGTAACACTGTGGAAAAATTCAAGAGGTCTGAATACTTACCGAATGCACGATATATATATTCATAAACTGGGTGGTTTGAGCCCTGACTGCTGATTGGCTGACAGCCGTGGTATATCACACCATATACCACGTGTATGACAAAACACTTATTTTTACTGCTCTAATTCCGGTGGTAAACAGTTTATAATAGCAATAAGGCGCCTCAGAGGTTCGTGATATATGGTCAGTATACCATGGCTAAGGGCTGTGTCCAGGCACTCCGCATTGCATCGTGGATAAGAACGTCCCTTAGCCGTTTTATATTGGTCATATACCACACCCACTCTGGCATTATTGCTTAAATATATGTATATTGTTGAAGTCGGAAGTTTACATACACCTTAGCCAAATAGATTTATAACATATATGACCCACTTTATTTTAAGAATGTGAAATGTCAGAATAAAAGAGACATTAAGTAGAGAGAATTATTTATTTCAGCTTTTATTTCTTTCATCACAATCCCAGTGGGTCAGTGTACATACACTCAATTAGTATTTGGTAGCATTGCCTTTAAATTGTTTAACTTAAATCAAACGTTTCGGGTAGCCTTCCACAAGCTTCCCACAATAAGTTGGGTGAATTTTGGCCCATTCCTCCTGACAGAGCTGGTGTAACTGAGTCAGGTTTGTAGGCCTCCTTGCTCGCACACACTTTTTCAGTGCGGCCCACAAATCTTCTATAGGATGGAGGTCAGGGCTTTGTGATGGCTACTCCAATACCTTGACTTTTTTGTCCTTAATCCATTTTTCCACAACTTTGGAAGTATGCTTGGGGTCATTGTCCATTTGGAAGACCCATTTGCGACCAAGCTTTAACTTCCTGACTGATGTCTTGAGATGTTGCTTCAATATATCCACATAATTTCCCTTCCTCATGATGCCATCTATTTTGTGACGTCCACTAGTCCCTCCTGCAGCAAAGCACCCCCACAACATGACGCTGCCACCCCCGTGCTTCACGGTTGGGATGGTGTTCTTCGGCTTGCAAGCATCCCCCTTTTTCCTCCAAACAAAACAATGGTCTTTATGGCCAAACAGTTCTATTTTTTGTTTCATCAGACCAGAGGACATTTCTGCAAAATGTACGATCTTTGTCCCCATGTGCAGTTGCAAACCGTAGTCTGGCTTTTTTATGGCGGTTTTGGAGCAGTGGCTTCTTCCTTGCTGAGCGGCCTTTCAGGTTATGTCGATGTAGGAATCGTTTTACTGTGGATAGAGATACTTTTGTACGTGTTTCCTCCAGCATCTTCACAAGGTCCTTTGCTGTTGTTCTGGGATTGATTTCCGCTTTTCACACCAAAGTACGTTCATCTCTAGGATACAAAACGTGTCTCCTTCCTGAGCGGTATGATGGCTGCGTGGCCCCATGGTGTTTATACATGCGTACTATTGTTTGTACAGATGAACGTGGTACCTTCAGGCGTTTAGAAATTGCTCCCAAGGATGAACCAGACTTGTGGAGGTCTACAATGTTTTTTCTGAGGTCTTGGCTGATTTCTTTTGATTTTCCCATGATGTCAAGCAAAGAGGCACTTAGTTTGAAGGTAGGCCTTGAAATACATCCACAGGTACACCTCCAATTGACTCAAATTATGTCAATCAGCCTATCAGAAACTTCTAAAGCCATGACATCATTTTCTTGCAACCGTACCGGTGGTTGTCCGAGCCAATGTTTCATGCAAAAATAACGATGTTGCGGAGGTCACCCAGAAGAGAAGCCTTTAGGGAACAACAATATGTGTTATAGTTTGGTCATTTGGGCTGCTCTCAAATGCTGCAGTGAATGTTTTGGATGTTATCTACCGCCTGCACACCATTGTACTGGAAACATTTGCCTTCAACCACACAAACGTGAAAAAAATATTTTGCAACGTTCCATGCCCCTAAAGTACCTTCACTGTATGAATCATACTTTTCATCCTTTTGATTGTCGTTGTGATTGTTTGATATTATTATCCAAAATACATTGCAACCTGGGGAGAATCTCAATTGCATACTGAACGCATCCTCTCTCGCTCCTCGCCCACTTCTCAAAACCCATTGGAGGAGAAGGCCATAGGGGCGTGACTTCTGGCTTTCACATCCAATGGGTTTTGAGAAGGAGGAGAGAGGAGTATACAAGTGAGATTCACTCTAGGTTGCATTTGAATATTTCAGGTATGTGGACCTACAGCATTCAGTATTTTCACAAGTGCATCCTTTTCACCATAACTTTATGAAAAGGTACACAAACTACTTCTAAGAGGTCAGATATCACCTAGGCACACAATTTGTTGCCTATTCATCCATCTGAAGGGTCTGACTCTACAGCCTAATCCTTGTCATTTCTATTGATGAGGAGAAAATGAGTCATCCATTTGAAGGTTGTGTGGTGGAGCACTCAGACCCCCCTTATACATCTACTCAGATCACACTTATATTTCCACTCAGACCGACCTTATACCTCCAACCACAATGAAGCTATGCCCGTGACCTTCCCACCATCTTCTCTCTGAACACTGAAAGCCATTGATTCTAATTAATTGCAGGTTTCAAACATCAAAAGGCAAGTGCACATCCTTGAATGCGAGACAGAAACAGCCAATGGACAATAGATATTTCTTAAAATCCTGTATGTAGAAGTAAGATAGAGAGGAGATTTAAACGGCGAAACGTATTAGAGTCATCATGGGGGGATGCAGTAAACATGTTGACTTTTAATTCAGTAATTTGTTTAAATTTATTTGAATATAATGCCAGATATTTCTAAAATAGTACAGTATGAAAATAGACTTTTCATTAAAGCGCAGCTATTTGTCAATCCTCGACATAAATGTATTAGTCTGAGGACATACTGTGCACTGCCTTTCAGTGGAAAAATCAAGGCTAGCAAGCAAACAAAACCAAAACAAACAGCAAATAACCATTCTATTAAATTGTGTAATAATCAATACTTTCTCCCTAGCCCTAGAATCCACAAACAAGTCAATTTCCAATGTCCTCAGTCAAGACAGAATGTGACAAATATTAGCGTGGTGCTGCTGCTTACTCTGAGCCACTGAGATGGAACATCCCTGGCTGGAAAACAGCTGTGGACATACCGTAGATGTCCTGGTGAAGAGCTGAATATGGGAATGTCCCCCAGCTGCTAAATCCCACTGTGATGGGGAATGGGATTTAATCAAACCCAAGAGACAGCTCAGCGCTTAGTTCCTTTGCTCTAATACAAGCCACAAGTGAACCCGCCCTGGCAGCTAGGGAAATAGAATGCAATATGTTACTGTATGTCAAAGGAAGGTAATGCAGTTCGTTGCAGACTTTTAGAAAGACTCAACAAAGTTACTTGAGTTCATACAAAACACATTTGTATTGTACATTTTTTTTTCACTGTTTACTTAAAGTGCCCTTGAAGTAAAAATTGGCTGAGTAATCATTATGTCTTTGTTATTACAGAAGAATTGAACTAGAGCAATTAATTTTGCATACAGTGTAGTAGTGAGTAAAGACAATTACAAGCTACAGATGTAGGATCTTAATTTGAGCCAGTTTGCTAGAGCAAAGAAATAATTCTGCAGCAAAATGAAATGTGAATTATTATGTGGATTATAATTAATGGATATTTTTGTAAGGGAACATTTTAAGGGAAAATCAATGCAATTTGATGAAATTTCAAAGTGGAAATAACAAACTTCAGAAGCCCTTTTAAACCTCAAATAAAGTAGCTTAACATTTCTTGCAACACAGTGATCAAATTAGTATCCTACATCTGTGGAGACAGACACCTTAGGCACAAGAGAGCCATGAAAATATTTCTCAAGAGTGTGCCTATTTATTTAACCATGTGAAATTATACAATGGAAACTCACAGTACAGTGTGAAAACTCTTAAGGATCCGCCCCCTTTTTTAAATTTTCGCCTAAAATGACATACCCAAATCTAACTGCCTGTAGCTCAGGACCTGAAGCAAGGATATGGATATTTTTTATATTTTTTTAATCTTTATTTTAACAGGGAAAACAAACTGAGACCTGGATCTCTTTTACGGCTGTGCCCTGTGTAAACATGTTGACATGTACAGTTTTAGGCATACAGACAAGAACATTTCAAACATACAAAACGAAGACACAATTCAACAGAAACAATCACAGACAACATCATATTGATCCTCCATAACATTTTTGAAATGGGCAAGGGACACCAGAGTGTCTAACTTAAGTTGGATCTGCAGTTTGTTCCATAAATAACCTCTTGACGGTCGCCTAGGATAGGGGGCGCTACAGCGATTTTTGAAAAATAATTGTGCCCATTTTAAACGGCCTCCTACTCAAACTCAGAAGCTAGGATATGCATATAATTAATACTTGTGGATAGAAAACACCCTAAAGTTTCTAAAACTGTTTGAATGGTGTCTGTGAGTATAACAGAACTCATATGGCAGTCAAAACCCCGAGACAGATCGTAACAGGAAGTGGAATTCTGAATTGCGGACTCAACTTCATCACTTTGCCTATAAATCACACCGTGAGCAATGGTTCATTGAGCACTTCCTATTGCTTCCACTAGATGTCCCCAGTCTTTATAAAGTAATTTGAGACTTCTACTGTGAAAACTGACAGAATGAGAGTCTGTGGAACGTGGTCACATGAGGAGGGCCATCACCATTATGACGCCGGCGCCCCTGGCTACCCTCCCCTTTCGAAACGTTTTGAAAGACAATGCAATCGTCCCCCTTGAATGTTATTGGAGCTCTGGTTGAAAAAGGCCCTAAAGATTTATGTTATACAACGTTTGACAAGTTTGAACGAACCTAAATTTTAAAAAAAATGCATTTTGTTGAGAGAGAAGTCCCGCGGCCGACGGTACTTTTGGAGCAGCCGCTGACCTGTATTGCTAGCCTATTTTTTCTGAGTATCGCATCCCCTTTTATCGCAAAGTGTGATTACCCAGTAAAGTTATTTTTAAATCTGGCATTGCAGGTGCTTTCAAGAGATGCTAATCTATAAATCTTAGAATGACAATATTACATTTTAAAAATGTTTTCGAATAGTAATTTAGTAAATTGTAGCGCTGTTTCACCGGACGCATTTGAGGGAAAATAGTTAGTCAACGTCACGCGCCGATGTAAAATGCTGTTTTTATATATAAATATGAACTTTATCGAACAAAAGAATGCATGTATTGTGTAACATGATGTCCTAGGAGTGTCATCTGATGAAGATTGTCAAAGGTTAGTGCTGCATTTAGCTGTTTTTTGGTTATTTGTGATGCATGTGGTTGGTCGGAAAATGGCTATGTGGCTACTTTTACGATATACTCCTCTAACATAATCTAATGTTTTGCTTTTGCTGTAAAGCCTTTTTGAAATCGGACAACGTGGTTCGATTCAGGAGAGGTGTATCTATAAAACAATATAAAATAGTCCTATATTTGAAAAAAAAATATATATATACATTTTGTTATGCTAATGGCAATAGGATTTTTCGCTGGATGTCCGTCCCGCATTCGGGACGGAGCCCGCCCAGAGGATAAGGTGCAAAGGAACTAAAGGCAGTCCTACCCATCTCTGTGGAGACCGCTGGAGTCTCTAATGTAATCCACATCTGTGATCTGGTTTTAAAATTAGTATATCTAGTGGAAATGAATGATGATATATATGGAAGTAGTTTTAAAAGAAGTGCTTTATAAATAAACAAGAGAGCATGTTGCTCTCGCCTCACAGAGAGCCCAACCCACATGTTGATATAGGATACAGTGATGAGTTTTGTAACTATCACCCGTGATAAACCTGAGTGCACAATGGTAAATAACATCCAGTGGTTTTAATGTGTTTGCTGATGCATGCATATAGATAATATCACCATAATCTAAAACGGACATAACAGTAGCCTGAACAATTTGTTTTCTATTTACGGAGGACAGACAAGCCCTGTTTCTGTAAAGGAACCCTATCTTGAATTTGAGCTTTTTTCGCAATTCAGTAACATGTTTTTTAAAAGAAAGTCTATCATCTAACCATACCCCTAAGTATTTATATGCAGAGACCTGTTTGATTTGAGTACCATCCAAGCTAGTGATTACAAAAGTGTTTCTAACTGAGAGTTTAGACCTCGAAAAACATTTGTTTTCTTAGCGTTTAAAACAAGTTTAAGCTGTAAAAGAGACCCCTGTAGTATCCTAAAATCAGACTCCAACTGCATTAAAGCTTGGTCCGCTGTTGGAGCAATAGAGTACATGACTGTGTCATCTGCATATAAATGGAATTTACAATATCTGACATCATCACCAATGTTGTTTATATAAAGTGAGAACAATAGTGGGCCAATTATTGAACCCTGAGGGACCCCTTTAAGTAACTGTAAGGGGTCAGACTTGACCCCGTCGACCATGACGGCCTGAGTTCTATCTTTAAGATAGTCATAAAACCATCGGCAGGCATCAATGCCCAGTCCTATAGATGACAGCTTACTCAAAAGGATAGCATGGTCTACAGTGTCAAAAGCTTTTGACAAATCTACAAACAACGCAGCACAGTGCTTTCTATCATCTAAGGCATTTGCAATATCATTTACAACAAGCATAGTGGCCGATGTGGTACTGTGTTTAGATCTAAAACCAGATTGATTGGTGCTAAGAATACTGTTAGCAGAAAGAAAAGATTGTAACTGTTTGTTGACTATAGATTCTAGGATCTTTGCCAGACAAGGGAGCCTAGAGATGGGTCGATAGTTATCCAAATCACTACCGTCACCTCCCTTATGTAATGGCAGAACAAAAGCTGCTTTCCACACCTTAGGGATAATACCTGTGCTTAATGTTAGATTAAACATGTGTGTCACTGAACCAGCAATGATAGGTGCAGCACACTTAAGTAAGTACGGGTCTAAATGGTCAACGCCTAAGGATTTCTTAGTATCAATGGCACACAGGGCAGCTAGAACCTCTGCTTCGGTTATTTTCTGGAAACTAAAAACAGGGTTACCATTTTTCAGAGTAACGGTTGAAAAGCAAGACGAAAAATCAACTAACTGGCCAGTACCGCAATGGCCACTTTTCTTTTCAAATAAAAAACCAGCAGAGATGAAATGCTTATTAAAAGCATCACAAATATGATTTTTTTTCACTTAGGATACAGGAGTCTATTCTTGATACCATTTGAAAGGAAACACTTTGAAGTTTGTATAAATGTGAAATTAATGTGGGAGAAAATAACACATTAGATCTGTTAAAAGATAATACAAAGAAGAAAACATGAATAAAAATAAATAATTGTACCATCATCTTTGAAATGCAAGAGAAAGATCATAATGTATTATTCCAGCCCAGGCCCAATTTAGATGTTGGCCACTAGATGGCAGCAGTGTATGTGCAACGTTTTAGATTGATCCAATGAACCACTGCATTTCTGTTCAAAATGTTGTATCAAGACTGCACAAAAGTGCCTAATTGGTTTATTAATAACTTTTCAAGTTCATAACTGTGCACTCTCCTCAAACAATAACATGTTATTATTTCACTGTTATAGCTACTTTAAATTGGACAGTGCAGTTAGATTAACAAGAATTGAAGCTTTCTGCCAATATTAGATATGTCTATGTCTTGGGAAATGTTCTTGTTACATACAACCTCATGCTAATTGCATTATCTTAAGTTAGCTCAACCGTCCCGCAGGGGAGCCATCGATCCTGTAGAGGTTTAAAGCACAGTATGTCCACCACCAATAGTTACTGGTATGTTTCCTGATTACCTGAGAGCTGAATTCACATCCAACCTAATCCCCTAACCTTCAAATACAACCCTTAAAGCTCCCATGCAGTCTTTGTAATTGTATGTTTAAATAATCACTGACTAATAAATCACTCTGTGTTAATTTCATTAAAATAAACACAAGTGATTCGTTCCCTCAGCCTCCTTTGGCCCTTGAAATGCTCCATCCGATCATGTGAGCATTAGGAAACACATGTCAATGTATTTACATAGACAGCCCTGATTGGCTGATAGGCTGGTCTAGAGCCCATCCCTTACCCAGATGAACAGTCATTGGTCTATTATAATCAGATCACATTGTGATGTAGACCTCCGCTAACATCAAGACGGTGACCCGATCCTGTAGGGTCATGCTCTACAACATTCGCAGAGTACGACCCTGCCTCACACAGGAAGCGGCGCAGGTCCTAATCCAGGCACTTGTCATCTCCCGTCTGGATTACTGCAACTCGTTGTTGGCGGGGCTCCCTGCCTATGCCATCAAACCCCTACAACTCATCCAGAACGCCGCAGCCCGTCTGGTGTTCAACCTTCCCAAGTTCTCTCACGTCACCCCGCTCCTCCGCACACTCCACTGGCTTCCAGTTGAAGCTCGCATCTGCTACAAGACCATGGTGCTTGCCTACGGAGCTGTGAGGGGAACGGCACCTCCGTACCTTCAGGCTCTGATCAGTCCCTACACCCAAAGAAGGGCACTGCGTTCATCCACCTCTGGCCTGCTCGCCTCCCTACCTCTGCGGAAGCACAGTTCCCGCTCAGCCCAGTCAAAACTGTTCGCTGCTCTGGCACCCCAATGGTGGAACAAGCTCCCTCACGACGCCAGGACAGCGGAGTCAATCACCACCTTCCGGAGACACCTGAAACCCCACCTCTTTAAGGAATACCTGGGATAGGATTAAGTAATCCTTCTACCCCCCCAAAAAGATATAGATGTACTATTGTAAAGTGGTTGTTCCACTGGATATCATAAGGTGAATGCACCAATTTGTAAGTCACTCTGGATAAGAGCCTCTGCTAAATGACGTAAATGTAAATGTATGATGTGGGCCAAAAGTTCCATCCCACCTGAACAGGCTGAAATTCCAGGCATTTTTTTTTCAAAGAGCTCCTACACAAAAAGGGCATTATCATAATTCTCCCAATTTCAGAGTGTTATTTCGACCTCCTTGTGGAAACAGGAAACAGGAAATTTCACGTTTTTAACTGCACTACCCCTTTAACAACACAAGCCCTGATCTGTAGACTAAATATTTCATGACATGGGTGGTGCCATCAGCACAGTAAATGAAGCATTTCCACTAATGTCACCCCAAGGCTGTGGAACCAGCAACAACCCAAATGTCTGAAGTCAACCCAGAGAGAGATGGCTCATTTAGCTAACAAGCATGCTCTCTGTCTTCTTGTGGACATTATACATTCAGTAGCCTGTTAATGGTGACATTAAAACCTTATGTATCTCATATCTGACTGAATACACCACTAAAGGATCAAGACACCCTCATTACTGGAAGAGAGAATCCAAACTACTAATTTACCAGGAAAAAACATTTGAAAAAGTCATTTTTAAGAGATCCACACAGCTCTCAAATCAAATCAAAGTTTATTTGTCATGTGCGCCGAATACAATAGGTGTAGACCTTACAGTGAAATGCTTACTTACAGGCTCTAACCAATAGTGCAAAAAAGGTATTAGGTGAACAATAGGTAAGTAAAGAAATAAAACAACAGTAAAAAGACAGGCTATATACAGTAGCAAGGCTATAAAAGTAGCGAGGCTTCATACAGACACCGGTTAGTCAGGCTGATTGAGGTAGTATGTACATGTAGATATGGTTAAAGTGACTATGCATATATGATGAACAGAGAATAGCAGTAGCGTAAACGAGGGGTTGGCGGGTGGTGGGTGTGTGTCACAACTTCCGCCGAAGTCGGTCCCTCTCCTTGTTCGGGCGGCGTTCGGCGGTCAATGTCACCGTCTTTCTAGCCACCGCCGATCCACTTTTCATTTTCCATTTGTTCTGTCGTTGTCTTATCACACCTGGCTTCACTCACCAATCACTTGTTTATTATTTAACCCTCTCTCACTCCATGTTGTATTTGTGAGTGATTGTTATTTGTTACGTGGATTATTGTCAGGCGCTGTACTTTTGTTTTAGACCGTGTTTTTGGCACTTGTATGTGTTATGTGCTGTCGTTTGGTAACCGGTATTAAAGTGCGCCTGTTTATATTACTCCGCTCTCCTGCACTTGACTTCACCTCCCATATACACGCATTACAGAATCACTCACCTCAAGAATGGAGTCAGCAGGAGCAGACGCCCTCCCAGTTGCATTGGAGGAGCGCGTTCAGCAGCGTCCATGTTGCAACGTCTGGGCACAGCTATGGATCGCGTGCTGCAGACTATGGATCGTTGGGAGAGAGGAGAAGGTTTTTCAGCGCCTCCACCAGCCCCACTACAACAGGTCCCACTGTCCACCCCTCTTTCACCTGGTCCCAGCGGGATTCGACTCGCGTTCCCGAGGGAGTATGATAGGACGGCTGCTGGATGCCAGGGGTTTCTACTCCAGCTGGAGCTCTACCTGGCGACCGTCCACCTGGCTCCTTCGGGGCATGAGAGTGTGTCCGCCCTCGTCTCCTGCCTCTCAGGCAAAGCCCTGGAGTGGGCCAACGCCGTATGGTGTGAGGGAGACGCGGTGTTGGACCATTACGCAGAGTTCACCCGCCGCTTTCGGGCAGTGATCGACCACCCGCCTGAGGGTCGAGCGGTGGGTGAACGTCTGTTCCACCTGAGGCAGGGAACGAGAAGCGTGTAGGATTTCACCTTGGACTTCCGTACCCTGGCCGCCAGCACGGGATGGAAGGACAGGGCCCTGATCAATCACTATAGGTGCAGTCTGCGCGAGGACGTCTGTCGGGAGTTGGCCTGCCGAGACACCACCCTCACATTGGACCAGCTGGTGGACCTGTCCATCCGGCTGGACAACCTGTTGACTGCCTGAGGACGTCCGGTTCGGGACCTCTCAGTTCCATCCCCCAGCACCTCTGCTCCGATGTCCATGGAGCTGGGAGGTGCTGCACTTAGGACGACCGGAGGAGGGGACATTCCCTGCACTATCTGTGGCCGCAGAGGGCACACTGCTGGTCGGTGCTGGGGGGGTACCTCAGGGAGTCAAGGCAGCAGGCAGGGCACTATCGTGTCACCCCAGGTGAGTCGGCACCAGGCTCACCCACAGCCCCCTGTTGCTCACATGTACGTGTTTATTTCATTTCCTGAGTTTTGCCCGCATTCCCAGCATAAGGCACTAGTAGATACAGGCGCAGCTGGGAATTTTATTGACCGTTCATTTGCTCATAGTTTAGGGATTCCCCTTGTTCCTGTGGATATGCCCTTCCCTGTGCACGCCCTCGATAGTCGACCATTAGGGTCAGGGCTGATTAGGGAGGCCACCGCTCCACTTGACATGGTTACGCAGGAGGGTCATGAGAGAATCAGTCTCTTCCTTATTGATTCTCCTGCGTTTTCTGTGGTGCTGGGCTTACCCTGGTTGACCTGTCATGACCCCACTATTTCGTGGCAACAGAGGGCTCTCAAGGGGTGGTCATGAGAATGCTCAGGGAGGTATGTGGGGGTTTCCATCGGTGCGACTACGGTGGAAAGTCCAGACCAGGTCTCCACCGTGCGCATCCCCTCAGAAAATGCTGATTTGGCTCTCGCCTTCTGTAAGAAGAGGGCGACTAAATTACCACCTCATCGATGGGGGGATTGTGCGATAAATCTCCTGGTAGACACAGCACTTCCCAGGAGTCTCGTGTATCCTCTGTCACAGGAGGAAACGGTGCTATGGAAACATATGTCTCCGAATCCTTGGGGCAGGGATACATTCGGCCCTCCACTTCACCTGCCTCCTCAAGTTTCCTTTTTGTGAAGAAGAAGGATGGGGGTCTGCGCCTGCGTATTGACTATCGAGGGATTAATCAGATTGCTGTGAGGTACAGCTACCCGCTGCCTCTCATCGCCAGTGCGATCGAGTCAAGGCACAGGGCGCGCTTCTTCACAAAATTGGATCTCAGGAGCGCTTACAACCTAGTGCGTATCCGGGAGGGGGACGAGTGGAAGACGGCATTTAGTACCACCTAAGGGCACTATGAGTACCTTTTCATGCCGTACAAGTTGATGAGTGCTCCATCAGTCTTCCAGGCCTTGGTTGACGAGATTTTCTGGGACCTGCACAGGCAGGGTGTAGTGGTGTATATCGACAACATTCTGAAATACTCCGCTACACGCGCCGAGCATGTGTCCCTGGTGCGCAGGGTGCTTGGTCGACTGTTGGAGCATGACCGGTACGTCAAGGCTGAGAAATGTCTGTTTGTCCAACAGTCCATCTCCTTCCTAGGGTACCACATTTCCACGGCAGGGGTGGAGATGGAGAGTGACCGCATTTCAGACGTGCGTAATTGACCGACTCCCACCACGATAAAGGAAGTGCAGCGGTTTCTAGGGTTGGCCAACTACTACCGGTTTTGGTCAGGTAGCAGCTCCCATTACCTCACTGCTGAAGGGGGGAACGGTATGGCTGCAGTGGTCGGCTGAGGCGAACAGGGCTTTTGGTCACCTGAAGGCTCTGTTTACCTCGGCTCCCGTGCTGGCTCATCCGGATCCCTCTTCGGCATTCATAGTGGAGGTGGACACGTCCAAGGCTGCGAAAGGAGCCGTGCTCTCTCAGCGCTCGGGCACGCCACCAAAGCTCCGCCCCTGTGCTTTCTTTTCAAAGAAGCTCAGCCCGGCGGAGCGAAACTATGATGTGGGGGACCGGGAGTTTTTGGCTGTTGTCAAGGCTCTAAAGGCGTGGAGACACTGGCTTGAGGGGGCTAAACACCCTTTTCTCATCTGGACTGACCACTGCAATCTGGAGTACATCCGGGCAGTGAGGAGACTGAACCCTCGCCAGGCAAGGTAGCCTATGTTCTTTACCCGTTTTGTTTTCACTCTATCCTACAAACCAGGTTCCCAGAACGCTAAGTCAGACGCACTGTCCCGGATGTATGACACAGAGAAGCGGTCCATGGATCACACTCCCATACTTCCGGCATCTTGCCTGGTGGCACCGGTAGTGTGGGAGCTGGACGCGGACATCAAGCGGGCGTTACGCACAGAGCCCACTCCCCCCAGTGCCCAGCTGGGCGCCTGTACGTTCTGTCTGCTGTCCGCGACCGTTTGATCTATTGGGCTCATATATCACCCTCCTCTGGTCATCCTGGCATTGGTCGGATGGTGCGTTGCCTTAGAGGGAAGTATTGGTGGCCCACCTTGGCGAAGGACGTGAGGGTTTATGTTTCCTCCTCCTCAGTGTGCGCCCAGCGCAAGGCTCCCAGGCACCTGCCCAGAGGGAAATTACAACCGCTACCCGTTCCACAACGGCCGTTAGTCCCAAAGTGGTGTTTTCTTGGCATGTAGCAATTCAGTATCTGGTGTTTCTCTCCAGGTGTGAAAGAAAGTTATACATGTTGATTAGATATGTAGAACTTTCCTTGGTGTTTGAAACAAAAGGAAGGTATTTCTGAGAAAACCGAGCTGTCCCTGTGATGTAGAAATGCATAGGAAAACTGAGTATACAAGGCCCTCTGTTCTTCAGACAGAGATGGTGCTACTGTTACAGGTAGATGCTGCGCATTCAAGTCCTTTCATAACGCCTCATCAGAGCTTCAATCCTCTGTAACAACATCTTAGAATAGAAACTCACAAAGGCAACTAAAGTATTTTGTATTGTTTAAACATTTTTGGGAATAAGGGACCTAATGTAAAAGAGATACTCTTTATGTACTACATTTAGAAAGTATGACAGAGTTTGACATAGCCAGTGTTTGTGACATTCACTTCCACATGATCCCATTTAACAAATTGCAAGCATATTACTGCCTTTTGTAATGGCAAACCCTGCAATAGTTCTGCAGGGCGGAGATATACTGTCATGCCCTGATCTGTTTCACCTGTTCCTGTGATTGTCTCCACCCCCTCCAGGTGTCGCTTATTTTCCCCAGTGTATTCATCCCTGTGTTTCCTGTTTCTCTGTGCCAGTTCGTCTAGTATGTTTAGTCAAGTCAACCAGCGTGTTTTTCCCGTACTCCTTTTGCTATTCTCTTTTTTCTAGTCCTCCCAGGTTTGACCCTTGCCTGTTTCTGGACTCTGTACCCTCCTGCCTAACCATTCTGCCTGCCTTGACCACGAGCCTGTCTGCCACTCTGTACCTCCTGGACTCTGATCTGGTTTTGACATTTTGCCTGTCCACCATCATTCTCTTGTCTACCCCTTTGGATTATTAAACATTGTAAGACTCCAACCATCTGCCTCCAGTGTCTGCATCTGGGTCTCGCCTTGTGCCCTGATATATACAGTACCAGTGGAAGTTTGGACACACCTACTCATTCCAGGGTTTTTCTTTAATTTCTGCATTGACTGAGCATCATGTCTTAAAATAAATATGGACTTGTTCTTTTACCATCCCTACATTGTCAAAACACAACTGATTGGCTCAAATGGGTTAACAAGTAAAGGAATTCCACAAATTAACTTTTAACAAGGCACACCTTTTAGGTATCTACCTCGTGAAGGTTGTTGAGAGAATGCCAAGAGGGTGCAAAGCTGTCATCAAGGCAAAGGGTGGTTACTTTGAAGAATCTCATATATAAAATCTATTTTGATTTGTTTAACACTTCTTTGGTTACTACATGATTCCATATGTGTTATTTCATTGTTTTGATGTCTTCATTATTATTCTACAATGTAGAAAATAGTAAAAATAAAATAAAAACCTGGAATGAGTAGGTGTGTCCATACTTTTGACTGGCACTGTATATGTATGATGCATGTTGCTGTATATTCTTATTTGTAGAGCGGACCTCTCTGACATAGCTACTCATTTGATGACCTCTGAAGCTCAACATTTCTCATCCATGCACAGTCAAATAGAAACATGTCCCTGGAGGAAACAGAAAGTAAATGGAGTGGAATCACACTAAGATGAGCTAAGAACTTTCAAAACATGTGAGGTAGTGACTTTAGAGAAACGTACTCTACATGACCAAAAGAAGACTCTTGCTTGCCCAAAATCGCGGGCATTAATATGGAGTTGGTCCCCCCTTTGCTGCTTTCCACTAGATGTTGGAACATTGCTGCGGCGACTTGCTTCCATTCAGCCACAAGAGCATTAGTGAGGTTGGGCGATTAGGCCTGGCTCGCAGTCGGCGTTCCAATTCATCCCAATGGCGTTCAATGGGGTTGAGGTCAGGGCTTTGTGCAGACCAGTCAAGTTCTTCCAAACCGATCTTGACAAACCATTTCTGTATGGACCTCACTTTGTGCACGTGGCACTGTCATGCTGAAACAGGAAATGGCTTTCCCCAAACTGTTGCCACAAAGTTGGAAGCACAGAATTGTCTAGAATGTCATAGTATGCTGTAGCCTATGATCCCCCTTCACTGGAACTAACTGGCCTAGCCCGAACCATGAAAAACAGCCCCAGACCATTATTCCTCCTCTACCAAACTTTACAGTTGGCACTAAACATTCGGGCAGGTAGTGTTCTCCTGGCATCTGTCAATTCCAGATTCGTCCGTCGGAATACCAGATAGTGAAGCGTGATTCATCACTCCAGAGAACGTGTTTCCACTGCTCCAGTGTCCAATGGCTGCGAACTTTACACCACTCCAGCCGATGCATGGTAATATTAGGCTTGTGTGAGGCTGCTCGGCCTTGGAAACCAATTTCATTAAGCTCCCGACAAACAGTTATTGTGCTGACGTTGCTTCCAGAGGAAATTTGGAACTCGGTAGTGAGTGTTGCAACCGAGGACAGATTATATTTACGTGCTATGTGCTTCAGCACTCATCGATCCCAATCTGTGAGCTTGTGTGGCCTACCACTTCCAACTGAGCGGTTGTTGGTCCTAGACGTTCCCACTTCACAACAACAGCACTTACAATTTACCGGGGCAGCCCTAGCAGTGCAGAAATTTGACGAACTGACTTGTTGGAAAGGTGGTATCCTATGACAGTGCCTCGTTGAAAGTCACTGAGCTCTTTAGTAAGGCCATTCTACTGTCTTACTCTATTTGTCAATGGAGATTGCATGGCTGTGTGCTCTATTTTATACACCTGTCAGCAACGGGTGTGGCTGAAATTGCCGAATCCACTAATTTGAAGGGGTGTCCACATACTTTTGTATATATATGTTGTATGTTTTACGCCTTTTCAAGGCCAATATTCAAGGCCAACATTCAAGGCCAATTCTACTGCATTTTAACTTACAAAGAAAGTCAAAGTAATTTGTTGATTTAGTTTTCTGATTAATCTTGGGGCTAGGTGGGACGCTAGCGTGCCACCCGTGGTGCACTCCATCAACAGCAGGTGCATTTCAAGAGCGGCAAATTTGAATCCAAATAAATGTCAAAATTCAAATTTTTCAAAAATACAACTATGTTACACCATTTGAAAGATAAACATCTCCTTAATCTAACCACGTTTTACGATTTCAAAAAGGTTTTACGGCGAAAGCATAAATTTAGAGTATGTTAGGACAGTACATTTACAAGAGTTGTGTGTAATGTTTTGTCAAGTCAAAGACAGGGTCACCAAAACCATAAAACCAGCTAAAATGATACACTAACCTTTTACAATCTCCATCAGATGACACTCCTAGGACATTATGTTAGACAATGCATGCATTTTTAGTTCTATCAAGTTCATATTTATATACAAAAACAGCGTTTTACTATGGCATTGATGTTGAGGAAATCGTTTCCCTCCAATAACCGGCAGTCAAGTCAGCGTCACAAATTAAATAATTAAAATTAGAAAACATTGGTAAAATATTATATTGTCATTTAAAGAATTATAGATTTACATCTTTTGAACGCAATCAACTTGCCAGATTTAAAAATAACCTTACTGGGAAATCACACTTTGCAATAATCTGAGCACTGTGCCCAGAAAAATACGCGTTGCGATACAGACTAGACGTCATGTTGGGGAGATCTAAAATCGAAAATACTATGTAAATAATCCATTACCTTTGATTCTCTTCATCAGATGTCACTTCCAGGTATCACAGGTCCATAACGAATGTAGTTTTGTTCAAAAAAGCTCATCATTTATGTCCAAAAATCTCCGTCTCGTTAGCACATGATGTAAGCCAGCCGGACTTCTCGTCATGAACGAGGGGAAAAAATATATTTCCGTTCGTTCAAACATGTCAAACGTTGTATAGCATAAATCATTAGGGCCTTTTTTAACCAGAACATGAATAATATTCAAGGTGGACGAATGCATAGCCTTTTATAACGTATTGGAACGAGGGTACCCAACATGAAGTAGCGCGCCAGGTGTCTAATGGGACATCACCGTTCCATGGCTCTTGTTCGGTCAGATCTCCCTCCAGAAGACTCAAAACACTTTGTAAAGGCTGGTGACATCTAGTGGAAGCAATAGGAAGTGCCAAAATATTCCTAAACCCCTGTGTTTTTCAATGGGATAGGTTTAAACTCAATACAACACATCAGGTATCCACTTCCTGTCAGAAAATGTCTCAGGGTTTTGCCTGCCAAATGAGTTCTGTTATACTCACAGACACCATTCAAACAGTTTTGGAAACTTTAGAGTGTTTTCTATCCATATATAATAAGTATATGCATATTCTAGTTACTGGGTAGGATTAGTAACCAGATTAAATCGGGTACATTTTTTTTATCCAGACGTGCAAATGCTGCCCCCTAGACCCAACAGGTTAACTAATAGAATAGTACATACATCAAATGCTTCTTTCACCACTCTTACCTATTTGATGCTCACCAATTAGCAACATATACACGGCATCAACGTCAATACTTGAAATGGTAATTAGCTGATTGTCGCTCTTAGGGTCACCAGGAGGACACATCATGCCTAGAAAAGCAATGACATTTTGTCTGTAGCTTCACCATGCCTTTGAACTACTGTAGTGAATTCACTCCCTAACACAAATGACTAGACTTCAAAGATAATGGCAATCTAATGACAGTAGGACTGGTCTAGACAAGGTCATTAATGATACAAGAAGAAGTGATGACATGTTATGTACACAAATATAAAATATGTATGTACAATTAATTAGAGAATAATTTACCATTCTGTAAGTATTGAATTTGTTTATTTAAATTGCAGTATTGAGAGTGACAGTCATTTTGTCACGCACTGATCTGTTTCACCTGTCATTGTGATTGTCTCCACCCCCTCCAGGTGTTGCTTATTTTCCCTGGTGTATTCTTCTCTTGCCTGCCCCTTGGATACTAATAAATATCAGACACTCGAACCATCTGCCTCCCGTGTCTGCATCTGGGTCTCGCCCTGTACCCTTATACAGAAGTCATTATGCAAAGATATCGGTCCCAATTCGCCACAGGCTACATTTGATTGGTTCTGAACACTTCCTAAATCGCTTGTAGGCGTGTTTGACGTACAGACATCCTGGATACATTCTTTGACGCATCTATTTGTCCAGGATCCGCCCATAGCAGCCACACGCCTGTGTGCTAGATGGGAGCTGCGCTATAGACAAGACAACAAACTGAAAACTGTTATTCTCACAAAAACATCTCAAGTCTGATCAGTTCGCGCTCCAGACTATTACAACCCCATCAAGGAAAGTTCAGACTCACACAAACACACACACAGGGTTTTCTACATAGAAGATCATAAAGAAGTATTGCGTTGTGATAATTCTTGATGTTTTCCTGAGCTTTCAGACTTCAAACACTAACGGACAGATCACACACATGGATATAAGACAAAGGGGGATGTTTTGTGGCTATAACATTACATTTACATTGACGTCATTTAGCAGACGCTCTTATCCAGAGCGACTTACAGTAGTGAATGCATACATTTCATACATTTATTTATTTTTGTTCTGGCCCCCCGTGGGAATCGAAACCCACAACCCTGGCGTTGCACACACCACGCTCTACCAACTGAGCCACAGGGAATAATCAATTTACGCCCAGGAAATAGTGTCTTTAACATTGTAGTAGACTATAGTTGCTGTCACAAACTCCACACAGTTGTGACTATTTCAATATTCATTTCCCACTGAGCCAACATTGCCCTTATGTAGGGATATTAGTCAATAAAACCCATGAATGTAACTTTGTGTCAAATTGTTTTCCATCCTACTTGTAGCCCTGCTTGTCCTGAAAAGAACACAGTAAAACACTTTAATATGAGGGTACACAAGCAGATACATGAAATGAGTGACAAAACGAAACTGATGGGCTGATTTGGCTTGGGACTGATAGGATGAAAAAAAATGCAGACTGCAGTTACCATAATTAAGCTCTTCATATGTTCAATGTAGTGACTATAGTAGAGAATCAAAACTGCATTGAAAATGAAATTTGCTCTGAAAGTAATGAGCATTTTAAATTATTTGAGGGTGGTTCGAGCCCTGAATGCTGATTGTCTGAAAGCCGTGGTATATCAGATCGTATACCACGGGTATGACAAAACATTACTTTTTGCTCTTCTAATTACATTGGTAACCAGTTTATAATTTCAGTAAGGCACCTCGGGGGGTTGTGATACCACGGCTAAGGGCTGTATCCAGGCACACAATCAAGTTTACATGAAAATGGTTAAAAAGCTACAAATATGAATTCCAGACCTAATCCCAATTGAGATGTGGCAGCACTTGAAACGAGCAGTTCATGCTTAAAAACTCACAAATGTCGCTGAGTTAAAGCAGTTCTGCATGCAAGCGTGGGTCGAAATTCCTCCACAGTGATGTGAGAAACTGATCAAGAACTACAGGAAGCATTTGGTTGCAGTCATTGTAGCTAAACTTGGCACAACCAGTTATTGAGTGTAAGGGGGAATTACTTTTTCAACACAGGGGAATTGGGTGTTTTATAACTTTGTTAATTAAATAAATAAAATAAGTATTTTTATTTGTGAACTCTGGTTCCTTTAATCTAATAGTAGTCTTTGGGTGAAGATCTGATAACTTTCAGTATCAAAAATATGCAAAAATAGAGAAAATCAGAAAGGGGGCAAATACTTTTTCACGGCACTGTGCTGCATATCCCTGTAACAATCAATATTCCTTGGTTTCTCCTCCTACATTCCGAAGAAGAGTCCCCTGGGTGTGCTGGCTTGGAATGCCATAATTTTAACAGCATGATGGTACAGGAATATTTTTTTTCAGAATTTCCGATATTTTAACGCCACAACATCTGGAACCTAGCGACCCTCTTCACTTTAACAGCTGGCATGGAAGTGCTTAGTCTGGGAGAAAATAACAGTTTGAAAACCTTTGCCACCTGCAATACAGAACAAAAGAGCTAAAGAAGTGAAACTCAGTAGAAGTGTTTTATGGTGTAAACTTTTGAATAACCCCACGCAAGGTTTTTCAGGACATACAGCATTTTCAGGGGAGACAATTCCACAATGGAATAATCCACTGGTTTCATTTTTTTTTCATGAACAAAGCAGCTGTATTCTGATGTCAGTAATCTTTAAGACATTTTTTAATTGTATTTATTATACTTTTGCCTGAGTGAGGAAATACAGAGTACAATAATGTAATTATACTGTATTGAGAGCCAAACCCACCGGATTCAAACGTACACATTGTTATGTTCCCTAAAATACTACCAAAAATATTGACGCTCAACAGAAAAAGGGAACTTAGAAATGAGTCGCTGTCATCCAAAAGGAAACAGGTTGGGTTTTAGAATGGGTACTGTGTGCTGGCCAAACAACTCGAGTAGGGTCTTAAAAAAACACCTACCATGGACACCCACTGGATTTGATATCAGACAAACTAAAATAAATAAACCCACACCACTAAGGACAGGGAGTACCAACGGATATGAAGAAAAACGAATATGTCATGCCTGCTCCCTCTCTCCCTCCCTGGCGCTCGAGGGCGCCAGGCTGCCCTGCATTACGCACTCCTGCCACCATCATTACGCACACCTGCTCCCCTCGTCACGCGCATCAGCGATTCATTACACTCACCTGGACTCAATCACTGTGTTATTACTGGTACTGTCGTGTCTGCTTTCCCAACTATATCGAGCCAGAATCAGTCGATACTTGTAAAAATGTCCATTATTTTATGCGTAACTTCTACCTATGTTTATCCTGAGTAGTTTCATTATTTTCTTTGGGGCCTACAATCTGTAGTTCTTGATAAAAATAGCATTTAGATTTTACATTTGAGTCATTTAGACACAGGATCTTAATTTGATCACTATTTCGTTGCTGAGGATTTTTCTTCACTGCAGGAAATGCAAACTTGTAGTGTATTCAATGTTTAAAAAGGCTTCTAAAGTTTGTAGTTTTCACTTTAATGTCAGAATTGACTTACCCTAACGAGAAATGTATCAACCCCTACTTTCCTTGTTTTCTGAAATCCATACTTTTCCAATAAACGTTAATCAAATACAACCACTGACTATCCTAGTTGAGATTCAATTGGCACATGCACATTTGCACTGATTTGCCATCTTTGATCAACAGCAATGAGGAAGCAATGGTTGTATTTCATTAATGTTTATTGAAAAATTATGGATTTCAGAAAACAAAGAGAGACATGCAACTACACAGGATAAACATAGGCACAAGGTTAACGTTTCATAATTGACCATTTTTTAAGTATTGATCTTGGACGAATCCGGAGCTGAATTCCACAAAGCTTGGTTTCTGCTCCACTCCATTGGTGTAGTTAATCAGAAACATTCTTCACCATGGAGTGGAGTTAAGTCAGCTATACTCTTTCAACATTTATCACACAAAAGCAAGACAATTATGTCACATAAAGCAATCATAAGTATTTGAAGTAATACTCAGAAGTGTATTCTAATTGCTTCCCAATATCCTTCATCATTTCATTTGGGGACAACATCTTCCTTGCTTGCTGGGAATGATTTGGTGCTTTCAATTATTGTTCCACTCCAAAGTGTGTCCTAGTGCAATTTTTTTGGGTGAACGGGGTTTCCTCTCAGAAAAGTCAGACATCTTTTTCTAGGGAAGAGTTGGATAGCACCTCAACTAGGAGGGAAAGAGAGGCACTGTTTGAAAAGAAAATAGACATCAACCTGCTAGCTACTTCCTGTTTCCTCTGAGGCTTTGCTTTAGGCTTATATGTCTAGCTTTGTCGCTAGCCCATACTCATCTTCCACTTCTATTTTTGCATATACAACTTTTATTTATTTATTTTGGTGAGCATTACTTTGTTAGGGTAGATGAATGGATGCTGAGACGTTGAATGAAATCCTTGATATTTGAGTTTTTCTGCAGACAAAACTTTTTCCTTCCGAATAAATGGCACACTTTGCCTTGCATGTTACAAACCAATGAGCTCTGGACCCAGAGAAGTAAACCATGTGCTGTTTGTATCTCTATTCAATGTCAGATGTTGATATTCAGATTTTGTTAAATTAATAATTATACATTGGGAGAAATGAGTTCTATACTTTAACAAATAGTTCAGTTTCCCTTTTTTTTTTAACCCAAGGGCTTATCATGTTATGTGCTTTTCTGAATAGAGTAAGTTGTTTATGTTGTCTTCAACCCTCCACAGAGACTTGACAACTTCTCCCGTCTAATAAGCATATTTACTTTCTCTATCTCTCTGAGAATGTATATATTTAGTTTCCCCACAGATACACACAATGTGCAAAACATGAATCCCCAAACCCACTGAGTGGTCTTTAGGGTAACAGACTACAGCTGAGTAATGAACAGAGCTAGGTTATCGCCAATCAAGTCATCCTGGCTATTTTAATTAATGTGATTTTCAAACTGTAAATAACAACTGGTGTAATTAAATGCAACATATATCAATAGAGCTCTATAGGCTTCAATGGAATACATTATGAAGCAGACATACTGTAAAAGCAATACTGAGGAGGAACTACAAGGCTGCTTGGGACACCATTTTATATTCTAGGTTCAGAATCTTAAACAATAGGGAAAACGCTGTCCTTAATCCTCTCAACTCTCCCTGAGATTGAATTATTTTCAGAACAGAAAAAGGCCAAAGTTAAGTCCAAATGGGATTTATCCAATAGAGAAAAGCATTTGAACTTGATGCACCTATTCATAGTTGATCAAAACGGAATATAACATTGGTCTCTGTGTAATACAGGAAAGTAATAAACTCTCTAATTTCCTTATGTACATTCTAGTATCATAGTGGGGTATTTGTTGATTACAGTCCATATAAAATACCTAAAGCATGCTGTAAAACAATCCATGGGCTCTATTTCCTTTCAGGTATCAAGGTAAGACCCAGATGCAGACCGTGTCAAAGTAACAATGTTTATTAAAGCCACAGGGGCAAAGGTACAGGAAGGCAGGCATGCTCAAGGTCAGGGGCAGGCAGCCTGGTCAGGCGGGTGGGTACAGGGTCAGGACAAGCAAGGGTCAAAAACCAGGAGGACGAGAAAAGAGAGACTGGGGGAAAGCAGGAGCTGACCCAAAAACGCTGGTTGACTTGACAAACAAGACGAACTGGCAACAGACAAACAGAGAACACAGGTTTAAATACACAGGGGATAATGGGGAAGATGGGCGACTAATCCAAAACCAAGCCATTTTGTGTCACATGATTGGATATTTTTTATTCTTCAGTGTTAACTGCCTTGTGCAGGGGAAGAACAATAGATTTTTACCTTGTCAGCTCAGGGATTTGATCTAGCAACCTTTCGGTTACTTGCCCAATGCTCTAACCACTAGGCTACCTGCCACCCCAATTTGACAGGTTATGCTGTCAGTATGCTCAGCACTACTTTACCTCTTCATCCTCTGTGTAAAAAAACAATTTTTGTTGTTGTTCAGATTCCTTCCAGATTTGATACTATAAAAGATCATAGTTTACTGTATTCCATTTGGCCAGACTGCTCTAAAAGCACAGATTAAATCTACAAATTGATGGTTCGGGCAAAGCCATTGATATTGAAAGGGCACAGATGGATGTGGCAGGATGTCAAATATGTGACTTGCTTTTAGTGGAACAGTGGTAGTTGCATTCAATGTGCTATTCTGAATCTTTGAAAGGGAAATCACATGAAGAACTGAAGCCCTGGTCTGCAATGTGAATAACAGGAAAGTCTTGCCCAGAAAACTGCGCTGTTGGGGGGTCTGTGTTCCATGAGAATGTGTTGCAGTAAGGATGTCTTTGTTGAAGAGAAAGGAAATAAGTTTCAGACTCCTTGTGTTTCCCTTTCTCTGTAATGCTCCAAAAAACACTTGCTATTCTTTCATAATTTCCTTTCAATGAGCTGGGTTATTTGACACATGGGGCTTTATTTTAGAGTGCTACATGTCCAGAGGTGTGTCAGAAATATTTTTGCTATTTTCACCTGTGGGAATTATGGATGCAGTAGCTGGCGGTGACACAAAATGGCTGGGTTTTTGATAAATAAATATATTCTAGGTGTGTCTAGGCTTGACCCCTCACTGCCCACTTACAGCCCTCTATGGATAAATATGTGGTTGATTGAAGTTATATATTTACCATTGTTGTGTTCGAGACCACCTAAAGCGAGACCAATTCAAGACCAAGAATGGAGCAAATCGAGTCTAGGTCAAGTCCAAGACCGGATGGATGGTGAGACCGAGTCAACATCGAGACCGGGAGGGGGACAAGGGGACCGAGACCAGAAAAATGCGTGTCCAATTCAAGACCATGATTGTTATTTTGTCAAATCATAATAAGAGTTCAACATGTCCAGTATTTCTGTGTTCATATTCCACAAGAACATATGGATTCAGAATAGCAAAAAAATACATGCTGATGAAAAATAGAGCCACTATACAAATTATTACTAACCCAAAAACAGTAGGGAAAAATGGGCCTTCTACACCTTCAGAAGCGCTAAGGACTTATAAAGTAATTATTGTAATACTATAATAATAGTTATATTAATATTTTCAATGATTTTCTCATTTAATCTTTTCAGGGTTTTTTGGAAAGGAAAGGGTTCCTAGGCTGTCATTGTAAATAAGAATTTGTTCTTAACTGACTTGCCTAGATAAATAAAGGTAAACAACCAACCCTGATGTTGCCACTGTTTACACCACTCCATTCCAATGTTGTTAGAAATTTGAGTAGGATTTGAAAATGGCACACATTTTAGTGTGAGGTGCAGAGAATACATTTCACACACATTAATTAATCCAGAGAATAAATTTGACTCAAATAAACTAGTCAATAGAATACATTTGACTCACAATAATTAATCCAGACAATATATTTGACGCAAATGAATTAATCCAGATAATATATTTGATTTACATTAATTAATCCATAGGATATATTTGGCTCACATTAATTAATCCAGAGAAGATATTTGACTCACATTAAATAATCCATAGAATATATCTGACTCACATGAATAAATCCAGAGAATGTATTTGACTGAATATTAATAAATCCAGAGAATACATTTGACTCACATTAATTAATGGAGAGAATAGATTTCACTCACATTAATTAATGTAGAGAATCGATTTGACTCACATTAATTACTCCATAGAATATATTTCACTCTTAAAACCTCTCTGGGGTATGTGGGACGCTAGCATCCCACCTGTGGGACACACTGCCAACAGCCAGTGAAATAGCAGGGCGCCAAATTCAAAACAACAAAAATCTCATGATTCAAATTTCTCAAACAAACAACTATTATATCCCATTTTAAAGATACACTTCTCGTTAATCCAACCACATTGTCTGATTTCAAAAAGGCTTTACGGCGAAAGCATAACATTAGATTATGTTAGGACAGCACCTAAACAAGAAAAACCACACAGCCATTTTCCAAGCAAGGAGAGGCGTCACAAAAACCAGAAATACAGCTAAAATGAATCACTAACCTTTGATGATCTTCACTCATAGGACTTCATGTACACAATACATGTATGTTTTGCTCGATAAAGTTCATATTTATATAAAAAAAAAACATTTTACATTGGCGTGTAATGTTCAGAATGAGCACATCAATTTACGGAAATACTCATCATAAACGTTGATAAAATATTAAACTGTTATTCAAAAAATTATAGATACACTTCTCCTTAATGCAACCGCTGTGTCAGATCTCAAAAAAACTTTACAGCGAAAGCACACTTTGCAATAATCTGAGTACTGCGTTCAGACACGAAACCAAACCCGCCATTTTGTGGAGTCAACAAAACTCAGAAATAATATTATAAATATTCACTTACCTTTGATGATCTTCATCAGAATGCACTCCCATGAATCGCAGGTCGACAATAAATGTTTGTTTTGTTCGATAAAGTCCATCATTTATGTCCAAATACCTTCTTTTTGTTCGCGCGTTCAGTCCACGACTCCAAATGCAGGAAGCATGCGCAAAATGTCAAGACGAAAAGTCAAAAAAAGTTATATTTATGTTCGTAGAAATATGTCAAACGATGTATAGCATCAATCTTTAGGATGTTTTTAACATAAATCTTCAGTAATATTCCAACCGGAAAATTCCAATGTCTTCAGAAAAGAAAAGGAACACAGCTAACTCTCATGTGAACGCGCGCCTCTGAGCTCATGTCATTTTCTCACTCATCTACTTCCAGGCCCTCTTGTTCGCTCCATATTCACAGTAGAGGCATGAAGCAATGTTCTAAAGACTGTTGACATCTAGTGGAAGCTTTAGGAAGTGCAAAATTAACCCTAAGTCACTGTATACTGTATAGGCAATCACTTGAAAAACTACAAACCTCAGATTTCCACACTTCGTGGTTGGATTTTTCTCAGGTTTTTGCCTGCCATATGAGTTCCGTTATACTCACAGACATCATTCAAACAGTTTTAGAAACTTCAGAGTGTTTTCTATCAAAATCTACCTACCTTCTGAGCCTGAGTAGTAGGCAGTTTAATTTGGGCACGCCTTTCATCCAGATGTCAAAATACTGCTCCCTACCCTAGAGAAGTTAATTCAGAGAATAAATTGTTTCCTTTCAAATGGTACCAAGAATATGCATATCCTTGCTTCAGGGCCTGAGCTACAGGCAGTTAGATTTGGTTATGTCATTTATGCAAAAATTGAAAAAAAGGGGCTATCCCTAAGAAGTTTTAAAATGTTTTTTTTGTTGCATTTAATAGATTTGACTCACATTAATTAATCCATGTAACATTTTTGACTCACATTAATTAATCCATAGAACATATTTGACTCAAATTAATTAGCCAAGATAATACATTTGACTCACATTAATTTATCCATAGAATACTTTTGTCTGACATTAATTAATCCATAAAAAACATTTGACTCACATTAATTATTCAATACATTTTTTTTAAATTGTATTTATTTGACCTTTATTCAACCAGGTAGGCCAGTTGAGAACAAGTTCTCATTTACAACTGCGACATGGCCAAGACAAAGCAAAGCAGTGCGACACAAACACAACACAAAGTTACACATGGAATAAACAAACGTAGAGTCAATAACACAATAGAAAAGATCTATATACAGTGTGTAAAAATGAGGTAAGATTAGGGAGGTAAGGCAATAAAGAGGCAGTAGTGGCAAAGTAATTACAAATTAGCAATTACATACTGGAGTGATAGATGTGCAGAAGACGAATGTGTAAGTAGAGATACTGGGGTGCAAAGGAGAGAAAGAAAATATGGGGATGGGGTATTTGGGTGTGAAATTTACAGATGGGCAATGCACAGGTGCAATGATCTGTGAGCTGCTCTGACAGCTGATGCTTAAAGTTAGTGGGGGAAATATGAGTCTCCAGATTCTGTGATTTTTGCAATTCATTCCAGTCATTGACAGCAGAGAACTGGAAGGAAAGGCAGCCAAAGAGGAATTGGCTTTGGGGGTGACCAGTGAAATATACCTGCTGGAGCGTGTGCTATAGGTGGGTACTGCTATGGTGACCAGTGAGCTGAGATAAGGCGGGTCTTTACCTAGCAAAGACTTATAGATGACCTGGAGCCAGTGGGTTTGGCGACGAATATGTAGCGAGGAACAGCCAATGAGAGCATACAGGTCGCAGTGGTGGGTGGTATATGGGGCTTTGGTGGCAAAAAAGTTGGGCATCCAGTTTGCTGAGTAGAGTGTTGGAGGCTATTTGTAAATTACATCGCCAAAGTCAAGGATCGGTAGGATAGTCAGTTTTACGAAGGTATGTTTGGCAGAATGAGTGAAGGATGCTTTGTTGTGAAATAGGAAGCGAATTCTAGATTTCATTTTGGATTGGAGATGCTTAATGTGAGTCTGGAAGGAGAGTTTACAGTCTAACCAGACACCTAGGTATTTGTTGTTGTCCACATATTCAAAGTCAGAACCGTCCAGAGTAGTGATGCTAGACGGGCGGGCGGGTGTGGGCAGCAATCGGTTGAAGAGCATGCATTCATTTTACTTGCATTTAAGAGCAGTTGGAGGCCACGGAAGGAGTGTTGTATGGTACTGAGGCTTGTCTGGAGGTTTGTTAACACAGTGTCCAAAGAAGGGCCAGAAGTATACAGAATGGTGTCATCTGCGTAGAGGTGGATCAGAGAATAACCAGCAGCAAGAGTTACATCATTCATGTATACAGAGAAAAGAGTCTGCCCGAGAATTGAACCCTGTGGCACCCCCATAGAGACTGCCAGATGTCTGGACAACAGGCCCTCCGATTTGACACACTGAACTCTGTCTGAGAAGTAGTTGGTGAACCAAGCGAGGCAGTCATTTGAGAAACCAAGGCTGTTGAGTCTGCCGATAAGAATGTGGTGATTGACAGAGTCGAAAGCCTTGGCCAGGTCGATGAATACGGCTGCACAGTATTGTCTTTTATCGATGGCGGTTATGATATAGTTTAGGACCTTGAGCGTGGCTGAGGTGCACCCATGATGCATCCAAATGGTCGGTGACCTGTTTGTTAACTTGGCTTTTGAAGACTTTAGAAAGGCAGGGTAGGATAGATATAGGTCTGTAACAGTTTGGGTCTAGAGTATCTCCCCCTTTGAAGAGAGGGATGATCATGGCAGCTTTCCAATCTTTGGGGATCTCAGATGATACGAAAGAGAGGTTGAACAGGCTAGTAATAGGGGTTGCGACAATTGCGGTGGATAATTTTAGAAAGAGAGATTCCAGATTGTCTAGCCCAGCTGATTTGTAGGGGTCCAGATTTTGCAACTCTTTCAGAACATCAGCTGTCTGGATTTGGGTGAAGGTGAAATGGGGGAGGCTTGAGCAAGTTGCTGTGGGGTGTGCAGAGCTGTTGACCGGGGTAGGGGTAGCCAGGTGGAAAGCATGGCCAGCAGTAGAAAAATGCTTATTGAAATTCTCAATTATCATGGATTTATCGCTGGTGACAGTGTTTCCTAGCCTCAGCTCAGTGGGCAGCTTGGAGGAGGTGCTCTTATTCTCCATGGACTTTACAGTGTCCAATAACTTTTTGGAGTTTGTGCTACAGGATGCAAATTTCTGTTTGAAAAAGCTAGCCTTTTCTTTCCTGACTGCCTGAAGATATTGGTTCCTTACTTCCCTGAGAAGTTGCATATCGCGGGGGCTTTTCAATGCTAATGCAGTACACCACAGGATGTTTTTGTGCTGGTCAATGGCAGTCAGGTCTGGAGGTTTCCTGGTAAAACATTTTTTGAATGGGCATGCTTTTTTAAGATGGTGAAGGACTTTTAAAGAATAACCAGGCATCCACTACTGACAGAATGATGTCAATATCCTTCCAGGATACCCGGGCCAGGTCGATTAGTTAGACCTGCTCGCTGAAGTGTTTTAGGGAGCGTTTGACAGTGATGAGGGATGGTCGTTTGACCGCAGACCCATTACGGAGGCAGGCAATGAGGCAGTGATCGCTGAGATCCTGGTTGAAGACAGCAGAGATGTATTTAGAGGATATGTTGGTCAGGATGATATCTATGAGGGTGCCCGTGTTTACGGATTTGGGGTTGTACCTGGTAGGTTCATTGATAATTTGTGTGAGATTGAGGGCATCAAGCTTAGCTTGTAGGATGGTCGGTGTGTTAAGCTTGTCCCAGTTTAGGTCACCTAACGGTACGAGCTCTGAAGATAGATGGGGGACAATCAATTCACATATGGTGTCCAGGGCACAGCTGGGGGCTGAAGGTGGTCTATAACAAGCGGCAACGGTGAGAGACTTGTTTCTGGAAAGGTGGATTTTTAGAAGTAGAAGCTTGAATTGTTTGGGCACAGACCTGGATAGTATGACAGAACTCTGCAGGCTATCTCTGCAGTAGATTGCAACTCCGCCTCCTTTGGCAGTTCTATCTTGTCGGAAAATGTTATAGTTAAGGATGGAAATTTCAGGATTTTTGGTGGCCTTCCTAAGCCAGGATTCAGACACGGCTAGGACATCAGAGTGTGCTAAAGCAGTGAATAAAACAAACTTAGGGAGGAGACTTCTAATGTTAGCATGCATGAAACCAAGGCTTTTACTGTTACAGAAGTCAACAAATGAGAGCGCATGGGGAATGGGAGTGGAGCTAGGCTCTGCAGGACCTGGATTAACCTCTACATCACCAGAGAAACAGAGGAGGAGTAGGATAAGGCTAAAGGCTATATGAACTGGTTGTCTATTGCGTTCGGAACAGAGAGTAAAAAGAGCAGGTTTCTTGGCGTGGAAGAATAGATTCAAGGCATAATGTACAGACAAGGGTATGAGATGTTAGCCAGGAGTAGCCACTCGGATAGCAGCTAGCTAGCTGCGATTATCCAGGTGAAAAAGTTCAGCGCTTGCGGTAGGAATCCGGAGATGTGGAGATTTGGTGGAGAAAAAGCGGTCCGGTATGCTTTGGGTTGAATCGCGCTGTGCAGACTGGCAGGAGTTGACCGGGCTAAGGTTAGCTGATGACCGCTAGCAGTGGCTAACTGACTACTAGTTAGTAGCTAGTTAGCTGGCTAGCTTCTGTTCGGGGTGCCGGTTCTAAAGCATAGAAAATAGCAGATCCATAACACATTGGGTGAGGTAGGTTGCAGGAGAGTATGTTGAAATTGAGGTTAAAAATATAGAAAATATATACGAAATATATTCGAACAAAAAAATATATATACACGGGACACAACAAGACAAAGACAAAGACTTCTAAACTGCTTCGCCATTTTGACTCACATCAATTATTATATAGAACATATTTTACTCATATTAATTAATCCATGGAATACATTTGACTCACATAAATTAATCCATAGAACATATTTCACTCACATAAATGCATCCATAGAATACATTTAACTCACATAAATGCATCCATAGAATACATTTAACTCACATAAATGAATCCATAGAAAATATTTGGCTGACATAAATGAATCCATAGAAAACATTTGACTCAAATAAATTAATCCATAGAATACATTTGACTAACATTCATCCAGATGCATAATGGTACATGACTGAGCAGCTACAATGTGTCATATGGGGTTACATTATGCTGAGTAGTAATAGAATAGACATCTGGAGTTTGATTAAAGACCTTGTGTGCCTCAGACAGGGGTTAGAGGTTGTGCTGCTAACGGCAAGACGAGCTGACTGGCACACACTGCACTTCCTTCCTGGCAGGGCTCTCTCCCTGACCGACAACCTGAAATATAAATAAATAAAGGTCATATAGTGAACCAACATGTTCTCCTGCTATTCTGCCTTCCCCTCCAAATGTCTTTAAATACACACAGAAGAATGTCATGCTTCTGGAAGAGAAATATCACAGGGTCCTGTGTTGGAGAGGTGTCAGATGGAGGGAAACAACATATTCATTCCAGTATTATATTAACTAATGGTGTAATGCCTAAGGTGGGCTCATATAATATGCTCAGGTAATAGTCAATACAAACCAGTAAAGGGAGGGTTTACTCTAGCCTACGGTGTGTAGCCCCTGGCTAAAACATAGCAAACTGATTCAGGGATGTTTACACCTATCTCTACTCAATCGATTTTGAGAGATTCAGCACCCTGGTTCCTAAAATATACTTATTCTGCATATCAAACTGCCGTGCCAGTGCAAACCTATCCTCACAGCTCTATGCGCAGCACTATGGAACCACCTCTGTTTCTGTTTATCACCTTTACAAGTACAAATCCATGTTTTTTTTACATTCTTGACAGTTACAGGGTTAAGAAGACAGGTTAAGAGGACAGGTTAAGAGGACAGGGCTAAGATGACAGGGTTAAGAGGACAGGGTTAAGAGGACAGGGTTAAGAGGACAGAGTTGAGAGGACAGAGTTGAGAGGACAGAGTTGAGAGGACAGAGATAGGAGGAGGTGATACTTGATCATACACAATTAAAGGTTCCTTGAGTACGTTCCTGTTTCGGTTCTTATCAAAGTTGTTGATGCACGCAGGAAGCTGCATGACCACACAGTTACACAATAGATTGAGAATAATGGCAGCTGTTCATGAATCACTTATCTTACTCCCACTTTGATGGAAAGGCCTGCGTTGCCTAGCACCATTACAAAAATACTTAGCTAGGCCCCTCTTGCCAAGTCATAAATGGAAGGCATTTCGCGAATCTGTGTTAATTTATTTATATGATTTTCTTAAATAATCTCTGCCATTATAATGCACAATGCGATGTTTCAACCTCAATGTGAGGTAGAGGCGTCATGCACCCCAAAAATCTGAGGAGGCAAAAAGTACGTGAGGATGGCTAGGGGGTGGTCCGGTGGGAGGTTATGTGTCCGTAAATTGGATTATTTTTTATTTTTTTAAACACCCGAAACAGCTTTTTTCCTGCGATCTTGAGCCATAATCCTTATGCTTAATTCTATGTAAAAACATTTTTAAAAAAGATGTACAGTACTAGTCAAAAGTTTGGACACACCAATTCATTCTTTATTTTTACTATTTTTATGTATTTATTTACTATTTTCTACAATGTAGAATAATATTGAAGACATCAAAACTGAAAAAAACATGGAATCATGTAGTAACCAAAAAAGTGTTGAACAAATCAAAATATATTTTAGATTTGAGATTCTTCAAAGTAGTCACCCTTTGCCTTGATGACAGCTTTCCACACTCTTGACATTCTCTCAACCAGCTTCACCTGGAATGCTTTTTCAACAGTCTTGAAGGAGTTCCCACATATGCTGAGCACTTGTTGGCTGCTTTTCCTTCACTCTGCAGTCCAAATCATCCCAAACCATCTCAATTTGGTTGAGGTCAAGGGATTGTGGAGGCCAGGTCATCTGATGCAGCACTCTCCTTCTTGGTCAAATAGCCCCTACACAGCCTGGAGGTGTTTTGGGTCAGTGTCCTGTTGAAAAACAAATTATAGTCCCACTAAGCGCAAACCAGATGGGATGGCGTGTCGCTGCAGAATGCTGTGGTAGCCAATCTTGTTAACCTCTTACATCTAGACGTTCCGCTAGCGGAACACCTGCTCCAATATCCAATGATAGGCGTGGCGTGAATTACAAATTCCTCAAAAATTCAAAAACTTCAATTTTTCCAACATATGACTATTTCACAGCATTTTAAAGACAAGACTCTCCTTTATCTAACCACACTGTCCGATTTCAAAAAGGCTTTACAGCGAAAGCAAAACATTAGATTATGTCAGCAGAGTACCCAGCCAGAAATAATCAGACACCCATTTTTCAAGCTAGCATATAATGTCACATAAAACAAAACCACAGCTAAATGCAGCACCAACCTTTGATGATCTTCATCAGATGACAAGCCTAGGACATTATGTTATACAATGCATGCATGTTTTGTTCAATCAAGTTCATATTTATATCAAAAACCAGCTTTTTACATTAGCATGTGACGTTCAGAACTAGCATACCCCCCGCAAACATCCGGTGAATTTACTAAATTACTCACGATAAACGTTCACAAAAAACATAACAATTATTTTAAGAATTATAGATACAGAACTCCTCTATGCACTCAATATGTCCGATTTTAAAATAGCTTTTCGGTGAAAGCACATTTTGCAATATTCTCAGTAGATAGCCCAGCCATCACGGCTAGCCATTTAGACACCGACCAAGTTTAGCCCTGATCAAACTCCGATTTACTATTACAAAAGTTTCATTACCTTTGTTGTCTTCGTCAGAATGCACTCCCAGGACTGCTACTTCAATAACAAATGTTGGTTTGGTCCAAAATAATCCATCGTTATATCCGAATAGCGGCGTTTTGTTCGTGCGTTCCAGACACTATCCGAAATGGTAAAGAAGGGTCACGCGCATGGCGCAATTCGTGACAAAAAAAATCTAAATATTCCATTACCGTACTTCGAAGCATGTCAACCGCTGTTTAAAATCAATTTTTATGCCATTTTTCTCGTAGAAAAGCGATAATATTCCGACCGGGAATCTCCTTTTCGGCAAACAGAGGAAAAAATCACAAAGACGGGGGTGGTCAGGTCACGCGCCTAAGCCCACAGTCCCTTGATCGGCCACTTGAGAAAGGAGATAATGTGCTTCAGCCTGGGGCTGGGATGACGACATTCAGGTTTTTCCCGGGCTCTGAGCGCCTATGGACGACGTAGGAAGTGTCACGTTAGAGCAGAGATCCTTAGTAAAAGATAGAGATGGCAAAGAAGTTCCAGAAATGGTCAGACAGGCCACTTCCTGTAAAGGAATCTCTCAGGTTTTGAGATGCCATTTGAGTTCTGTTATACTCACAGACACCATTCAAACAGTTTTAGAAACTTTAGGGTGTTTTCTATCCATATATAATAAGTATATGCATATTCTAGTTACTGGGTAGGATTAGTTACCAGATTAAATCGGGTACGTTTTTTATCCAGCCGTGAAAATACTGCCCCCTAGCCATAAGAGGTTAAGTGTGCCTTAAATTCAAAATAAATCACAGACAGTGTCACCAGCAAAGCACCTCTACACCATCACACCTCCTCCTCCATGCTTCACAGTGGGAACTACACATGCGGAGATCATCCCTTCACCTACTCCGTGTCTCATGAAGATATGGCGGTTGGATCCAAAAATCTAAAATTTGGACTCATCAGACCAAAGGAAAGATTTCCACCGGTCTAATGTCCATTGCTCGTGTTTCTTGGCCCAAGCAAGTCTCTCCTTATTATTGGTGTCCTTTAGTAATGGTTTCTTTGCAGCAATTCGACCACGAAGGCCTGATTCACGAAATCTCCTCTAAACAGCTGATGTTGAGATGTGTCTGTTACTTGAACTCTGTGAAGCATTATTTGGGTTGCAATTTCTGAGGATGGTAACTCTAATGAACTTATTCTCTGCAGCAGAGGTAACTCTGGGTCTTCCTTTCCTGTGGCAGTCATCATGAGAGCCAGTTTCATCATAGCGCTTGATGGTTTTTGCGACTGCACTTGAAGAAACGTTTAAAGGTCTTGAAAGTTTCCGTATTGACTGACGTTCATGTCTTAAAGTAATGATGGACTGTCATTTCTCCTTGCTTATTTGAGCTGTTCTTTCCATAATATGGACTTGGTCTTTTACCAAATATGGTTGTCTTCCGTTTACCACCCCTACCTAGTCACAACTCAATTGAAATGCTTTCCATGTGACTACCTCATGAGGCTGGTTGAGAGAGAATGCCAAAAGTGTGAAAAGCTGTCATCAAGTCAGAGGGTGGCTACTTTGAAGAATCTCAAATATAACATATATTTTGGTGTGTTTAAGCACTTTTTTGGTTACTATGTTATTCCATATGTGTTATTTCATAGTTTTGATGTATTCACTATTATTCTACAATGTAGTAAAAAATAAAGAAAAACCCTTGTTTCAGTAGGTGTTTCCAAACTTTTGACAGGTAGTGTATAGTTTTCTCAATATCTAAGCATACCCTTTATCCTACCGACTGGTGGTTCCTTTCTTAAAGAAACTAAATATGCTTCTTTGCATCTCTGCTCAAATCTGGGTAAAAGATTGAAATTAATATGAGTCTTATTCAGTATATTTACCTTGAGAAAAAATATCAACTTTAGTTACGAGGTTAGGAGATTGGGAACCTACCTGGACTAGCTAAAGCTAACCTCATAAAGTTGCTAGTAGTATTACAGAGAAAAATCTAACAAAAATGATTATTATTGTTATTTATTTTTAAACAGGACACATCTGAGGGTGCAAGTGCCCCTGAGACCCCTATGGTCATAACACCTCTGATGTGAGGTAATGGTAAGTGTGAAGTAAACCCAATATAAACACAATAAAAAGCATATGGGTTTGTCAATAAATGTATTAAATCGAAGCATGGCATTTATTTGAGTAAGATAGCAACATACATAAACAATTCACTTGAGGATTAAATGGCAACACTTGAAATCACATTAAATGTATAATTTCCATGGATGTAATATTGATATAGGGGAGAGTGGAACAAGTTTTACATTTAGCATCACTCCGTCAAGGACAATATAGTATTCTTTCTAACAAAGATTTCTACATGTGTTTCAGGAGGTTGTGTATCCCTGGAAAGTAATCATAACTCACTTCAGCAAAACATAGTTTGTCCCAAAAAAAGTGGTCTCCCGGGTATGGGGTAGGTTGAGCTGTGGGACAGGGTAAGTTAAGCCGCCTACCAATTTCTCAACTGAATGAAATATTACCACTACTTGTGTTTTTCCCAAACACAATTATTTTAATACTTTTTACCATGTTTTAACACAGGCTTAACACCTAACCAAGACTTCCTATTTTTTTAAATACTTTTAACATATGCCAGGCCCTGTTGTTACCTCATATCCCAGCAATAATGCCTTGCATTACACCATGAAAGAAAACACTTCAATATACTCAACTTGCCATTGGCTCAACCATTGGCTCAACATAACACATTTCCATTGGCTCATTTTACACCAAGGCAAACGTTTTTACTATATTAAAACTTCTTAGGGATAGCCCCCTTTTTTTAAATTTTCGCCTAAAATGACATACCCAAATCTAACTGCCTGTAGCTCAGGCCCTGAAGCAAGGATATGCATATTCTTGGTACCATTTGAAAGGAAACACTTTGATGTTTGTGGAAATGTGAATGTAGTAGAATATAACACAATAGATCTGGTAGAAGAAAATACAAAGAAAAAAACAACCGTTTTTTTTTCTATCACCATCTTTGAAATGCAACAGAAAGGTCCCAGTTCTAGCCATCTCTCTGGTTGGACACGATGGTGTCCACAAGATGGCAGCAGTGTAAGTTTCAGACAGATAATTTTAAGTATGAGCTAACTACATAACATTTAATGTATGTACCCAGGTACGTACATTTGGGCAAATCGTGAAGGAGACATTTGCATTCAACAACCAGTTTTCATGACTTCAGAATTTTAGGGACAGACATTCCGCTAGTGGAACGCCTCACCAATATCCAATGGTAGAGAGTGGCGCGAAATAAAAATACCTCAAAAATGCTATAACTTCAATTTCTCAAACATATGACTATTTTACAAGACAAGACTCTCCTTAATCTAACCACATTGTCCGATTTCAAAAAGGCTTTACAGCGAAAGCAAAACATTAGATTATGTCAGGAGAGCACCCTGCCAAAAATAATCACAAAGTCATTTTCAAAGCAAGCATATATGTCACAAAAACCAAAACCACAGCTAAATGCAGCACTAACCTTTGATGATCTTCATCAGATGACACTCCTAGGACATTATGTTATACAATACATGCATGTTTTGTTCAATCAAGTTCATATTTATATCAAAAAACAGATTTTTATATTAGCATGTGATGTTCAGAACTAGCATACCCACCGCAAACTTCTGGTGAATTTACTAAATTACTCATGATAAACGTTCAAAAAAAATATAAAAATTATTTTAACCTGTTAGGGCTAGGGGGCAGTATTTACACGCCCGGATAAAAAACGTACCCGATTTAATCTGGTTATTACTACTAAATTAGAATATGCATATAATTATTGGCTTTGGATAGAAAACACCCTAAAGTTTCTAAAACTGTTTGAATGGTGTCTGTGAGTATAACAGAAGTCATATGGCAGGCAAAAACCTGAGAAGATTCCTTACAGGAAGTGGCCTGTCTGACAAGTTCTTGTTCTTCTTGACTCTCTTTAATGAAAACTGAGGATCTTTGCTGTAACGTGACACTTCCTACGGCTCCCATAGGCTCTCAGAACCCGGGAAAAAGCTGAATGATGTAATTCCAGCCCCTGGCTGAAAACCATTAGCGCCTTTGGTAAGTGGTCTATCAGAGAATCTGACTGAGGCGCGTGCACGAGGTGACCCCATGTTTTTATTTTCTCTCTCTTTGAACGTAAACACGCTTTCCCGGTCGGAATATTATTGCTTTTTTACGAGAAAAATGGCATAAAAATTGATTTTAACCTCTATGGGCTAGGTGGGCTGCTTGCGTCCCACCTACGTAACAGCCACTTGCAGCCTGTGGCGCGATTTTCAAAACCTTAAAAATCCTATTACTTCAATTTCTCAAACATATGACTATTTTACAGCTATTTAAAGACAAGACTCTCGTTAATCTAACCACACTGTCCAATTTCAAAAAGGCTTTACAACGAAAGCAAAACATTAGATTATGTCAGCAGAGTACCAAGCCAGAAATAATCAGACACCCATTTTTCAAGCCAGCATATAATGTCACCAAAACCCAGAAGACAGCTAAATGCAGCACTCACCTTTGATGATCTTCATCAGATGACAACCCTAGGACATTATGTTATACAATACATGCATGTTTTGTTCAATCAAGTTCATATTTATATCAAAAAACAGCTTTTTACATTAGCATGTGACGTTCAGAACTAGCATACCCCCCGCAAACTTCCGGGGAATTCGCTAACATTTTACTAAATTACTCACGATAAACGTTCACAAAAAGCATAACAATTATTTTAAGAATTATAGATACAGACCTCCTCTATGCACTCGATATGTCCGATTTTAAAAAGCTTTTTGGTGAAAGCACATTTTGCAATATTCTAAGTACATAGCCCAGGCATCACGGGCTCGCTATTTAGACACCCGGCAAGTTTAGCACTCACCATAATCATATTTACTATTATAAAAGTTTGATTACCTTTTGTTGTCTTCGTCAGAATGCACACCCAGGACTGCTACTTCAATAACAAATGTTGGTTTGGTCCAAAATAATCCATCGTTATATCCGAATAGCGGCGTTTTGTTCGTGCATTCCAGACACTATCCGAAATGGTAAAGAAGTGTCACGCGCATGGCGCAATTCGTGACAATAAAATTCTAAATATTCCATTACCGTACTTCGAAGCATGTCAACCGCTGTTTAAAATCAATTTTTACGCCATTTTTCTCGTAGAAAAGCGATAATATTCCGACAGGGAATCTCCTTTTCGGCAAACAGAGGAAAAAATCACAAAGGTGGGGGCGGTCGGGTCACGCGCATAAGCCCAGAGTCCCTTGATCGGCCACTTGAGAAAGGCGATAATATGTTTCAGCCTGGGGCTGGAATGACGACATTCTGTTTTTTCCCGGGCTCTGAGCGCCTATGGACGACGTGGGAAGTGTCACGTTAGAGCAGAGATCCTTAGTAAAAGATAGAGATGGAAAAGAAGTTCAAGAAATGGTCAGACAGGCCACTTCCTGTATGGAACCTTCTCAGGTTTTGGCCTGCCATATGAGTTCTGTTATACTCACAGACACCATTCAAACAGTTTTAGAAACTTTAGTGTTTTCTATCCAAATGTACTAATTATATGCATATTCTAGTTTCTGGGCAGGAGTAGTAACCAGATTAAATCGGGTACGTTTTTTATCCGGCCGTGAAAATACTGCCCCCTATCCCAAACTCTGAATATTCTTAAAATTTTTGTCCAAAAGGAAAAGGCATGCTGTCGCACAAGGTTAGCAGGTACATTATGCAACAGATACTCCCGTAAAGCCCAGCTCATTGGCTATCTAGCTAGCTTTGTTTGACCCCGATTGGTGCTTATTTGACAAAGTTAGTCAATCAAGTGTAGACCGCCGCGTCATCGGGGTGCCATGAAGGCGTCGCTCTCTGACCAAATTTGGTGTCCTATAGGATATACTACACCCCTAATGATATATTGAAGTCTGGTTACGTTCTTGGATCTCTGAGGAATACATACGAATGTGATTTGACTGGTTGAAACAACGTTTAGGGTTAGATTTTCACAGATTCCTTTCTTTCAAAATTGAACGAGTGGAAATACAAAATCGATCGTGCATGTTATATGACCTTTTTAGGATATGAAAAAGGATTTTATCTAACAGAACAACACTTCGGATGATAAATCAGAGCAAGATTTCAGAATGTAAGAACACATTTCACCTTAATAGAGGTGAAAAAAGTGTTTTGTTGATAGGAGCTCTCCTCAAACAATAGCATGGCATTTTTTTCGCAGTAATAGCTACTGCAAATTGGACAGTGCAGTTACATTAACAAGAATTTAAGCTTTCAGCCGATATAAGACACTTACATGTACCGACATTTGTTGTTTCTCTAAAATCTGCGATCATGACACAAGGCGCTGCATGATTTACAACTGTCCCGTGACGGGACGCCTAACACTAAGAAGGAAAACACTTCAATTGGCTCAACTTGCCATTGGCTCAACCATTGGCTCAACATACCACATTTCCATTGGCTCATTTTACACCAAGGCAAACATTTGTACTATATTAACCTCTAACACAATAAATACATTAGACTTGGTGAGAATCTGTTTTTTGGACCTAACTTGCTTAGCACTTTTTTCCATGTGGTTTCTTCCTTCATGGACTCCATGAAATGACAACTTCCTTCTAAATATTTCATCAAATGATTAATTTTGTGTATGGTTTCCTAGAAACAAGGGTGGCTTACCCCTTTGGCTCAACTTACCCCCTTCTCCCTTACAATAATGCCTCTTGTGTTACCAGTGTGTTCCACAACCATCAACCATAATGTATTGATTTTGTCTCTGTTATTTTCAACCTTTCGCTTCTGTAATGTGCAGTGTGTTTGCTTTTGACAGGGGAGAGAAGGGCATGAAACAATAGTTGTTGCTCTGTAATCACATCTGAAAAGGTCTTTAGTCACAGAGGGGCCGCCCTTTGTGGTCTATCTGTTAACACCACCTTGGTTGTACACCTGCCCATTCCTATCGAGACAAAGAGAGTGACAGTTGTCCTTTCTGTGTTGCTTAATAGTTTACAGTATCAACAAATGCTGACACCTAGCCATGTGGATGTTGTACGTCTTTACGGGGGGGGGGTGTAAATAGAGAGACAGGGGAAGGGGGGCAGATGGGGAAAGAGAGAAAGAGAGAGAGAGATAAAGAGAAAGAGAGAGAGAGAGATCTAGCTAGCTACAGGAGTCATAAGGATTAAGAAAATGAAGAGGTTCCATCATGTGATTCTGATAAAGACTGAAACATGACACTGGCAGAGGGAACTTTGTTTTCCCTCAGGGGCACACCATGAAGATCTTGCAAACACATGATATGCTTTAATTCCCCATTGAAAATGGCATGCTGTTAGAGTAGATACTGACTTGGAGGGCGTAAGAATTATAGCATCTTTATTCACCTATTATCACTCTTCTGCATTGTTGAAGATTCAAGGACCTCTGACCATATGATCAATTTACCTTTCATGATGAAAAGTCTGATAGTGCTGCAACATTCATTAAAAAAAGAGGAACGCGGTTTGACATGGACCTAGTAGCAAATTCAAGCATTCTAGATTAACACAGTGCTTTAGGAGTCAGAAAGCATACATGTTTACATAAGTTTGTATATTTTATAAAAAATATTACAGTATTAAACTAGTTTGACCTCAAGTTTTTCCCAAATCTGTTACATTTGGTTCTGGGACGTAAACAATCCCATCACAGTCAAAAAATAATCAACATGTAAATAAAAACGGAACATTATGGAAATGAGCTGGTTTTTCACATAATCAATTGAAATAATGCTGTGGTTATTCCAAAACAACAAGCCTGTGATCCCAGCTGCCTGTTCTGCCTCCTCTACCGCTCCATAAAACAGAGGCCAAGGAAGAGAGAGAGAGAGGGAGAGAGAGAGAGAGAGAGAGAGAAAGGGAGAGAGAGAGAGCGAGAGAGGCAGCCTACGTGTCAGGGTGCAGACATGACACCATTGGTGTGAATTTTAAAGCTGACACTTTCGGAGGGACCCCTGCCACTCAGGGCATCACAGGTCAAGCAGGGGACGAAGCAGGTGACACTGACGAAACAGGGAACACTTTATGTGCTCAGAGCCTCTGATGACAGTACCGTTATACCCGAGCTTGTTACGCTCAGAGCAGCAGTCAGCTAATATAAAGACATGACTGTAACTACAAACACAAAACCTGCGATGTGAGCTAAATTCAGCTAAATTCAACAATTACAATCTCTTTTGCAAATGTGTTAATATCAGAGGATTACACTGACTGTATAAAACATTAGGAACACCTTCCTAATATTGAGTTGCAGCCCTTTTTGCCGTTAGAACAGCCTCAATTTGTCAGGGCATGGACAGGGCATCCAAAGGGATACTGTTGACTCCAATGCTTCCCATAGTTGTGTCAAGTTGGCTGGATGTCCTTTCGGTGTTGGACCATTCTTGATACCACAGGCGGTTGGTGTCACCTTAATTGGGGAGGACAGGCTTGTGGTAATGAATGGAGAGGAATAAGTGGAATGGTATCAAATACATCAAACACATGGTTTCCGTGTGTTTGGTGCAATTCCATTCGCTCTGGTCCAGCCATTATTATGAGCTGTTCTCCCCTCAGCAGCCTCCACGGCTTGATACGCATGGGACACTGTTGAGCATGAAAAACCCAGCAGAATTACAGTTCTTGACACAAACCATACCCCGTTCAAAGGCACTTAAATATTTTGTCTTGTCCATTCAACCTTTGAATAGCACACATACACAATCCATGTCTCAATTGTCTCAAGGCTTAAAAAGTCCTTCTTTAACCTGTCTCCCCCCTTCATCTACACTGACTGGAGTGGATTTAACAAGTGACATCGATAAAGGATGATAGCTTTCAGCTGGATTCACCTGGTCAGTCCACGTCATGGAAAGAGCAGGTGTTCCTAATGTTTTGTACACTCAGTGTACCGTATGTGTACCATATCACATATAGACATCATATCACATATAACATGCTGTGATGACTGGTAAACACAGCTGCATGAAGACAACACACATAAAGGCTGACATGACTTGTTCTCCTCCCCCATCTGCCAACTACATGTTGTGTCAATCTGACCCAGCTGTTTCCATGTCAACAAAAAGTCTGTCTTGTGTTGCACATCTATTTCTCAGTGTTTCTGAAATGTCTGCGATTAGCTACCTGCTACCTGCTGATTACATCCAGGCAATTTGGCTTGCTCTTGATAAAACAAGAATGTTCCTCTTTGTAGTACTCGGTTGTGCAGAGAGATAAGGGACCCAATAGGAACCAGCACTCCTCCGTAGCTCTGCTAGATTTCACTTTGATTTCAAACCCCTGTACTTGTCTCCTCAGAGAGGACACACTGCTTACTGGACCTTATTCCAACTAAACTACAGAAAGAGCTACTTTCTGTGCTTGGCCCTACTATGTTGAACATAATATATGGCTATCCTCTGGATGTGTACCAAACTCACTAAAAGTGGAATTAATAATGTCTCTCCTGAAAAAGCCCAAACTTGACCTGGATTTTTCTTATTTACTATTGGCCTATGTTGACTCTCACATTCCTCTCAAATGTATTTTGAAAAAGCTGTTGCTCAGCAACTCACTGCTTAACTAAAGACAAATAATGTAAACGAAACGCTCCAATCTGGTTTTAGACCCCATCATAGTACTGATACTGCACTCGTGAAGGTAGTAAATTACCTTTTGATAGCATCACACCAACGTACTGCGTCTGTCCCACGTGCTCCTAGACCATAGTGCTGCTTTTGACACCATCAATCACCACATTCTTTTGGAGAGATTAGAAACCCTAATTGGTCTACGTGGACAAGTTCTCGCCTGCTTTAAATCTTATCTGCCGGAAGGATATCAGTTCATCTCTGTGGATGGTTTGTCAATGGTAAGTTTCGGTGTTCCTCAAGGTTCGGTTGTAGGACTACTATTGTTTTCACTATATATGCTTCCTCTTGGTTATGTCATTTGAAAACACATTGTCAACTTTTACTGCTATGTAGAAAACACACAGCTGTACATTTTGATGAAACATGATGAAGCCCCAAAATTGCCTACCCTGGAAGCCTGTGTTTCATACATGGCGGCAAATGTTTTATACTTTTATACAAAACAGAGATGCTAGTTCCAGTTCACAAGAAACACAGAGATCTGCTGATCTCACTTTTGACAAACATATCCAAAATATTTAAAGAACAGCTTTTTTCCATCTTTGTAACATTGCAAAAAATATGAAACGTTTTGAAGAAAAATTATGCAGTAAAGCTCATCCATGCCTTTGTCACTTCAATATTACGCTATTGTAATGCTCTGCTCACAATCTACCTGGATAAAGCACTAAATAAACTTCAGCTAGTGCTAAAGAAGGCTGATAGAATTTTGACTAGAATCCAAAAATGTGATCATATTACTCCAGTGCTAGCCTCTCTTCCTGTTAAGCTTCCTGTTAAGGCTAGGACTTCCTGTTAAGGCTAGGGCTGATTTCACATTTTTCTGCTAACCTACAAAGCATTACATGGACTTGCTCCTATCTATCTCTCCGATTTGGTCCTGCCGTACATATCTACACGTACTCTACGGTCACAAGACGGAGGCCTCCTTATTGGTCCTAGAATTTATAAACACCACCCCTGTCTCAGTATCTATGCTGCAATAGCCTATGTGCCGTGGAGCTAGGATCAGTCTGTCCTATCTGGTGTAATTCTACTGTCTTATCTGGTGTCACTCTCTCTCCCTCTTTCTTCCTTTCCCGGAGGACCTGAGCCCTAGGACTATGCCTCAGGACTACTTGGCCTGACTCCTGGCTGTCCCCGTCCCCAGTGCACTTGGTCGTGCTGCTGATACAGTTTCTGCTGTCTTGCCTGTGGCTATGGAACCCCGACCTGTTCATCAGACGTGCTACCTTGTCACGATGCTGCTCCAGTTTAAACTGTTCTGCCTGTGGCTATGGAACCCGGACCTGTTCACCAGACGTGCTACCTTAGACGACCTGCTGTTTTGACCCTCTCCATCTCCCTCTCCCTCTCCAACCCCCCCCCCCCCCCCACACCCCACCCACCACCCACCTCTCTCTACCGCACCTGCTGTCTCAACCTCTGAATGCTTGGCTATGAAGGCCAACTGACATTTACTCCTGAGGTGCTGACCTGTTCACCCTGTATAACAAATGTGATTATTATTTGATCCTACTGGTCATCTATGAACATTTGAACATCTTGAAGAATGATCTCACCTTAATGGCCATGTACTCTTATAATCTCCACCGGGCACAGCCAGAAGAGGACTGGCTACCCCTCTGTGCCTGGTTCCTCTGTAGTGCCTGGTTCCTCTCTTTCGAGGGAGTTTTTCACGCATTACTGTTTGGGGTTTTCGGCTGGGTTTCTGTATAAGCACTTTGTGACATCTGCTGATGTAATAAGGCCTTTATAAATCAATTTGATTGATTGACACTGAAGTGGTGTGCAAAGACATTCAGTAATTTCTGGCTGGGAGATTATAAGAGGGTGACAACCTCATGCCATCAGTGACAGATGCAAATTTTAAAGGTATTAGAATATCCATTTTCATTAAGGAATTACTATTCAATTGACTGGCCTCTCTCTTAGATGTAGTAAGAGTGAACGACAAATGAATACTGACTACAGGCATATTTATTAGATGAGTTACTAATGCCACATTTTATAACAATCTAATCCCCTGAATGGAAAACTTGATGAAGTTGCTGAAATAACACTCCAGCCTTTAGCTGAGACATAAAATCCCCAATTACTGTCAGATCTGAAATGTCAGCTGTGCACTTAAATAGACTTTGGTTGGACTGTCTGAAATTATGCAATATGTGTAATGGCAGAACCTGTCAATCAGAAGGTTTCCCACTAGCTCTGGCTAAACAGTGGGGTAGGTTAGTATTCTCATCCAAAAGTTGTCTGAAATGTCAGTATGACTTTCAATCAGAGGAGGCTTCTCAGAGGTGGAAGGGGAGAACCATCCTCCTCAGTGAATTTCATAAAAATTGTAATTGTAAAACATTTAAAAAGTGATCCTTTTTAGATAAAACTATACTAAATATAATCACGTCACCAAATAATTTATTAAAACACACTACTTTGCAATGAAGATCTACAGTAGCAGCACCAGGGTAGCACCATGGTGTAGCCGGAGGACAGCTAGCTTCCATCCTCCTCTCGGTACATTGACTTGGTTCATGGTTCTCACTCCCTTCCATAGAATTATAACAGTAATTTTAACAACTTCCCGGAGGATGTCCTCCAGCCTATCAGAGCTCTTGCAGCAAGAACTGACATGTTGTCCACCCAATCAGAGAATTAATCTTGTACTGAAATCATAAGCTACAGCTAGCTAGCGCTGCAGTGTACAAAATGTGGTGAATAGTTGACTCAAAAAAAGAGAAAGACGATAGTTGAACAGTTTTCAACAAATTCATTTCTTCCAAAATGAAGGAGAAGCAAGAGTGAAATAGAGAGAGATATTTGTTGCTTTTTTCACTTTCAGTTTCACTTACTTAGCTATCAAATGTAGCTACTGAAACACCCTGCTCAAATAGAGAGTGGCTGTGTTAGCTAGCTGGCTATGACTTTTCAATACAACACTAGAACTCTTCCATGTCAAGGTAAGCTTTTGGTATTACACTTTTTTTGCCAACGGGGCTTCCCATGTAACTGCTTACTAACTGTACACAGAAACATTACTGCATGATTGTACCGGGTTACCTAACGCATTAGTTCTATTAGCTATGTTGACTATGACGTTAATTTAGCTAATATGGTGACAACGATGTAGGTTTTTTCACCTGGTCACATACAGCTGATGTGTTGTGGATTGAAATTCACAAGCAAAGGGAAGATGTGAGAGGAGGAGAGCGCATATGTGCGAGAAGGAATGCAATGTGGCTGCTATGAAATTGAACTGAGTTTACGCGTGATAGGGGTGTATTCATTCCGCCGGTTCTGTTGAAAAATGTTTCTTAAGCGGAAGCAAACAGAACGAAACGGGGATAAACATACCTGAATTTGTCCAATAGAAACTCTCGTTTGAAACTGTTCGACTTAATGATTACACCCTATATCAGCTAGATGCAGGCAAGAGTGTGCGAGGCAGTTTTGAATGTCACTGTCTGTCGCCTCAAATTTGTCTCTCGACCTGTGAGCACCTACGTTGTAGCAACCTCAACCTCGGATGTAGCAACCTCATGATGGGCATAGGGAAATTTAGAGTATCATGTAATAGCCTACATTGAACTGGGTGTTACATTGAACTGGGTGAATGGAAAATGAATGAGAGTCATCCAATATGCTGTAATAGAAATAAGGCCATGCTGATACATTTTTGGGGGGGTCCTCCCTCATCTAAAACGGCACTAACCGACACTACTTTCAATATTGTCAGTACCGCTTGGTCCAAGAAGTTTGGTGGTATGACAGGACCAAATCCATAGCTGCAATGAAAACGAATGGGACTGTAGCGACTGTGTTGGCACCAAAATCCAGGCTGTAATGAAAACTAATGGGACTGTAGCGACTATGTTGGCATTCATATCCAGGCTGTAATGAAAACTAGTGGGACTGTAGTGACTGTGTTGGCATTCATATCCAGGCTGTAATGAAAACTAATGGGACTGTAGTGACTGTGTTGGCATTCATATCCAGGCTGTAATGAAAACTAATGGGACTGTAGTGACTGTGTTGGCATTCATATCCAGGCTGTAATGAAAACTAATGGGACTGTAGCGACTATGTTGGCATTCATATCCAGGCTGTAATGAAAACTAATGGGACTGTAGTGACTGTGTTGGCATTCATATCCAGGCTGTAATGAAAACTAATGGGACTGTAGTGACTGTGTTGGCATTCATATCCAGGCTGTAATGAAAACTAATGGGACTGTAGCGACTATGTTGGCATTCATATCCAGGCTGTAATGAAAACTAATGGGACTGTAGTGACTGTGTTGGTATTAATATCCAGGCTGTAATGAAAACTAATGGGACTGTAGTGACTGTGTTAGCATTAATATCCAGGCTGTAATGAAAACTAATGGGACTGTAGTGACTGTGTTGGCATTCATATCCAGGCTGTAATGAAAACTAATGGGACTGTAGTGACTGTGTTGGCATTCATATCCAGGCTGTAATGAAAACTAGTGGGACTGTAGTGACTGTGTTGGCATCAAAATCCGGGGTGCAATCTACATTTCCATTCAAGCGTTGATTGACATGGTAATGGCTCAATAGTATTAGAGAAAAGTTGAAAAAACAGACCCCTCATGCATTATGAAACTCATTCTGTGCCGTACAATCTCTTTCCACCATGTGTAGCGCTTCTCTTGCAGATTAAAAACAAGACATTATCAACAGTGAGTGTAATAGTGATTGTAAATGTAATTACTTGTGAGTTCAACAATAGTTCATTCAATAAACTGTACATTTTTTGCGTAATCACTGCGAACTATCATGACTCTCAAAAATCATGACAGCCGCAGTTTAATTGTGAAGATACATTTAGCACCGCCCTAAAAACCCTATTCAAATATGACACAAACCTTCAAATAGGTATGTAATGAGACATTATATGAACTCTTTATAGTGTTTGATTTACATTTTAGAGGTGATAAGTTGGACAAATCGGGTGAAAAAAGCAGTTTCCCCACAGAACATATCTCCCTCTTTCACTATCACGCAGCAGCTTCCGCTTCCCCACCCATCATTTAAAAAAGTCCCGGCGGAGCTCCATTGCCTTCTTCAATCATGCAGAGACGTGCAGCATGAAGGGCTCGTAATTGATTTTGCTGGAAAGGGGAGAAATTGTGCTTTACAATGGTATTCATATTACAGCTGACCTGGAAGTATTACGTTTTTGGGGAGCTAAAATAATGTAAAATGTACGGAACAGCGCGACGTATAAAAGTGTGTTAGCTATCGTTACTTACTTTTGCTTCATTGGAATAAAAATGGACACACTTCGATATGGGTTCTCATTGTACTAGTGCTACGCTAGATGATCATGTCAAATAAGTGGAAATGTACCTACCTCTCTTAAATATTCAGTCCTACTTAACTTGTGTTTGGAATTGCTTCAAGCTCTGGAGATGAGAGAAAATGAATTGAATCTCTTTAACTACCGTATGAATATGGATGAAAATGCCTCCTAGGCATCCATGTGGCCTTGGATCATAAATATTCCCACAGCAAAATTATTGAGTCATTTAAATGGTGACCTTGCTCTGAAAATTCATCTCTTCATCCAGCAAATCTGAGGAGAAAAAATAAATGACTGGGGCACTATGTCATTTTTATTCCAAGACAAATGACTATGCTCAACCATTCAGACTGTAAAGCGTTTTCTATATGGGAACTTGGGCAACAACTAAGCTTAGAAGATTGTTGGACCTTGTGATTCTGTAAATACAGTATGTTTTTGAATGTCCAGATTATGTTCTGTTTGAGGAGTGCACTGTTGTATTTTTCTGTCACAGATCTCTATTGGGAGAAATGTTCTCAAAGAATGTTGTGCAGTTGTACAGCAGGCCTAGTGGCATTTTAGTGTTGGAAATTATTTTAGGTTGACTTTTAATGATGTTATCAGTTCGGACGCAGTACAGACAGAATTTTGTAACACATCGCACCATGTTCTTGATATCCAAATGGTAGTTACAGTCTTGTCCCATCGCTGCAACTCCCGTACGGACTTGGGAGAGGCGAAGCTCGAGAAACCTGCGTCCTCCGAAACACAACCCTGCCAAGCCGCACTGCTCCTTGACACAATGTTTGCTTAACCCGGAAGCCATCCGCACCAATTTGTCGGAGGAAACACTGTAACCTGGCGACCAGGTCAGCGTGCATTGTGCCTGGCCCGCCACAAGAGTCACTAGAGCGCGATGGGACAACGACAACCCGGCCGGCCAAATCCTCCCCTAACCCGGACGACACTGGGCAAATTGTGCGCTGCCTCATGGGTTTCCCGGTCACGGCCGGCTGCGACACAGCCTGGGATCGAACCAGGATCTGTAGTGACGCAGCTCGGGAGGCCCTCCCTGGACGTTTTTGTTAATGATACTCTAGGGTTGTGCAATGGTCAATCTGACCCTACCTTTCTCTGCCTTATATTTATCCCTGAGCAGCTGGTCAGGGAGTTCGGGGATTGGACTTTGCTATCTGTGGCCATTTTCAGTGTGAGTGGAACTTTCACATCAGCGGCCCATCTGTGACCAGTCCTATAGCCTCTAGTCTCTCTCTGTAACATTAAATATTGAATAAAACACCGTTAACACCGTTAACAAAACACACACATATATATATATATATATATATATATATATATATATATATATATATATACACTTGGGCACTCCGCAATCTGCTAGCTGATATGGCTTAGCAGAATAACACTGTATTTGTGGTATTCTGCTGATATGGCTGACTTGTGGACCACAGTTGAGGGGACTGGCGCAGCTGTCTCCTGTCCAGGAGGAGCTTCTGACCCTGGAGTCAACCTCATCCATTTACCTCTGTAGGCAAACAGGGCTACTGTTGTAGCTGGTATATATACATTATTATATAATCTTGGTGAAAAATGTGGAATGTAATGTGTTAACGACTAGGATATTATAAATGGTTGTAGATAAACAATATTTTTCACAGTGATTTATTAATGATCACATTGTCCAATAATAGGTTGGTCACAGGTTTACTTCAGCTGTGCCTGCGCTACATACTCACACACAATGCCAAACACATTACGATGATTTCTGAATGTTTCAGAGTTCTTAATGTGAGCGCTACCCTCAATCACTGTTGTATAGAGGAGGCAGGAGAGTAGCTTCAGGTGAATTGTTGAGGACATTGTATTATTGTGGCATTTCAGAATGATTGATGGTTTCCTTGGGCTCTGTATATTTTTGGGAGAATGGATGTCAGAGGAACTCTCTCATATATTATGGAGACCATCATTACCTGACAACTTTCGAGTGCCGCAAGAGCAATTCTATGTTAACCTAAAAAATATATCATACCTTCATTTCGGTTCCATATCAAGGACTGTGCTTTAGAGAAGATATTTTTCCATTATGCAAATCCTCTGGTGTATTAGTAACACCTTGGGGCGGCAGGTAGCCTAGTGGTTAGAGCGTTGGACTAGTAACTGAAAGGTTGCAAGATCCCCGAGCTGACAAGGTAAAAATCTGTCGTTCTGCCCCTGAACAAGGCAGTTAACCCATCGCTCCTTGGCCGTCATTGAAAATAAGACATTTGTCTTAATTGACTTGCCTAGTTAAATCAAGTTAAAATAAAAATTAGTATCAACTTATGGGTCCAGTGAATTTATGTAAATCGCAAAGCTCATTTGCAATTCCTGATTGGATTTGCAAAAAAAGAAAGAAAGCTGATTGGATTTGCAAAAAGTCATCAACATAGGACAGTTTATATTTTTTTCACCCGACTAAATCCAATGACATGGTGAATTTTTTGGGTGATTTCAAGTTCAATTCACGTTAGTTGACAAACAAATGTATGTATGTCCATGCTGAAATGTTTGTTATGGTAAGATACTATGTGGTTAACAATACAACACCTTCTTAATATCAACAGAGAGAGAGAGAGAGAGAGAGAGAGAGAGAGAGATAAGATAAATGACATGAACACAATCATAGAAACCATCTCTTCCTCTTCAATCTCTGTCATGTGTCAAATGATGGTGTCGTCACGGAGGCTGCCTCTAATTGAATTACAGGCACACAGCTATTTTAACCCTTCCATGGCACATTGTGATTCAGTCACACAGTAGGGAGATCAATAACACATGACTGTGAATTCAATCACAAACATCTATAGCATGATTATTCTTGATGTTCAGAATTTCAACCAAACATGAAATATGAGTTTTGATGTTCTCACTTGGGTTCGACAGATAAGTCATCTGCCTTGACTAGTTAGTGATGAAGAATGAGTCAGCATACTTGAACAGACTTGACATTTGAGTGGACTATGCTGGCCACTAATAGAATTATTTGTCTCACAGGGTCATACCCTAGGGGCATCATCAAAAACCATTCCACTAGTCACAAACTGGCATGCCATTTTGTAAAAAATACTGACATTTAGATTTACTTAACCTTCCATGTGAATGGATTGAGGCTGCCATGATTAATTTGAACATTCTGATTGAAAAAAAGCTTTGTGTTTGACCTTAGTACAGCTGTCAATTGATTTCTCTATTATTTGTAACTGGTTGAATGAAAAATATGTGAAAAAAGAATAATCCAGAAGGATGCAATTAACCAAATCCAGTAAATTGCATGAAACTGAAGAAAAAGAGGATGAAGCCTTGGAACTCAGTGTTGGAACTACTACCAAGCAGAGAGAATCCTATGGTAGTTAGACCATAATCAGTCCATCATTGATGTCCGCATTAAAGAAAAGAGCCAGGGCTTTTCGACTGAGACCCTATCTGGGTAGACTGGGAGGAAAATCAATTAGACCATAGTGTCTATCCATAAGGGCCTATTGGAAAGGCACAATGCTCAAAGAAAGAGGCACATCAGAAGTAGGATCAACTTGTCTGTGAACTAATGTTGTGGTTTGTAGGGTCACAGGGGCAGCATCAGTGTTGTACAGCAGATTGGGCAGGCCTTCTGCTCGTGGCAGTGCTTGTGCTGAACCAGGAATATATTATTACTTTTTTTCTCCACTCTGAGAGCTTCTGCTGTGAGTCCTTCACCGTATCTCTCCTCGGCAGTCAATGTCTGGCACTAAGCCTAAAGCACAGACCAACATAAAAGGCTTTTGATTGCACAAATCTGGCCATGTATGGTTGGGCATGTGCTTGCAGTTTATCTCATCTGCTTTTTTGAACCAGTGTGTGTGCATGGAAACCACCACAGAATGGCTTTGAGGCTAATAGATTTGTTTTAGCTAATCTATTTCAAGATAACCATGATTCCTAATTCAATATAACAGTGATAACACACTTCATAAGGATCTCGAGCTAAATTAGCTACCCTTAAAAAACGATTCACTTTGTCGTTCTCTCGAAAGAATGAGAGCCTGTTCTCTAATAGTTGGAGTGTGTTAATGAATAAGTGAGAGATTTGATGAGAACAGCAGGAATCCAGTGGACAGGCACGTGATCTCTCAGAGCTTCCATTAAAAAAACAGAACGGCAAGATGGACTAGGAATGAGCTGCACAGATCTAGGTACCTTTGGGGAACTAGGAGAGAGAACAGCCATACATCATCATTATCTGACTGAAACAGAGCTGCTCAGCAACAAGAGCATGACAAACAATATCAGTTCACAAGTGACAGGACAACTTGACGGTACAAGCAGGCAATAACTTGAAACTTTACCTCAGTGTATCTGAACAACTAGGAGAAGTCCGATTACTACTAGAGGAATATACCTGTTCCTCTGACTTACAGTCATCTGGCAACACAGTTAACTAGAGGGCATGGTTCGCCTGCTCTTGAAATGACCATGTTTTATCCCCTAATTGTTCAGTCTTATAATAACACACAGGAGTAAGAATATTGCTTGAATCACGACTGCCATTGTGTGTCATCTAACAAAATAGCTTTTATTTTTCGTTAGCTCGGATCATATATCCCATTCATCAACCCAGAAGCTCATTGCACTTACCTCCATTAGGTATCAAGACTAGAATAGGATGGGAGAAATATTTTATTTTCACGTTCAACCTTGTTCAATCACACAGGTCTGGGATCAGTGTTGCTGTAATTAGATATTATGAAGGCTGGAATATCCTGTGTCTCACAGTATATTTCATACCTGAATATTTCACAACCTGGAGACACATTGAGGTTAAACATGGAGAGGACCATAGAGATCCTATAATGTCATTGAATGGACATGACAGCCTATGGACAAGGCAGCCTATGGACATGGCAGCCTATGGAAAGAGCAGCCAAACAACAAGTCTCTAGGCTGACCTGTAAGTCGATGAACTCTCTCTGAAAAGCTAACATTGGAGTAGAGTTAGCTCTGTGCAGAGGTGTTGGCATCATTCTGCCGTGCCAGTTTCATGTCAGGGATTCTGCTCTGAGTGTAGTAGAAACCGGGGCCTAGATATGTCAAGTGCTTCCATTCTATGCTGTCTGAATTCTGCCTGCATAGCTACCTCCATCGCTCCACTTTCTAGTTAACGGTGGAATTCTTCAGTGAGAGTAGCTCATGAATCTGTTGATGTGAGATATGCTGATATTCTTAACAGACATCAACAACAACAAATCAGTGTGTCCGTCATTCTTTCATTCTCATTTTGGGTATCTGACAACAGAATTACAGGTTAATCGAAAATTAAGCTTCCAAGTCTCAATATTTTTGTCAGCCTTCTAAAACAGATGACAGTGTAAAGAAATGTTTCCTTTTTGTTTCTGTCGTTTAAAAAAAATACAGAAAGCATGATGCTTTTTTGCATAATTACATTTCATGCTCCTGTCCCGCTCATAACTTTTTATAGATCACACTAAACCATATTTCTTATTTTTTTAGTTAAAAAAATGGATCATGGGGGAAAGTTTTTTTAAAAGATAACACATTTGCATTTGATGTCTCTACTAATTTGGAGTTTGCAGCTAATCTCACTTCTCAACCTTTTCTGTTCTTTCTAAATTGTAATTAGCAGTGTTGTACCGTACAATGTCTCACACTGTAGATAAAATATGAGGCAATGTGAGGCAACATTCTGCTGTTTTATGACCAACATCTGTAATTAGTCTTTCAGAACAGTGTATGGTTCAGGTACGTTGCGTGGGATATTGACAGATGCCCATGAATAATGCTAGCACCTGGTCCTCTGGAACAATGTAAAAAATGCCACTTCAAATACATGTGCCTTTAATATCCTCTTCAGTATTGTTAGCGTAAACCTCCAGCATTCAGTTTCGCCCATAAATTGGGGTCAAAATCCTCATAATGAGTGAGGTCACCACAAGGGATAAAGTAGGTTTAGTTATTGGCTATTTCATCACTCAGTGGTAAAAACGGAACATTTCTATTGGCTTTGTGCATACACCTCTTGTCTGATCCCAGCCATAATGTGTACTTTACATGAAACAAGCACAGCTCAATGTAATCCTACATAAATCTGTGTTACTGATGGGAAGATGCCATCAGAAATACTATGCATTGCTTGTCCAACAAGTCACAATATTGCCATTCCAGTCACAAATACCAGTCATTATCCCATGAGCATATGACAGTGATGAGGCTGCTTGATTGGAAATTGCTGATTGAGACAGTGCATCACATAGCCTCTCTAGTAAGTTCACCTATGTCATTGTTGGCCTTGCATCCAGACATCACAAAACCCAGGCATGCTATTTACATGATTCCATCAATAGCTCAATCACATAGTGTGTCCTCTTTAAGAGCAGAATTTCACAACCATATTGCTCCAAGCCTCAGATTCAATTGAATACACGCATCTATTGTTTTCCTAACATGGTTGTTAGTTCCAAGAATCCCACAACTGATTAAGTAGATAGAGCCCTTGAAGGAGCTGGAGTAGCATTTTGATGAGACTAACCCAGGTATTTCAATACACATCCATAACCTTCACCACACAGTAGGGGATACAGCCAGGGAATGTATTCAGGGAGGCCTGCAAGCGGACATCTGTCTTCCTGGTCCAGAGGTTGTCTCAGGACAGGCCGAGGTGTGACTGAGCATTGGTTACGGCTTTACTGGGAGGTGTCGCAGGGTGAGAGAGAGACTGTGACAAGACTGGCTTCACTGCCAAAAAAACTAAAATAAAAAAGAATGTGAGAACAAATCAGGCGAAAAATTGAAAGTGAAATTTTCACACGTTTTTCCCTTATGAGAAAAAAAAGTCCCCTTGACATTTCTTTCACACGTATTTTTCACATCAACTAGCGAAGGATACCCTACCACCAGCCGACCCAGTGAGCCAGCACACCAGCCCATTCAGTAACTTACCCAGACCAGCGATGCCTGTTTGTCCATCCTTGAGAAATATGACGGCAACCCATCTAAATGCTGTGGCTTCCTACTACAGTGTTCCCTCTACTTTGCACACCAGATGGGAGCTCCTACCACCGAGAGGTCCAAGGTTACAATGGTTATTTCTCTACTGACTGGGCGAGCATTGGAATGGGCCATGGCTGTCTGGGAGAGAGGAGAGGAGGAACTGGATTCGTATGAGGGGTTCATGGCTCGGTTCAGAGATATCTTCGATCATCCACCGGAGGGCAGAGAGGGGGGTGAGCGCCTAGAGGAACCAGACGGCTGCTGAGTATGCGCTCACCTTCCGGACAGTAGCAGCATCCAGTGGATGGAATGAGCCGGCGCTTCACACCCAATTCAGAAGAGGACTGCTCAAGGAGGTTCAGACGGAACTGGCCTGTCGAGGCGACAACCTATCCTTGGACGCACTCATCGCGATGGCCATCAGTCTGTATAACCTTCTTCGGGAGCGTCGGCACTCTCATTGCTTCTCTCCCTCCCTCAGTGAACACTTCGGATCACAGCCTGAACCCATGGAGGTAGGGGTTACACGGCTCCCCGCGGTGGAGCATTGCAGACGGAGACAGCTGGGGCTCTGTCTCTATTGTGGTCAAGGAGGGCACCAGCTCCAGCGGTGTCCGGTACGCTCCAACTCGGGATCCACAAGAGCAGAGGGACGGTCACGTGATCTTCCACCTCCTGGGGCAGGTGTGAGTATCCCCTCTTTCTCACTTTCTGCCTTTTTGGTGTCGATCGCACTGGTTGACTGTCCTTCATGTACTGTTTCTACAGCATTAGTGGATTCTTGTGCCGCGGGGAACTTTATTGACCAGACCCTTGCTTCTCTCTCAACATCACCTCATACCCTATATATATATATATATATATATATATATATATATATATATATATATATATATATATAAATATATAATCGGCCATTAGGTTCTGGGACCATCACATACATCACCAAACCACTCACCCTCACCGTGGAGTCCATCCATCAGGGGAACATCCCCTCTTCATAACCAGTGCACAAGATCATCCTCGGCCTCCCTTGGCTTCAACGCCACAACCCCAACATTTCATGGTCCAGGAGGAAAATCACAGACTGGGCACCCGAATGCCAAACGACCTGCTTCCCAGTCCCCTGTTGTTCCATGTCGTTAGAGAGTCCTGTGGTTGCCCCTCAGCCCAACATCCCGGAGGTATACCAGAACCTGCGGGACGTATTTTCCAAAACCCGTGCCACCTGTCTCCCTCCTCATCGCCCCTGGGACTGTGCCATTAACCTGCTTGCAGGCTCTGCGCCCTCACGGAGACGCATCTACCCTCTGACGGTGACTGAAACCCAGGCCATGGAGGATTACATCCTCGCACGTCCACTTCTCCTGTGTTGGCAGGTTTCTTCTTCATGGCCATGAAGGATGGAAGGTTATGCCCATGTATTGATTACAGAGGACTCAATGAAATCCCCACCCAATACCGTTACCCACTCCCATTGGTGCAGGCAGCCATCAAACAGCTCCACGGGGCCCAGTTCTTTACCAAGTTGGACCTGCGGAGTGCATACAATCTCATCTGCATCTGGGAAGGGGATGAATGGAAGACAGATTTTAGCACGATGTCTGGTCCCTACAAGTACTTGGTGATGCCATTGGGCTTAGCCAATGCTCCTTCAGTGTTCCAGGCGTTTGTCAACAAGGTGTTGACAAACACGCTCGGACGCCATAAGCATTTCGCTACACTCACAATATCATCTGCTAACCATGTGTATGTGACCAATAAAATATGATTCGATTTGACCTAGCTATCGTCGCTGGACATCCAGGTATTTCTCGCACTATTAGTTATGTCACTCCTCCACTGGGCTGACTCCCTTCCAGTGTGTTTGGGTTTTCAGCCGGCTCTGGCTTTGTGGACCCCGGAACAGACCGAAGCTCCTGCGGTTGATGAGCGGTTCAGGTGCCCAAGTGTGGAGCGAGGCTCACATGAGACTCCAGTGTGCCGTCCACCGTCAGAAGGAGCAGGCAGACCACCACCGCAGTGAGACTCACATGTTTCATCATGGGGATCGCATCTGGATCTCTACCAGGAACCTCCCAATCCACCTGCCCTACATGAAGCTGTGCCCCCAGTTTGTGGGGCTGTTCAAGGTTCTCTGGAGGGTCAACAAGGTGACGTATATGTCACAGCTTCCCAGTGACTTCCGTATCTCAACTTCTCTTCATGTCTCCCTTTCCAATGTGAGTTGGAAACATTATTTTCCTCACATGTGAAAAGGTGGTGTTAACATGTGAACTCTAAATATAATACACATGAAAATATGGTTTCACATGTGAAATTTAAGCTTAACATGTGAAAACAGCAATTGCACATGTGAAACTGCAAATTTGACTTATTTTTCTTGTAAACCAAAAACCCCTTTCATAATTATGAAAGTGTAGGGTGAGGAGAATGGATCTGGCTGATGGTAGAATAACTGGAATTAAGTTGGAGCTCTGACACTATTATGGCCCAACATTAGTCTTTTAAATTATTTGCAAAACATGATTAGACATAATTGGAATTTGTTTGCGCAAGGTTATGCATGGCATGTCCCCCAATAAACCACAAAGCACCAGAACTTAACGGCAACATCTAGAAGACGGATGCATGAATGCCAATCCATGACTCCCACCTTTCAGTCCCCGGGGCCATGTTTTATAATGGGTTATATCTTACAAATGACACAGGAGACAATCATTAGAACATTTGTTTTGGGGACTATATACATGTCACGTCCTGACCAGCAGATGGAGCTGTTGTTGTAGTTTTGGGGTCAGGACGTGGCAGTCTTGTGTTCTGTGTTGGTCTTGTGACTCCTAATCAGGAACAGCTGGGGATCGTTGTTCCTGATTGGGAGTCATATATGTAGGAGTATGTTTGTCACTTGGTTTTGTGGGTAGTTGTTTTTACACTGCGTGTATAGCCTGTAAAACTGCTACTGTTGTCACCGTCATTGTTTTTTCCAAGTGGATGCTTTACTCTTTTTTGGTAAATAAAATAACCATGAGTATTCACATACCTGCTGCGCCTTGGTCCATTCATGAAGACAACCGTTACAGAACTACCCACCACCAAAGGACCAAGCAGCAGAAGAGGAGGAAGCCACAGGAGAAGGAAATGGAGGAATGGACCTGGCAGGACGAGAGAAAATTCTGGGCGGACAAGTTAAGGGAGCTAAGGGAACCCGAGAGGCAGCCCCAAGATTTTTTTGGGGGGGGGCACACGGGTAGTTTGGCCAGGCCAGGGAAGAGCCGTAAGCCAGCTACCCGTGACTACAGGGAGGTGCGTACGAGGTGGAGGGCGCCATGTTACGCTGAGGTGCGCACCATCTCGCCTATACGGACGCACAGCCCAGTGCGCCCAGTACCAGCGCCCCGCAGGTGCCAGGGCAAGAGGAGCATCGAGCCGGAACGGGTGATGCCAACCCTGCGCTCAAGACCGCCAGTGCGCCCTTTCGGTCCGGTGTTTCCCGCTAGACACACTAGCATGGAGGTGCGTGTCTCCAGGCTGGTACGTCCAATACCTGCCCCACGCATCAGGAGTCAACAGTCGTCGGAGCTGCCCGCCAGTCAACAGTCGTCGGAGCTGCCCGCCAGTCAACAGTCGTCGGAGCTGCCCGCCAGTCAACAGTCGTCGGAGCTGCCCGCCAGTCAACAGTCGTCGGAGCTGCCCGCCAGTCAACAGTCGTCGGAGCTGCCCGCCAGTCAACAGTCGTCGGAGCTGCCCGCCAGTCAACAGTCGTCGGAGCTGGCCCGCGCAGCTCAACAGTCGCCGGAGTGGCCGGACTGCGCTGAACTGCCGGAGTGGCCGGACTGCGCTGAACTGCCGGAGTGGCCGGACTGCGCTGAACTGCCGGAGTGGCCGGACTGCCCTGAACTGCCGGAGTGGCCGGACTGCCCTGAACTGCCGGAGTGGCCGGACTGCCCTGAACTGCCGGAGTGGCCGGACTGCCCTGAACTGCCGGAGTGGCCGGACTGCCCTGAACTGCCGGAGTGGCCGGACTGCCCTGAACTGCCGGAGTGGCCGGACTGCCCTGAACTGCCGGAGTGGCCGGACTGCCCTGAACTGCCGGAGTGGCCGGACTGCCCTGTTCTGCCGGAGTGGCCGGACTGCCCTGTTCTGCCGGAGTGGCCAGACTGCCCTGTTCTGCCGGAGTGGCCGGACTGCCCTGTTCTGCCAGAGTGGCCGGACTGCCCTGTTCTGCCAGAGTGGCCGGACTGCCCTGTTCTGCCAGAGTGGCCGGACTGCCCTGTTCTGCCAGAGTGGCCGGACTGCCCTGTTCTGCCAGAGTGGCCGGACTGCCCTGTTCTGCCAGAGTGGCCGGACTGCCCGGTTCTGCCAGAGGTGCCCGCCTGCCCTGATCTGCCAGGGTGCCCGGCCTGTCAGGATCAGCCCGAGTGGTCCTCCTGCCCTCCGGTCCAGCCCGAGTGGTCCTCCTGCCCTCCGGTCCAGCCCGAGTGGTCCTCCTGCCCTCCGGCCCAGCCCGAGTGGCCCGCATGCCTTCCGGCCCAGCCCGAGTGGCCCGCATGCCTTCCGGCCCAGCCCGAGTGGCCCGCATGCCTTCCGGCCCAGCCCGAGTGGCCCGCATGCCTTCCGGCCCAGCCCGAGTGGCCCGCATGCCTTCCGGCCCAGCCCGAGTGGCCCGCATGCCTTCCGGCCCAGCCCGAGTGGCCCGCATGCCTTCCGGCCCAGCCCGAGGGGCCCGCATGCCCTCCGGCCCAGCCCGAGGGGCCCTCCTGCTCTCCGGCCCAGCCCGAGGGGCCCTCCTGCTCTCCGGCCCAGCCCGAGGGGCCCTCCTGCTCCCCGGCCCAGCCCGAGGGGCCCTCCTGCTCCCCGGCCCAGCCCGAGGGGTCCTCCTGCTCCCCGGCCCAGCCCGAGGGGCCCTCCTGCTCCCCGGCCCAGCCCGAGGGGCCCTCCTGCCCCCCGGCCCAGCCCGAGGGGCCCTCCTGCCCCCCGGCCCAGCCCGAGGGGCCCTCCTGTTCCCCGGCCCAGCCCGAAGGGCCCTCCTGTCCTCCGGCCCGGCTCGAGGGGTCCGTCTGCCTGGTGCAGCTATCGGCTCCACCAAAGTGGGCGACGCCGAGGGTGGAGCAGGGTCCACGTCCTGCACCGGAGCCACCTCCAGGATAGGTGGGTTGGGGAGGGAGGGTGTAGCACAGTGCCGTCGTTGACGGCAGCCACCCTCCCTTCCCTCCCTTATTGTTTAGGGGTTATTGTTTATGGGATTTGTTGGGGATTTTGTTTGTTGGTGTTTTTTCGTTGTTAGGTGCATTCCGGGGTATGCACCTTGAGGGGGGGGTACTGTCACGTCCTGACCAGCAGATGGAGCTGTTGTTGTAGTTTTGGGGTCAGGACGTGGCAGTCTTGTGTTCTGTGTTGGTCTTGTGACTCCTAATCAGGAACAGCTGGGGATCGTTGTTCCTGATTGGGAGTCATATATGTAGGAGTATGTTTGTCACTTGGTTTTGTGGGTAGTTGTTTTTACACTGCGTGTATAGCCTGTAAAACTGCTACTGTTGTCACCGTCATTGTTTTTTCCAAGTGGATGCTTTACTCTTTTTTGGTAAATAAAATAACCATGAGTATTCACATACCTGCTGCGCCTTGGTCCATTCATGAAGACAACCGTTACAATACAGTACCTGCCTTTCCTTCTTCTTCCTTGTGGGAATAAGGGATACCATGGTTGGTCACAAGTCGATTGTAAAACATAATGTAGTGTAGTTTCATCACAGTTAAGATGAAAGGAAAGCCTCTATTGTGGACATCTGGCAGTCTGATATCCAGGTCAGATATTTGAAGGTCACATATCAGGGTAAATTGATGGAAGAGAAAAGTGAATGGTTACTGTTTTACTTCCAACCCCACACCAACCAGTTTGACATGTGCTTCCCTTGAAGTTCAATCACTGTGCTGTTCAGTTGCTGTGCTGCTGTTTTCTCCCTATAGTCAGGTGGAGGGATCCTGCAGCCCGGCCTGGCCCAGCCCAGCCCAGCCCAGCTTGCCTCTGTACACAGGTTGGCGGGACATGATGAATGTGAACAATCACACCTGACTGTCAATGGGCCGCTCCCATGGCAACAGCACAAAGAACATGATTACCAGGGGGACTATGTGAAAGATTGCCTCGTTTATGTTTTTATATATTTATTTTCCATTTAAATCCCCCCTGCTCCATCCCTAAATATAGTGAAAGCTTTTTAGTCACCGTCACCCAGAGTTTTTGGGGTTAGAGAGATGATATGTCATACTTAACGTGTGAGAACAATATTGCGTTCCTAAATGGATAGCTGGATCTGTGTTCATGATTACTGTAGAACTGCCTGCGGAATAATAATGTGATATTGAAATGTTAATTACTAACATTGATGGGAAAATACTGTAACAGGCCCAGTTAGCGTAAAGAAGTGTATCACTGAGTAATACATATTCTACATTGATGCTCTCTCTCTCTATCTGTCACAGGTGTCAAAATGAGTAGACCAAGGTGCAGCGTGGAATATGTTCATCTTGTTGTTTAATGCAGAAATGAACACTTTACAAATGAAACAAAAATGACAGCCGACAGTTCTGTCAGGTACTTACAACTAAACAGAAAGCAACTACCCTCAAAACCCAAAGGAAAAACAGGCTGCCTAAGTATGGTTCCTAATCAGAGACAACGATAGACAGCTGCCTCTGGTTAGGAACCATACTCGGCCCAACACAAAGAAATACAAAACATAGAATGCCCACCCCACACCCTGACCTAACAAAGTAGAGGAATAAACCATCTCTCTCAGGTCAGGGCGTGTCTCTCTCTCTCTCTCTCTCTCTCTCTCTCTCTCTCCTCTCTCTCTCTCTCTCTAAGTATGTGACTACTCATGTTCTTAAGTATGTGACTACTCATGACTACTTCAGTTAAATTCACGGTGGGGTTCAGTTGGAGGTTAATCAAAATATACTGTATTGGTAAGAAAATAATCTCTCAGTTTGCTAGTTGAACACCAATATAAATAAAATACACTTCTCCATCACCATAATATTAAACAATGAGGAATATGTACAATGAAGAAAAAACTATTTGAAAGAATTTGGCTATTCAGATTTCAAGAATGAATTCAATATACACATTTATTACAGCTACATAAATTCTGTTCAAATGTGACTGTATGAACCCTTGAATATGTTAAAGTATAATCCTTATATCGGCATAAAAACAGTATGCTCTGCATTGCAAGTCTTCCTGGAACATTTAAGTATCTGAATTCTGCCATAATTGATGTGTGGGAACTCTCTCTCTCTAACTGGTAATGAGGAACAATGCACACAACAAGATACTGCACCACAGCATGTCTGCACAGCTCGCTCAACAGTCTATGGACTGGCACTGTTACATTTTCTCCCCAGCTGTTTTGGAACCTCTGTTCTCGCTCAGAAGACCCACCTCAGTGGGTTTCAAATTAGCTGGCACATGTTCATTGTCTATGCATGCTATGGTTGTGCAAATATTGGTACAATACAGCATCAAATGGAACTCAGTTGATATTGGTAACCAAGGTTGGATTGTAAATCTAGGTTAAAAAACATTAAGAAAAGTTATCCAATCAGACATTTACTATAAACAATAACGTTGTCCCAAAATGTAAAAATGAAACTCTCAAAAAGATCATTTACAGTCTTGAAACTTTAGCCATTAACTTTTTATTTTACCTACTGAATAGCAATCCATTTGAGGCATACATAGATTAAGAATGAGCTCCTATTGCTTTGTAGCTTCTTATTAGATTTTACTCCATGTAATAATTCAAATCCAAAGTTAAGCTTAGATTACTTCTGGCCTTTATGATTTATGACTCATCAGTAGTTCATTTTGGAAAGATCACTACAGATTATTGAAGTTTCTATAGGCAAAAATTTGACGTATGGTGACAAATGTGACCCGTTTCAGGAAACTAGGCGTATGTCACACGTCAGTACTTCACATGAGAGACATTTTAACGTAATCTTTTTTTTTAATCAAAATGTATTTTTTGGGGTGGTAGAAATGCCTTCTGGAACATGTAAACTTTCATCTGCCTTAACCTCTTGGGGCTAGGTGGGACGCTAGCGTGCCACCTGTGGTGCACTCCATCAACAGCAGGTGCATTTCAAGAGCGGCAAATTTGAATCCAAATAAATGTCAAAATTCAAATTTTTCAAAAATACAACTATGTTACACCATTTGAAAGATAAACATCTCCTTAATCTAACCACGTTTTACGATTTCAAAAAGGTTTTACGGCGAAAGCATAAATTTAGAGTATGTTAGGACAGTACATTTACAAGAGTTGTGTGTAATGTTTTGTCAAGTCAAAGACAGGGTCACCAAAACCATAAAACCAGCTAAAATGATACACTAACCTTTTACAATCTCCATCAGATGACACTCCTAGGACATTATGTTAGACAATGCATGCATTTTTAGTTCTATCAAGTTCATATTTATATACAAAAACAGCGTTTTACTATGGCATTGATGTTGAGGAAATCGTTTCCCTCCAATAACCGGCAGTCAAGTCAGCGTCACAAATTAAATAATTAAAATTAGAAAACATTGGTAAAATATTATATTGTCATTTAAAGAATTATAGATTTACATCTTTTGAACGCAATCAACTTGCCAGATTTAAAAATAACCTTACTGGGAAATCACACTTTGCAATAATCTGAGCACTGTGCCCAGAAAAATACGCGTTGCGATACAGACTAGACGTCATGTTGGGGAGATCTAAAATCGAAAATACTATGTAAATAATCCATTACCTTTGATTCTCTTCATCAGATGTCACTTCCAGGTATCACAGGTCCATAACGAATGTAGTTTTGTTCAAAAAAGCTCATCATTTATGTCCAAAAATCTCCGTCTCGTTAGCACATGATGTAAGCCAGCCGGACTTCTCGTCATGAACGAGGGGAAAAAATATATTTCCGTTCGTTCAAACATGTCAAACGTTGTATAGCATAAATCATTAGGGCCTTTTTTAACCAGAACATGAATAATATTCAAGGTGGACGAATGCATAGCCTTTTATAACGTATTGGAACGAGGGTACCCAACATGAAGTAGCGCGCCAGGTGTCTAATGGGACATCACCGTTCCATGGCTCTTGTTCGGTCAGATCTCCCTCCAGAAGACTCAAAACACTTTGTAAAGGCTGGTGACATCTAGTGGAAGCAATAGGAAGTGCCAAAATATTCCTAAACCCCTGTGTTTTTCAATGGGAGAGGTTTAAAGTCAATACAACACATCAGGTATCCACTTCCTGTCAGAAAATGTCTCAGGGTTTTGCCTGCCAAATGAGTTCTGTTATACTCACAGACACCATTCAAACAGTTTTGGAAACTTTAGAGTGTTTTCTATCCATATATAATAAGTATATGCATATTCTAGTTACTGGGTAGGATTAGTAACCAGATTAAATCGGGTACATTTTTTTTATCCAGACGTGCAAATGCTGCCCCCTAGACCCAACAGGTTAATAACAAACTTGTATGCCATCTGTAAATATGAATACAATTGTTAAATTACGAGCCTAGTTGGCTTAGCCACAGAAAATAGTGAGTAACCTTCCCGCTAGCCATGATTGGCTAAGATAATGAGTGGGCTGGACATGCCGAGAGATGAGTTCAGATTGGTCTGCCATATAGCATGCTTCTGTCTATTTGAGCTGGTTAGTATGTGTAGGTAATCCTGTAGAACTGCATAATTGTTGCTTGCCAGTTTCTGGAGGAACGAGCTTTGAAATCAGTGGAATTAGAGTATGATAGCCAAAGGAGGGAGAAAACACCTGTCTCCAGATTACATCGTTAAACTAAGGGCAACCATGGCATCCGTGACAGGAAGAAGCGTCATTTTGAGATATTACACGGTTCTTTTGACAAAGTCATTTTCATTTCAAGTTGATGAAACTGTTACCTAGCTAGCTAACATTAGCTGGCTGGCTTGTTAGCTAACGTTACGCGTATAATATTATTATTCATATCTCAGAGCCATTTGCTTGGCTAGTTATAGCCTAATGTTAGCTAGCTAACATTGGACCTGGTTGCTTAGCTACCTGCAGATTCAAAAAACGTCATAAAATTTGGCCAGCAGCACAGTTACAGTCACCAATGCTCTGGATAACATGAAAACAGCCTAACCAGCTCTGCTAGGGCGATGGTCAGAGTGGGGTGTTCTCTCATATGTGTCTTTAAGTAGCTAGCAAGCTGGCCAATGTTAGCCAGTTAGCTTGGGTACTTGACTGCCGTTGTGAGGTCAGAACGCTCGGATCAACCCTACTCATCGGCCAGAGCGTCCAATGTGCGTTCTGAACGCCCCGAGAGCGAAACACTCTGAATTTACCAACGGACAATCTGACAGCACAGTTGTAGTCACCAACACTCTGGATAACATAAAAACAGCCTAACCAGCTCTGCTAGGGCGAGTAACGTTCAGTGAGATTTTCTCTCATTTCTGTCTGGAAGTAGCTAGCAAGTTAGCAATGTTAGCTTCGGTGCTTGACTGCTGTTAGTACAGAACGCTCGGCTCAACTCTTAAAGAGATGGGTCAGGCTAAAGCTTAAGAGGGCGTGAACGATGCGTGAACCATCTCCAATTGGTACCAAAACATTCAAAGTCCATTTTCTCATAAGGGAGTTTAAAAGTTTATCAACTTTCAAAGCAGAATTACTTTCCAAATCTTCCTCAATACAGTGTGTGATATATAATTTTATAGCTGTGTTTCTGCCTTTATCCAATATAAAAAACACATTCTAAGATGTTTCACAATGGTCATTCAGGCCATGCATTATCTCTGGAGATGTGAAAAATATTCTTAACAAACACGAGTTAAGAAAGATAGAAGATTATCATTATGAAAGAGAAATGTGCTCTTACATTCCCTATTTACAAGCTGAATATAAAAATACTGTCATTACATGTTGCTATCGCTGTGGATCTAAAGTAATGCAAACAGGCAGTGAATGTAATGATCTGTCATCATGGTATACAATGATGGAATGCCTCCTAGCAACACATGCGAGTCCAAACAAATAACCAAATGCTTTTACATCTTCCTCAACAGATGTCAACACATGCTACGAATAATGTAAAAACCTACATGGCCCAGCATCCCTACAAAGCCTACATGGCCCATACACCTTGTAGAGTCCATACCCTGATGAATTGAGGCTGTTCTGCGGGAAATGGGGGTGTTTTCCTAATGTTTGATATACCCAGTGTAAGTGAATGTGTCCCAATACTTTTGGTCCCCTTAAATGGAGGGACTTTGTACAAAAAGTACTGACATTTCTAAACGGTTCACCGGATATGGATGAAAATACTCTCAAATTAACAACAATTGGAGGACACTATATTCTTCATAAGTCCTCATTTCTGTAAAGACACAATATCTCTCATGGTAAATATGTGTCCATGTAAGACAAAGAGCAAAAGCATTTGATAATCATGCATTTTGTGTACATGGAAATAACATACCTGTTCCAACAGCCAATTGGTCCCGATATTGTGCTTAAACTCTCAAAGTAACTCTCAATGAGCTGACTTACCCTCTGATTTCTGCAATTTTATCTTGTCCTCTGGTTGGAAGGAAGTCTGGTAATTAGTTGCAACCATGCGGTCATGATAACATATATCATGAAATGTAATCCTGTATGGTACATTAGGTGTTGGTCATGGAGTGGAAATGCCATGCATGGAAGTAAATAATTCAACATTGGACAGGCCTTAGTGAGTGTGAAGTAACTTTAGCCATTAGATATTAACTCTTATTATGTAAAAACTCCAGACAATTGTTGGAGGATGACACAATAAATTGTCCAATTTGTCTTACTTATACCTCTCCACGTGTATTTGACAAGCTGTCAATCACTGCATGTGGTGCAGTGTGATCAGATAACTGTAACTCTATGGTGAGAAGAAAGCCTGTCATTTAAACCACACTAGAGTTACTGAGGTAGGCTTCCTCTGTGTTTGGACACCTGAAGGGCTATATTAACAGATTAGGGTGAGACGGACTGCCCAATTAATTAAATATGCTTGCTCATCCACCAGAGATGCAATCTCTCCCTCCCGTAAAAAGGGACTGATGGTGGCAAATTAGAGGTTAAAAATGCCAGCAATTAAATTTAAAATAGTGGTTAGTAAAATTATGCTACAAAATTAGAGCATGAACATTAAGTATCATAAAATGCACAGCATTCTGTAACCTGTAGCCCTGCCATTATTGAGTTGCTTATGAAAACCACAAACCCAAGACCTGACTGCCTCCCCGGGTGAATGCTCCCCCCCTGATAACTATAGGCTACTGTACCAAGTAGTAGTAGTAGCAGTAATAGTAGCAGCAGTAGTAGTATTAGTAGTTGTAGTAGTAGTAATAGTAATAATAATAACAGTAGTAGTAGTAGTAGTAGTATTAATCGTGATAGTAGTTGTAGTAGTAGTAGTAGTTGTAGTAGTAATGGTAGTTGTAGTAGTGGTAGGAGCAGTAATAGTAATAGTAATAGTAGTAGTAGTAGAAGTTGTAGTATTAGTAATAGTAATTATAATAAGAATATTAGTAGTAGTAGCAGTAGCAATAGTATTAGTAGTACTAGTAGTAGTAATAATTGTAATAGTAGTAGTAGTAGTAGTGTCACGTCCTGACCAGTAATAGGGGTTATTTGTTATTGTAGTTTGGTCAGGACGTGGCAGGGGGTATTTGTTTTATGTGGTTCGGGGTGGTTGTGTGTTTAGTAGGGTGTTTGATTTATTATTCCGGGTTTTGGGCAATGTTCTATGGTTATGTATTTCTATGTTTAGTCTAGTATTTTGTATTTCTATGTTTAGTTGATTGGGGATTGGACTCTCAATTGGAGGCAGGTGTTTTCTAGTTGCCTCTGATTGAGAGTCCTATATATAGGTATGTGTTTGTTTTAGTATTTTGTGGGAGATTGTGCTGTGTATAGCTTTGTGCCTTACCGGCCTGTTATTAGTCGTTGTGTTTTTTTTTTGTGTACGTGTTGTTTTGGTTCACCTTCTTGTCCATTTAAATAAAAAGAAGATGAGTGCACATTTCCCCGCTGCGTCTTGGTCCACTCTACCCTACGACAACCGTGACAAGTAGTAATACTAGTAATAGTAGTAGAGTAGCAGAAGTAGTAGTAATAATAGTAATTGTAGTGTTAGCAGTAATAATGATAGTAGTAGTAGTAATAATAGTAAGAGTAGTAGAAGTAGTTGTAGTAAAAGTAATGGTAGTAGTAGTAGTAATAGTAATAGTTGTAGTAGTAGGAATAGTACTAATAATAGTAGTAGTAGTAGTAGTAGTAGTAGTAGTAATAGTATTAGTAGTAATAATAGTAATAATATTAGTAATACTAGCAGTAGTAGTAGTAGTAATAGTAGTCATATGAATAATAGTAGTAGTAATAGTACTAATAATAGTAGTAGTGGTAGTAGGAATAGTACTAATAATACTAGTAGTAGTACTAGTAGTAGTGGTAGTAGTAGTAATAGTAGTAGCAGTAATAATAGTAGTAGTAGTAATACTAGTAATTGTAATAGTAGTAATAGTAGTATTAGTAGTGGTAGAAGTAGTGGTAGTAATAATAGTAATAGTAGGAGTAGTGGTAGTAGTAGTAGTAATACTACTAGTAGTAATACTAGTAATTGTCACGTCCTGACCAGTATAAGGGGCTATTTGTTATTGTAGTTTGGTCAGGACGTGGCAGGGGGTGTTTGTTTAGAGTGTTTCGGGGTTTGTTGGGCTATGTTCATATTTAAGAGGGGTGTTTGTTTAGAGTGTTTCAGGGTTTGTTGGGCTATGTTCTTGTTAGTCTATTTCTATGTTATGTTCTAGTATGTCTATTTCTATGTGGTGTTTGTTGGGCTGACCTTCAATTGGAAGAAGCTGCTCCTAGTTGCTTCTAATTGAAGGTCCTATTTAAGAGGGGTGTTTTTCTATGGGATTTTGTGGGTAGTTGTTCCTTGTTTAGTGTTTGTTGCACCTGTCAGGACTGTTTCGTTTTGTTCCTTTTTGTATACGTATTTAGTTGTTTCTCCTTCTTCAAAATAAAAAGAAGATGAGTATACATATTCCCGCTACGTTTTTGTCCAATCCATACGACAACCGTGACAGTAATAGTAGTTGTTGTTGTTTTAGTAGAAGTAGTAGTAGTAATAGTAATAGTACTAGTATTGTTAGCAGTAGTAATAGTAATAGTAGTAGTAGTAACAGTGGAGGCTGTGGGAGGAGCTATTGGAGGAGGGGCTCATTGTAATGGCTGGAATGGAATCAATGGAACGGAGTCAAACGTGGTTTTCATATGTTTGACGTTTGATACCTTTCCATTTATTCCATTCCATCCATTGCAATGAGCCCGTCTTCCTATAGCTCCTCCCACTAGCCTCCACTGAGTAGTAGTAGATGGTAGTAAAAGTAGTAGCAGTATTCTGAACTTAAAACTTCCCACTGACATTTATGCTGAAGAATCAGAGAGACTAATGATGAGTAGTAATACGAATCTTGTAAGAAGAACTAGGCTACTTGTGGTCGGGAAGATTGTTTCACTGAAGATTGATTGACTGATTCAGCTTTCTGAAGCTTAGATTAGTGATGTCACAATGCCGTGGGCAACTATGAGCTTTGGCTTCTTTCAGTGTTTGGAATCACCAGGTTCACTTTCATTATATGAGTTATTTCTAACGATGCAGAGGCACATTCATTTTAGGCACCTGCATAGTGACTCAGACATCTCAATGGCAGAGCAGAACAACCAGGCTTGAAGGAGAAGTTCCAAGGAAGGTCTGCAGCACTATTGACCTTCCCTATACTCTTCAGTGTAGCCTACTGTAGTTGTTATTAATCTATTCATGCCACATTATATAATATTAATGTGTAATGAATTAAGTTTCCAACCTATTCATGACATAATATAGATTATTAATGTGTTATTAAAGCTTAATTTCCTTTTGTTCGAATTTCAACATTTCAAATCAAATCAAATTTTATTTGTCACATGCGCCGAATACAACAGGTGTGTAGACCTTACAGTGAAATGCTTAGTTAGAAGCCCTTAACCAACAATGCAGTTTTTTTTTAAATACTTAAATAAAAGTAAATAAAAGTAACCAATAATTAAAGAGCAGCAGTAAAATAACAATAGCAAGGCTATATACAGTATAGGGGGTACCGGTACAGAGTCAATGTGCGGGGCACCAGTTAGTTTAGGCAATGAGGTAATATGTACATATAGGTAGAGTTATTAAAGTGACTGTGCATAGATAATAACAGAGAGTAGCAGCAGCGTAAAGGGGGGGGGGGGGGGGGCAGTGCAAATAGTCTGGGTAGTCATTTTATTCAATGTTTATGAGTCTTATGGCTTGGAGGTAGAAGCTGTTTAGAAGCCTCTTGGAACTAGACTTGGCACTCTGGTACCACTTGCCATGTGGTAGCAGAGAGAACAGTCTATGACTAGGATGGCTCCAGCCTTTGACAATTTGTAGGGCCTTCCTCTGACACCGCCTGGTATAGAGGTCCTGGATGTCAGGAAGCTTGGCCCCGGTGATGGACTGGGCAGTTCGCACTACACCCTGTACTGCCTTGCGGTCGGAGGCCAAGCAGTTGCCATACCAGGCAGTGATGTAACCCACCAGGATGCTCTCGATGGTGCAGCTGTAGAACCTTTTGAGGATCTGAGGACCCATGCCATATCTTTTCAGTCTCCTGAGGGGGATTAGGTTTTGTCGTGCCCTCTTCATGACTGTCTTGGTGTGCTTGGACCATGTTAGTTTGTTGGTGATGTGGATGTTGTGATGAATCAGAATGTATCCCTTTGGACTCTGGTGTTGGCAGTTGCACTTCTTCTCTCAGCTCGGGCTCAGTCACTTGGGGCCCAGAGAGGGGAGAGGTCAGACTTGTCTTTTACATGTCTCTGGTGCTATGCAGAATATCAGAAAGGGAAGAGGACAGGATGGAACATTGTCTTCATATGTGAATGTGTCTTTACCTATTGTTAAATCTAGACGTTCCGCTAGCGGAACACCACTCCAATATCCAATGATAAAGCGTGGCGCGAATACAAACTCCTCGAAAATCCGAAAACTTCCATTTTTCAAACATATGACTATTTTACACCATTTTAAAGACAATACTCTCCTTTATCTAACCACACTGTCTGATTTCAAAAAGGCTTTACAACGAAAGCAAAACATTAGATTATGTCAGCAGAGTACCCAGCCAGAAATAATCTGACACCCATTTTTCAAGCTAGCATATAATGTCACAAAAACCAAAACCACAGCTAAATGCAGCACTAACCTAAGCGATAATATTCCGACAGGGAATCTCCTTTTCGGCAAACAGAGGAAAAAATCCCAAAGGCGGGGGCGGTCGGGGTCACGCGCATAAGCCAGTGTCCCTTGATCGGCCACTTGAGAAAGGCGATAATGTGTTTCAGCCTGGGGCTGGAATGACGACATTCTGTTTTTTCCCGGGCTCTGAGCGCCTATGGACGACGTGGGAAGTGTCACGTTAGAGCAGAGATCCTTAGTAAATGATAGAGATGGAAAAGAAGTACAACAAATGGTCAGACAGGCCACTTCCTGTAAAGGAATCTCTCAGGTTTTGACCTGCCATTTGAGTTCTGTTATACTCACAGACACCATTCAAACAGTTTTAGAAAATTTAGGGTGTTTTCTATCCATATGTAATAAGTATATGCATATTCTAGTTACTGGGTAGGAGTGGTAACCAGATTAAATCGGGTATGTTTTTTATCCAGCCGTGTCAATACTGCCCCCTAGCCCTAACAGGTTAAACCATGTGAAGGGATGGCGTGATTAATGGGGAACCAATTACTTGTCTCCACAATGTCTGTGCGCAAGTCACTCCCTCCTTTGGCATTGGGGGGAGGTGTATGGCAGGGTATGGAACCATTGTATGTCCTCTCTGATGTTGCACTTATCCTGGGATAGTATATGACCTAGAGACTCACTCCCCTCAGTGAGCTTGTCCAGGAGTGGGGTCAAGAAGGGGTTTTACTTGAGATGGGAGGATCTAGAGTTGACAATTGAGTTATGCCATTGGATGAGTTGGTGTTTTTGTTCTATACCATACCAGGAAGAGATGGTTCCAGTTTGGAGTAGGAGGGCCAGACACTGGTCTGTACAATGAAAACTGTTGACAGAGCAGATGCTGTCTGCTATGTATTATAGATACCTTTCATACAAATCTTAGCCTTGTGACCATTCTATGTATCTGTTGTTCGTCATGTAGGATGAGAGGGGTGTATCTTGGCTATAAAAGATCTTTGTACTTTTGTGTTGTCACTCTCAACGGTTCATTAGAAATAGGGAATCGTTGAAAGTCAATGCTATTGCAAAGCTCTTATTATTAAAGATGAAGTTTAAGTATAACTCTGACTGGTGTGTGAAGTTTGTTTCTCCTCATTTGGTAATACAGAAATTAACCACCACAACATCAAGGAACTTGAAGCTTGGTCCTCCTTTTCCTGTAGTCCACATTCCTCTCCTTTGTCTTGATCACATTGAGGGAGAGGTTGTTGTCCTTGCACCACACGGTCAGGCCTCTGACCTCCTCCCTATAGGCTGTCTCGGCATTGTCAGTGATCAGGCCTACCACTGTTGTGTCATCGTCAAACTTAATGATGGTGTTGGAGACGTGCCTGGCCATGCAGTCATGAGTGAACAGGGAGTACAGGAGGGGACTGAGCATGCACCCCTGAGGGGCCCACGTGTTGAGGATCAGTGTTGCGGATGTGTTGTTACCTACCCTTACCACCTGGGGGCGGCCCGTCAGGAAGTCCAGGATCCAGTTGCAGAGGGAGGTGTTTAGTCCCAGGGTCCTTAGCTTATTGCTGAGCTTTGAGCGCACTATGGTGTTTACATCAGATGACCGAAAATGTACACTGTGTCTGAGGGTTGCGAGGTGTTCATGGATACCTCACTTCGGTTACTCCTCAGGTATGAGAACAGCTGTAGTCCCCTGGATGTTGAGTGGTCCAGATGTTCTCGCTGCACATCCAGATGATGGCCCACTGACTCCTGTGACTGTCAGACCCACTCTCTCTCTGCTACCCCTCAGGCTAGGCCTGTTCCACATGCAGAGCAACAATAAACAAAAACAAGTGTGAAAAGGAGAGAACAGAGCACGGAACACTTTCATTTTCTGGCTCCTTTTCACATAACTTCTCAGAGATGGTCTTGTCAATCTTTTTGAGATGAGCTAATTGTAACTGTTTCCAGGGTGGTCTTGAAATATGAAGTCCTTACCCGAGGGCTAAGCATTTTGACTTATACTTATTCATCTTGAGGGAATCCGTGCTGTAGTGCTGTAGAGAGAACTTGTTTTCCAATTGTGTGTTAAGTAATATCTCTATTAATTCTCTCACAGGTACCAAATACATCACATGTTCTATCAGCTAATGACCCAGCCAGTTGGAGTAGCTCTAACAAAGTCTGTTCTGATGTATCTGAGGATCTGCTTCCAATTCATCCATAAGCGTTGGGAAATTGTTGCATTACTGCATTTGTTTAGCCAATTTGTCACACCTTATACATTTCAGTCTATTACAATATTTATTTTTCCATTGTCTACACTATTAGAAAAAACGGTGCTATCTAGAACCAAAATGGGTTCTTTGGCCGTCCCCATAGAAACACCCTTTGGAGAACCACTTTTGTTTCCAGGTAGAACCCTTTTTGTTCTAGGTAGAACATTTTGGGCTTCCATGCAGAACCCTTTCCACAGAGGATTCTACATGGAACCCAAAATAGTTCTACCTGAAACCAAAAAGGGTTCTACCTGGAACCAAAAAGGGTTATTTTATGGGGACAGACGCAGAACCCTTTTCAAAGTCTTTTTTTCTAAGCATGTATTAATGTAGCTTTGCGCTGCACAATTGGCAAAGATGTGTACTCTGCGGCAGGACGGGGGGATTTCTTTGGAAAGCCTGGACATCCCTCCGACCAACAGTCTGGTGTACCTACCGTACCCTCAGCGGTGCTAACCTCAGCACTTATCAGGAACAAATGGAACATTAAGCTAATGGAAGCAAGCAGACAAAGCACATGTTCAGCTCCCACCCTCCCAACACAACACACAGAGAGCTAATTACTGAAGAACACCCTCCACCATGCAAAGTCAACTCTTCACTTACAGGTAATAAAGAGGAGAGATGTCTTAACAGGCTGTGAGGTTTCATTAAGGCATGTGTGCAGTACATTAAAATCGAACATCTTCCTCATAATAATGCTTTGTGAGAGTTTCTTCATATTCTGTAGAGATATGTAATGAAGGTGCACAGAACAGGTTCAGTAAGTCCATTTCAACAGTAACTAGCCTCGCATGCTGCTTTTGCTTTGAAACTATTGTAATGCTGCTCGCTCATTTGCCTTAAAAACCGAGGGATCCATAATCACTTAGGCTTTCCAGTCGTACAATCACATTCTGATCACATAGGCTTTCCAGTTGTGCAATCACATTCCAATCACTTAGGCTTTCTGGTCATATAATCACATTCCAATCACATAGGCTTTCCAGTCATATATTCACATTCTTTTCGCATAGGCTTTCCATTTTGTAGAAACACATTTTAACCACTTAGGCTTTCCAGTTGTATAATCACATTCTAATCACTTCGGCTTTCTGGTCATATAATCACATTCTAATCACATAGGCTTTCCAGTTGTATAATCACATTCTAATCACTTAGGCTTTCCATTCATTAATCACATTCTAATCACTTAGGCTTTCCATTTTGTAGAAACACATTTTAACCACTTAGGCTTTCCAGTCGTATAATCACATTCTAATCACTTAGGCTTACCAGTCATGTAATCACATTGTAATCACTTAGGCTTTCCATTCATAAAATCACATTCTAATCACTTAGGCTTTCCATTTTATAGAAATACATTTTAACCACTTAGGCTTTCCAGTCGTATAATCACATTCTAATCACTTAGGCTTACCAGTCATGTAATCACGTTCTAATCACTTAGGCTATCCAGTAATATCATCACATTCATTATATTCTGCTGATGATATTTGGTTGGCTTTTCCTCATTCAAGGCCTGTCAGCTCCCTCTATTACCCATGGGGTTACCCAGGGGGTGAGGGGGCAGCGCATGGTCCCCGCTGAGCCAGAGACAGCATTAGCCATAGGGAGCTGACAAGCTGACCCTGCTGGCAGATATGATAGATGAACAGGGACTAGAGAGACCCCTCTGGCTGACACTACAGACTCAGTAGCTGAACCCATCATCTCTGAGGTTGAAGTGCGGGCCAGGGAATAGCAAGGCCTATCTAGCTGGTTGCTATCGCCAGTCTCTTCACTTTCGGTCAACATGCCAGTACTGCTGTCTCCCCAGCTAATTCTGTTTACTACAAGGATTTTGCTGGAGTTGAAAGTGACTGACCTCATAGGGCCTCAATGGAGCAACTTGCTATATTAGAAACCACATAGTTTCCTGTAGACCACAGTGGTCTTATCACCTTTGTGATACCATAGAGAAGGGACCACCAGATCTTCTCAACATCTCTTGACTTTGTGAGTTTTAGCTGTAATAATAAACTGTGTAAGAAGCCTTTGGAAGGGTGAGCTAAACCATAGTTTTCAGAGCATGAAAGTCATAAACTTGAGTTCAAAAACATCTAGTGGCAGATCTGGAAAGACATGATGCTTCCTCTTGTGAGACATACACTGAGCATACCAAACGTTAGGAAGACATTCGTAATATTGAATCCCCCCAGCCCCCTCTCTTTTGTATTGCCTTTGAATGGCACGCATACATAATCCATGTCTCAAAGTCCCACATGTTACTTCTTGGAAGGAGTCCAGAAGATGTGAAGACATATACAATGTAGACACAAGTACAGCAGGATGGGAGAGCAATTCACAACAAGGGTTTTGGTGAAATCAATTGTACAAACAACCTGACATCTGTATAACACTGGCAAAAAAAAAAAATGATTGAATGAAATTATCATAATTTGAGAGCAACATTACATTCATCAATAGGAAGTTAATGCAGAGGATTAGCTGTTGCCGCTAAGTGTCAAGAGTCAATAGATACTCATTCCAAAACACCAGTGACAGAAAAATCTATTTGTATTTATTTTAGCTATAACATACACTAAACTGAGCACATTACAACACGTAACAAAACTCATATTACTCTTGCAAGTCTTGAGGGAGTGTTGCTGTTTGCATGGATGGGCAATTCCTTAATGGACTGTAGAAAGAGAAGATTAGTTCATTGACTTGCAGTATTGGCTCGCTTAAATTGAAATATCCTCTGCTTGCTAGAGAGGGAGATCTTTTAATGGATGTTCATAATGAATAGACCATTCCTGCATATCTGGAGAAACAAACTAACTACCTGAGAACAGTTAGTTAGTGTTTCAGTTTAGTCATTCAAGATTCAGAACATTTTGTAAGTATTTCACATATGGCATGAAAAATAAAGAAAAGTTCTTAATTTCATTTGTGGTGACTACTGCACATGATCTTCTCAACAATGCAGATGACTCCAGATATTGACATTGCCTTGGTTGAGTTAAAGGGAATGCAAAAGAAAATGATTGTAATACAATAAAGGAAAATGATCCAATTACAAGACAGGCATGAGTGTGAATGAATTAGGTATTTCATTTCACACAATCCATACAGTATCTCTTTGGAACTTAATTGCGAAAAGCTGCTGGCCGCTTTTCAGCCAATACCAGTAAGATGATGAACTGTGTGGTGACACTGAAAATCTTTTTTCATAAAAGGTTAGAAATTGTCTTGTGTGAGATACACTCTATTTGCTTAGTGTGGTTCCAGGCAACATGTCATGCACCGTTAATTGTGTATGATGTAGGCTGTTCATTATGGAGAATCCATTTGCATTTAGTCATTCTCTATCACTTAAGTACTTTACACCTCTGTATGTTTCCAAATCTCTCATGTGGAGTTGGGTTCTCAAGTCTAGGTATTCATACCAATTTCAACTGTGCTCTCATCAAAGGTATGACTTTTTACACCCTCCTCCACAAAATTGTTTAGTAAAGTTTGGTTCTAACAACCAGGGGGATCAGATTAAGGTCTTTCTGTTAAAGTGACCTCATCTCTCCTACTTAGGCTGTCTGCAAAAAGGGCGACTTCAATAAGCCCAGCCTAAAACCCTTGGTAAGCAGTGCCAAAACTGTCTACCCTGCTTCAATGACGATTGTGCCTGAATGTCAGTGAACCAAAGAGACCGATCTTGTTTACTCGAAAGCTTCATGACATTGCAGAAATCTTGAGCTTCTCTCTATCTTTGCAACAGTGCACTGACATAGATGGAGGCATTCCCGGTCAAGTTTATGGGCCTGCCATGCATATCCAATGGTGACTCCAAGGAAGCAGTATGATGTATAGGCTAATCACCATTATATCAGGCTTACACATCCACACAGCCATACACACCGACACAGCCATAGACAACCACACGGCTATACACACCCACACATTGTGTCAACAAAAGATTGTGTGAAATTTTTATGGCAGTAATGTTGAATACAGCCATAATGAATCCAGCTGCACTGTTCCAGCAATTAGGGAAAACAATTGAATAGCTGGTGGTGCCTTCAGAACATTGTGGTTTGGAGACATTGTTTTCCCTCCTTTTCTTCTTAATATTTCTTGGTAGCTTCAGGATCAACAGAAGAACTATTGTGAGGGACAGTTTTGGTCATTGTGGTTCTACAGCTTCAAGCGCTTTAATCAATTTGACTATACTGCTTTCTTCACTCAAAGCCTTGAGGCAGAAAAAAATAAATGGCTGTTTTCAAGAATGGGAGTCACTCAGGAAAAGGAGGATTTGTCACTGGCAGGAATGTACGTGCAGTATATATGTCAGACGTTGGTGTTGTAAAAAATCTTCTTCATAGTAATGGTGTGCTGCACAACACATTAGTGTGTACTAAGTGGAACACTTCAGGTCGCAATGCTGCTCAAGATATATCATTATTTTCTCCATTTCTCCTTAAGTGTCTGAAACTATGATTTCACAAACAACTGAAAGAAAAAAAAATCACTACTGTAACAAAATAGTGTCTATGAATGGGAAATATAACAATAACATTAGTTGTAGACCTCTCCAACTGTGTGTTTTATTGGTATATTTTTCTGATGTACTGCATTTGTCTACGGTACTATGACATCTACTAATAAGTGTGGTCTTTATACTGCACAGGTAAGGGCTTTTATCTTGAAGGTTGCTGGTTCCAGCTTTTGGCTGTTAAACTTCATTTGCTACAGCTGCACATTAGACAGAGGTCGATGTCCTATGCCCATGCGTCATCACGTTTTATTAAAACAAAACCCAGTTATTTGCATGGGCTGCATCGCAATCCATTGACTCTGCTGGTGTAAGCCATTCACCTACTCGGAAGACAGGCACTCCCCAAAGTCTGTGTTTGTCAGACATGAGAGGATGACGAAAAGTTCATTTTCACGGAATCATCTGTAAAGTCCTAACAGATTGAGCTAGAAATTATTTGGACTCCACTATCAAATGCTAATATGAGCCCACTATCAGACACCACCAGGCACTTTAAAATAGACTGTTTATATTTATTCTCATTTTTTAAGATCTGTTTTGCCATATATGAATGTGTTATTTAATGCATGTCTATGGGCAGTAAGGCCAAATTCAATGTCTTATCAAAAAATGTCTTAATATTTTTTGTTTTACCTACAGAGATCCTAAAATTCCAAATAAAATAGCCAATTGATCCATTGTATCACCATCTTAATGTTTATTGTACCTACTGGGGTCCTATATTTCAAAATCAAATAGCTAAATGATCTATGGTATGACCATATTTAAACAATTCCAAATGTTAGCTCAGTAGAACTCCCCCAAAGGCTTAGACTCAAGAGCTCTCATTTAGAGATGCAATTACTGAGAAAGTAATTCACTGTCTGTTCACCAACGCATAATGTGTGGATATTATACCCATACTGCCCATCTACAGTAACCTATATTATTAATGCATATTAGACTCTATGTTCCACAGGGTAGGGATCATCTAAATGTCAAATCCCTTCTGGAGGGAGGTCCATTTATTTATCATTCAAATGTCATGCAAATATTCCATTTACTCAATGCAAATTTTTTTGGTATGTTTCTTGAGACCTGCTGCACGAGTGATTATAAATAATAAATTATTACCATGCTTTCGTCTATCTGCATCTGTGCATCAGCCACTGTTATTTTCACTCCCATTGTCTGGGAAACCCCTCTAGGTGGAGAGGCCTGTGTATTCAGACATACAGTAAGTAGACAAAACCTGTTGGCCTGTAAAATTTTACACCATCTGCAATGTCTGCTTGAATCCAAACGTACACATTTCGGTGAATAACAGGATACACTATAGCTAGGTTTATTTCTCCTTTGCCTAACCAAACAAGAGCAGAACACGTTGGATCATGGCATTGTTATGCTAAAAAGTAATTTCGAACAGAGTAAATTACTTTCCTTGCTTCTTAGTTTTTTCAATTAGTCACCCTACTCAGATTGCTGATGCGTATCGTAAAATAAGCTTTAATGTATTTTATTGAGCCAACACAATGAGAAAACTGAAACTAATTAGGCAATATTTATCTGGGGTCTGGGGCTGCATTTAAAAGGCAGGGTCATGGTGTTCTATTAGCTCACTAGACTAAAGTGGACGTCTAGCAAGGGTTCACCTTACTGGTCCAAGCAAGGGTTCACCTTACCTGTCCTAGCAAGGGTTCACCTTACCTGTCCTAGCAAGGGTTCACCTTACCTGTCCTAGCAAGGGTTCACCTTACCTGTCCTAGCAAGGGTTCACCTTACCTGTCCTAGCAAGGGTTCACCTTACCTGTCCTTGCATGGGTTCACCTTACCTGTCCTAGAAAGGGTTCACCTTACCTGTCCTAGAAAGGGTTCACCTTACTTGTCCTAGCAAGAGTTCACCTTACCTTCCCTGTCCTTGTCTTTCGATGTTGTCTTTGCTGTGCATAAGCCACCCTTCTTTTGCAGAATTTAAGGTTAGCTAGCCAACGTGCTGTCTTAGCTTACCTTGCAGACAGTACTGGTGCCCACCCCCTCCCCTTTAAATCACCCACGCACAGATATGCCTGCACACACTAGTCACATACACATAGTCTCCGCTCCTGACACATAGCGGCTGAAATGTTGATTGAGTGCTGAAGGCCTTCACACAGTGAGAGGCTGACGTTATGAAGCAATTTATCTGGGAACTGCTTATGTGGCAGAATTAAAGAGCCATAGAACAGAAACATATTGAGGCATGCATTACTCTTGAATGGCAGGCACACGCAAAGGCCACCTTCCCTGCCTGTGAGATGTCGTACACCAGGAGGGAGAATGCATCCTTGTTACTATGTATAGATGAGAGGAAGCCAGGTTTCAACTGTTTCATTGTTCTAATTTGATCTGTGAATTCCATTTTACGTACAAGCCACATACGGAACCGTCATATGGTGGGCTAAGTAAGAAAACACTCAAGGTAAAGGGATTAGTATGTCCAAAGCTGCTTCTACATTAGAAAAAGCCCATAAACTAATTACACCTCTCACAGTGGGCAGTAGGTACCAAGTGTCAAGTCTAATTAAAACAGTATAAGGTACTACCCCCACCCCCACCAGCATCATCATGAGCAAACACACATACCCCTTATTCACACAAATAGTCTATGCATTCTTAGCGATGGCAGACATAATGTAGAATTATGACCCTCCTTTTATTGTTTCCTCCTTGTTCAGCTGTTGCCCTGCTGTAACTCCTGAGAGCGTCTCCCAGGCCGTTGTAAAAAGGCATTCTTATTCTAAATCAAATCACCTGGTAGGAATGATAAACAGCGCACTGAGCCTGAACTTCAACTTGATGAATACCCAAGTGATTGTTCCCCAGCTAAGCTGTAACTCTAGCTAGAAAATGAAAATGGACCAGGTGTGAAAACAATTAGTTCCAGAGTAGCTCCTTAAATGAAGAGCGTACATTATTGAATATGCCCCTCATTTATAGAGCCTTGGCAGTAAGTATCAAACTGACCGATCTCTACCATTATAAGTCATTACTTTGTTATGCTTCCCAGAGTAGTGGGTAAATAAAAAAGCATTATGTTCAACTGAGCGGGGTTTGTGATTAATAGAGTTGAGTTAAGTGTTTAGTTGTAATGCTTCTCATGATTTAGAAGTGTTGCCTTGCTTCCTTGCCCTCCACACTATGGCTACATATCTATTGACTGAGTGGGATGGGAACTACGGTGGGCGATCCGTAAGCACAGCGCTTTTTTAATTGCCACAATTTTGTTTTCGAGAAATGGAACAACTCCAGTTTTGAAAAGCCTGCAGATGGTAGGTAACCTGTGGAATAGGGACACAAACAGAATGTCACAACAATAACATGGATTACTCAGAAAAACACATGGGCTGCATTGCAACGAATTAAGAAGCTGAACTTTGTATGTACCACTGTGTTATAGCCGGTTTCCTTTAAAACGCTAGGGGAAAGAGGGATTAAGGCAGCGGGGGGCTAATAGCCTGGGAGATTACGCAGAGATCCGAGTTCAAATAACTGCTGTTGCAACGAAAAGAACACCGCAATAAATTAGCAAACCAATTGATCAAGCCGGTTTAAAACTAGACAGCGGAAATGGTCATCCTCTGAGTTCACTACTACCGCCCCAGTGAAGTAATTTATCATATCATGAACAATAAAATGGATAAATGGAAGAATATTACATATTACAACTGAAATAACATGATTTGACTGGAAATGTAGCTTATGTCAAAACACATGTAATTACAGACAATTACTTGTCCAAATTATGCCTACACGGGGCGGACTGGGACAAGAATTCGGCCCTGGCATTTTATTCGCACCAGCCTACATTACTGCGAGTACCGCCAACTCACCCAACCGGCGGGTCACCAGCAAAACACGCACATCCCATCCCCACACATACAACCCTTAACCCACCACCCTACTTAGACACAGGCAATAGTGCTGATGTTACCAACTTCACATAGCCCCCCAGAAGAAAGACACACGGACACCCACACTTGGTTTTAATCTGCAGTAAAAGATATCAAACCGTGATGACAGGCATTGACAGGACGGTCACAGCCACACGTTCACTGCTCTCAGAATATCTCTCTCAGACTCAATCCACGAAGTGGCCGTATAGTATACTTGCGTTGTGTTTAGAAAATAACAAAAATACAGTGAAGCATACCTGCAGTAAAAGATATCAAACAGTGATGACAGGCATTGACAGGACAGTCACAGCCACACGTTCACTATTTAGGTAGGACACAAGATATCTTTCAGATAGGTGCAACAGTAATGATACATGCCCTCAATGTGAAGTGATATTAATACATAAAAACAGAGCACAAGTACAACTCTTTTCATATAAACCTTTTAAGGTAGTAAGAAAATAAACATTCACTTTATATTTAGATAAATTACCTGCTAGCAAATCACCTGCTAACAATACCTAGCGTGACATTACAGTGCACTGACTAATGGTGCTAGTCAGCTCGTCATTAATATGGCTAGCTAAGCCAACAAAAACTTGGTTAACTTGCCGAAATGGGCCTTAAATACATTAACGGTAAGATAAATATATACATAGTCACATTCACTATTGAATATGAACCCATTTTCCAAAGATGCTATTGTGTTACAGTTTTAAACGTTTTTTATGTACAGAGGAAGGAGACAGGAACCTGCTCTCAGAATATCTATCTCAGACTGAAGAGCAGGCAGACCAACTTTCCAAATAGGGGAGAAGCACTCAAAACCCACTAGTTATTCTTTCAAGGAAAATAATACAAAAATGAAAAAAGTCCGAAGACCTCTCGTATTGCCAACCTTCCTACAATGGCAGCCAAAATATTTATGAATTCGACAACACATAATGAAAGGAAACTTTATTTATATCACACCTTTTCCTGAAGTGAATGGTTTCACCCACTACTCTACCCACGAACTGCAGTGTTCTTTGATATCTACATTGCGCGTGAGGTTGATGGAAACTCTACATTTTCAATTTGTCACACTGACACATAAAATTGGCAGTACAGTTCAGCATTTCTCAACCATTTTTGTATCAGTGACTGGTGAGACATAGCTGTCTGTCTGTCTGTCTGTCTGTCTGTCTGTCTGTCTGTCTGTCTGTCTGTCTGTCTGTCTGTCTGTCTGTCTGTCTGTCTGTCTGTCTGTCTGTCTGTCTGTCTGTCTGTCTGTCTGTCTGTCTGTCTGTCTGTCTGTCTGTCTGTCTGTCTGTCTGTCTGTCTGTCTGTCTGTCTGTCTGTCTGTCTGTCTGTCTGTCACTCCAGAGAATGCGCTTGCACTCCAAAGTCCAATGGCAGAGTGCTTTACATCACTCCAGCCAACGCTTGGCATTGCGCATTGGTGATCTTAGGCTATGGTCAATTTAATTGATTGGACATGATTTGGAAAGGCACACACCTGTCCATATAAGGCCCCACAGTTGACAGTGCATGTCAGAGCAAAAACCAAGCCATGAGGACGAAGGAATTGCCCGTAGAGCTCCGAGACAGGATTGTGTCGAGTCACAGATCTGGGGAAGGGTACCAAAGCATTTCTGCAGCACACACACACACACACACACACACACACACACACACACACACACACACACAGAGACTAAGACATAGACACAGACACAGACACAATAAACAATAAACAATACACACACTGTGTACCAGGTCTTCCCTAAACTATTGGGAATAATATAATTTAAGTGGAAATGACTCTTTTCTGTTCCTCAGTCAGCAGAGACTTGACTGAGTTCAGAGGAGCTGTGAGGAGATGATCTAGCTACTGTAATGTGAAGCATAAAAATCCCCTCAGCACAATCTTCACATGTGCTGTAGCCAATGTAATTATCCATTTGGAACAAATACATGCTTTTTTGTTAGACATTTTAGAGCGGTAGACTATACCTAGCTTTAGATAGCTTTACACACTAGAGTGATCACGACAGCCATTAATATCACACTGTAGCTGCTCCCATTGGAGATAGCATTTGGCTGACGGAGGGAGGACTGAGATGGCGGTTGCCGGCGAGAGTGAAACCTTTCATTAGTGACGCACGGCATCCTTGGTTGCAGGTGACACCTTGACCTCTGCGCTGAATTACTGTCTCACAAACCTCCTGTTTCAGCCGAACCTCTTGGTTCAGTCCAACCTCCTGGTGCAGTCCAACCTCCTGGTGCAGTCCAACCTCCTGGTTCAGTCCAACCTCCTGGTTCAGTCCAACCTCCTGGTGCAGTCCAACCTCCTGGTGCAGTCCAACCTCCTGGTGCAGTCCAACCTCCTGGTGCAGTCCAACCTCCTGGTGTTTCCATACTGTTTAATTATTTTCATATGTGTATACTGTATTCTACTGCGTTCTAGTCAATGCACCGACATTGCTCGTCCTAATATCTACATATTTCTTAATTCCATTCTTTTAGTTTGAGATTTGTGTGTATTGTTGTGAATTGCTAGATACTACTGCACTGTTGGAGCTAGGAACACAAGCATTTCGCTATACCCGCAATAACATCTGCTAAATATGTGTATGTGACCAATAAAATTAGATTTTATTGGATTTCAGTCTAATCTCCTGGTGTAATCCGACCTCCTGGTGCAGTCCAATTTCCTGGTGCAGTTCAACCTCCTGGTGCAGCCCATCCTCCTAGGGCAGCCGAACCTCCTGGTGCGGTCCAACCTCCTGCTGCAGCCCAACCTGCTGGTGCAGCCCATCCTCCTAGGGCAGCCCAACCTCCTGGTGCAGCCCATCCTCCTAGGGCAGCCCAACCTCCTGCTGCAGCCCAACCTCCTGGTGCGGTCCAACCTCCTGGTGCGTCCAACCTCCTGCTGCAGCCCAACCTCCTGGTGCGTCCAACCTCCTGCTGCAGCCCAACCTCCTGGTGCGGTCCAACCTCCTGGTGCGTCCAACCTCCTGCTGCAGCCCAACCTCCTGGTGCGGTCAAACCTCCTGCTGCAGCCCAACCTCCTGGTGCGGTCCAACCTCCTGGTGCGTCCAACCTCCTGCTGCGGCCCAACCTCCTTGTGCGGTCCAACCTCCTGCTGCAGCCCAACCTCCTGGTGCGGTCCAACCTCCTGCTGCGGCCCGACCTCCTGGTGCGGTCCGACCTCCTGGTGCGGTCCGACCTCCTGGTGCGTCCAACCTCCTGCTGCAGCCCAACCTCCTGGTGCTGTCCAAACTCATCTTCAAATCTCACAGGACTATCTGGTAAAAGAAGTGTATTGGTAACAGCTGTAATGGGCTTGTGTATAAGGAAACCCTCTCAGGTCTTTGTGCATGCTTACCTTAACCTGTTGGGGGTAGGGGGCAGTATTGACACGGCCGGATAAAAAACGTACCCGATTTAATCTGGTTACTACTCCTGCCCAGTAACTAGAATATGCATGTAATTATTGGCTTTGGATAGAAAACACCCTAAAGTTTCTAAAACTGTTTGAATGGTGTCTGTGAGTATAACAGAACTCATATGGCAGGCAAAAACCTGAGAAGATTCCTTACAGGAAGTGCCCTCTCTGACAAGATCTTGTTCTTCTTGTCTCTGTTTATTGAAGACTGAGGATCTTTGCTGTAACGTGACACTTCCTCCGGCTCCCATAGGCTCTCAGAGCCCGGGAAAAAGCTGAATGATATCGAGGCAGCCCCAGGCTGAAACACATTTACGCTTTTGGCAAGTGGCCGATCAGAGGACAATGGGCTTAGGCGCGTGCACGAGTCGACCCCGTGCTTTATTTTATTTCCTCTTTTTACCTAAACGCAGATTCCCGGTCGGAATATTATCGCTTTTTTACGTGAAAAATGGCATAAAAATTGATTTTAAACAGCGGTTGACATGCTTCGAAGTACGGTAATGGAATATTTAGACATTTTTTGTCACGAAATGCGCCGTGCTCGTCACCCTTCTTTACCCTTTCGGATAGTGTCTTGAACGCACGAACAAAACGCAGCTGTTTGGATATAACTATGGATTATTTGGGACCAAACCAACATTTGTTATTGAAGTAGAAGTCCTGGGAGTGCATTCTGACGAAGAACACCAAAGGTAATAACATTTTTCTTATAGTAAATCTGACTTTGGTGAGTGCTAAACTTGCTGGGTGTCTAAATAGCTAGCCCTGTGATGCCGAGCTATCTACTGAGAATATTGCAAAATGTGCTTTCACCGAAAATCTATTTTAAAATCAGACATATCGAGTGCATAGAGGAGTTCTGTATCTATAATTCTTAAAATGATTGTTATGCTTTTTGTGAACGTTTATCGTGAGTAATTTAGTAAATTTTTAGTAAATTCACCGGAAGTTTGCGGGGGGTATGCTAGTTCTGAACGTCACATGCTAATGTAAAAAGCTGGTTTTTGATTTAAATATGAACAAAACATGCATGTATTGTATAACATAATGTCCTAGGTGTGTCATCTGATGAAGATCATCAAAGGTTAGTGCTGCATTTAGCTGTCTTCTGGGTTTTTGTGACATTATATGCTAGCTTGAAAAATGGGTGTCTGATTATTTCTGGCTGGGTACTCTGCTGACATAATCTAATGTTTTGCTTTCGTTGTAAAGCCTTTTTGAAATCGGACAGTGTGGTTAGATTAACGAGAGTCTTATCTTTAAAATGGTGTAAAATAGTCATATGTTTGAGAAATTGAAGTAATAGCATTTCTAAGGTATTTGAATAACGCGCCACGGGATTCCACTGGCTGTTACGTAGGTGGGACGAAATCGTCCCACTGGCCCTAGAGAAGTTATGCTCGTAAGGTAAGGGTGCCGTTTCAAGCCAAGTCATGAGCAGGGATGAAATTTACTTGTGATTTAAGGGATGGAAATCACTTGTGATTCCAAAAATAATTTCAAAGCTGTGTTAATTCAGACCTTTGAAAACGTACCTCAAACTCTCACTCCAAATATGCTTATAAATGTAGGTGGCTGAGCATTCCAATAGCCCACAGACAGAGGAACTGTGCTGCGGGGTATTTGGGCTCATTAATAGTAATACCCACACATGAGACGAGGTTTATTAGAATAATAAAAACAATGGAGGTGTATTTTACACCAGGCTATAGCCCGGCAGCTTTGCCTCTCATGGTAAGTAACACATCTAAGTAACACTTAAACAAACAAGCTCTGGGCACACCTATTATGGTGGCACAGATTCCTACTGCTCCCTCCAAGATGAAAGAGAATATATTCCCCATTGTGTGACTTTTTCTTTGATTAATGAGGGAATGAAACAGTGTTCCTTTATCTTCAGCAATCTGTGAAATAACTTGTTATGGGCATTAATAAAACATTAGACAGATCAAAAGGAAAGTAAGGTTGTAAATGATTAAATACATTAAGAAAACCTAACCAAATCAAAGTTTATTGGTTGCGTAAACAGATTTACAGATGCTATAGCAGGTGTAACGAAATGATTATATTTCTAGCTCCAACAGTGCAGTATTATCTAGAAACAACACAAATAACACAAACCTTTTTGGTTTTTTTAAACAAGAAGAAATAATGCAATGTCAGAGTCTACAATGTAGAAAAAAGTAAAAATAAAGAAAAACCCTTGAATGAGTAGGGGTGTCGAAACTTTTGACTGGTACTGTATCAGTGAAGGTTCCTCAGAGGAAGAAGGGGAGGACCATCCTCCTCAGTGAAATTTCATAAAAAGTAAAATAGTGAAACAATAAAAAACGTATCCTTTTTAGCTAAAACTATTAAATATATTCATACACTATGGGTCAAAAGTTTTAGATCACCTACTCATTCAAGGGTTTTCCTTTATTTGACTATTTTCTACATTGTAGAATTATAGTTAAGACATCGAAACTATGAAATAGCACATATGGAATCATGTAGTAACCAAAAAGTGTTGAACAAATCAAAATATATTTGAGATTCTCCAAATAGATACCCTTTGCCTTGATGACAGCTTTGCACACTCTTGGCATTCTCTCAACCAGCTTCACCTGGAATGCTTTTCCAACAGTCTTGAAGGAGTTTCCACATATGCTGAGCACTTGTTGGCCGCTTTTCCTTCATACTGGGGTCCAACTCATCCTAAACCATCTCAATTTGGTTGAGGTTGGAGGATTGTGGAGGCCAGGTCATCTGCTGCAGCACTCCATCACTCTCCTTCTTGGTAAATAGCCCCTACACAGCCTGGAGGTGTGTTGGGTCATTGTCCTGTTGAAAAACAAATGATAGTCCCACTATACCCAAACCAAATGGGATGGCGCATCGCTGCAGAATGCTGTGGAAGCCATGCTGGTTAAGTGTGCCTTGAATTCTAAATAAATCACAGACAGTGTCACAAGCAAAGCACACCACACCATAACACCTACTCCTCCAAGCTTTACGGTGGGAAATACACATGCGGAGATCATCCATTCACCCACACCACGTCTCACAAAGACACGGCTGTTGAAACCAAAAATCTCCCAATTGGACTCCAGAGCAAAAGACACATTTCCACCGTTCTAATGTCCACTGCTCGTGTTTTGTGGCCCAAGCAAGTCTCTTCTTCTTATTGGTGTTCTATAGTAGTGGTTTCTTTGCAGCAATTCAACCATGAAGACCTGATTCACAGTCTCCTCTGAACAGTTGATGTTGAGATGTGTCTGTTACTTGAAGCATTTATTTGGGCTGCAATTTCTGAGGCTGGTTACTCTAAGAACGTATCCTCTGCAGCAGAGGTAACTCTGGGTATTCCTTTCCTGTGGCAGTCCTCATGAGAGACAGTTTCGTAATATTTTTGTGTGCACTCAAGTAGACTCTGCTTTCCTCTGGTATTTATTTAGCAAAGATGATAACACATAATCACTCCGGACAGACAAGCAAAAACTCATTACGTAAATGTTGCAACAGCCTTGGCTACACCTAAACATTAGAAATCTGACATGCTGTTTGGAATGAAAACGAGACTATTATTCAGTCTGATCAACTGTAGGCTCCTAATAAGAGCAGCTGTATACAGCCTATGAGCCCTGTCCATCTGGTCAGGGTAAACTAATTGGTAACATTATGTATTTATAGTCCATTTGTGTGTCAGGAGAAAATGTGAACGCGATCAAATTTAGTGTATGTTCAGAATTGGGCTAACTAGGCTGCCTATACGTTTTTAATCCAGAATGATTAACTGGAATTAATGAATCAACATAATAATGATGACAGATGTGAGTAAATGTTTTATAAGGCCTACAGTTGCTTAGGCCTGCATGATGCAAACATGCGTAAAGCAAGCTCAGCCCTGTGAGTTCTATTGTTGTTTCAGTTGTTGTCTATGTGTCTGGGTAGAGGAAATCCCCCTCCTAATCTAGTCTAAATATATTTTATATGAACAAATATAAGGTAGCTGCAGTTTGACAGGGTTTTCATCCCCCCCAGGGACAGGAGATCTTTTTCATGAGTTTTTAAAAATCATGTGACCTGATTATGAAAAACTGGTCGCATCATAGCCAATAGAAAACCTTTTTACAACTGATTAATCACTGTCATACCTTATAGGGTCCAGAGTTTTCCTACTGAGGTTGACATATAAGGAAAAACTCCAGGCCCCAAGAGGTAAAAACTGCCCCACCGCTCTGGGACCTTTGGTGCTACCAGTCTGCTTGTAGTTGTCAGTTATTGTCAGCTATGTGGTTAATCAGGGCTTTACTCAGGAGCGTTTCTTGGGCTACTTTGATGTGTCAAGTGGGTGAGATGCGCAGTCTGTGTTTGACTTCATGAATTTTGAGATGTCTGAGTTTAAGTTCATAGAGAAACTTGTTGTCCAAACCTACGATGGAGCAGCTGTAATGGAATGTATCTGCTATTTGTATTCACAGCTAAGTCCCCTCCTGTTCCCTGATTAAGACGTAATGACTACTCCACTCCACTACCTTTGTCAACTTTCTCCTGACATGAACTGAAGCCACGTCTCATGTGCCCACTCATCCACTGGCACATTGAATGTTTCCCCTACAAGCACTGTGAGTACCCCTATACATTTTCTCTCATTCCTGTATATAGAGTAAATCACATACACAATCACATTATTACACATCAATAATTTTACTCCTTGCTTGGACTAACTCATTCTTAACTCTTTTGTCTAACTGTGTAGTGAGTTGTGTTATTGTTTTTTGTCTTCCCAGTCAAATCCTGTCCTGTACAGGTCAAGCCTCTGAACACCTCAACTCATTCAATCACTGCTGTGATCCCTTTCCCACATGGTGTAAGTAGCCCTCTCATTCCCATTCCCCATAATATTGTACTATAAATGTCTTTATTAGATGCTTTAATCTTTGATTAGTCTTTGACGATTTTTGAAACACAGTTTGTCATCTCCCTGTGTTACGCACCCATACCATGGGTCCCCATCCTCCTCAATGTTCAAGTCACCAGCCTCCACTGTACTGCATATATATAAATGGTCCCCGTGAGAGTCAGTTTCATCATAGTGCTTGATGGTTTTTGCAACTGCACTTGAAGAAACTTTTAGACATTTTCAAGATTGACTGAACTTCATATCTTCAAGGAATGATGGACTGTCATTTCTCGTTGCTTATTTGAGCTGTTCTTGCCATAATATGGTCTTTTACCAAGTAGGGTTAACTTCTGTCTACCACCCCTTCCTTGTCACAACAAAACTGATTGGCTCATTAAGAAGGAAAGAAATTCCACAAATTAACTTTTAGCAAGGCACACCTGTTCATTGAAATGTATTCCAGGTGATTACGTCATGAAGCTAGTTAAGAGAATGCCAAGAGTGTGCAAAGCTGTCATCAAGGCAAAGGGTGGCTACTTCGAAGAATCTCAAATATAAAATATATTTTGATTTGTTTAACACTTTTTTGGTTACTACATGATACCATATATGATATTTCATAGTTTGATGTCTTCACTATTATTCTACAATGTAGAAAATAGTAAAAATAATGAAAAGCCCAGGAATGAGTAGGTGTGTCCAAACTTTTGACTGGTACTGTATATGAATAGAAAAGTTGTGTACAGCAGTAGTTATATAGGATGAGCTATGACAAGAATACAGTTTATACATATGTGGGTAAATCAGTATGTAAACATTCTTAAAGTGACCAGTGTTCATTGACTTTATGTACATAGGGCAGCAGTTTCTAAGGGTCAGGGCAGGGTACCGGAGCGGAGGCCGGCTAGTGATGACTGTCTGGTGGCCTGGAGATAGAAGCTGTTTCTCAGTCTATCGGTCCCAGCTTTGATGCACCTACAGTATACTGTCTCCGCCTTTTAGATGGTAGCGGGGTGAAAAGACTGTGGCTTGAGTGGCAGAGATCCTTGATAATCTTCTTGTCCTTCCTGTGATACCAGGTGCTGTCGATGTCCTGGAGGGCAGGCAGTGTGCTGACCGCACCACCTTCTGGAGAGCACTGTGGTTACGGGCGGTGCAGTTGCCGTACCAGGCGGTGATACAGCCCGACAGAATGCTCTCTATGGTGTATCTGTAGAAATGAGGAACTGTGTGAGAAAAGGATAATGGCTGATGAAGTTGTATTGTCTATTATCCCTTGAGCAGATCTAAAAAAAGAACAAGGTAACATTTGGCCATTGATTGTATCTGCTGTGTACGACAGGCACGCCGTATCTGAGATGGAAAATGTATTGAATATTTTACTTACTAGTAATAGTAATTCCCATGTTGTTTTGTCATTGATGCAGTTGGTTCATTTATCCCCTACAGAGTAAGTCCAGTTGGGGTTTGAATTAGAATAAAAAAAACAGAGAACCATCACAGGCCTTTGAGCATAGCCACTACAGGCAGTCAATGTCATAATGGAAAAGCTCCCCCTAATCCTAATTCTGTTGACATTGATCAAGTTCTCCTAAATGCTTTTTGAAATGGGGGCAGATATTATTTAAGGTCTTAAGCGTATCTTTCTCCAAACAAATTGGTTCATTGAATCTTTCTTTAGTACATACCAGGATACATGTAGACAGAGAGATACTGTACTGCTACACATAAGGATGAGTAAAATATGTCTTCCTCCTCTGGAAGAGATGAGTCCCAATGTTACGGTGGCCCTAAGGGGAGAACAAGCTTTCAAAACAATAGGCTGCGAAGTTTGGTTATATGTGTCAAAATATTTTAAAGGCCTGCAAAGTTTGGTATAGTTTGCAAAGTTTGGTAAAAGGCTGCAAAATATTTCAAACACATACAAAATATTTCAAATGTCAGTGAAATATTTTAAATACCTGCAAATTATTTTAAAGGCCTTTAAAATATTTTGCCATGCAAAGTTTAGTAAAATAACTGCTAAATATTTCATCAACCTGTGAAATATTTTATCGACCTACAAAATATTTCAAAGGCCAGACAAATATTTCAAAGTCATGCAAAGTATTTTAAAGGCCTGCAAAGTATTTTAAAGACGTGAAATATTTAGCTGGTCTTTAAAATATTTAGAAGCCTTTTACCAAACTATGCAGCCTACTATTCTGAAAACTTGTTTGCCCCTGCCAATGTCTGTGTGGGGCACTAAGTCAGGGAGTTCCTCATTTTCTCCTGCTTGGCCTAATTAAAACCTTAACAGGTCATGGTATTCTTGGCAACAATGCCCCAAATTCTCACAAATGCCACTTTTATGAGTTCGTTCCCTTACTTATCAGCTGAGAACAGGTGGCTATTTGTTACAACGTTGTCAACTAATACTTGGTCCCTTATTTTGAATTCTAACGGCGAAGACCCTGTCACTCTTGTATTTTGGTGAAAAATTGGGGGGGCATCCTCCGACACACCATCTGTGCTGTATTAGGATGCTGTAAAGGGTGTCATGGTTGATAAAGCTGGTAACGGTGACACCCATTTCAAACTCCTGACTGACTCTGGTTTGTGAGAGATTAAAAGAGTGATGGAATGTCACTCAGGCTTTCAGCATATGCTCTCACTGGGGGGCCAGGCTCAGAGGAGAGGAGTTGGAACAAAGTAGACTCTGGCTTAGAGGAGGGTGGCCATATGCCACACGTTTAATAATGACTCCACACCTGAGACAAAAAAACAGCCTGATATCTAGAATGAATGTCTGCATCCCATCTAAACATTCCATTAGAAAGGTTCAAAAATGTTGTAAACATAACAGCACAATTGAAAAATGCATGGCACATGGAAACCAAAATGATCGTTATGTGACTGCTTTATATTGAAGTACCATGTATGTAAAATGTATATGTAAAATGTATATGTATAAAAAAAACTAAGATATTTGTCCTCTGAAGATGGAGGGCTTAATTAAAAAATGAAAAATAATAATTAAAAAAACACTCCATTCGAACTTTAGACTTGGTGGCATGTACACCATAATTGGGACATCAGAAATGGTGGTGCGTACTCCAGAGGTGGGACCAAATCACTATTATTTGAGTTACAGGCAAGTCTCAAGTCACAAGGTCCAAGTCTCAAGTCGAGTCCCAAGTAGAGCGGGTCGAGTCTCGAGTCAAGTCCACTTCATGCATTCTAAGATTAAATCAAGTCGAGTCCCAAGTTTTTTCATGTCAAGTCTGAAGTGAAGTTAAAAATAATAATGACCTATTGACGCTGCTCATGGACATGTTTTTTTACAATGGCGATGTTGCGGCTTATGTCTGGCTGCGTGGAGAGTAATCCACGGAATCTGTGCCACAAAATGAGTGACAAAATGTTTACAAAACCTGGCCAGACACTTTCAAGTAAGTCTCAAGACGAAGTTGATTCCTGATTCTTGAGGTTCCAAGTCCAAGTCAAGTCTCAAGTTATTCATTTTACATTTACATTTAAGTCATTTAGCAGACGCTCTTATCCAGAGCAACTTACAAATTGGTGCATTCACCTTATGATAACCAGTGGAACAACCACTTTACAATAGTGCATCTAAATCTTTTGGGGGGGGGGGGGGGGGTTAGAAGGATTACTTTATCCTATCCTAGGTATTCCTTAAAGAGGTGGGGTTTCAGGTGTCTCCGGAAGGTGGTGATTGACTCCGCTGTCCTGGCGTCGTGAGGGAGCTTGTTCCACCATAGGGGTGCCAGAGCAGCGAACAGTTTTGACTGGGCTGAGCGGGAACTGTGCTTCCGCAGAGGTAGGGGGGCCAGCAGGCCAGAGGTGGATGAACGCAGTGCCCTTGTTTGGGTGTAGGGCCTGATCAGAGCCTGAAGGTACGGAGGTGTCGTTCCCCTCACAGCTCCGTAGGCAAGTACCATGGTCTTGTAGCGGATGCGAGCTTCAACTGGAAGCCAGTGGAGAGAGCGGAGGAGCGGGGTCATCAAATATGTGACTCAAGTCAGACTTGAGTCCAAGTCATGTGACTCAAGTCCACACCTCTGGACATCAGAAATGGTGGTGTGTACACCATAATTAGGACATCAGAAATGGTGGTGTGTACACCATAATTAGGACATCAGAAATGGTGGTGTGTACACCATAATTAGGACATCAGAAATGGTGGTGTATACACCATAATTAGGACATCAGAAATGGTGGTGTGTACAGTGGGTGTTATCCTTCAGTTGATGTACACTGAGTGAACAAAAAATTAGGAGTACCTTCCTAATATTAAGTTGCACCCCCTTTTGTCCTCAGAACAGCCTCAATTATTCTTGGCGTGGACTTTACAAGGTATAGAAAGCGTTCCACAGGGATGTTAGACCATGTTGAAAATGCTTCCCACCGTTGTGTCAAGTTGGCTGGATGTCCTTTGGGTGGTGGACGTATTCTTGATACACATGGGAATCTATTGAGCATGAAAAACCCAGCAGCGTTGCAGTTCTTGACACACTCAAATCGCTGCGCCTGGAACCTACTACCATACCCCGTTCAAAGGCCCTCAAATCTTCTGTCTTGCCCATTCACCCTCTGAAAGGCACACATACACAACCCATGTCTATATTGTCTCAAGGCTTAACAATCCTTCTTTAACCCGTCTCCTCCCCTTCATCTACACTGATTGAAGTGATTTAAAAACTGACATCAATAAGGGATCATAGCTTCACCCGGATTCACCTGGTCAGTTTATGTCATGGAAAGAGCAGGCATTCCTAATGTTTTGTACACTGTGTATGTTTATTTAACTTACCATGTTTAAGTATTTATGTTGAAGCTTGTAGACTCTCACCTTATGATTTGAAACAGATCTATATTGCTATGAGGGGGTGATTTGAATACTTGTTAGTGGACACCTTATGTTCAATATTCTCTATATTTCTGAGAAAATCATGAATTTATTCATTTGCCAGATTATTGATATATTATTAAAATGCACCCCCCCCCCCCCCCCCACACACACACAGCAGGAAGTCCTGTCTATTTTGTATCCTGTCTATTCTTCAATCTTTGATGCTTGCCTATGGTCTTCAAGTCACTGATGTTTCCAACCACATCCTAACAGGGAAGCCAAACAGGTCGCGTTACGTGTGTGAATGTTGCAAAATGGAAACACATACATGTTATTCAATAATTTCATCCACACTGCTGGTGCGTGGCCGGTTTGGTCAGGACTTTGGTGTTGTTGGTCTATTGCTGAGCACAATGGTCTAATAGGTCCTCTGTCCTGGACGCTTTCTGTAGAAAGTTACAGACACATTGCTCCAATTTGAACCAACTCTTTTATCTGTAGATTAGTGCTAAAATGGATGATTCCCATGCCTCCTTTTCATTCAGGGTCTTTTTACCAGTCAAAGGTGACCAACGTTAGCTACACAAAGAGATGCATGCTTGAAGTATTTTTTTCATCATAAATCAAGGAAAGAGAATGGATCAGAAGACTGCATTCTGCCTGGTGAACAACTGGGACTTTGGAATAACACACTCAAGAGCCACAGGCTTGCTTTTAAGTACACAGAATATTGAACATTTCTATTGTAAACACACTATGTACACACTTCAAGTGCATATGCATTTAGCTTAGTTTATTATCATCAAAAGTCTACAGACATAATTGAGTTTCTCATGGGAAGCAAAATAACTTCATCCCGCATAACGTGTTCAACCACAGTTTACAATCAGTTCCATGCCTTGTGGTAATATCTCCATTTTAAAAAGCACCCTTGAGGGAAACCAGTTCTTTACACTCTTAGAAAAAAGGGTTACAAAAGGGTTCTTTGGTAGATTTGATTTCATTTCAAAAGGTTGTTTTGTCTGTCCCCATAGGAGAATCCATTTTAAAACCCTTTTGTGCGGATGATCAGGGGTGTAATCATTCCGTTGATTCTGTTGAAAAACATTTCTTAAAGGGAAGCAAAAGGAATGAAACACAGATAAACCTACCTGAATTTGTCCAATAGAAATTTTTTTTTGCAACTGTTGGACTAATGATTACACCCTAGATCAGCTAGATGCAGGCAAGAGTGTGCAAGGCGGTATTGAATGTGTCACTGTCTGTCACCTTGATTACTCCAATTATTCTCTCGACCTGTGCACCTATGTTATAAGCATTAATTCACAGGCTGTGATGATGGGTGTAGGGAAAATTTGAATATCATGTAGTAGCTTTAACCTATCAACGTTACATTGAGCTGGGTGAATGGAATATGAATGACAGTTATCCAATATGCTGTAATAGAAATAAGGCCATGATCATAAAAAAAAATCATCCTCCCTAATCTTAAACATCACTGACCGCCACTGTCATGTACATAGGGCAGCAGCCTCTAAGATACAGGGTTGCGTACCGGGTGGTAGCCGGCTAGTAACAGTGAATAAAGTTCACGGCAGGGTACTGGGCGGAGGCCGGCTAGTGGTGACTATATAACAGTCTGATGCCCTGTTTAAGGTTATAGATAGCACCTTTTTTTTTTTCGAAGAGTGTACTCTCAACACTTATGTTAAGAAAACTATTTTGTACAGTACTTCCTCCCTAAAGTGAATGCTGTATTCAATAGTAAAGGTCACACAACTAGTTGGTCTAACTGTTACTGAGCCTGAGGGAACAGGAGTTACCAGCTGGCATTTCTAGCAAAGGACAAGGAATCTTTAGGGACTAGGTCACAGGGGAGATGCAGAACACATAATTACACATCAGACTACAGCCACATCCTGATTGAGAAGAGGAGCACTGAAAACAGTTCATCCTCATGGATACACTTGTTTTTCTGTTCTACTGCCATGACAAATCAACAGACATGCCATTGACTCCTAATAACCGATGCAGCAGTTTGTTTAGTACTGGTATCTATGGTTGTGTCAACATGGGGTTTTTCTAACTTTATTCATATATTTAAAAGTTTACCCATCTTGGTTTTAAAGTTGTTGGAGTCAAGGCTGTATATTCTGTTTAGGTCTGTCGGAATGCCCTGAGATGTGACTATCACCCTGAAGGGAGGCTTAACATATTGGCTTGGCAGGAAACAGTCACAGACAGGTATAAAGTTAATTGGAAAACAAATAAAAAAGCATATAGTGTGTTGAAACACTTTCTTAGTAGGAATACTAAGTGATGCAATGTGATTCCCTCCAGTGTTGCACTCCACACTCGACTGTGACGCCCAAAAAAGAATACACTTGTTTTTATATGAAAAGTCTCAGAATAATAGCTTGTTTCCATGCAAATAAGAATAGCCCCGTGAAAAAGATGTTCCTGTTTGAAATCCGTACCCCATCTAACATAGTGAGCTGGCTCCGGGTATACAGAGTGACAGCATTCGACAATAGACCACTTCTGAAGAGATAAAGTGCATATTCTCTGTATACATCCTCTAGCCATTATCAAGAGGTAAAATAACATGTACCATGAGAATAAGCAGAGATGTCATGTAATGTTTCCAATCTTCAGGAGTTCAAATGTATCTATGTATCCATGATCAAAATATATTTTTTTTTATTGAGGTACATTTTCACATTCAGCTTGATATTAATAATGGCAAAACATATAATTACATCCCGGTAGCTCACAGGGATGCATCCTCTCACAGTGTTACAACTAATACCTACATCCCCTCACAGTGTTACAACTAATACCTACATCCTCTCACTGCTACAACTAATACCTACATCCCCTCACAGTGTTACAACGAATACCTACATCCTCTCACTGCTACAACTAATACCTACATCCCCTCACAGTGTTACAACTAATACCTACATCCTCTCATGGTTACAACTAATACCTACATCCTCTCACTGTGTTACAACTAATACCTACATCCTCTCACTGTTACAACTAATACCTACATCCTCTCACTGTGTTACAACTAATACCTACATCCCCTCACAGTGTTACAACTAATACCTACATCCTCTCACTGTTACAACTAATACCTACATCCCCTCACAGTGTTACAACTAATACCTACATCCTCTCACTGTTACAACTAATACCTACATCCTCTCACTGTTACAACTAATACCTACATGCCCTCACTGTGTTACAACTAATTCCTACATCCTCTCACTGTTACAACTAATACCTACATCCCCTCACAGTGTTACAACTAATACCTACATCCTCTCACTGTGTTACAACTAATACCTACATCCTCTCACTGTTACAACTAATACCTACATCCTCTCACAGTGTTACAACTAATACCTACATCCTCTCACTGTTACAACTAATACCTACATCCCCTCACAGTGTTACAACTAATACCTACATCCTCTCACTGTTACAACTAATACTTACATCCTCTCACAGTGTTACAACTAATACCTACATCCCCTCACAGTGTTACAACTGATTCCTACATCCTCTCACTGTTACAACCAAGACCTACAACCTCTCACTGTTACAACTAATACATACATCCCCTCACAGTGTTACAACGAATACCTACATCCTCCCACTGTTACAACTAATACCTACATCCTCTCACTTTTACAACTAATACCTACATCCCCTCACTGTGTTACAACTAATACCTACATCCTCTCACTGTTACAACTAATACCTACATCCTCTCACTGTTACAAGTTATACCTACATCCTCTCACTGTGTTACAACTAATACCTACATCCTCTCACTGTTACAACTAATACCTACATCCCCTCACAGTGTTACAACTAAAACCTATACCCCCTCACAGTGTTACAACCAATACCTACATGCCCTCACAGTGTTACAACTAATACCTACATCCCGTCACTGTTACAACTAATACCTACATCCTCTCACTGCTACAACTAATACCTACATCATCTCACTGTTACAACTAATACCTACATCCCCATCACAGTGTTACAACTAATACCTACATCCCCTCACAGTGTTACAACTAATACCTACATACTCTCACTGTTACAACTAATACCAATATCCTCTCACTGTTACAACTAATACCTACATCCCCATCACAGTGTTACAACTAATACCTACATCCCGTCACTGTTACAACTAATACCTACATCCTCTCACTGCTACAACTAATACCTACATCATCTCACTGTTACAACTAATACCTACATCCCCATCACAGTGTTACAACTAATACCTACATCCACTCACAGTGTTACAACTAATACCTACTACTCTCACTGTTACAACTAATACCTATATCCTCTCACTGTTACAACTAATACCTACATCCCCCATCACAGTGTTACAACTAATACCTACATCCCCTCACAGTGTTACAACTAATACCTACATACTCTCACTGTTACAACTAATACCTACATCCCCTCACAGTGTTACAACTAATACCTACATCCTCTCACAGTGTTACAACTAATACCTACATCCCCTCACAGTGTTACAACTAATACCTACATCCCCTCACAGTGTTACAACTAATACCTACATACTCTCACTTTTACAACTAATACCTACATCCCCTCACAGTGTTACAACTAAAACCTATACCCCCTCACAGTGTTACAACCAATACCTACATGCCCTCACAGTGTTACAACTAATACCTACATCCCGTCACTGTTACAACTAATACCTACATCCTCTCACTGTTACAACTAATACCTACATCCCCTCACAGTGTTACAACTAATACCTACATCCCCTCACAGTGTTACAACTAATACCTACATACTCTCACTTTTACAACTAATACCTACATCCCCTCACAGTGTTACAACTAAAACCTATACCCCCTCACAGTGTTACAACTAATAACTACATCCCCTCACAGTGTTACAACCAATACCTACATGCCCTCACAGTGTTACAACTAATACCTACATCCCGTCACTGTTACAACTAATACCTACATCCTCTCACTGCTACAACTAATACCTACATCATCTCACTGTTACAACTAATACCTACATCCCCAACACAGTGTTACAACTAATACCTACATCCCCTCACAGTGTTACAACTAATACCTACATCCTCTCACTGTTACAACTAATACCTACATCCTCTCACTGTTACAACTAATACCTACATCCCCTCACAGTGTTAAAACTAATACCTACATCCCCTCACAGTGTTACAACTAATACCTACATACTCTCACTTTTACAACTAATACCTACATCCCCTCACAGTGTTACAACTAAAACCTATACCCCCTCACAGTGTTACAACCAATACCTACATGCCCTCACAGTGTTACAACTAATACCTACATCCCGTCACTGTTACAACTAATACCTACATCCTCTCACTGCTACAACTAATACCTACATCATCTCACTGTTACAACTAATACCTACATCCCCATCACAGTGTTACAACTAATACCTACATCCCCTCACAGTGTTACAACTAATACCTACATACTCTCACTGTTACAACTAATACCAATATCCTCTCACTGTTACAACTAATACCTACATCCCCATCACAGTGTTACAACTAATACCTACATCCCCTCACAGTGTTACAACTAATACCTACATACTCTCACTGTTACAAATAATACCTACATCCCCTCACAGTGTTACAACTAATACCTACATCCTCTCACTGTTACAACTAATACCTACATCCTCTCACTGCTACAACTAATACCTACATCCTCTCACAGAGTTACAACTAATACCTACATCCCCTCACAGTGTTACAACTAATACCTACATCCCCTCACAGTGTTACAACTAATACCTACATCCTCGCACTGCTATAACTAATACAAACATCCTCTCAATTTTACAACTAATACCTATATCCCCTCACAGTGTTACAACTAATACCTACATCCTCTCACTGTTACAACTAATACCTACATCCTCGCACTGCTACAACTAATACAAACATCCTCTCACTTTTACAACTAATACCTACATCCCCTCACAGTGTTACAACTAATACCTACATCCCCTCACAGTGTTACAACTAATACCTACATCCTCTCACTGCTACAACTAATACCTACATCCTCTCACAGTGTTACAACTAATACCAACATGGTGTCACTGTTACAACTAATACCTACATCCCCTCACAGTGTTACAACTAATACCTACATACTCTCACTGTTACAACTAATACCTACATCCCCTCACAGTGTTACAACTAATAGCTACATCCCCTCACAGTGTTACAACTAATACCTACATCCTCTCACTGTTACAACTAATACCTACATCCTCTCACAGTGTTACAACTAATACCTACATCCTCTAACTGTTACAACTAATACCTACATCCCCAAACAGTGTTACAACCAATACCTACATGCCCTCACAGTGTTACAACTAATACCTACATCCCCTCACAGTGTTACAACTAATACCTATATCCTCTCACTGCTACAACTAATACCTACATCCTCTCACAGAGTTACAACTAATACCTACATCCCCTCACAGTGTTACAACTAATACCTACATCCCCTCACAGTGTTACAACTAATACCTACATCCTCGCACTGCTATAACTAATACAAACATCCTCTCACTGTTACAACTAATACCTATATCCCCTCACAGTGTTACAACTAATACCTACATCCTCTCACTGTTACAACTAATACCTACATCCTCGCACTGCTACAACTAATACAAACATCCTCTCACTTTTACAACTAATACATACATCCCCTCGGAGTGTTACAACTAATACCTACATCCCCTCACAGTGTTACAACAAATACCTACATCCTCTCACTGCTACAACTAATACCTACATCCTCTCCCAGTGTTACAACTAATACCAACATGGTGTCACTGTTACAACTAATACCTACATCCCCTCACAGTGTTACAACTAATACCTACATACTCTCACTGTTACAACTAATACCTACATCCCCTCACAGTGTTACAACTAATACCTACATCCCCTCACAGTGTTACAACTAACACCTACATACTCTCACTTTTACAACTAATACCTACACCCCCTCACAGTGTTACAACTAATACCTACATCCTCTCACTTTTACAACTAATACCTACATCCTCTCACAGTGTTACAACTAATACCTACATCCTCGCACTGCTATAACTAATACAAACATCCTCTCAATTTTACAACTAATACCTATATCCCCTCACAGTGTTACAACTAATACCTACATCCTCTCACTGTTACAACTAATACCTACATCCTTGCACTGCTACAACTAATACAAACATCCTCTCACTTTTACAACTAATACCTACATCCCCTCACAGTGTTACAACTAATACCTACATCCCCTCACAGTGTTACAACTAATACCTACATCCTCTCACTGCTACAACTAATACCTACATCCTCTCACAGTGTTACAACTAATACCAACATGGTGTCACTGTTACAACTAATACCTACATCCCCTCACAGTGTTACAACTAATACCTACATACTCTCACTGTTACAACTAATACCTACATCCCCTCACAGTGTTACAACTAATAGCTACATCCCCTCACAGTGTTACAACTAATACCTACATCCTCTCACTGTTACAACTAATACCTACATCCTCTCACAGTGTTACAACTAATACCTACATCCTCTAACTGTTACAACTAATACCTACATCCCCAAACAGTGTTACAACCAATACCTACATGCCCTCACAGTGTTACAACTAATACCTACATCCCCTCACTGTTACAACTAATACCTACATCCTCTCACTGTTACAACTAATACCTACATCCTCTCACTGCTACAACTAATACCTATATCCCCTCACAGATTTACAACTAATACCTACATCCCCTCACAGTGTTACAACTAATACCTATATCCTCTCACTGCTACAACTAATACCTACATCCTCTCACAGAGTTACAACTAATACCTACATCCCCTCACAGTGTTACAACTAATACCTACATCCCCTCACAGTGTTACAACTAATACCTACATCCTCGCACTGCTATAACTAATACAAACATCCTCTCACTGTTACAACTAATACCTATATCCCCTCACAGTGTTACAACTAATACCTACATCCTCTCACTGTTACAACTAATACCAACATCCTCGCACTGCTACAACTAATACAAACATCCTCTCACTTTTACAACTAATACCTACATCCCCTCACAGTGTTACAACTAATACCTACATCCCCTCACAGTGTTACAACTAATACCTACATCCTCTCACTGCTACAACTAATACCTACATCCTCTCACAGTGTTACAACTAATACCAACATGGTGTCACTGTTACAACTAATACCTACATCCCCTCACAGTGTTACAACTAATACCTACATACTCTCACTGTTACAACTAATACCTACATCCCCTCACAGTGTTACAACTAATACCTACATCCCCTCACAGTGTTACAACTAATACCTACATACTCTCACTTTTACAACTAATACCTACACCCCCTCACAGTGTTACAACTAATACCTACATCCTCTCACTTTTACAACTAATACCTACATCCTCTCACAGTGTTACAACTAATACCTACATCCTCTCACTGCTACAACTAATACCTACATCCCCTCACAGTGTTACAACTAATACCTACATCCTCTCACTGTTACAACTAATACCTACATCCCCTCTCAGTGTTACAACTAATACCTACATCCCCTCACAGTGTTACAACCAATACCTACATGCCCTCACAGTGTTACAACTAATACCTACATCCCGTCACTGTTACAACTAATACCTACATCCTCTCACTGCTACAACTAATACCTACATCATCTCACTGTTACAACTAATACCTACATCCCCATCACAGTGTTACAACTAATACCTACATCCCCTCACAGTGTTACAACTAATACCTACATACTCTCACTGTTACAACTAATACCTATATCCTCTCACTGTTACAACTAATACCTACATCCCCCATCACAGTGTTACAACTAATACCTACATCCCCTCACAGTGTTACAACTAATACCTACATACTCTCACTGTTACAACTAATACCTAAATCCCCTCACAGTGTTACAACTAATACCTACATCCTCTCACAGTGTTACAACTAATACCTACATCCCCTCACAGTGTTACAACTAATACCTACATCCCCTCACAGTGGTACAACTAATACCTACATACTCTCACTTTTACAACTAATACCTACATCCCCTCACAGTGTTACAACTAAAACCTATACCCCCTCACAGTGTTACAACCAATACCTACATGCCCTCACAGTGTTACAACTAATACCTACATCCCGTCACTGTTACAACTAATACTTACATCCTCTCACTGTTACAACTAATACCTACATCCTCTCACTGTTACAACTAATACCTACATCCCCTCACAGTGTTACAACTAATACCTACATCCCCTCACAGTGTTACAACTAATACCTACATACTCTCACTTTTACAACTAATACCTACATCCCCTCACAGTGTTACAACTAAAACCTATACCCCCTCACAGTGTTACAACTAATACCTACATCCCCTCACAGTGTTACAACCAATACCTACATGCCCTCACAGTGTTACAACTAATACCTACATCCCGTCACTGTTACAACTAATACCTACATCCTCTCACTGCTACAACTAATACCTACATCATCTCACTGTTGCAACTAATACCTACATCCCCATCACAGTGTTACAACTAATACCTACATCCCCTCACAGTGTTACAACTAATACCTACATACTCTCACTGTTACAACTAATACCTATATCCTCTCACTGTTACAACTAATACCTACATCCCCCATCACAGTGTTACAACTAATACCTACATCCCCTCACAGTGTTACAACCAATACCTACATACTCTCACTGTTACAACTAATACCTACATCCCCTCACAGTGTTACAACTAATACCTACATCCTCTCACAGTGTTACAACTAATACCTACATCCCCTCACAGTGTTACAACTAATACCTACATCCTCTCACTGTTACAACTAATACCTACATCCCCTCACAGTGTTAAAACTAATACCTACATCCCTTCACAGTGTTATAACTAATACCTAGATACTCTCACTTTTACAACTAATACCTACATCCCCTCACAGTGTTACAACTAAAACCTATACCCCCTCACAGTGTTACAACCAATACCTACATGCCCTCACAGTGTTACAACTAATACCTACATCCCGTCACTGTTACAACTAATACCTACATCCTCTCACTGTTACAACTAATACCTACATCCTCTCACTGTTACAACTAATACCTACATCCCCTCACAGTGTTACAACTAATACCTACATACTCTCACTTTTACAACTAATACCTACATCCCCTCACAGTGTTACAACTAAAACCTATACCCCCTCACAGTGTTACAACCAATACCTACATGCCCTCACAGTGTTACAACTAATACCTACATCCCGTCACTGTTACAACTAATACCTACATCCTCTCACTGCTACAACTAATACCTACATCATCTCACTGTTACAACTAATACCTACATCCCCATCACAGTGTTACAACTAATACCTACATCCCCTCACAGTGTTACAACTAATACCTACATACTCTCACTGTTACAACTAATACCAATATCCTCTCACTGTTACAACTAATACCTACATCCCCATCACAGTGTTACAACTAATACCTACATCCCGTCACTGTTACAACTAATACCTACATCCTCTCACTGCTACAACTAATACCTACATCATCTCACTGTTACAACTAATACCTACATCCCCATCACAGTGTTACAACTAATACCTACATCCCCTCACAGTGTTACAACTAATACCTATATCCTCTCACTGCTACAACTAATACCTACATCCTCTCACAGAGTTACAACTAATACCTACATCCCCTCACAGTGTTACAACTAATACCTACATCCCCTCACAGTGTTACAACTAATACCTACATCCTCGCACTGCTATAACTAATACAAACATCCTCTCACTGTTACAACTAATACCTATATCCCCTCACAGTGTTACAACTAATACCTACATCCTCTCACTGTTACAACTAATACCTACATCCCCAAACAGTGTTACAACCAATACCTACATGCCCTCACAGTGTTACAACTAATACCTACATCCCCTCACTGTTACAACTAATACCTACATCCTCTAACTGTTACAACTAATACCTACATCCCCAAACAGTGTTACAACCAATACCTACATGCCCTCACAGTGTTACAACTAATACCTACATCCCCTCACTGTTACAACTAATACCTACATCCTCTCACTGTTACAACTAATACCTACATCCTCTCACTGCTACAACTAATACCTATATCCCCTCACAGATTTACAACTAATACCTACATCCCCTCACAGTGTTACAACTAATACCTATATCCTCTCACTGCTACAACTAATACCTACATCCTCTCACAGAGTTACAACTAATACCTACATCCCCTCACAGTGTTACAACTAATACCTACATCCCCTCACAGTGTTACAACTAATACCTACATCCTCGCACTGCTATAACTAATACAAACATCCTCTCACTGTTACAACTAATACCTATATCCCCTCACAGTGTTACAACTAATACCTACATCCTCTCACTGTTACAACTAATACCAACATCCTCGCACTGCTACAACTAATACAAACATCCTCTCACTTTTACAACTAATACCTACATCCCCTCACAGTGTTACAACTAATACCTACATCCCCTCACAGTGTTACAACTAATACCTACATCCTCTCACTGCTACAACTAATACCTACATCCTCTCACAGTGTTACAACTAATACCAACATGGTGTCACTGTTACAACTAATACCTACATCCCCTCACAGTGTTACAACTAATACCTACATACTCTCACTGTTACAACTAATACCTACATCCCCTCACAGTGTTACAACTAATACCTACATCCCCTCACAGTGTTACAACTAATACCTACATACTCTCACTTTTACAACTAATACCTACACCCCCTCACAGTGTTACAACTAATACCTACATCCTCTCACTTTTACAACTAATACCTACATCCTCTCACAGTGTTACAACTAATACCTACATCCTCTCACTGCTACAACTAATACCTACATCCCCTCACAGTGTTACAACTAATACCTACATCCTCTCACTGTTACAACTAATACCTACATCCCCTCTCAGTGTTACAACTAATACCTACATCCCCTCACAGTGTTACAACCAATACCTACATGCCCTCACAGTGTTACAACTAATACCTACATCCCGTCACTGTTACAACTAATACCTACATCCTCTCACTGCTACAACTAATACCTACATCATCTCACTGTTACAACTAATACCTACATCCCCATCACAGTGTTACAACTAATACCTACATCCCCTCACAGTGTTACAACTAATACCTACATACTCTCACTGTTACAACTAATACCTATATCCTCTCACTGTTACAACTAATACCTACATCCCCCATCACAGTGTTACAACTAATACCTACATCCCCTCACAGTGTTACAACTAATACCTACATACTCTCACTGTTACAACTAATACCTAAATCCCCTCACAGTGTTACAACTAATACCTACATCCTCTCACAGTGTTACAACTAATACGTACATCCCCTCACAGTGTTACAACTAATACCTACATCCCCTCACAGTGGTACAACTAATACCTACATACTCTCACTTTTACAACTAATACCTACATCCCCTCACAGTGTTACAACTAAAACCTATACCCCCTCACAGTGTTACAACCAATACCTACATGCCCTCACAGTGTTACAACTAATACCTACATCCCGTCACTGTTACAACTAATACTTACATCCTCTCACTGTTACAACTAATACCTACATCCTCTCACTGTTACAACTAATACCTACATCCCCTCACAGTGTTACAACTAATACCTACATCCCCTCACAGTGTTACAACTAATACCTACATACTCTCACTTTTACAACTAATACCTACATCCCCTCACAGTGTTACAACTAAAACCTATACCCCCTCACAGTGTTACAACTAATACCTACATCCCCTCACAGTGTTACAACCAATACCTACATGCCCTCACAGTGTTACAACTAATACCTACATCCCGTCACTGTTACAACTAATACCTACATCCTCTCACTGCTACAACTAATACCTACATCATCTCACTGTTGCAACTAATACCTACATCCCCATCACAGTGTTACAACTAATACCTACATCCCCTCACAGTGTTACAACTAATACCTACATACTCTCACTGTTACAACTAATACCTATATCCTCTCACTGTTACAACTAATACCTACATCCCCCATCACAGTGTTACAACTAATACCTACATCCCCTCACAGTGTTACAACCAATACCTACATACTCTCACTGTTACAACTAATACCTACATCCCCTCACAGTGTTACAACTAATACCTACATCCTCTCACAGTGTTACAACTAATACCTACATCCCCTCACAGTGTTACAACTAATACCTACATCCTCTCACTGTTACAACTAATACCTACATCCCCTCACAGTGTTAAAACTAATACCTACATCCCTTCACAGTGTTATAACTAATACCTAGATACTCTCACTTTTACAACTAATACCTACATCCCCTCACAGTGTTACAACTAAAACCTATACCCCCTCACAGTGTTACAACCAATACCTACATGCCCTCACAGTGTTACAACTAATACCTACATCCCGTCACTGTTACAACTAATACCTACATCCTCTCACTGTTACAACTAATACCTACATCCTCTCACTGTTACAACTAATACCTACATCCCCTCACAGTGTTACAACTAATACCTACATACTCTCACTTTTACAACTAATACCTACATCCCCTCACAGTGTTACAACTAAAACCTATACCCCCTCACAGTGTTACAACCAATACCTACATGCCCTCACAGTGTTACAACTAATACCTACATCCCGTCACTGTTACAACTAATACCTACATCCTCTCACTGCTACAACTAATACCTACATCATCTCACTGTTACAACTAATACCTACATCCCCATCACAGTGTTACAACTAATACCTACATCCCCTCACAGTGTTACAACTAATACCTACATACTCTCACTGTTACAACTAATACCAATATCCTCTCACTGTTACAACTAATACCTACATCCCCATCACAGTGTTACAACTAATACCTACATCCCGTCACTGTTACAACTAATACCTACATCCTCTCACTGCTACAACTAATACCTACATCATCTCACTGTTACAACTAATACCTACATCCCCTCACAGTGTTACAACTAATACCTACATCCTCTCACAGTGTTACAACTAATACCTACATCCCCTCACAGTGTTACAACTAATACCTACATCCCCTCACAGTGTTACAACTAATACCTACATACTCTCACTTTTACAACTAATACCTACATCCCCTCACAGTGTTACAACTAAAACCTATACCCCCTCACAGTGTTACAACTAATACCTACATCCTCTCACTGCTACAACTAATACCTACATCCTCTCACAGTGTTACAACTAATACCAACATGGTGTCACTGTTACAACTAATACCTACATCCCCTCACAGTGTTACAACTAATACCTACATACTCTCACTGTTACAACTAATACCTACATCCCCTCACAGTGTTACAACTAATACCTACATCCCCTCACAGTGTTACAACTAATACCTACATACTCTCACTTTTACAACTAATACCTACACCCCCTCACAGTGTTACAACTAATACCTACATCCTCTCACTTTTACAACTAATACCTACATCCTCTCACAGTGTTACAACTAATACCTACATCCTCTCACTGCTACAACTAATACCTACATCCCCTCACAGTGTTACAACTAATACCTACATCCTCTCACTGTTACAACTAATACCTACATCCCCTCTCAGTGTTACAACTAATACCTACATCCCCTCACAGTGTTACAACCAATACCTACATGCCCTCACAGTGTTACAACTAATACCTACATCCCGTCACTGTTACAACTAATACCTACATCCTCTCACTGCTACAACTAATACCTACATCATCTCACTGTTACAACTAATACCTACATCCCCATCACAGTGTTACAACTAATACCTACATCCCCTCACAGTGTTACAACTAATACCTACATACTCTCACTGTTACAACTAATACCTATATCCTCTCACTGTTACAACTAATACCTACATCCCCCATCACAGTGTTACAACTAATACCTACATCCCCTCACAGTGTTACAACTAATACCTACATACTCTCACTGTTACAACTAATACCTAAATCCCCTCACAGTGTTACAACTAATACCTACATCCTCTCACAGTGTTACAACTAATACCTACATCCCCTCACAGTGTTACAACTAATACCTACATCCCCTCACAGTGTTACAACTAATACCTACATACTCTCACTTTTACAACTAATACCTACATCCCCTCACAGTGTTACAACTAAAACCTATACCCCCTCACAGTGTTACAACCAATACCTACATGCCCTCACAGTGTTACAACTAATACCTACATCCCGTCACTGTTACAACTAATACTTACATCCTCTCACTGTTACAACTAATACCTACATCCTCTCACTGTTACAACTAATACCTACATCCCCTCACAGTGTTACAACTAATACCTACATCCCCTCACAGTGTTACAACTAATACCTACATACTCTCACTTTTACAACTAATACCTACATCCCCTCACAGTGTTACAACTAAAACCTATACCCCCTCACAGTGTTACAACTAATACCTACATCCCCTCACAGTGTTACAACCAATACCTACATGCCCTCACAGTGTTACAACTAATACCTACATCCCGTCACTGTTACAACTAATACCTACATCCTCTCACTGCTACAACTAATACCTACATCATCTCACTGTTGCAACTAATACCTACATCCCCATCACAGTGTTACAACTAATACCTACATCCCCTCACAGTGTTACAACTAATACCTACATACTCTCACTGTTACAACTAATACCTATATCCTCTCACTGTTACAACTAATACCTACATCCCCCATCACAGTGTTACAACTAATACCTACATCCCCTCACAGTGTTACAACCAATACCTACATACTCTCACTGTTACAACTAATACCTACATCCCCTCACAGTGTTACAACTAATACCTACATCCTCTCACAGTGTTACAACTAATACCTACATCCCCTCACAGTGTTACAACTAATACCTACATCCTCTCACTGTTACAACTAATACCTACATCCCCTCACAGTGTTAAAACTAATACCTACATCCCTTCACAGTGTTATAACTAATACCTAGATACTCTCACTTTTACAACTAATACCTACATCCCCTCACAGTGTTACAACTAAAACCTATACCCCCTCACAGTGTTACAACCAATACCTACATGCCCTCACAGTGTTACAACTAATACCTACATCCCGTCACTGTTACAACTAATACCTACATCCTCTCACTGTTACAACTAATACCTACATCCTCTCACTGTTACAACTAATACCTACATCCCCTCACAGTGTTACAACTAATACCTACATACTCTCACTTTTACAACTAATACCTACATCCCCTCACAGTGTTACAACTAAAACCTATACCCCCTCACAGTGTTACAACCAATACCTACATGCCCTCACAGTGTTACAACTAATACCTACATCCCGTCACTGTTACAACTAATACCTACATCCTCTCACTGCTACAACTAATACCTACATCATCTCACTGTTACAACTAATACCTACATCCCCATCACAGTGTTACAACTAATACCTACATCCCCTCACAGTGTTACAACTAATACCTACATACTCTCACTGTTACAACTAATACCAATATCCTCTCACTGTTACAACTAATACCTACATCCCCATCACAGTGTTACAACTAATACCTACATCCCGTCACTGTTACAACTAATACCTACATCCTCTCACTGCTACAACTAATACCTACATCATCTCACTGTTACAACTAATACCTACATCCCCATCACAGTGTTACAACTAATACCTACATCCCCTCACAGTGTTACAACTAATACCTACATACTATCACTGTTACAAATAATACCTATATCCTCTCACTGTTACAACTAATACCTACATCCCCCATCACAGTGTTACAACTAATACCTACATCCCCTCACAGTGTTACAACTAATACCTACATACTCTCACTGTTACAACTAATACCTACATCCCCTCACAGTGTTACAACTAATACCTACATCCTCTCACAGTGTTACAACTAATACCTACATCCCCTCACAGTGTTACAACTAATACCTACATCCCCTCACAGTGTTACAACTAATACCTACATACTCTCACTTTTACAACTAATACCTACATCCCCTCACAGTGTTACAACTAAAACCTATACCCCCTCACAGTGTTACAACCAATACCTACATGCCCTCACAGTGTTACAACTAATACCTACATCCCGTCACTGTTACAACTAATACCTACATCCTCTCACTGTTACAACTAATACCTACATCCTCTCACTGTTACAACTAATACCTACATCCCCTCACAGTGTTACAACTAATACCTACATCCCCTCACAGTGTTACAACTAATACCTACATACTCTCACTTTTACAACTAATACCTACATCCCCTCACAGTGTTACAACTAAAACCTATACCCCCTCACAGTGTTACAACTAATACCTACATCCCCTCACAGTGTTACAACCAATACCTACATGCCCTCACAGTGTTACAACTAATACCTACATCCCGTCACTGTTACAACTAATACCTACATCCTCTCACTGCTACAACTAATACCTACATCATCTCACTGTTACAACTAATACCTACATCCCCATCACAGTGTTACAACTAATACCTACATCCCCTCACAGTGTTACAACTAATACCTACATCCTCTCACTGTTACAACTAATACCTACATCCTCTCACTGTTACAACTAATACCTACATCCCCTCACAGTGTTACAACTAATACCTACATCCCCTCACAGTGTTACAACTAATACCTACATACTCTCACTTTTACAACTAATACCTACACCCCTCACAGTGTTACAACTAATACCTACATCCTCTCACTTTTACAACTAATACCTACATCCTCTCACAGTGTTACAACTAATACCTACATCCTCTCACTGCTACAACTAATACCTACATCCCCTCACAGTGTTACAACTAATACCTACATCCTCTCACTGTTACAACTAATACCTACATCCCCTCTCAGTGTTACAACTAATACCTACATCCCCTCACAGTGTTACAACCAATACCTACATGCCCTCACAGTGTTACAACTAATACCTAGATCCCGTCACTGTTACAACTAATACCTACATCCTCTCACTGCTACAACTAATACCTACATCATCTCACTGTTACAACTAATACCTACATCCCCATCACAGTGTTACAACTAATACCTACATCCCCTCACAGTGTTACAACTAATACCTACATACTCTCACTGTTACAACTAATACCTATATCCTCTCACTGTTACAACTAATACCTACATCCCCCATCACAGGGTTACAACTAATACCTACATCCCCTCACAGTGTTACAACTAATACCTACATACTCTCACTGTTACAACTAATACCTACATCCCCTCACAGTGTTACAACTAATACCTACATCCTCTCACAGTGTTACAACTAATACCTACATCCCCTCACAGTGTTACAACTAATACCTACATCCCCTCACAGTGTTACAACTAATACCTACATACTCTCACTTTTACAACTAATACCTACATCCCCTCACAGTGTTACAACTAAAACCTATACCCCCTCACAGTGTTACAACCAATACCTACATGCCCTCACAGTGTTACAACTAATACCTACATCCCGTCACTGTTACAACTAATACCTACATCCTCTCACTGTTACAACTAATACCTACATCCTCTCACTGTTACAACTAATACCTACATCCCCTCACAGTGTTACAACTAATACCTACATCCCCTCACAGTGTTACAACTAATACCTACATACTCTCACTTTTACAACTAATACCTACATCCCCTCACAGTGTTACAACTAAAACCTATACCCCCTCACAGTGTTACAACTAATACCTACATCCCCTCACAGTGTTACAACCAATACCTACATGCCCTCACAGTGTTACAACTAATACCTACATCCCGTCACTGTTACAACTAATACCTACATCCTCTCACTGCTACAACTAATACCTACATCATCTCACTGTTGCAACTAATACCTACATCCCCATCACAGTGTTACAACTAATACCTACATCCCCTCACAGTGTTACAACTAATACCTACATACTCTCACTGTTACAACTAATACCTATATCCTCTCACTGTTACAACTAATACCTACATCCCCCATCACAGTGTTACAACTAATACCTACATCCCCTCACAGTGTTACAACCAATACCTACATACTCTCACTGTTACAACTAATACCTACATCCCCTCACAGTGTTACAACTAATACCTACATCCTCTCACAGTGTTACAACTAATACCTACATCCCCTCACAGTGTTACAACTAATACCTACATCCTCTCACTGTTACAACTAATACCTACATCCCCTCACAGTGTTACAACTAATACCTACATCCCTTCACAGTGTTATAACTAATACCTAGATACTCTCACTTTTACAACTAATACCTACATCCCCTCACAGTGTTACAACTAAAACCTATACCCCCTCACAGTGTTACAACCAATACCTACATGCCCTCACAGTGTTACAACTAATACCTACATCCCGTCACTGTTACAACTAATACCTACATCCTCTCACTGTTACAACTAATACCTACATCCTCTCACTGTTACAACTAATACCTACATCCCCTCACAGTGTTACAACTAATACCTACATACTCTCACTTTTACAACTAATACCTACATCCCCTCACAGTGTTACAACTAAAACCTATACCCCCTCACAGTGTTACAACCAATACCTACATGCCCTCACAGTGTTACAACTAATACCTACATCCCGTCACTGTTACAACTAATACCTACATCCTCTCACTGCTACAACTAATACCTACATCATCTCACTGTTACAACTAATACCTACATCCCCATCACAGTGTTACAACTAATACCTACATCCCCTCACAGTGTTACAACTAATACCTACATACTCTCACTGTTACAACTAATACCAATATCCTCTCACTGTTACAACTAATACCTACATCCCCATCACAGTGTTACAACTAATACCTACATCCCGTCACTGTTACAACTAATACCTACATCCTCTCACTGCTACAACTAATACCTACATCATCTCACTGTTACAACTAATACCTACATCCCCTCACAGTGTTACAACTAATACCTACATCCTCTCACAGTGTTACAACTAATACCTACATCCCCTCACAGTGTTACAACTAATACCTACATCCCCTCACAGTGTTACAACTAATACCTACATACTCTCACTTTTACAACTAATACCTACATCCCCTCACAGTGTTACAACTAAAACCTATACCCCCTCACAGTGTTACAACTAATACCTACATCCCCTCACAGTGTTACAACCAATACCTACATGCCCTCACAGTGTTACAACTAATACCTACATCCCGTCACTGTTACAACTAATACCTACATCCTCTCACTGCTACAACTAATACCTACATCATCTCACTGTTACAACTAATACCTACATCCCCATCACAGTGTTACAACTAATACCTACATCCCCTCACAGTGTTACAACTAATACCTACATCCTCTCACTGTTACAACTAATACCTACATCCTCTCACTGTTACAACTAATACCTACATCCCCTCACAGTGTTAAAACTAATACCTACATCCCCTCACAGTGTTACAACTAATACCTACATACTCTCACTTTTACAACTAATACCTACATCCCCTCACAGTGTTACAACTAAAACCTATACCCCCTCACAGTGTTACAACCAATACCTACATGCCCTCACAGTGTTACAACTAATACCTACATCCCGTCACTGTTACAACTAATACCTACATCCTCTCACTGCTACAACTAATACCTACATCATCTCACTGTTACAACTAATACCTACATCCCCATCACAGTGTTACAACTAATACCTACATCCCCTCACAGTGTTACAACTAATACCTACATACTCTCACTGTTACAACTAATACCAATATCCTCTCACTGTTACAACTAATACCTACATCCCCATCACAGTGTTACAACTAATACCTACATCCCCTCACAGTGTTACAACTAATACCTACATACTCTCACTGTTACAAATAATACCTACATCCCCTCACAGTGTTACAACTAATACCTACATCCTCTCACTGTTACAACTAATACCTACATCCTCTCACAGCTACAACTAATACCTACATCCCCTGAAAGTGTTACAACTAATAACTACATCCCCTCACTGTTACAACTAATACCTACATCGCCTCACTGTTACAACTAATACCTACATCCCCTCACAGATTTACAACTAATACCTACATCCCCTCACAGTGTTACAACTAATACCTATATCCTCTCACTGCTACAACAAATACCTACATCCTCTCACAGAGTTACAACTAATACCTACATCCCCTCACAGTGTTACAACTAATACCTACATCCCCTCACAGTGTTACAACTAATACCTACATCCTCGCACTGCTATAACTAATACAAACATCCTCTCAATTTTACAACTAATACCTATATCCCCTCACAGTGTTACAACTAATACCTACATCCTCTCACTGTTACAACTAATACCTACATCCTCGCACTGCTACAACTAATACAAACATCCTCTCACTTTTACAACTAATACCCACATCCCCTCACAGTGTTACAACTAATACCTACATCCCCTCACAGTGTTACAACTAATACCTACATCCTCTCACTGCTACAACTAATACCTACATCCTCTCACAGTGTTACAACTAATACCAACATGGTGTCACTGTTACAACTAATACCTACATCCCCTCACAGTGTTACAACTAATACCTACATACTCTCACTGTTACAACTAATACCTACATCCCCTCACAGTGTTACAACTAATACCTACATCCCCTCACAGTGTTACAACTAATACCTACATCCTCTCACTGTTACAACTAATACCTACATCCTCTCACAGTGTTACAACTAATACCTACATCCTCTAACTGTTACAACTAATACCTACATCCCCAAACAGTGTTACAACCAATACCTACATCCCCTCAAAGTGTTACAACTAATACCTACATCCTCTCACTGTTACAACTAATACCTACATCCCCTCACAGTGTTAGAACTAATACCTACATCCCCTCACAGTGTTACAACTAATACCTACATACTCTCACTTTTACAACTAATACCTACATCCCCTCACAGTGTTACAACTAATACCTACATCCTCTCACTTTTACAACTAATACCTACATCCTCTCACAGTGTTACAACTAATACTTACATCCTCTCACTGCTACAACTAATACCTACATCCCCTCACAGTGACAACTAATACCTACATCCTCTCACTGTTACAACTAATACCTACATCCCCTCTCAGTGTTACAACTAATACCTACATCCCCTCACAGTGTTACAACCAATACCTACATGCCCTCACAGTGTTACAACTATTACCTACATCCCGTCACTGTCACAACTAATACCTACATCCTCTCACTGCTACAACTAATACCTACATCATCTCACTGTTACAACTAATACCTACATCCCCATCACAGTGTTACAACTAATACCTACATCCCCTCACAGTGTTACAACTAATACCTACATACTCTCACTGTTACAACTAATACCTATATCCTCTCACTGTTACAACTAATACCTACATCCCCCATCACAGTGTTACAACTAATACCTACATCCCCTCACAGTATTACAACTAATACCTACATACTCTCACTGTTACAACTAATACCTACATCCCCTCACAGTGTTACAACTAATACCTACATCCTCTCACAGTGTTACAACTAATACCTACATCCCCTCACAGTGTTACAACTAATACCTACATCCTCTCACTGTTACAACTAATACCTACATCCCCTCACAGTGTTACAACTAATACCTACATCCCCTCACAGTGTTACAACTAATACCTACATACTCTCACTTTTACAACTAATACCTACATCGCCTCACAGTGTTACAACTAAAACCTATACCCCCTCACAGTGTTACAACCAATACCTACATGCCCTCACAGTGTTACAACTAATACCTACATCCCGTCACTGTTACAACTAATACCTACATCCTCTCACTGCTACAACTAATACCTACATCATCTCACTGTTACAACTAATACCTACATCCCCATCACAGTGTTACAACTAATACCTACATCCCCTCACAGTGTTACAACTAATACCTACATACTATCACTGTTACAACTAATACCTATATCCTCTCACTGTTACAACTAATACCTACATCCCCTCACAGTGTTACAACTAATACCTACATACTCTCACTGTTACAACTAATACCTATATCCTCTCACTGTTACAACTAATACCTACATCCCCCATCACAGTGTTACAACTAATACCTACATCCCCTCACAGTGTTACAACTAATACCTACATCCTCTCACAGTGTTACAACTAATACCTACATCCCCTCACAGTGTTACAACTAATACCTACATCCCCTCACAGTGTTACAACTAATACCTACATACTCTCACTTTTACAACTAATACCTACATCCCCTCACAGTGTTACAACTAAAACCTATACCCCCTCACAGTGTTACAACTAATACCTACATCCCCTCACAGTGTTACAACCAATACCTACATGCCCTCACAGTGTTACAACTAATACCTACATCCCGTCACTGTTACAACTAATACCTACATCCTCTCACTGCTACAACTAATACCTACATCATCTCACTGTTACAACTAATACCTATATCCCCATCACAGTGTTACAACTAATACCTACATCCCCTCACAGTGTTACAACTAATACCTACATACTCTCACTGTTACAACTAATACCTATATCCTCTCACTGTTACAACTAATACCTACATCCCCCATCACAGTGTTACAACTAATACCTACTTCCCCTCACAGTGTTACAACTAATACCTACGTACTCTCACTGTTACAACTAATACCTACATCCCCTCACAGTGTTACAACTAATACCTACATCCTCTCACAGTGTTACAACTAATACCTACATCCCCATCACAGTGTTACAACTAATACCTACATCCCCTCACAGTGTTACAACTAATACCTACATACTCTCACTGTTACAACTAATACCAATATCCTCTCACTGTTACAACTAATACCTACATCCCCATCACAGTGTTACAACTAATACCTACATCCCCTCACAGTGTTACAACTAATACCTACATACTCTCACTGTTACAAATAATACCTACATCCCCTCACAGTGTTACAACTAATACCTACATCCTCTCACTGTTACAACTAATACCTACATCCTCTCACAGCTACAACTAATACCTACATCCCCTGAAAGTGTTACAACTAATAACTACATCCCCTCACTGTTACAACTAATACCTACATCGCCTCACTGTTACAACTAATACCTACATCCCCTCACAGATTTACAACTAATACCTACATCCCCTCACAGTGTTACAACTAATACCTATATCCTCTCACTGCTACAACTAATACCTACATCCTCTCACAGAGTTACAACTAATACCTACATCCCCTCACAGTGTTACAACTAATACCTACATCCCCTCACAGTGTTACAACTAATACCTACATCCGCGCACTGCTATAACTAATACAAACATCCTCTCAATTTTACAACTAATACCTATATCCCCTCACAGTGTTACAACTAATACCTACATCCTCTCACTGTTACAACTAATACCTACATCCTCGCACTGCTACAACTAATACAAACATCCTCTCACTTTTACAACTAATACCTACATCCCCTCACAGTGTTACAACTAATACCTACATCCCCTCACAGTGTTACAACTAATACCTACATCCTCTCACTGCTACAACTAATACCTACATCCTCTCACAGTGTTACAACTAATACCAACATGGTGTCACTGTTACAACTAATACCTACATCCCCTCACAGTGTTACAACTAATACCTACATACTCTCAGTGTTACAACTAATACCTACATCCCCTCACAGTGTTACAACTAATACCTACATCCCCTCACAGTGTTACAACTAATACCTACATCCTCTCACTGTTACAACTAATACCTACATCCTCTCACAGTGTTACAACTAATACCTACATCCTCTAACTGTTACAACTAATACCTACATCCCCAAACAGTGTTACAACCAATACCTACATCCCCTCACAGTGTTACAACTAATACCTACATCCTCTCACTGTTACAACTAATACCTACATCCCCTCACAGTGTTACAACTAATACCTACATCCCCTCACAGTGTTACAACTAATACCTACATACTCTCACTTTTACAACTAATACCTACATCCCCTCACAGTGTTACAACTAATACCTACATCCTCTCACTTTTACAACTAATACCTACATCCTCTCACAGTGTTACAACTAATACTTACATCCTCTCACTGCTACAACTAATACCTACATCCCCTCACAGTGACAACTAATACCTACATCCTCTCACTGTTACAACTAATACCTACATCCCCTCTCAGTGTTACAACTAATACCTACATCCCCTCACAGTGTTACAACCAATACCTACATGCCCTCACAGTGTTACAACTATTACCTACATCCCGTCACTGTCACAACTAATACCTACATCCTCTCACTGCTACAACTAATACCTACATCATCTCACTGTTACAACTAATACCTACATCCCCATCACAGTGTTACAACTAATACCTACATCCCCTCACAGTGTTACAACTAATACCTACATACTCTCACTGTTACAACTAATACCTATATCCTCTCACTGTTACAACTAATACCTACATCCCCCATCACAGTGTTACAACTAATACCTACATCCCCTCACAGTATTACAACTAATACCTACATACTCTCACTGTTACAACTAATACCTACATCCCCTCACAGTGTTACAACTAATACCTACATCCTCTCACAGTGTTACAACTAATACCTACATCCCCTCACAGTGTTACAACTAATACCTACATCCTCTCACTGTTACAACTAATACCTACATCCCCTCACAGTGTTACAACTAATACCTACATCCCATCACAGTGTTACAACTAATACCTACATACTCTCACTTTTACAACTAATACCTACATCGCCTCACAGTGTTACAACTAAAACCTATACCCCCTCACAGTGTTACAACCAATACCTACATGCCCTCACAGTGTTACAACTAATACCTACATCCCGTCACTGTTACAACTAATACCTACATCCTCTCACTGCTACAACTAATACCTACATCATCTCACTGTTACAACTAATACCTACATCCCCATCACAGTGTTACAACTAATACCTACATCCCCTCACAGTGTTACAACTAATACCTACATACTATCACTGTTACAACTAATACCTATATCCTCTCACTGTTACAACTAATACCTACATCCCCTCACAGTGTTACAACTAATACCTACATACTCTCACTGTTACAACTAATACCTATATCCTCTCACTGTTACAACTAATACCTACATCCCCCATCACAGTGTTACAACTAATACCTACATCCCCTCACAGTGTTACAACTAATACCTACATCCCCTCACAGTGTTACAACTAATACCTACATCCTCTCACTGTTACAACTAATACCTACATCCTCTCACAGCTACAACTAATACCTACATCCCCTGAAAGTGTTACAACTAATAACTACATCCCCTCACTGTTACAACTAATACCTACATCGCCTCACTGTTACAACTAATACCTACATCCCCTCACAGATTTACAACTAATACCTACATCCCCTCACAGTGGTACAACTAATACCTATATCCTCTCACTGCTACAACTAATACCTACATCCTCTCACAGAGTTACAACTAATACCTACATCCCCTCACAGTGTTACAACTAATACCTACATCCCCTCACAGTGTTACAACTAATACCTACATCCTCGCACTGCTATAACTAATACAAACATCCTCTCAATTTTACAACTAATACCTATATCCCCTCACAGTGTTACAACTAATACCTACATCCTCTCACTGTTACAACTAATACCTACATCCTCGCACTGCTACAACTAATACAAACATCCTCTCACTTTTACAACTAATACCTACATCCCCTCACAGTGTTACAACTAATACCTACATCCCCTCACAGTGTTACAACTAATACCTACATCCTCTCACTGCTACAACTAATACCTACATCCTCTCACAGTGTTACAACTAATACCAACATGGTGTCACTGTTACAACTAATACCTACATCCCCTCACAGTGTTACAACTAATACCTACATACTCTCAGTGTTACAACTAATACCTACATCCCCTCACAGTGTTACAACTAATACCTACATCCTCTCACTGTTACAACTAATACCTACATCCTCTCACAGTGTTACAACTAATACCTACATCCTCTAACTGTTACAACTAATACCTACATCCCCAAACAGTGTTACAACCAATACCTACATCCCCTCACAGTGTTACAACTAATACCTACATCCTCTCACTGTTACAACTAATACCTACATCCCCTCACAGTGTTACAACTAATACCTACATCCCCTCACAGTGTTACAACTAATACCTACATACTCTCACTTTTACAACTAATACCTACATCCCCTCACAGTGTTACAACTAATACCTACATCCTCTCACTTTTACAACTAATACCTACATCCTCTCACAGTGTTACAACTAATACTTACATCCTCTCACTGCTACAACTAATACCTACATCCCCTCACAGTGACAACTAATACCTACATCCCCTCACAGTGTTACAACCAATACCTACATGCCCTCACAGTGTTACAACTAATACCTACATCCCGTCACTGTTACAACTAATACCTACATCCTCTCACTGCTACAACTAATACCTACATCATCTCACTGTTACAACTAATACCTATATCCCCATCACAGTGTTACAACTAATACCTACATCCCCTCACAGTGTTACAACTAATACCTACATACTCTCACTGTTACAACTAATACCTATATCCTCTCACTGTTACAACTAATACCTACATCCCCCATCACAGTGTTACAACTAATACCTACTTCCCCTCACAGTGTTACAACTAATACCTACATACTCTCACTGTTACAACTAATACCTACATCCCCTCACAGTGTTACAACTAATACCTACATCCTCTCACAGTGTTACAACTAATACCTACATCCCCATCACAGTGTTACAACTAATACCTACATCCCCTCACAGTGTTACAACTAATACCTACATACTCTCACTGTTACAACTAATACCAATATCCTCTCACTGTTACAACTAATACCTACATCCCCATCACAGTGTTACAACTAATACCTACATCCCCTCACAGTGTTACAACTAATACCTACATACTCTCACTGTTACAAATAATACCTACATCCCCTCACAGTGTTACAACTAATACCTACCTCCTCTCACTGTTACAACTAATACCTACATCCTCTCACAGCTACAACTAATACCTACATCCCCTGAAAGTGTTACAACTAATAACTACATCCTCTCACTGTTACAACTAATACCTACATCCCCTCTCAGTGTTACAACTAATACCTACATCCCCTCACAGTGTTACAACCAATACCTACATGCCCTCACAGTGTTACAACTATTACCTACATCCCGTCACTGTCACAACTAATACCTACATCCTCTCACTGCTACAACTAATACCTACATCATCTCACTGTTACAACTAATACCTACATCCCCATCACAGTGTTACAACTAATACCTACATCCCCTCACAGTGTTACAACTAATACCTACATACTCTCACTGTTACAACTAATACCTATATCCTCTCACTGTTACAACTAATACCTACATCCCCCATCACAGTGTTACAACTAATACCTACATCCCCTCACAGTATTACAACTAATACCTACATACTCTCACTGTTACAACTAATACCTACATCCCCTCACAGTGTTACAACTAATACCTACATCTTCTCACAGTGTTACAACTAATACCTACATCCCCTCACAGTGTTACAACTAATACCTACATCCTCTCACTGTTACAACTAATACCTACATCCCCTCACAGTGTTACAACTAATACCTACATCCCCTCACAGTGTTACAACTAATACCTACATACTCTCACTTTTACAACTAATACCTACATCGCCTCACAGTGTTACAACTAAAACCTATACCCCCTCACAGTGTTACAACCAATACCTACATGCCCTCACAGTGTTACAACTAATACCTACATCCCGTCACTGTTACAACTAATACCTACATCCTCTCACTGCTACAACTAATACCTACATCATCTCACTGTTACAACTAATACCTACATCCCCATCACAGTGTTACAACTAATACCTACATCCCCTCACAGTGTTACAACTAATACCTACATACTATCACTGTTACAACTAATACCTATATCCTCTCACTGTTACAACTAATACCTACATCCCCTCACAGTGTTACAACTAATACCTACATACTCTCACTGTTACAACTAATACCTATATCCTCTCACTGTTACAACTAATACCTACATCCCCCATCACAGTGTTACAACTAATACCTACATCCCCTCACAGTTACAACTAATACCTACATCCCCTCACAGTGTTACAACTAATACCTACATCCTCTCACTGTTACAACTAATACCTACATCCTCTCACAGCTACAACTAATACCTACATCCCCTGAAAGTGTTACAACTAATAACTACATCCCCTCACTGTTACAACTAATACCTACATCGCCTCACTGTTACAACTAATACCTACATCCCCTCACAGATTTACAACTAATACCTACATCCCCTCACAGTGGTACAACTAATACCTATATCCTCTCACTGCTACAACTAATACCTACATCCTCTCACAGAGTTACAACTAATACCTACATCCCCTCACAGTGTTACAACTAATACCTACATCCCCTCACAGTGTTACAACTAATACCTACATCCTCGCACTGCTATAACTAATACAAACATCCTCTCAATTTTACAACTAATACCTATATCCCCTCACAGTGTTACAACTAATACCTACATCCTCTCACTGTTACAACTAATACCTACATCCTCGCACTGCTACAACTAATACAAACATCCTCTCACTTTTACAACTAATACCTACATCCCCTCACAGTGTTACAACTAATACCTACATCCCCTCACAGTGTTACAACTAATACCTACATCCTCTCACTGCTACAACTAATACCTACATCCTCTCACAGTGTTACAACTAATACCAACATGGTGTCACTGTTACAACTAATACCTACATCCCCTCACAGTGTTACAACTAATACCTACATACTCTCAGTGTTACAACTAATACCTACATCCCCTCACAGTGTTACAACTAATACCTACATCCCCTCACAGTGTTACAACTAATACCTACATCCTCTCACTGTTACAACTAATACCTACATCCTCTCACAGTGTTACAACTAATACCTACATCCTCTAACTGTTACAACTAATACCTACATCCCCAAACAGTGTTACAACCAATACCTACATCCCCTCACAGTGTTACAACTAATACCTACATCCTCTCACTGTTACAACTAATACCTACATCCCCTCACAGTGTTACAACTAATACCTACATCCCCTCACAGTGTTACAACTAATACCTACATACTCTCACTTTTGCAACTAATACCTACATCCCCTCACAGTGTTACAACTAATACCTACATCCTCTCACTTTTACAACTAATACCTACATCCTCTCACAGTGTTACAACTAATACTTACATCCTCTCACTGCTACAACTAATACCTACATCCCCTCACAGTGACAACTAATACCTACATCATCTCACTGTTACAACTAATACCTACATCCCCATCACAGTGTTACAACTAATACCTACATCCCCTCACAGTGTTACAACTAATACCTACATACTCTCACTGTTACAACTAATACCTATATCCTCTCACTGTTACAACTAATACCTACATCCCCCATCACAGTGTTACAACTAATACCTACATCCCCTCACAGTATTACAACTAATACCTACATACTCTCACTGTTACAACTAATACCTACATCCCCTCACAGTGTTACAACTAATACCTACATCCTCTCACAGTGTTACAACTAATACCTACATCCCCTCACAGTGTTACAACTAATACCTACATCCTCTCACTGTTACAACTAATACCTACATCCCCTCACAGTGTTACAACTAATACCTACATCCCCTCACAGTGTTACAACTAATACCTACATACTCTCACTTTTACAACTAATACCTACATCGCCTCACAGTGTTACAACTAAAACCTATACCCCCTCACAGTGTTACAACCAATACCTACATGCCCTCACAGTGTTACAACTATTACCTACATCCCGTCACTGTTACAACTAATACCTACATCCTCTCACTGCTACAACTAATACCTACATCATCTCACTGTTACAACTAATACCTACATCCCCATCACAGTGTTACAACTAATACCTACATCCCCTCACAGTGTTACAACTAATACCTACATACTATCACTGTTACAACTAATACCTATATCCTCTCACTGTTAAAACTAATACCTACATCCCCTCACAGTGTTACAACTAATACCTACATACTCTCACTGTTACAACTAATACCTATATCCTCTCACTGTTACAACTAATACCTACATCCCCTCACAGTGTTACAACTAATACCTACATACTCTCACTGTTACAACTAATACCTACATCCCCTCACAGTGTTACAACTAATACCTACATCCTCTCACAGTGTTACAACTAATACCTACATCCCCTCACAGTGTTACAACTAATACCTACATCCTCTCACTGTTACAACTAATACCTACATCCCCTCACAGTGTTACAACTAATACCTACATCCCCTCACAGTGTTACAACTAATACCTACATACTCTCACTTTTACAACTAATACCTACATCGCCTCACAGTGTTACAACTAAAACCTATACCCCCTCACAGTGTTACAACCAATACCTACATGCCCTCACAGTGTTACAACTATTACCTACATCCCGTCCCTGTTACAACTAATACCTACATCCTCTCACTGCTACAACTAATACCTACATCATCTCACTGTTACAACTAATACCTACATCCCCATCACAGTGTTACAACTAATACCTACATCCCCTCACAGTGTTACAACTAATACCTACATACTATCACTGTTACAACTAATACCTATATCCTCTCACTGTTACAACTAATACCTACATCCCCTCACAGTGTTACAACTAATACCTACATACTCTCACTGTTACAACTAATACCTATATCCTCTCACTGTTACAACTAATACCTACATCCCCTCACAGTGTTACAACTAATACCTACATCCCCTCACAGTGTTACAACTAATACCTACATACTCTCACTGTTACAACTAATACCTACATCCCCTCACAGTGTTACAACTAATACCTACATCCTCTCACAGTGTTACAACTAATACCTACATCCCCTCACAGTGTTACAACTAATACCTACATCCCCTCACAGTGTTACAACTAATACCTACATACTCTCACTTTTACAACTAATACCTACATCCCCTCACAGTGTTACAACTAAAACCTATACCCCCTCACAGTGTTACAACTAATACCTACATCCCCTCACAGTGTTACAACCAATACCTACATGCCCTCACAGTGTTACAACTAATACCTACATCCCGTCACTGTTACAACTAATACCTACATCCTCTCACTGCTACAACTAATACCTACATCATCTCACTGTTACAACTAATACCTATATCCCCATCACAGTGTTACAACTAATACCTACATCCCCTCACAGTGTTACAACTAATACCTACATACTCTCACTGTTACAACTAATACCTATATCCTCTCACTGTTACAACTAATACCTACATCCCCCATCACAGTGTTACAACTAATACCTACTTCCCCTCACAGTGTTACAACTAATACCTACATACTCTCACTGTTACAACTAATACCTACATCCCCTCACAGTGTTACAACTAATACCTACATCCTCTCACAGTGTTACAACTAATACCTACATCCCCTCACAGTGTTACAACTAATACCTACATCCTCACTGTTACAACTAATACCTACATCCCCTCACAGTGTTACAACTAATACCTACATCCCCTCACAGTGTTACAACTAATACCTACATCCTCTCACTGTTACAACTAATACCTACATCCCCTCACAGTGTTACAACTAAAACCTATACCCCCTCACAGTGTTACAACCAATACCTACATGCCCTCACAGTGTTACAACTAATACCTACATCCCGTCACTGTTACAACTAATACCTACATCATCTCACTGTTACAACTAATACCTACATCCTCTCACTGTTACAACTAATACCTACATCCCCTCACAGTGTTAAAACTAATACCTACATCCCCTCACAGTGTTACAACTAATACCTACATACTCTCACTTTTACAACTAATACCTACATCCCCTCACAGTGTTACAACTAAAACCTATACCCCCTCACAGTGTTACAACCAATACCTACATGCCCTCACAGTGTTACAACTAATACCTACATCCCGTCACTGTTACAACTAATACCTACATCCTCTCACTGCTACAACTAATACCTACATCATCTCACTGTTACAACTAATACCTACATCCCCATCACAGTGTTACAACTAATACCTACATCCCCTCACAGTGTTACAACTAATACCTACATACTCTCACTGTTACAACTAATACCAATATCCTCTCACTGTTACAACTAATACCTACATCCCCATCACAGTGTTACAACTAATACCTACATCCCGTCACTGTTACAACTAATACCTACAACCTCTCACTGCTACAACTAATACCTACATCATCTCACTGTTACAACTAATACCTACATCCCCATCACAGTGTTACAACTAATACCTACATCCCCTCACAGTGTTACAACTAATACCTACAGACTCTCACTGTTACAACTAATACCTATATCCTCTCACTGTTACAACTAATACCTACATCCCCCATCACAGTGTTACAACTAATACCTACATCCCCTCACAGTGTTACAACTAATACCTACATACTCTCACTGTTACAACTAATACCTACATCCCCTCACAGTGTTACAACTAATACCTACATCCTCTCACAGTGTTACAACTAATACCTACATCCCCTCACAGTGTTACAACTAATACCTACATCCCCTCACAGTGTTACAACTAATACCTACATACTCTCACTTTTACAACTAATACCTACATCCCCTCACAGTGTTACAACTAAAACCTATACCCCCTCACAGTGTTACAACCAATACCTACATGCCCTCACAGTGTTACAACTAATACCTACATCCCGTCACTGTTACAACTAATACCTACATCCCCTCACAGTGTTACAACTAAAACCTATACCCCCTCACAGTGTTACAACTAATACCTACATCCCCTCACAGTGTTACAACCAATACCTACATGCCCTCACAGTGTTACAACTAATACCTACATCCCGTCACTGTTACAACTAATACCTACATCCTCTCACTGCTACAACTAATACCTACATCATCTCACTGTTACAACTAATACCTACATCCCCATCACAGTGTTACAACTAATACCTACATCCCCTCACAGTGTTACAACTAATACCTACATCCTCTCACTGTTACAACTAATACCTACATCCTCTCACTGTTACAACTAATACCTACATCCCCTCACAGTGTTAAAACTAATACCTACATCCCCTCACAGTGTTACAACTAATACCTACATACTCTCACTTTTACAACTAATACCTACATCCCCTCACAGTGTTACAACTAAAACCTATACCCCCTCACAGTGTTACAACCAATACCTACATGCCCTCACAGTGTTACAACTAATACCTACATCCCGTCACTGTTACAACTAATACCTACATCCTCTCACTGCTACAACTAATACCTACATCATCTCACTGTTACAACTAATACCTACATCCCCATCACAGTGTTACAACTAATACCTACATCCCCTCACAGTGTTACAACTAATACCTACATACTCTCACTGTTACAACTAATACCAATATCCTCTCACTGTTACAACTAATACCTACATCCCCATCACAGTGTTACAACTAATACCTACATCCCCTCACAGTGTTACAACTAATACCTACACACTCTCACTGTTACAAATAATACCTACATCCCCTCACAGTGTTACAACTAATACCTACATCCTCTCACTGTTACAACTAATACCTACATCCCCAAACAGTGTTACAACCAATACCTACATGCCCTCACAGTGTTACAACTAATACCTACATCCCCTCACTGTTACAACTAATACCTACATCCTCTCACTGTTACAACTAATACCTACATCCTCTCACTGCTACAACTAATACCTATATCCCCTCACAGATTTACAACTAATACCTACATCCCCTCACAGTGTTACAACTAATACCTATATCCTCTCACTGCTACAACTAATACCTACATCCTCTCACAGAGTTACAACTAATACCTACATCCCCTCACAGTGTTACAACTAATACCTACATCCCCTCACAGTGTTACAACTAATACCTACATCCTCGCACTGCTATAACTAATACAAACATGCTCTCACTGTTACAACTAATACCTATATCCCCTCACAGTGTTACAACTAATACCTACATCCTCTCACTGTTACAACTAATACCTACATCCTCGCACTGCTACAACTAATACAAACATCCTCTCACTTTTACAACTAATACCTACATCCCCTCACAGTGTTACAACTAATACCTACATCCCCTCACAGTGTTACAACTAATACCTACATCCTCTCACTGCTACAACTAATACCTACATCCTCTCACAGTGTTACAACTAATACCAACATGGTGTCACTGTTACAACTAATACCTACATCCCCTCACAGTGTTACAACTAATACCTACATACTCTCACTGTTACAACTAATACCTACATCCCCTCACAGTGTTACAACTAATACCTACATCCCCTCACAGTGTTACAACTAATACCTACATCCTCTCACTGTTACAACTAATACCTACATCCTCTCACAGTGTTACAACTAATACCTACATCCTCTAACTGTTACAACTAATACCTACATCCCCAAACAGTGTTACAACCAATACCTACATCCCCTCACAGTGTTACAACTAATACCTACATCCTCTCACTGTTACAACTAATACCTACATCCCCTCACAGTGTTACAACTAATACCTACATCCCCTCACAGATTTACAACTAATACCTACATCCCCTCACAGTGTTACAACTAATACCTATATCCTCTCACTGCTACAACTAATACCTACATCCTCTCACAGAGTTACAACTAATACCTACATCCCCTCACAGTGTTGCAACTAATACCTACATCCCCTCACAGTGTTACAACTAATACCTACATCCTCGCACTGCTATAACTAATACAAACATCCTCTCAATTTTACAACTAATACCTATATCCCCTCACAGTGTTACAACTAATACCTACATCCTCTCACTGTTACAACTAATACCTACATCCTCGCACTGCTACAACTAATACAAACATCCTCTCACTTTTACAACTAATACCTACATCCCCTCACAGTGTTACAACTAATACCTACATCCTCTCACTGCTACAACTAATACCTACATCCTCTCACAGTGTTACAACTAATACCAACATGGTGTCACTGTTACAACTAATACCTACATCCCCTCACAGTGTTACAACTAATACCTACATACTCTCACTGTTACAACTAATACCTACATCCCCTCACAGTGTTACAACTAATAGCTACATCCCCTCACAGTGTTACAACTAATACCTACATCCTCTCACTGTTACAACTAATACCTACATCCTCTCACAGTGTTACAACTAATACCTACATCCTCTAACTGTTACAACTAATACCTACATCCCCAAACAGTGTTACAACCAATACCTACATGCCCTCACAGTGTTACAACTAATACCTACATCCCCTCACTGTTACAACTAATACCTACATCCTCTCACTGTTACAACTAATACCTACATCCTCTCACTGCTACAACTAATACCTATATCCCCTCACAGATTTACAACTAATACCTACATCCCCTCACAGTGTTACAACTAATACCTATATCCTCTCACTGCTACAACTAATACCTACATCCTCTCACAGAGTTACAACTAATACCTACATCCCCTCACAGTGTTACAACTAATACCTACATCCCCTCACAGTGTTACAACTAATACCTACATCCTCGCACTGCTATAACTAATACAAACATCCTCTCACTGTTACAACTAATACCTATATCCCCTCACAGTGTTACAACTAATACCTACATCCTCTCACTGTTACAACTAATACCTACATCCTCGCACTGCTACAACTAATACAAACATCCTCTCACTTTTACAACTAATACCTACATCCCCTCACAGTGTTACAACTAATACCTACATCCCCTCACAGTGTTACAACTAATACCTACATCCTCTCACTGCTACAACTAATACCTACATCCTCTCACAGTGTTACAACTAATACCAACATGGTGTCACTGTTACAACTAATACCTACATCCCCTCACAGTGTTACAACTAATACCTACATACTCTCACTGTTACAACTAATACCTACATCCCCTCACAGTGTTACAACTAATACCTACATCCCCTCACAGTGTTACAACTAATACCTAAATCCTTTCACTGTTACAACTAATACCTACATCCTCTCACAGTGTTACAACTAATACCTACATCCTCTAACTGTTACAACTAATATCTACATCCCCAAACAGTGTTACAACCAATACCTACATCCCCTCACAGTGTTACAACTAATACCTACATCCTCTCACTGTTACAACTAATACCTACATCCCCTCACAGTGTTACAACTAATACCTACATCCCCTCACAGTGTTACAACTAATACCTACCTACTCTCACTTTTACAACTAATACCTACACCCCCTCACAGTGTTACAACTAATACCTACATCCTCTCACTTTTACAACTAATACCTACATCCTCTCACAGTGTTACAACTAATACCTACATCCTCTCACTGCTACAACTAATACCTACATCCCCTCACAGTGTTACAACTAATACCTACATCCTCTCACTATTACAACTAATACCTACATCCCCTCTCAGTGTTACAACTAATACCTACATCCCCTCACAGTGTTACAACCAATACCTACATGCCCTCACAGTGTTACAACTAATACCTACATCCCGTCACTGTTACAACTAATACCTACATCCTCTCACTGCTACAACTAATACCTACATCATCTCACTGTTACAACTAATACCTACATCCCCATCACAGTGTTACAACTAATACCTACATCCCCTCACAGTGTTACAACTAATACCTACATACTCTCACTGTTACAACTAATACCTATATCCTCTCACTGTTACAACTAATACCTACATCCCCCATCACAGTGTTACAACTAATACCTACATCCCCTCACAGTGTTACAACTAATACCTACATACTCTCACTGTTACAACTAATACCTACATCCCCTCACAGTGTTACAACTAATACCTACATCCTCTCACAGTGTTACAACTAATACCTACATCCCCTCACAGTGTTACAACTAATACCTACATCCCCTCACAGTGTTACAACTAATACCTACATACTCTCACTTTTACAACTAATACCTACATCCCCTCACAGTGTTACAACTAAAACCTATACCCCCTCACAGTGTTACAACCAATACCTACATGCCCTCACAGTGTTACAACTAATACCTACATCCCGTCACTGTTACAACTAATACCTACATCCTCTCACTGTTACAACTAATACCTACATCCTCTCACTGTTACAACTAATACCTACATCCCCTCACAGTGTTACAACTAATACCTACATCCCCTCACAGTGTTACAACTAATACCTACATACTCTCACTTTTACAACTAATACCTACATCCCCTCACAGTGTTACAACTAAAACCTATACCCCCTCACAGTGTTACAACTAATACCTACATCCCCTCACAGTGTTACAACCAATACCTACATGCCCTCACAGTGTTACAACTAATACCTACATCCCGTCACTGTTACAACTAATACCTACATCCTCTCACTGCTACAACTAATACCTACATCATCTCACTGTTACAACTAATACCTACATCCCCATCACAGTGTTACAACTAATACCTACATCCCCTCACAGTGTTACAACTAATACCTACATACTCTCACTGTTACAACTAATACCTATATCCTCTCACTGTTACAACTAATACCTACATCCCCCATCACAGTGTTACAACTAATACCTACATCCCCTCACAGTGTTACAACTAATACCTACATACTCTCACTGTTACAACTAATACCTACATCCCCTCACAGTGTTACAACTAATACCTACATCCTCTCACAGTGTTACAACTAATACCTACATCCCCTCACAGTGTTACAACTAATACCTACATCCTCTCACTGTTACAACTAATACCTACATCCCCTCACAGTGTTACAACTAATACCTACATCCCCTCACAGTGTTACAACTAATACCTAGATACTCTCACTTTTACAACTAATACCTACATCCCCTCACAGTGTTACAACTAAAACCTATACCCCCTCACAGTGTTACAACCAATACCTACATCCTCTCACAGTGTTACAACTAATACCTACATCCCGTCACTGTTACAACTAATACCTACATCCTCTCACTGTTACAACTAATACCTACATCCTCTCACTGTTACAACTAATACCTACATCCCCTCACAGTGTTACAACTAATACCTACATACTCTCACTTTTACAACTAATACCTACATCCCCTCACAGTGTTACAACTAAAACCTATACCCCCTCACAGTGTTACAACCAATACCTACATGCCCTCACAGTGTTACAACTAATACCTACATCCCGTCACTGTTACAACTAATACCTACATCCTCTCACTGCTACAACTAATACCTACATCATCTCACTGTTACAACTAATACCTACATACTCTCACTGTTACAACTAATACCAATATCCTCTCACTGTTACAACTAATACCTACATCCCCATCACAGTGTTACAACTAATACCTACATCCCCTCACAGTGTTACAACTAATACCTACATACTCTCACTGTTACAAATAATACCTACATCCCCTCACAGTGTTACAACTAATACCTACATCCTCTCACTGTTACAACTAATACCTACATCCCCAAACAGTGTTACAACCAATACCTACATGCCCTCACAGTGTTACAACTAATACCTACATCCCCTCACTGTTACAACTAATACCTACATCCTCTCACTGTTACAACTAATACCTACATCCTCTCACTGCTACAACTAATACCTATATCCCCTCACAGATTTACAACTAATACCTACATCCCCTCACAGTGTTACAACTAATACCTATATCCTCTCACTGCTACAACTAATACCTACATCCTCTCACAGAGTTACAACTAATACCTACATCCCCTCACAGTGTTACAACTAATACCTACATCCCCTCACAGTGTTACAACTAATACCTACATCCTCGCACTGCTATAACTAATACAAACATGCTCTCACTGTTACAACTAATACCTATATCCCCTCACAGTGTTACAACTAATACCTACATCCTCTCACTGTTACAACTAATACCTACATCCTCGCACTGCTACAACTAATACAAACATCCTCTCACTTTTACAACTAATACCTACATCCCCTCACAGTGTTACAACTAATACCTACATCCCCTCACAGTGTTACAACTAATACCTACATCCTCTCACTGCTACAACTAATACCTACATCCTCTCACAGTGTTACAACTAATACCAACATGGTGTCACTGTTACAACTAATACCTACATCCCCTCACAGTGTTACAACTAATACCTACATACTCTCACTGTTACAACTAATACCTACATCCCCTCACAGTGTTACAACTAATACCTACATCCCCTCACAGTGTTACAACTAATACCTACATCCTCTCACTGTTACAACTAATACCTACATCCTCTCACAGTGTTACAACTAATACCTACATCCTCTAACTGTTACAACTAATACCTACATCCCCAAACAGTGTTACAACCAATACCTACATCCCCTCACAGTGTTACAACTAATACCTACATCCTCTCACTGTTACAACTAATACCTACATCCCCTCACAGTGTTACAACTAATACCTACATCCCCTCACAGATTTACAACTAATACCTACATCCCCTCACAGTGTTACAACTAATACCTATATCCTCTCACTGCTACAACTAATACCTACATCCTCTCACAGAGTTACAACTAATACCTACATCCCCTCACAGTGTTGCAACTAATACCTACATCCCCTCACAGTGTTACAACTAATACCTACATCCTCGCACTGCTATAACTAATACAAACATCCTCTCAATTTTACAACTAATACCTATATCCCCTCACAGTGTTACAACTAATACCTACATCCTCTCACTGTTACAACTAATACCTACATCCTCGCACTGCTACAACTAATACAAACATCCTCTCACTTTTACAACTAATACCTACATCCCCTCACAGTGTTACAACTAATACCTACATCCTCTCACTGCTACAACTAATACCTACATCCTCTCACAGTGTTACAACTAATACCAACATGGTGTCACTGTTACAACTAATACCTACATCCCCTCACAGTGTTACAACTAATACCTACATACTCTCACTGTTACAACTAATACCTACATCCCCTCACAGTGTTACAACTAATAGCTACATCCCCTCACAGTGTTACAACTAATACCTACATCCTCTCACTGTTACAACTAATACCTACATCCTCTCACAGTGTTACAACTAATACCTACATCCTCTAACTGTTACAACTAATACCTACATCCCCAAACAGTGTTACAACCAATACCTACATGCCCTCACAGTGTTACAACTAATACCTACATCCCCTCACTGTTACAACTAATACCTACATCCTCTCACTGTTACAACTAATACCTACATCCTCTCACTGCTACAACTAATACCTATATCCCCTCACAGATTTACAACTAATACCTACATCCCCTCACAGTGTTACAACTAATACCTATATCCTCTCACTGCTACAACTAATACCTACATCCTCTCACAGAGTTACAACTAATACCTACATCCCCTCACAGTGTTACAACTAATACCTACATCCCCTCACAGTGTTACAACTAATACCTACATCCTCGCACTGCTATAACTAATACAAACATCCTCTCACTGTTACAACTAATACCTATATCCCCTCACAGTGTTACAACTAATACCTACATCCTCTCACTGTTACAACTAATACCTACATCCTCGCACTGCTACAACTAATACAAACATCCTCTCACTTTTACAACTAATACCTACATCCCCTCACAGTGTTACAACTAATACCTACATCCCCTCACAGTGTTACAACTAATACCTACATCCTCTCACTGCTACAACTAATACCTACATCCTCTCACAGTGTTACAACTAATACCAACATGGTGTCACTGTTACAACTAATACCTACATCCCCTCACAGTGTTACAACTAATACCTACATACTCTCACTGTTACAACTAATACCTACATCCCCTCACAGTGTTACAACTAATACCTACATCCCCTCACAGTGTTACAACTAATACCTACATCCTTTCACTGTTACAACTAATACCTACATCCTCTCACAGTGTTACAACTAATACCTACATCCTCTAACTGTTACAACTAATATCCTACATCCCCAACACAGTGTTACAACTAATACCTACATCCCCTCACAGTGTTACAACTAATACCCTACATACTCTCACTTTTACAACTAATACCTACACCCCCTCACAGTGTTACAACTAATACCTACATCCTCTCACTTTTACAACTAATACCTACATCCTCTCACAGTGTTACAACTAATACCTACATCCTCTCACTGCTACAACTAATACCTACATCCCCTCACAGTGTTACAACTAATACCTACATCCTCTCACTATTACAACTAATACCTACATCCCCTCTCAGTGTTACAACTAATACCTACATCCCCTCACAGTGTTACAACCAATACCTACATGCCCTCACAGTGTTACAACTAATACCTACATCCCGTCACTGTTACAACTAATACCTACATCCTCTCACTGCTACAACTAATACCTACATCATCTCACTGTTACAACTAATACCTACATCCCCATCACAGTGTTACAACTAATACCTACATCCCCTCACAGTGTTACAACTAATACCTACATACTCTCACTGTTACAACTAATACCTATATCCTCTCACTGTTACAACTAATACCTACATCCCCCATCACAGTGTTACAACTAATACCTACATCCCCTCACAGTGTTACAACTAATACCTACATACTCTCACTGTTACAACTAATACCTACATCCCCTCACAGTGTTACAACTAATACCTACATCCTCTCACAGTGTTACAACTAATACCTACATCCCCTCACAGTGTTACAACTAATACCTACATCCCCTCACAGTGTTACAACTAATACCTACATACTCTCACTTTTACAACTAATACCTACATCCCCTCACAGTGTTACAACTAAAACCTATACCCCCTCACAGTGTTACAACCAATACCTACATGCCCTCACAGTGTTACAACTAATACCTACATCCCGTCACTGTTACAACTAATACCTACATCCTCTCACTGTTACAACTAATACCTACATCCTCTCACTGTTACAACTAATACCTACATCCCCTCACAGTGTTACAACTAATACCTACATCCCCTCACAGTGTTACAACTAATACCTACATACTCTCACTTTTACAACTAATACCTACATCCCCTCACAGTGTTACAACTAAAACCTATACCCCCTCACAGTGTTACAACTAATACCTACATCCCCTCACAGTGTTACAACCAATACCTACATGCCCTCACAGTGTTACAACTAATACCTACATCCCGTCACTGTTACAACTAATACCTACATCCTCTCACTGCTACAACTAATACCTACATCATCTCACTGTTACAACTAATACCTACATCCCCATCACAGTGTTACAACTAATACCTACATCCCCTCACAGTGTTACAACTAATACCTACATACTCTCACTGTTACAACTAATACCTATATCCTCTCACTGTTACAACTAATACCTACATCCCCCATCACAGTGTTACAACTAATACCTACATCCCCTCACAGTGTTACAACTAATACCTACATACTCTCACTGTTACAACTAATACCTACATCCCCTCACAGTGTTACAACTAATACCTACATCCTCTCACAGTGTTACAACTAATACCTACATCCCCTCACAGTGTTACAACTAATACCTACATCCTCTCACTGTTACAACTAATACCTACATCCCCTCACAGTGTTACAACTAATACCTACATCCCCTCACAGTGTTACAACTAATACCTAGATACTCTCACTTTTACAACTAATACCTACATCCCCTCACAGTGTTACAACTAAAACCTATACCCCCTCACAGTGTTACAACCAATACCTACATCCTCTCACAGTGTTACAACTAATACCTACATCCCGTCACTGTTACAACTAATACCTACATCCTCTCACTGTTACAACTAATACCTACATCCTCTCACTGTTACAACTAATACCTACATCCCCTCACAGTGTTACAACTAATACCTACATACTCTCACTTTTACAACTAATACCTACATCCCCTCACAGTGTTACAACTAAAACCTATACCCCCTCACAGTGTTACAACCAATACCTACATGCCCTCACAGTGTTACAACTAATACCTACATCCCGTCACTGTTACAACTAATACCTACATCCTCTCACTGCTACAACTAATACCTACATCATCTCACTGTTACAACTAATACCTACATCCCCATCACAGTGTTACAACTAATACCTACATCCCCTCACAGTGTTACAACTAATACCTACATACTCTCACTGTTACAACTAATACCTATATCCTCTCACTGTTACAACTAATACCTACATCCTCTCACTGTTACAACTAATACCTACATCCTCGCACTGCTACAACTAATACAAACATCCTCTCACTTTTACAACTAATACCTACATCCCCTCACAGTGTTACAACTAATACCTACATCCCCTCACAGTGTTACAACTAATACCTACATCCTCTCACTGCTACAACTAATACCTACATCCTCTCACAGTGTTACAACTAATACCAACATGGTGTCACTGTTACAACTAATACCTACATCCCCTCACAGTGTTACAACTAATACCTACATACTCTCACTGTTACAACTAATACCTACATCCCCTCACAGTGTTACAACTAATACCTACATCCCCTCACAGTGTTACAACTAATACCTACATCCTCTCACTGTTACAACTAATACCTACATCCTCTCACAGTGTTACAACTAATACCTACATCCTCTAACTGTTACAACTAATACCTACATCCCCAAACAGTGTTAAAACCAATACCTACATCCCCTCACAGTGTTACAACTAATACCTACATCCTCTATGTTACAACTAATATCTACATCCCCTCACAGTGTTACAACTAATACCTACATCCCCTCACAGATTTACAACTAATACCTACATCCCCTCACAGTGTTACAACTAATACCTATATCCTCTCACTGCTACAACTAATACCTACATCCTCTCACAGAGTTACAACTAATACCTACATCCCCTCACAGTGTTACAACTAATACCTACATCCCCTCACAGTGTAACAACTAATACCTACATCCTCGCACTGCTATAACTAATACAAACATCCTCTCAATTTTACAACTAATACCTATATCCCCTCACAGTGTTACAACTAATACCTACATCCTCTCACTGTTACAACTAATACCTACATCCTCGCACTGCTACAACTAATACAAACATCCTCTCACTTTTACAACTAATACCTACATCCCCTCACAGTGTTACAACTAATACCTACATCCTCTCACTGCTACAACTAATACCTACATCCTCTCACAGTGTTACAACTAATACCAACATGGTGTCACTGTTACAACTAATACCTACATCCCCTCACAGTGTTACAACTAATACATACATCCTCTCACTGCTACAACTAATACCTACATCCTCTCACAGTGTTACAACTAATACCAACATGGTGTCACTGTTACAACTAATACCTACATCATCTCACTGTTACAACTAATACCTACATCCCCATCACAGTGTTACAACTAATACCTACATCCCCTCACAGTGTTACAACTAATACCTACATACTCTCACTGTTACAACTAATACCTATATCCTCTCACTGTTACAACTAATACCTACATCCTCTCACTGTTACAACTAATACCTACATCCTCGCACTGCTACAACTAATACAAACATCCTCTCACTTTTACAACTAATACCTACATCCCCTCACAGTGTTACAACTAATACCTACATCCCCTCACAGTGTTACAACTAATACCTACATCCTCTCACTGCTACAACTAATACCTACATCCTCTCACAGTGTTACAACTAATACCAACATGGTGTCACTGTTACAACTAATACCTACATCCCCTCACAGTGTTACAACTAATACCTACATACTCTCACTGTTACAACTAATACCTACATCCCCTCACAGTGTTACAACTAATACCTACATCCCCTCACAGTGTTACAACTAATACCTACATCCTCTCACTGTTACAACTAATACCTACATCCTCTCACAGTGTTACAACTAATACCTACATCCTCTAACTGTTACAACTAATACCTACATCCCCAAACAGTGTTACAACCAATACCTACATCCCCTCACAGTGTTACAACTAATACCTACATCCTCTCACTGTTACAACTAATACCTACATCCCCTCACAGTGTTACAACTAATACCTACATCCCCTCACAGATTTACAACTAATACCTACATCCCCTCACAGTGTTACAACTAATACCTATATCCTCTCACTGCTACAACTAATACCTACATCCTCTCACAGAGTTACAACTAATACCTACATCCCCTCACAGTGTTACAACTAATACCTACATCCCCTCACAGTGTTACAACTAATACCTACATCCTCGCACTGCTATAACTAATACAAACATCCTCTCAATTTTACAACTAATACCTATATCCCCTCACAGTGTTACAACTAATACCTACATCCTCTCACTGTTACAACTAATACCTACATCCTCGCACTGCTACAACTAATACAAACATCCTCTCACTTTTACAACTAATACCTACATCCCCTCACAGTGTTACAACTAATACCTACATCCTCTCACTGCTACAACTAATACCTACATCCTCTCACAGTGTTACAACTAATACCAACATGGTGTCACTGTTACAACTAATACCTACATCCCCTCACAGTGTTACAACTAATACCTACATACTCTCACTGTTACAACTAATACCTACATCCCCTCACAGTGTTACAACTAATAGCTACATCCCCTCACAGTGTTACAACTAATACCTACATCCTCTCACTGTTACAACTAATACCTACATCCTCTCACAGTGTTACAACTAATACCTACATCCTCTAACTGTTACAACTAATACCTACATCCCCAAACTGTGTTACAACCAATACCTACATGCCCTCACAGTGTTACAACTAATACCTACATCCCCTCACTGTTACAACTAATACCTACATCCTCTCACTGTTACAACTAATACCTACATCCTCTCACTGCTACAACTAATACCTATATCCCCTCACAGATTTACAACTAATACCTACATCCCCTCACAGTGTTACAACTAATACCTATATCCTCTCACTGCTACAACTAATACCTACATCCTCTCACAGAGTTACAACTAATACCTACATCCCCTCACAGTGTTACAAATAATACCTACATCCCCTCACAGTGTTACAACTAATACCTACATCCTCGCACTGCTATAACTAATACAAACATCCTCTCACTGTTACAACTAATACCTATATCCCCTCACAGTGTTACAACTAATACCTACATCCTCTCACTGTTACAACTAATACCTACATCCTCGCACTGCTACAACTAATACAAACATCCTCTCACTTTTACAACTAATACCTACATCCCCTCACAGTGTTACAACTAATACCTACATCCCCTCACAGTGTTACAACTAATACCTACATCCTCTCACTGCTACAACTAATACCTACATCCTCTCACAGTGTTACAACTAATACCAACATGGTGTCACTGTTACAACTAATACCTACATCCCCTCACAGTGTTACAACTAATACCTACATACTCTCACTGTTACAACTAATACCTACATCCCCTCACAGTGTTACAACTAATACCTCCGTCCCCTCACAGTGTTACAACTAATACCTACATCCTCTCACTGTTACAACTAATACCTACATCCTCTCACAGTGTTACAACTAATACCTACATCCTCTAACTGTTACAACTAATACCTACATCCCCAAACAGTGTTACAACCAATACCTACATCCCCTCACAGTGTTACAACTAATACCTACATCCTCTCACTGTTACAACTAATACCTACATCCCCTCACAGTGTTACAACTAATACCTACATCCCCTCACAGTGTTACAACTAATACCTACATACTCTCACTTTTACAACTAATACCTACACCCCCTCACAGTGTTACAACTAATACCTACATCCTCTCACTTTTACAACTAATACCTACATCCTCTCACAGTGTTACAACTAATACCTACATCCTCTCACTGCTACAACTAATACCTACATCCCCTCACAGTGTTACAACTAATACCTACATCCTCTCACTGTTACAACTAATACCTACATCCCCTCTCAGTGTTACAACTAATACCTACATCCCCTCACAGTGTTACAACCAATACCTACATGCCCTCACAGTGTTACAACTAATACCTACATCCCGTCACTGTTACAACTAATACCTACATCCTCTCACTGCTACAACTAATACCTACATCATCTCACTGTTACAACTAATACCTACATCCCCATCACAGTGTTACAACTAATACCTACATCCCCTCACAGTGTTACAACTAATACCTACATACTCTCACTGTTACAACTAATACCTATATCCTCTCACTGTTACAACTAATACCTACATCCTCTCACTGTTACAACTAATACCTACATCCTCGCACTGCTACAACTAATACAAACATCCTCTCACTTTTACAACTAATACCTACATCCCCTCACAGTGTTACAACTAATACCTACATCCCCTCACAGTGTTACAACTAATACCTACATCCTCTCACTGCTACAACTAATACCTACATCCTCTCACAGTGTTACAACTAATACCAACATGGTGTCACTGTTACAACTAATACCTACATCCCCTCACAGTGTTACAACTAATACCTACATACTCTCACTGTTACAACTAATACCTACATCCCCTCACAGTGTTACAACTAATACCTACATCCCCTCACAGTGTTACAACTAATACCTACATCCTCTCACTGTTACAACTAATACCTACATCCTCTCACAGTGTTACAACTAATACCTACATCCTCTAACTGTTACAACTAATACCTACATCCCCAAACAGTGTTAAAACCAATACCTACATCCCCTCACAGTGTTACAACTAATACCTACATCCTCTATGTTACAACTAATATCTACATCCCCTCACAGTGTTACAACTAATACCTACATCCCCTCACAGATTTACAACTAATACCTACATCCCCTCACAGTGTTACAACTAATACCTATATCCTCTCACTGCTACAACTAATACCTACATCCTCTCACAGAGTTACAACTAATACCTACATCCCCTCACAGTGTTACAACTAATACCTACATCCCCTCACAGTGTAACAACTAATACCTACATCCTCGCACTGCTATAACTAATACAAACATCCTCTCAATTTTACAACTAATACCTATATCCCCTCACAGTGTTACAACTAATACCTACATCCTCTCACTGTTACAACTAATACCTACATCCTCGCACTGCTACAACTAATACAAACATCCTCTCACTTTTACAACTAATACCTACATCCCCTCACAGTGTTACAACTAATACCTACATCCTCTCACTGCTACAACTAATACCTACATCCTCTCACAGTGTTACAACTAATACCAACATGGTGTCACTGTTACAACTAATACCTACATCCCCTCACAGTGTTACAACTAATACCTACATCCTCTCACTGCTACAACTAATACCTACATCCTCTCACAGTGTTACAACTAATACCAACATGGTGTCACTGTTACAACTAATACCTACATCATCTCACTGTTACAACTAATACCTACATCCCCATCACAGTGTTACAACTAATACCTACATCCCCTCACAGTGTTACAACTAATACCTACATACTCTCACTGTTACAACTAATACCTATATCCTCTCACTGTTACAACTAATACCTACATCCTCTCACTGTTACAACTAATACCTACATCCTCGCACTGCTACAACTAATACAAACATCCTCTCACTTTTACAACTAATACCTACATCCCCTCACAGTGTAACAACTAATACCTACATCCCCTCACAGTGTTACAACTAATACCTACATCCTCTCACTGCTACAACTAATACCTACATCCTCTCACAGTGTTACAACTAATACCAACATGGTGTCACTGTTACAACTAATACCTACATCCCCTCACAGTGTTACAACTAATACCTACATACTCTCACTGTTACAACTAATACCTACATCCCCTCACAGTGTTACAACTAATACCTACATCCCCTCACAGTGTTACAACTAATACCTACATCCTCTCACTGTTACAACTAATACCTACATCCTCTCACAGTGTTACAACTAATACCTACATCCTCTAACTGTTACAACTAATACCTACATCCCCAAACAGTGTTACAACCAATACCTACATCCCCTCACAGTGTTACAACTAATACCTACATCCTCTCACTGTTACAACTAATACCTACATCCCCTCACAGTGTTACAACTAATACCTACATCCCCTCACAGATTTACAACTAATACCTACATCCCCTCACAGTGTTACAACTAATACCTATATCCTCTCACTGCTACAACTAATACCTACATCCTCTCACAGAGTTACAACTAATACCTACATCCCCTCACAGTGTTACAACTAATACCTACATCCCCTCACAGTGTTACAACTAATACCTACATCCTCGCACTGCTATAACTAATACAAACATCCTCTCAATTTTACAACTAATACCTATATCCCCTCACAGTGTTACAACTAATACCTACATCCTCTCACTGTTACAACTAATACCTACATCCTCGCACTGCTACAACTAATACAAACATCCTCTCACTTTTACAACTAATACCTACATCCCCTCACAGTGTTACAACTAATACCTACATCCTCTCACTGCTACAACTAATACCTACATCCTCTCACAGTGTTACAACTAATACCAACATGGTGTCACTGTTACAACTAATACCTACATCCCCTCACAGTGTTACAACTAATACCTACATACTCTCACTGTTACAACTAATACCTACATCCCCTCACAGTGTTACAACTAATAGCTACATCCCCTCACAGTGTTACAACTAATACCTACATCCTCTCACTGTTACAACTAATACCTACATCCTCTCACAGTGTTACAACTAATACCTACATCCTCTAACTGTTACAACTAATACCTACATCCCAAAACTGTGTTACAACCAATACCTACATGCCCTCACAGTGTTACAACTAATACCTACATCCCCTCACTGTTACAACTAATACCTACATCCTCTCACTGTTACAACTAATACCTACATCCTCTCACTGCTACAACTAATACCTATATCCCCTCACAGATTTACAACTAATACCTACATCCCCTCACAGTGTTACAACTAATACCTATATCCTCTCACTGCTACAACTAATACCTACATCCTCTCACAGAGTTACAACTAATACCTACATCCCCTCACAGTGTTACAAATAATACCTACATCCCCTCACAGTGTTACAACTAATACCTACATCCTCGCACTGCTATAACTAATACAAACATCCTCTCACTGTTACAACTAATACCTATATCCCCTCACAGTGTTACAACTAATACCTACATCCTCTCACTGTTACAACTAATACCTACATCCTCGCACTGCTACAACTAATACAAACATCCTCTCACTTTTACAACTAATACCTACATCCCCTCACAGTGTTACAACTAATACCTACATCCCCTCACAGTGTTACAACTAATACCTACATCCTCTCACTGCTACAACTAATACCTACATCCTCTCACAGTGTTACAACTAATACCAACATGGTGTCACTGTTACAACTAATACCTACATCCCCTCACAGTGTTACAACTAATACCTACATACTCTCACTGTTACAACTAATACCTACATCCCCTCACAGTGTTACAACTAATACCTCCGTCCCCTCACAGTGTTACAACTAATACCTACATCCTCTCACTGTTACAACTAATACCTACATCCTCTCACAGTGTTACAACTAATACCTACATCCTCTAACTGTTACAACTAATACCTACATCCCCAAACAGTGTTACAACCAATACCTACATCCCCTCACAGTGTTACAACTAATACCTACATCCTCTCACTGTTACAACTAATACCTACATCCCCTCACAGTGTTACAACTAATACCTACATCCCCTCACAGTGTTACAACTAATACCTACATACTCTCACTTTTACAACTAATACCTACACCCCCTCACAGTGTTACAACTAATACCTACATCCTCTCACTTTTACAACTAATACCTACATCCTCTCACAGTGTTACAACTAATACCTACATCCTCTCACTGCTACAACTAATACCTACATCCCCTCACAGTGTTACAACTAATACCTACATCCTCTCACTGTTACAACTAATACCTACATCCCCTCTCAGTGTTACAACTAATACCTACATCCCCTCACAGTGTTACAACCAATACCTACATGCCCTCACAGTGTTACAACTAATACCTACATCCCGTCACTGTTACAACTAATACCTACATCCTCTCACTGCTACAACTAATACCTACATCATCTCACTGTTACAACTAATACCTACATCCCCATCACAGTGTTACAACTAATACCTACATCCCCTCACAGTGTTACAACTAATACCTACATACTCTCACTGTTACAACTAATACCTATATCCTCTCACTGTTACAACTAATACCTACATCCCCCATCACAGTGTTACAACTAATACCTACATCCCCTCACAGTGTTACAACTAATACCTACATACTCTCACTGTTACAACTAATACCTACATCCCCTCACAGTGTTACAACTAATACCTACATCCTCTCACAGTGTTACAACTAATACCTACATCCCCTCACAGTGTTACAACTAATACCTACATCCCCTCACAGTGTTACAACTAATACCTACATACTCTCACTTTTACAACTAATACCTACATCCCCTCACAGTGTTACAACTAAAACCTATACCCCCTCACAGTGTTACAACCAATTCCTACATGCCCTCACAGTGTTACAACTAATACCTACATCCCGTCACTGTTACAACTAATACCTACATCCTCTCACTGTTACAACTAATACCTACATCCTCTCACTGTTACAACTAATACCTACATCCCCTCACAGTGTTACAACTAATACCTACATCCCCTCACAGTGTTACAACTAATACCTACATACTCTCACTTTTACAACTAATACCTACATCCCCTCACAGTGTTACAACTAAAACCTATACCCCCTCACAGTGTTACAACTAATACCTACATCCCCTCACAGTGTTACAACCAATACCTACATGCCCTCACAGTGTTACAACTAATACCTACATCCCGTGACTGTTACAACTAATACCTACATCCTCTCACTGCTACAACTAATACCTACATCATCTCACTGTTACAACTAATACCTACATCCCCATCACAGTGTTACAACTAATACCTACATCCCCTCACAGTGTTACAACTAATACCTACATACTCTCACTGTTACAACTAATACCTATATCCTCTCACTGTTACAACTAATACCTACATCCCCCATCACAGTGTTACAACTAATACCTACATCCCCTCACAGTGTTACAACTAATACTTACATACTCTCACTGTTACAACTAATACCTACATCCCCTCACAGTGTTACAACTAATACCTACATCCTCTCACAGTGTTACAACTAATACCTACATCCCCTCACAGTGTTACAACTAATACCTACATCCTCTCACTGTTACAACTAATACCTACATCCCCTCACAGTGTTACAACTAATACCTACATCCCCTCACAGTGTTACAACTAATACCTAGATACTCTCACTTTTACAACTAATACCTACATCCCCTCACAGTGTTACAACTAAAACCTATACCCCCTCACAGTGTTACAACCAATACCTACATGCCCTCACAGTGTTACAACTAATACCTACATCCCGTCACTGTTACAACTAATACCTACATCCTCTCACTGTTACAACTAATACCTACATCCTCTCACTGTTACAACTAATACCTACATCCCCTCACAGTGTTACAACTAATACCTACATACTCTCACTTTTACAACTAATACCTACATCCCCTCACAGTGTTACAACTAAAACCTATACCCCCTCACAGTGTTACAACCAATACCTACATGCCCTCACAGTGTTACAACTAATACCTACATCCCGTCACTGTTACAACTAATACCTACATCCTCTCACTGCTACAACTAATACCTACATCATCTCACTGTTACAACTAATACCTACATCCCCATCACAGTGTTACAACTAATACCTACATCCCCTCACAGTGTTACAACTAATACCTACATACTCTCACTGTTACAACTAATACCAATATCCTCTCACTGTTACAACTAATACCTACATCCCCATCACAGTGTTACAACTAATACCTACATCCCGTCACTGTTACAACTAATACCTACATCCTCTCACTGCTACAACTAATACCTACATCATCTCACTGTTACAACTAATACCTACATCCCCATCACAGTGTTACAACTAATACCTACATCCCCTCACAGTGTTACAACTAATACCTACATACTCTCACTGTTACAACTAATACCTATATCCTCTCACTGTTACAACTAATACCTACATCCCCATCACAGTGTTACAACTAATACCTACATCCCCTCACAGTGTTACAACTAATACCTACATACTCTCACTGTTACAACTAATACCTACATCCCCTCACAGTGTTACAACTAATACCTACATCCTCTCACAGTGTTACAACTAATACCTACATCCCCTCACAGTGTTACAACTAATACCTACATCCCCTCACAGTGTTACAACTAATACCTACATACTCTCACTTTTACAACTAATACCTACATCCCCTCACAGTGTTACAACTAAAACCTATACCCCCTCACAGTGTTACAACTAATACCTACATCCTCTCACTGTTACAACTAATACCTACATCCCGTCACTGTTACAACTAATACCTACATCCTCTCACTGTTACAACTAATACCTACATCCTCTCACTGTTAAAACTAATACCTACATCCCCTCACAGTGTTACAACTAATACCTACATCCCCTCACAGTGTTACAACTAATACCTACATACTCTCACTGTTACAACTAATACCTACATCCTCTCACAGTGTTACAACTAATACCTACATCCTCTAACTGTTACAACTAATACCTACATCCCCAAACTGTGTTACAACCAATACCTACATGCCCTCACAGTGTTACAACTAATACCTACATCCCCTCACTGTTACAACTAATACCTACATCCTCTCACTGTTACAACTAATACCTACATCCTCTCACTGCTACAACTAATACCTATATCCCCTCACAGATTTACAACTAATACCTACATCCCCTCACAGTGTTACAACTAATACCTATATCCTCTCACTGCTACAACTAATACCTACATCCTCTCACAGAGTTACAACTAATACCTACATCCCCTCACAGTGTTACAAATAATACCTACATCCCCTCACAGTGTTACAACTAATACCTACATCCTCGCACTGCTATAACTAATACAAACATCCTCTCACTGTTACAACTAATACCTATATCCCCTCACAGTGTTACAACTAATACCTACATCCTCTCACTGTTACAACTAATACCTACATCCTCGCACTGCTACAACTAATACAAACATCCTCTCACTTTTACAACTAATACCTACATCCCCTCACAGTGTTACAACTAATACCTACATCCCCTCACAGTGTTACAACTAATACCTACATCCTCTCACTGCTACAACTAATACCTACATCCTCTCACAGTGTTACAACTAATACCAACATGGTGTCACTGTTACAACTAATACCTACATCCCCTCACAGTGTTACAACTAATACCTACATACTCTCACTGTTACAACTAATACCTACATCCCCTCACAGTGTTACAACTAATACCTCCGTCCCCTCACAGTGTTACAACTAATACCTACATCCTCTCACTGTTACAACTAATACCTACATCCTCTCACAGTGTTACAACTAATACCTACATCCTCTAACTGTTACAACTAATACCTACATCCCCAAACAGTGTTACAACCAATACCTACATCCCCTCACAGTGTTACAACTAATACCTACATCCTCTCACTGTTACAACTAATACCTACATCCCCTCACAGTGTTACAACTAATACCTACATCCCCTCACAGTGTTACAACTAATACCTACATACTCTCACTTTTACAACTAATACCTACACCCCCTCACAGTGTTACAACTAATACCTACATCCTCTCACTTTTACAACTAATACCTACATCCTCTCACAGTGTTACAACTAATACCTACATCCTCTCACTGCTACAACTAATACCTACATCCCCTCACAGTGTTACAACTAATACCTACATCCTCTCACTGTTACAACTAATACCTACATCCCCTCTCAGTGTTACAACTAATACCTACATCCCCTCACAGTGTTACAACCAATACCTACATGCCCTCACAGTGTTACAACTAATACCTACATCCCGTCACTGTTACAACTAATACCTACATCCTCTCACTGCTACAACTAATACCTACATCATCTCACTGTTACAACTAATACCTACATCCCCATCACAGTGTTACAACTAATACCTACATCCCCTCACAGTGTTACAACTAATACCTACATACTCTCACTGTTACAACTAATACCTATATCCTCTCACTGTTACAACTAATACCTACATCCCCCATCACAGTGTTACAACTAATACCTACATCCCCTCACAGTGTTACAACTAATACCTACATACTCTCACTGTTACAACTAATACCTACATCCCCTCACAGTGTTACAACTAATACCTACATCCTCTCACAGTGTTACAACTAATACCTACATCCCCTCACAGTGTTACAACTAATACCTACATCCCCTCACAGTGTTACAACTAATACCTACATACTCTCACTTTTACAACTAATACCTACATCCCCTCACAGTGTTACAACTAAAACCTATACCCCCTCACAGTGTTACAACCAATTCCTACATGCCCTCACAGTGTTACAACTAATACCTACATCCCGTCACTGTTACAACTAATACCTACATCCTCTCACTGTTACAACTAATACCTACATCCTCTCACTGTTACAACTAATACCTACATCCCCTCACAGTGTTACAACTAATACCTACATCCCCTCACAGTGTTACAACTAATACCTACATACTCTCACTTTTACAACTAATACCTACATCCCCTCACAGTGTTACAACTAAAACCTATACCCCCTCACAGTGTTACAACTAATACCTACATCCCCTCACAGTGTTACAACCAATACCTACATGCCCTCACAGTGTTACAACTAATACCTACATCCCGTGACTGTTACAACTAATACCTACATCCTCTCACTGCTACAACTAATACCTACATCATCTCACTGTTACAACTAATACCTACATCCCCATCACAGTGTTACAACTAATACCTACATCCCCTCACAGTGTTACAACTAATACCTACATACTCTCACTGTTACAACTAATACCTATATCCTCTCACTGTTACAACTAATACCTACATCCCCCATCACAGTGTTACAACTAATACCTACATCCCCTCACAGTGTTACAACTAATACTTACATACTCTCACTGTTACAACTAATACCTACATCCCCTCACAGTGTTACAACTAATACCTACATCCTCTCACAGTGTTACAACTAATACCTACATCCCCTCACAGTGTTACAACTAATACCTACATCCTCTCACTGTTACAACTAATACCTACATCCCCTCACAGTGTTACAACTAATACCTACATCCCCTCACAGTGTTACAACTAATACCTAGATACTCTCACTTTTACAACTAATACCTACATCCCCTCACAGTGTTACAACTAAAACCTATACCCCCTCACAGTGTTACAACCAATACCTACATGCCCTCACAGTGTTACAACTAATACCTACATCCCGTCACTGTTACAACTAATACCTACATCCTCTCACTGTTACAACTAATACCTACATCCTCTCACTGTTACAACTAATACCTACATCCCCTCACAGTGTTACAACTAATACCTACATCCCCTCACAGATTTACAACTAATACCTACATCCCCTCACAGTGTTACAACTAAAACCTATACCCCCTCACAGTGTTACAACCAATACCTACATGCCCTCACAGTGTTACAACTAATACCTACATCCCGTCACTGTTACAACTAATACCTACATCCTCTCACTGCTACAACTAATACCTACATCATCTCACTGTTACAACTAATACCTACATCCCCATCACAGTGTTACAACTAATACCTACATCCCCTCACAGTGTTACAACTAATACCTACATACTCTCACTGTTACAACTAATACCAATATCCTCTCACTGTTACAACTAATACCTACATCCCCATCACAGTGTTACAACTAATACCTACATCCCGTCACTGTTACAACTAATACCTACATCCTCTCACTGCTACAACTAATACCTACATCATCTCACTGTTACAACTAATACCTACATCCCCATCACAGTGTTACAACTAATACCTACATCCCCTCACAGTGTTACAACTAATACCTACATACTCTCACTGTTACAACTAATACCTATATCCTCTCACTGTTACAACTAATACCTACATCCCCATCACAGTGTTACAACTAATACCTACATCCCCTCACAGTGTTACAACTAATACCTACATACTCTCACTGTTACAACTAATACCTACATCCCCTCACAGTGTTACAACTAATACCTACATCCTCTCACAGTGTTACAACTAATACCTACATCCCCTCACAGTGTTACAACTAATACCTACATCCCCTCACAGTGTTACAACTAATACCTACATACTCTCACTTTTACAACTAATACCTACATCCCCTCACAGTGTTACAACTAAAACCTATACCCCCTCACAGTGTTACAACTAATACCTACATCCTCTCACTGTTACAACTAATACCTACATCCCGTCACTGTTACAACTAATACCTACATCCTCTCACTGTTACAACTAATACCTACATCCTCTCACTGTTAAAACTAATACCTACATCCCCTCACAGTGTTACAACTAATACCTACATCCCCTCACAGTGTTACAACTAATACCTACATACTCTCACTTTTACAACTAATACCTACATCCCCTCACAGTGTTACAACTAAAACCTATACCCCCTCACAGTGTTACAACTAATACCTACATCCCCTCACAGTGTTACAACCAATACCTACATGCCCTCACAGTGTTACAACTAATACCTACATCCCGTCACTGTTACAACTAATACCTACATCCTCTCACTGCTACAACTAATACCTACATCATCTCACTGTTACAACTAATACCTACATCCCCATCACAGTGTTACAACTAATACCTACATCCCCTCACAGTGTTACAACTAATACCTACATCCTCTCACTGTTACAACTAATACCTACATCCTCTCACTGTTACAACTAATACCTACATCCCCTCACAGTGTTAAAACTAATACCTACATCCCCTCACAGTGTTACAACTAATACCTACATACTCTCACTTTTACAACTAATACCTACATCCCCTCACAGTGTTACAACTAAAACCTATACCCCCTCACAGTGTTACAACCAATACCTACATGCCCTCACAGTGTTACAACTAATACCTACATCCCGTCACTGTTACAACTAATACCTACATCCTCTCACTGCTACAACTAATACCTACATCATCTCACTGTTACAACTAATACCTACATCCCCATCACAGTGTTACAACTAATACCTACATCCCCTCACAGTGTTACAACTAATACCTACATACTCTCACTGTTACAACTAATGCCAATATCCTCTCACTGTTACAACTAATACCTACATCCCCATCACAGTGTTACAACTAATACCTACATCCCCTCACAGTGTTACAACTAATACCTACATACTCTCACTGTTACAAATAATACCTACATCCCCTCACAGTGTTACAACTAATACCTACATTCTCTCACTGTTACAACTAATACCTACATCCTCTCACAGCTACAACTAATACCTACATCCCCTGAAAGTGTTACAACTAATAACTACATCCCCTCACTGTTACAACTAATACCTACATCGCCTCACTGTTACAACTAATACCTACATCCCCTCACAGATTTACAACTAATACCTACATCCCCTCACAGTGTTACAACTAAAACCTATACCCCCTCACAGTGTTACAACCAATACCTACATGCCCTCACAGTGTTACAACTAATACCTACATCCCGTCACTGTTACAACTAATACCTACATCCTCTCACTGCTACAACTAATACCTACATCATCTCACTGTTACAACTAATACCTACATCCCCATCACAGTGTTACAACTAATACCTACATCCCCTCACAGTGTTACAACTAATACCTACATACTCTCACTGTTACAACTAATACCAATATCCTCTCACTGTTACAACTAATACCTACATCCCCATCACAGTGTTACAACTAATACCTACATCCCGTCACTGTTACAACTAATACCTACATCCTCTCACTGCTACAACTAATACCTACATCATCTCACTGTTACAACTAATACCTACATCCCCATCACAGTGTTACAACTAATACCTACATCCCCTCACAGTGTTACAACTAATACCTACATACTCTCACTGTTACAACTAATACCTATATCCTCTCACTGTTACAACTAATACCTACATCCCCATCACAGTGTTACAACTAATACCTACATCCCCTCACAGTGTTACAACTAATACCTACATACTCTCACTGTTACAACTAATACCTACATCCCCTCACAGTGTTACAACTAATACCTACATCCTCTCACAGTGTTACAACTAATACCTACATCCCCTCACAGTGTTACAACTAATACCTACATCCCCTCACAGTGTTACAACTAATACCTACATACTCTCACTTTTACAACTAATACCTACATCCCCTCACAGTGTTACAACTAAAACCTATACCCCCTCACAGTGTTACAACTAATACCTACATCCTCTCACTGTTACAACTAATACCTACATCCCGTCACTGTTACAACTAATACCTACATCCTCTCACTGTTACAACTAATACCTACATCCTCTCACTGTTAAAACTAATACCTACATCCCCTCACAGTGTTACAACTAATACCTACATCCCCTCACAGTGTTACAACTAATACCTACATACTCTCACTTTTACAACTAATACCTACATCCCCTCACAGTGTTACAACTAAAACCTATACCCCCTCACAGTGTTACAACTAATACCTACATCCCCTCACAGTGTTACAACCAATACCTACATGCCCTCACAGTGTTACAACTAATACCTACATCCCGTCACTGTTACAACTAATACCTACATCCTCTCACTGCTACAACTAATACCTACATCATCTCACTGTTACAACTAATACCTACATCCCCATCACAGTGTTACAACTAATACCTACATCCCCTCACAGTGTTACAACTAATACCTACATCCTCTCACTGTTACAACTAATACCTACATCCCCTCACAGTGTTAAAACTAATACCTACATCCCCTCACAGTGTTACAACTAATACCTACATACTCTCACTTTTACAACTAATACCTACATCCCCTCACAGTGTTACAACTAAAACCTATACCCCCTCACAGTGTTACAACCAATACCTACATGCCCTCACAGTGTTACAACTAATACCTACATCCCGTCACTGTTACAACTAATACCTACATCCTCTCACTGCTACAACTAATACCTACATCATCTCACTGTTACAACTAATACCTACATCCCCATCACAGTGTTACAACTAATACCTACATCCCCTCACAGTGTTACAACTAATACCTACATACTCTCACTGTTACAACTAATGCCAATATCCTCTCACTGTTACAACTAATACCTACATCCCCATCACAGTGTTACAACTAATACCTACATCCCCTCACAGTGTTACAACTAATACCTACATACTCTCACTGTTACAAATAATACCTACATCCCCTCACAGTGTTACAACTAATACCTACATTCTCTCACTGTTACAACTAATACCTACATCCTCTCACAGCTACAACTAATACCTACATCCCCTGAAAGTGTTACAACTAATAACTACATCCCCTCACTGTTACAACTAATACCTACATCGCCTCACTGTTACAACTAATACCTACATCCCCTCACAGATTTACAACTAATACCTACATCCCCTCACAGTGTTACAACTAAAACCTATACCCCCTCACAGTGTTACAACCAATACCTACATGCCCTCACAGTGTTACAACTAATACCTACATCCCGTCACTGTTACAACTAATACCTACATCCTCTCACTGCTACAACTAATACCTACATCATCTCACTGTTACAACTAATACCTACATCCCCATCACAGTGTTACAACTAATACCTACATCCCCTCACAGTGTTACAACTAATACCTACATACTCTCACTGTTACAACTAATACCAATATCCTCTCACTGTTACAACTAATACCTACATCCCCATCACAGTGTTACAACTAATACCTACATCCCCTCACAGTGTTACAACTAATACCTACATACTCTCACTGTTACAAATAATACCTACATCCCCTCACAGTGTTACAACTAATACCTACATTCTCTCACTGTTACAACTAATACCTACATCCTCTCACAGCTACAACTAATACCTACATCCCCTGAAAGTGTTACAACTAATAACTACATCCCCTCACTGTTACAACTAATACCTACATCGCCTCACTGTTACAACTAATACCTACATCCCCTCACAGATTTACAACTAATACCTACATCCCTCACAGTGTTACAACTAATACCTATATCCTCTCACTGCTACAACTAATACCTACATCCTCTCACAGAGTTACAACTAATACCTACATCCCCTCACAGTGTTACAACTAATACCTACATCCCCTCACAGTGTTACAACTAATACCTACATCCTCGCACTGCTATAACTAATACAAACATCCTCTCAATTTTACAACTAATACCTATATCCCCTCACAGTGTTACAACTAATACCTACATCCTCTCACTGTTACAACTAATACCTACATCCTCGCACTGCTACAACTAATACCAACATCCTCTCACTTTTACAACTAATACCTACATCCCCTCACAGTGTTACAACTAATACCTACATCCCCTCACAGTGTTACAACTAATACCTACATCCTCTCACTGCTACAACTAATACCTACATCCTCTCACAGTGTTACAACTAATACCAACATGGTGTCACTGTTACAACTAATACCTACATCCCCTCACAGTGTTACAACTAATACCTACATACTCTCACTGTTACAACTAATACCTACATCCCCTCACAGTGTTACAACTAATACCTACATCCCCTCACAGTGTTACAACTAATACCTACATCCTCTCACTGTTACAACTAATACCTACATCCTCTCACAGTGTTACAAATAATACCTACATCCTCTAACTGTTACAACTAATACCTACATCCCCAAACAGTGTTACAACCAATACCTACATCCCCTCACAGTGTTACAACTAATACCTACATCCTCTCACTGTTACAACTAATACCTACATCCCCTCACAGTGTTAGAACTAATACCTACATCCCCTCACAGTGTTACAACTAATACCTACATACTCTCACTTTTACAACTAATACCTACATCCCCTCACAGTGTTACAACTAATACCTACATCCTCTCACTTTTACAACTAATACCTACATCCTCTCACAGTGTTACAACTAATACTTACATCCTCTCACTGCTACAACTAATACCTACATCCCCTCACAGTGACAACTAATACCTACATCCTCTCACTGTTACAACTAATACCTACATCCCCTCTCAGTGTTACAACTAATACCTACATCCCCTCACAGTATTACAACTAATACCTACATCCCCTCACAGTGTTACAACTAATACCTACATCCTCTCACTGTTACAACTAATACCTAAATCCTCTCACAGTGTTACAACTAATACCTACATCCTCTAACTGTTACAACTAATACCTACATCCCCAAACAGTGTTACAACCAATACCTACATCCCCTCACAGTGTTACAACTAATACCTACATCCTCTCACTGTTACAACTAATACCTACATCCCCTCTCAGTGTTACAACTAATACCTACATCCTCTCACTGTTACAACTAATACCTACATCCTCGCACTGCTACAACTAATACAAACATCCTCTCACTTTTACAACTAACACCTACATCCCCTCACAGTGTTACAACTAATACCTACATCCTCTCACTGCTACAACTAATACCTACATCCTCTCACAGGGTTACAACTAATACCAACATGGTGTCACTGTTACAACTAATACCTACATCCCCTCACAGTGTTACAACTAATACCTACATACTCTCACTGTTACAACTAATACCTACATCCCCTCACAGTGTTACAACTAATAGCTACATCCCCTCACAGTGTTACAACTAATACCTACATCCTCTCACTGTTACAACTAATACCTACATCCTCTCACAGTGTTACAACTAATACCTACATCCTCTAACTGTTACAACTAATACCTACATCCCCAAACAGTGTTACAACCAATACCTACATGCCCTCACAGTGTTACAACTAATACCTACATCCCCTCACTGTTACAACTAATACCTACATCCTCTCACTGTTACAACTAATACCTACATCCTCTCACTGCTACAACTAATACCTATATCCCCTCACAGATTTACAACTAATACCTACATCCCCTCACAGTTTACAACTAATACCTACATCCCCTCACAGTGTTACAACTAATACCTACATACTCTCACTTTTACAACTAATACCTACATCCCCTCACAGTGTTACAACTAAAACCTATACCCCCTCACAGTGTTACAACCAATACCTACATGCCCTCACAGTGTTACAACTAATACCTACATCCCGTCACTGTTACAACTAATACCTACATCCTCTCACTGCTACAACTAATACCTACATCATCTCACTGTTACAACTAATACCTACATCCCCATCACAGTGTTACAACTAATACCTACATCCCCTCACAGTGTTACAACTAATACCTACATACTCTCACTGTTACAACTAATACCTAAATCCTCTCACAGTGTTACAACTAATACCTACATCCTCTAACTGTTACAACTAATACCTACATCCCCAAACAGTGTTACAACCAATACCTACATCCCCTCACAGTGTTACAACTAATACCTACATCCTCTCACTGTTACAACTAATACCTACATCCCCTCTCAGTGTTACAACTAATACCTACATCCTCTCACTGTTACAACTAATACCTACATCCTCGCACTGCTACAACTAATACAAACATCCTCTCACTTTTACAACTAACACCTACATCCCCTCACAGTGTTACAACTAATACCTACATCCTCTCACTGCTACAACTAATACCTACATCCTCTCACAGTGTTACAACTAATACCAACATGGTGTCACTGTTACAACTAATACCTACATCCCCTCACAGTGTTACAACTAATACCTACATACTCTCACTGTTACAACTAATACCTACATCCCCTCACAGTGTTACAACTAATAGCTACATCCCCTCACAGTGTTACAACAATATCCTCTCACTGTTACAACTAATACCTATATCCCCTCACAGTGTTACAACTAATACCTACATCCTGTCACTGTTACAACTAATACCTACATCCTCGCACTGCTACAACTAATACAAACATCCTCTCACTTTTACAACTAATACCTACATCCCCTCACAGTGTTACAACTAATACCTACATCCCCTCACAGTGTTACAACTAATACCTACATCCTCTCACTGCTACAACTAATACCTACATCCTCTCACAGTGTTACAACTAATACCAACATGGTGTCACTGTTACAACTAATACCTACATCCCCTCACAGTGTTACAACTAATACCTACATACTCTCACTGTTACAACTAATACCTACATCCCCTCACAGTGTTACAACTAATACCTACATCCCCTCACAGTGTTACAACTAATACCTACATCCTCTCACTGTTACAACTAATACCTACATCCTCTCACAGTGTTACAACTAATACCTACATCCTCTAACTGTTACAACTAATACCTACATCCCCAAACAGTGTTACAACCAATACCTACATCCCCTCACAGTGTTACAACTAATACCTACATCCTCTCACTGTTACAACTAATACCTACATCCCCTCACAGTGTTACAACTAATACCTACATCCCCTCACAGTGTTACAACTAATACCTACATACTCTCACTTTTACAACTAATACCTACACCCCCTCACAGTGTTACAACTAATACCTACATCCTCTCACTTTTACAACTAATACCTACATCCTCTCACAGTGTTACAACTAATACCTACATCCTCTCACTGCTACAACTAATACCTACATCCCCTCACAGTGTTACAACTAATACCTACATCCTCTCACTGTTACAACTAATACCTACATCCCCTCTCAGTGTTACAACTAATACCTACATCCCCTCACAGTGTTACAACCAATACCTACATGCCCTCACAGTGTTACAACTAATACCTACATCCCGTCACTGTTACAACTAATACCTACATCCTCTCACTGTTACAACTAATACCTACATCCTCTCACTGCTACAACTAATACCTATATCCCCTCACAGATTTACAACTAATACCTACATCCCCTCACAGTGTTACAACTAATACCTACATCCTCTCACTGTTACAACTAATACCTAAATCCTCTCACAGTGTTACAACTAATACCTACATCCTCTAACTGTTACAACTAATACCTACATCCCCAAACAGTGTTACAACCAATACCTACATCCCCTCACAGTGTTACAACTAATACCTACATCCTCTCACTGTTACAACTAATACCTACATCCCCTCTCAGTGTTACAACTAATACCTACATCCTCTCACTGTTACAACTAATACCTACATCCTCGCACTGCTACAACTAATACAAACATCCTCTCACTTTTACAACTAACACCTACATCCCCTCACAGTGTTACAACTAATACCTACATCCTCTCACTGCTACAACTAATACCTACATCCTCTCACAGTGTTACAACTAATACCAACATGGTGTCACTGTTACAACTAATACCTACATCCCCTCACAGTGTTACAACTAATACCTACATACTCTCACTGTTACAACTAATACCTACATCCCCTCACAGTGTTACAACTAATAGCTACATCCCCTCACAGTGTTACAACTAATACCTACATCCTCTCACTGTTACAACTAATACCTACATCCTCTCACAGTGTTACAACTAATACCTACATCCTCTAACTGTTACAACTAATACCTACATCCCCAAACAGTGTTACAACCAATACCTACATGCCCTCACAGTGTTACAACTAATACCTACATCCCCTCACTGTTACAACTAATACCTACATCCTCTCACTGTTACAACTAATACCTACATCCTCTCACTGCTACAACTAATACCTATATCCCCTCACAGATTTACAACTAATACCTACATCCCCTCACAGTGTTACAACTAATACCTATATCCTCTCACTGCTACAACTAATACCTACATCCTCTCACAGAGTTACAACTAATACCTACATCCCCTCACAGTGTTACAAATAATACCTACATCCCCTCACAGTGTTACAACTAATACCTACATCCCCTCACACTGTTACAACTAATACCTACATCCTCGCACTGCTATAACTAATACAAACATCCTCTCACTGTTACAACTAATACCTATATCCCCTCACAGTGTTACAACTAATACCTACATCCTGTCACTGTTACAACTAATACCTACATCCTCGCACTGCTACAACTAATACAAACATCCTCTCACTTTTACAACTAATACCTACATCCCCTCACAGTGTTACAACTAATACCTACATCCCCTCACAGTGTTACAACTAATACCTACATCCTCTCACTGCTACAACTAATACCTACATCCTCTCACAGTGTTACAACTAATACCAACATGGTGTCACTGTTACAACTAATACCTACATCCCCTCACAGTGTTACAACTAATACCTACATACTCTCACTGTTACAACTAATACCTACATCCCCTCACAGTGTTACAACTAATACCTACATCCCCTCACAGTGTTACAACTAATACCTACATCCTCTCACTGTTACAACTAATACCTACATCCTCTCACAGTGTTACAACTAATACCTACATCCTCTAACTGTTACAACTAATACCTACATCCCCAAACAGTGTTACAACCAATACCTACATCCCCTCACAGTGTTACAACTAATACCTACATCCTCTCACTGTTACAACTAATACCTACATCCCCTCACAGTGTTACAACTAATACCTACATCCCCTCACAGTGTTACAACTAATACCTACATACTCTCACTTTTACAACTAATACCTACACCCCCTCACAGTGTTACAACTAATACCTACATCCTCTCACTTTTACAACTAATACCTACATCCTCTCACAGTGTTACAACTAATACCTACATCCTCTCACTGCTACAACTAATACCTACATCCCCTCACAGTGTTACAACTAATACCTACATCCTCTCACTGTTACAACTAATACCTACATCCCCTCTCAGTGTTACAACTAATACCTACATCCCCTCACAGTGTTACAACCAATACCTACATGCCCTCACAGTGTTACAACTAATACCTACATCCCGTCACTGTTACAACTAATACCTACATCCTCTCACTGTTACAACTAATACCTACATCCTCTCACTGCTACAACTAATACCTATATCCCCTCACAGATTTACAACTAATACCTACATCCCCTCACAGTGTTACAACTAATACCTACATCCTCTCACTGTTACAACTAATACCTAAATCCTCTCACAGTGTTACAACTAATACCTACATCCTCTAACTGTTACAACTAATACCTACATCCCCAAACAGTGTTACAACCAATACCTACATCCCCTCACAGTGTTACAACTAATACCTACATCCTCTCACTGTTACAACTAATACCTACATCCTCTCACTGCTACAACTAATACCTATATCCCCTCACAGATTTACAACTAATACCTACATCCCCTCACAGTGTTACAACTAATACCTATATCCTCTCACTGCTACAACTAATACCTACATCCTCTCACAGAGTTACAACTAATACCTACATCCCCTCACAGTGTTACAAATAATACCTACATCCCCTCACAGTGTTACAACTAATACCTACATCCCCTCACACTGTTACAACTAATACCTACATCCTCGCACTGCTATAACTAATACAAACATCCTCTCACTGTTACAACTAATACCTATATCCCCTCACAGTGTTACAACTAATACCTACATCCTGTCACTGTTACAACTAATACCTACATCCTCGCACTGCTACAACTAATACAAACATCCTCTCACTTTTACAACTAATACCTACATCCCCTCACAGTGTTACAACTAATACCTACATCCCCTCACAGTGTTACAACTAATACCTACATCCTCTCACTGCTACAACTAATACCTACATCCTCTCACAGTGTTACAACTAATACCAACATGGTGTCACTGTTACAACTAATACCTACATCCCCTCACAGTGTTACAACTAATACCTACATACTCTCACTGTTACAACTAATACCTACATCCCCTCACAGTGTTACAACTAATACCTACATCCCCTCACAGTGTTACAACTAATACCTACATCCTCTCACTGTTACAACTAATACCTACATCCTCTCACAGTGTTACAACTAATACCTACATCCTCTAACTGTTACAACTAATACCTACATCCCCAAACAGTGTTACAACCAATACCTACATCCCCTCACAGTGTTACAACTAATACCTACATCCTCTCACTGTTACAACTAATACCTACATCCCCTCACAGTGTTACAACTAATACCTACATCCCCTCACAGTGTTACAACTAATACCTACATACTCTCACTTTTACAACTAATACCTACACCCCCTCACAGTGTTACAACTAATACCTACATCCTCTCACTTTTACAACTAATACCTACATCCTCTCACAGTGTTACAACTAATACCTACATCCTCTCACTGCTACAACTAATACCTACATCCCCTCACAGTGTTACAACTAATACCTACATCCTCTCACTGTTACAACTAATACCTACATCCCCTCTCAGTGTTACAACTAATACCTACATCCCCTCACAGTGTTACAACCAATACCTACATGCCCTCACAGTGTTACAACTAATACCTACATCCCGTCACTGTTACAACTAATACCTACATCCTCTCACTGCTACAACTAATACCTACATCATCTCACTGTTACAACTAATACCTACATCCCCATCACAGTGTTACAACTAATACCTACATCCCCTCACAGTGTTACAACTAATACCTACATACTCTCACTGTTACAACTAATACCTATATCCTCTCACTGTTACAACTAATACCTACATCCCCCATCACAGTGTTACAACTAATACCTACATCCCCTCACAGTGTTACAACTAATACCTACATACTCTCACTGTTACAACTAATACCTACATCCCCTCACAGTGTTACAACTAATACCTACATCCTCTCACAGTGTTACAACTAATACCTACATCCCCTCACAGTGTTACAACTAATACCTACATCCCCTCACAGTGTTACAACTAATACCTACATACTCTCACTTTTACAACTAATACCTACATCCCCTCACAGTGTTACAACTAAAACCTATACCCCCTCACAGTGTTACAACCAATACCTACATGCCCTCACAGTGTTACAACTAATACCTACATCCCGTCACTGTTACAACTAATACCTACATCCTCTCACTGTTACAACTAATACCTACATCCTCTCACTGTTACAACTAATACCTACATCCCCTCACAGTGTTACAACTAATACCTACATCCCCTCACAGTGTTACAACTAATACCTACATACTCTCACTTTTACAACTAATACCTACATCCCCTCACAGTGTTACAACTAAAACCTATACCCCCTCACAGTGTTACAACTAATACCTACATCCCCTCACAGTGTTACAACCAATACCTACATGCCCTCACAGTGTTACAACTAATACCTACATCCCGTCACTGTTACAACTAATACCTACATCCTCTCACTGCTACAACTAATACCTACATCATCTCACTGTTACAACTAATACCTACATCCCCATCACAGTGTTACAACTAATACCTACATCCCCTCACAGTGTTACAACTAATACCTACATACTCTCACTGTTACAACTAATACCTATATCCTCTCACTGTTACAACTAATACCTACATCCCCCATCACAGTGTTACAACTAATACCTACATCCCCTCACAGTGTTACAACTAATACTTACATACTCTCACTGTTACAACTAATACCTACATCCCCTCACAGTGTTACAACTAATACCTACATCCTCTCACAGTGTTACAACTAATACCTACATCCCCTCACAGTGTTACAACTAATACCTACATCCTCTCACTGTTACAACTAATACCTACATCCCCTCACAGTGTTACAACTAATACCTACATCCCCTCACAGTGTTACAACTAATACCTAGATACTCTCACTTTTACAACTAATACCTACATCCCCTCACAGTGTTACAACTAAAACCTATACCCCCTCACAGTGTTACAACCAATACCTACATGCCCTCACAGTGTTACAACTAATACCTACATCCCGTCACTGTTACAACTAATACCTACATCCTCTCACTGTTACAACTAATACCTACATCCTCTCACTGTTACAACTAATACCTACATCCCCTCACAGTGTTACAACTAATACCTACATACTCTCACTTTTACAACTAATACCTACATCCCCTCACAGTGTTACAACTAAAACCTATACCCCCTCACAGTGTTACAACCAATACCTACATGCCCTCACAGTGTTACAACTAATACCTACATCCCGTCACTGTTACAACTAATACCTACATCCTCTCACTGCTACAACTAATACCTACATCATCTCACTGTTACAACTAATACCTACATCCGCATCACAGTGTTACAACTAATACCTACATCCCCTCACAGTGTTACAACTAATACCTACATACTCTCACTGTTACAACTAATACCAATATCCTCTCACTGTTACAACTAATACCTACATCCCCATCACAGTGTTACAACTAATACCTACATCCCGTCACTGTTACAACTAATACCTACATCCTCTCACTGCTACAACTAATACCTACATCATCTCACTGTTACAACTAATACCTACATCCCCATCACAGTGTTACAACTAATACCTACATCCCCTCACAGTGTTACAACTAATACCTACATACTCTCACTGTTACAACTAATACCTATATCCTCTCACTGTTACAACTAATACCTACATCCCCCATCACAGTGTTACAACTAATACCTACATCCCCTCACAGTGTTACAACTAATACCTACATACTCTCACTGTTACAACTAATACCTACATCCCCTCACAGTGTTACAACTAATACCTACATCCTCTCACAGTGTTACAACTAATACCTACATCCCCTCACAGTGTTACAACTAATACCTACATCCCCTCACAGTGTTACAACTAATACCTACATACTCTCACTTTTACAACTAATACCTACATCCCCTCACAGTGTTACAACTAAAACCTATACCCCCTCACAGTGTTACAACCAATACCTACATGCCCTCACAGTGTTACAACTAATACCTACATCCCGTCACTGTTACAACTAATACCTACATCCTCTCACTGTTACAACTAATACCTACATCCTCTCACTGTTACAACTAATACCTACATCCCCTCACAGTGTTACAACTAATACCTACATCCCCTCACAGTGTTACAACTAATACCTACATACTCTCACTTTTACAACTAATACCTACATCCCCTCACAGTGTTACAACTAAAACCTATACCCCCTCACAGTGTTACAACTAATACCTACATCCCCTCACAGTGTTACAACCAATACCTACATGCCCTCACAGTGTTACAACTAATACCTACATCCCGTCACAGTGTTACAACTAATACCTACATCCTCTCACTGCTACAACTAATACCTACATCATCTCACTGTTACAACTAATACCTAGATACTCTCACTTTTACAACTAATACCTACATCCCCTCACAGTGTTACAACTAAAACCTATACCCCCTCACAGTGTTACAACCAATACCTACATGCCCTCACAGTGTTACAACTAATACCTACATCCCGTCACTGTTACAACTAATACCTACATCCTCTCACTGTTACAACTAATACCTACATCCTCTCACTGTTACAACTAATACCTACATCCTCTCACAGTGTTACAACTAATACCTACATCCCCTCACAGTGTTACAACTAATACCTACATCCCCTCACAGTGTTACAACTAATACCTACATACTCTCACTTTTACAACTAATACCTACATCCCCTCACAGTGTTACAACTAAAACCTATACCCCCTCACAGTGTTACAACCAATACCTACATGCCCTCACAGTGTTACAACTAATACCTACATCCCGTCACTGTTACAACTAATACCTACATCCTCTCACTGTTACAACTAATACCTACATCCTCTCACTGTTACAACTAATACCTACATCCCCTCACAGTGTTACAACTAATACCTACATCCCCTCACAGTGTTACAACTAATACCTACATACTCTCACTTTTACAACTAATACCTACATCCCCTCACAGTGTTACAACTAAAACCTATACCCCCTCACAGTGTTACAACTAATACCTACATCCCCTCACAGTGTTACAACCAATACCTACATGCCCTCACAGTGTTACAACTAATACCTACATCCCGTCACAGTGTTACAACTAATACCTACATCCTCTCACTGCTACAACTAATACCTACATCATCTCACTGTTACAACTAATACCTAGATACTCTCACTTTTACAACTAATACCTACATCCCCTCACAGTGTTACAACTAAAACCTATACCCCCTCACAGTGTTACAACCAATACCTACATGCCCTCACAGTGTTACAACTAATACCTACATCCCGTCACTGTTACAACTAATACCTACATCCTCTCACTGTTACAACTAATACCTACATCCTCTCACTGTTACAACTAATACCTACATCCCCTCACAGTGTTACAACTAATACCTACATACTCTCACTTTTACAACTAATACCTACATCCCCTCACAGTGTTACAACTAAAACCTATACCCCCTCACAGTGTTACAACCAATACCTACATGCCCTCACAGTGTTACAACTAATACCTACATCCCGTCACTGTTACAACTAATACCTACATCCTCTCACTGCTACAACTAATACCTACATCATCTCACTGTTACAACTAATACCTACATCCGCATCACAGTGTTACAACTAATACCTACATCCCCTCACAGTGTTACAACTAATACCTACATACTCTCACTGTTACAACTAATACCAATATCCTCTCACTGTTACAACTAATACCTACATCCCCATCACAGTGTTACAACTAATACCTACATCCCGTCACTGTTACAACTAATACCTACATCCTCTCACTGCTACAACTAATACCTACATCATCTCACTGTTACAACTAATACCTACATCCCCATCACAGTGTTACAACTAATACCTACATCCCCTCACAGTGTTACAACTAATACCTACATACTCTCACTGTTACAACTAATACCTATATCCTCTCACTGTTACAACTAATACCTACATCCCCCATCACAGTGTTACAACTAATACCTACATCCCCTCACAGTGTTACAACTAATACCTACATACTCTCACTGTTACAACTAATACCTACATCCCCTCACAGTGTTACAACTAATACCTACATCCTCTCACAGTGTTACAACTAATACCTACATCCCCTCACAGTGTTACAACTAATACCTACATCCCCTCACAGTGTTACAACTAATACCTACATACTCTCACTTTTACAACTAATACCTACATCCCCTCACAGTGTTACAACTAAAACCTATACCCCCTCACAGTGTTACAACCAATACCTACATGCCCTCACAGTGTTACAACTAATACCTACATCCCGTCACTGTTACAACTAATACCTACATCCTCTCACTGTTACAACTAATACCTACATCCTCTCACTGTTACAACTAATACCTACATCCCCTCACAGTGTTACAACTAATACCTACATCCCCTCACAGTGTTACAACTAATACCTAAATACTCTCACTTTTACAACTAATACCTACATCCCCTCACAGTGTTACAACTAAAACCTATACCCCCTCACAGTGTTACAACTAATACCTACATCCCCTCACAGTGTTACAACCAATACCTACATGCCCTCACAGTGTTACAACTAATACCTACATCCCGTCACAGTGTTACAACTAATACCTACATCCTCTCACTGCTACAACTAATACCTACATCATCTCACTGTTACAACTAATACCTACATCCCCATCACAGTGTTACAACTAATACCTACATCCCCTCACAGTGTTACAACTAATACCTACATCCTCTCACTGTTACAACTAATACCTACATCCTCTCACTGTTACAACTAATACCTACATCCCCTCACAGTGTTAAAACTAATACCTACATCCCCTCACAGTGTTACAACTAATACCTACATACTCTCACTTTTACAACTAATACCTACATCCCCTCACAGTGTTACAACTAAATCCTATACCCCCTCACAGTGTTACAACCAATACCTACATGCCCTCACAGTGTTACAACTAATACCTACATCCCGTCACTGTTACAACTAATACCTACATCCTCTCACTGCTACAACTAATACCTACATCATCTCACTGTTAAAACTAATACCTACATCCCCATCACAGTGTTACAACTAATACCTACATCCCCTCACAGTGTTACAACTAATACCTACATACTCTCACTGTTACAACTAATACCAATATCCTCTCACTGTTACAACTAATACCTACATCCCCATCACAGTGTTACAACTAATACCTACATCCCGTCACTGTTACAACTAATACCTACATCCTCTCACTGCTACAACTAATACCTACATCATCTCACTGTTACAACTAATACCTACATCCCCATCACAGTGTTACAACTAATACCTACATCCCCTCACAGTGTTACAACTAATACCTACATACTCTCACTGTTACAACTAATACCTATATCCTCTCACTGTTACAACTAATACCTACATCCCCCATCACAGTGTTACAACTAATACCTACATCCCCTCACAGTGTTACAACTAATACCTACATACTCTCACTGTTACAACTAATACCTACATCCCCTCACAGTGTTACAACTAATACCTACATCCTCTCACAGTGTTACAACTAATACCTACATCCCCTCACAGTGTTACAACTAATACCTACATCCCCTCACAGTGTTACAACTAATACCTACATACTCTCACTTTTACAACTAATACCTACATCCCCTCACAGTGTTACAACTAAAACCTATACCCCCTCACAGTGTTACAACCAATACCTACATGCCCTCACAGTGTTACAACTAATACCTACATCCCGTCACTGTTACAACTAATACCTACATCCTCTCACTGTTACAACTAATACCTACATCCTCTCACTGTTACAACTAATACCTACATCCCCTCACAGTGTTACAACTAATACCTACATCCCCTCACAGTGTTACAACTAATACCTACATACTCTCACTTTTACAACTAATACCTACATCCCCTCACAGTGTTACAACTAAAACCTATACCCCCTCACAGTGTTACAACTAATACCTACATCCCCTCACAGTGTTACAACCAATACCTACATGCCCTCACAGTGTTACAACTAATACCTACATCCCGTCACAGTGTTACAACTAATACCTACATCCTCTCACTGCTACAACTAATACCTACATCATCTCACTGTTACAACTAATACCTACATCCCCATCACAGTGTTACAACTAATACCTACATCCCCTCACAGTGTTACAACTAATACCTACATCCTCTCACTGTTACAACTAATACCTACATCCTCTCACTGTTACAACTAATACCTACATCCCCTCACAGTGTTAAAACTAATACCTACATCCCCTCACAGTGTTACAACTAATACCTACATACTCTCACTTTTACAACTAATACCTACATCCCCTCACAGTGTTACAACTAAAACCTATACCCCCTCACAGTGTTACAACCAATACCTACATGCCCTCACAGTGTTACAACTAATACCTACATCCCGTCACTGTTACAACTAATACCTACATCCTCTCACTGCTACAACTAATACCTACATCATCTCACTGTTACAACTAATACCTACATCCCCATCACAGTGTTACAACTAATACCTACATCCCCTCACAGTGTTACAACTAATACCTACATACTCTCACTGTTACAACTAATACCAATATCCTCTCACTGTTACAACTAATACCTACATCCCCATCACAGTGTTACAACTAATACCTACATCCCCTCACAGTGTTACAACTAATACCTACATACTCTCACTGTTACAAATAATACCTACATCCCCTCACAGTGTTACAACTAATACCTACATCCTCTCACTGTTACAACTAATACCTACATCCTCTCACAGCTACAACTAATACCTACATCCCCTGAAAGTGTTACAACTAATAACTACATCCCCTCACTGTTACAACTAATACCTACATCGCCTCACTGTTACAACTAATACCTACATCCCCTCACAGATTTACAACTAATACCTACATCCCCTCACAGTGTTACAACTAATACCTATATCCTCTCACTGCTACAACTAATACCTACATCCTCTCACAGAGTTACAACTAATACCTACATCCCCTCACAATGTTACAACTAATACCTACATCCCCTCACAGTGTTACAACTAATACCTACATCCTCGCACTGCTATAACTAATACAAACATCCTCTCAATTTTACAACTAATACCTATATCCCCTCACAGTGTTACAACTAATACCTACATCCTCTCACTGTTACAACTAATACCTACATCCTCGCACTGCTACAACTAATACCAACATCCTCTCACTTTTACAACTAATACCTACATCCCCTCACAGTGTTACAACTAATACCTACATCCCCTCACAGTGTTACAACTAATACCTACATCCTCTCACTGCTACAACTAATACCTACATCCTCTCACAGTGTTACAACTAATACCAACATGGTGTCACTGTTACAACTAATACCTACATCCCCTCACAGTGTTACAACTAATACCTACATACTCTCACTGTTACAACTAATACCTACATCCCCTCACAGTGTTACAACTAATACCTACATCCCCTCACAGTGTTACAACTAATACCTACATCCTCTCACTGTTACAACTAATACCTACATCCTCTCACAGTGTTACAACTAATACCTACATCCTCTAACTGTTACAACTAAAACCTACATCCCCAAACAGTGTTACAACCAATACCTACATCCCCTCACAGTGTTACAACTAATACCTACATCCTCTCACTGTTACAACTAATACCTACATCCCCTCACAGTGTTAGAACTAATACCTACATCCCCTCACAGTGTTACAACTAATACTTACATCCTCTCACTGCTACAACTAATACCTACATCCCCTCACAGTGACAACTAATACCTACATCCTCTCACTGTTACAACTAATACCTACATCCCCTCTCAGTGTTACAACTAATACCTACATCCCCTCACAGTGTTACAACCAATACCTACATGCCCTCACAGTGTTACAACTATTACCTACATCCCGTCACTGTCACAACTAATACCTACATCCTCTCACTGCTACAACTAATACCTACATCATCTCACTGTTACAACTAATACCTACATCCCCATCACAGTGTTACAACTAATACCTACATCCCCTCACAGTGTTACAACTAATACCTACATACTCTCACTGTTACAACTAATACCTACATCCCCTCACAGTGTTACAACTAATACCTACATCCTCTCACAGTGTTACAACTAATACCTACATCCCCTCACAGTGTTACAACTAATACCTACATCCTCTCACTGTTACAACTAATACCTACATCCCCTCACAGTGTTACAACTAATACCTACATCCCCTCACAGTGTTACAACTAATACCTACATACTCTCACTTTTACAACTAATACCTACATCCCCTCACAGTGTTACAACTAAAACCTATACCCCCTCACAGTGTTACAACCAATACCTACATGCCCTCACAGTGTTACAACTAATACCTACATCCCGTCACTGTTACAACTAATACCTACATCCTCTCACTGCTACAACTAATACCTACATCATCTCACTGTTACAACTAATACCTACATCCCCATCACAGTGTTACAACTAATACCTACATCCCCTCACAGTGTTACAACTAATACCTACATACTATCACTGTTACAACTAATACCTATATCCTCTCACTGTTACAACTAATACCTACATCCCCTCACAGTGTTACAACTAATACCTACATACTCTCACTGTTACAACTAATACCTACATCCTCTCACAGTGTTACAACTAATACCAACATGGTGTCACTGTTACAACTAATACCTACATCCCCTCACAGTGTTACAACTAATACCTACATACTCTCACTGTTACAACTAATACCAATATCCTCTCACTGTTACAACTAATACCTACATCCCCATCACAGTGTTACAACTAATACCTACATCCCGTCACTGTTACAACTAATACCTACATCCTCTCACTGCTACAACTAATACCTACATCATCTCACTGTTACAACTAATACCTACATCCCCATCACAGTGTTACAACTAATACCTACATCCCCCATCACAGTGTTACAACTAATACCTACATCCCCTCACAGTGTTACAACTAATACCTACATACTCTCACTGTTACAACTAATACCTACATCCCCTCACAGTGTTACAACTAATACCTACATACTCTCACTTTTACAACTAATACCTACATCCCCTCACAGTGTTACAACTAAAACCTATACCCCCTCACAGTGTTACAACCAATACCTACATGCCCTCACAGTGTTACAACTAATACCTACATCCCGTCACTGTTACAACTAATACCTACATCCTCTCAATGTTACAACTAATACCTACATCCTCTCACTGTTACAACTAATACCTACATCCCCTCACAGTGTTACAACTAATACCTACATCCCCTCACAGTGTTACAACTAATACCTACATACTCTCACTTTTACAACTAATACCTACATCCCCTCACAGTGTTACAACTAAAACCTATACCCCCTCACAGTGTTACAACTAATACCTACATCCCCTCACAGTGTTACAACCAATACCTACATGCCCTCACAGTGTTACAACTAATACCTACATCCCGTCACAGTGTTACAACTAATACCTACATCCTCTCACTGCTACAACTAATACCTACATCATCTCACTGTTACAACTAATACCTACATCCCCATCACAGTGTTACAACTAATACCTACATCCCCTCACAGTGTTACAACTAATACCTACATCCTCTCACTGTTACAACTAATACCTACATCCTCTCACTGTTACAACTAATACCTACATCCCCTCACAGTGTTAAAACTAATACCTACATCCCCTCACAGTGTTACAACTAATACCTACATACTCTCACTTTTACAACTAATACCTACATCCCCTCACAGTGTTACAACTAAAACCTATACCCCCTCACAGTGTTACAACCAATACCTACATGCCCTCACAGTGTTACAACTAATACCTACATCCCGTCACTGTTACAACTAATACCTACATCCTCTCACTGCTACAACTAATACCTACATCATCTCACTGTTAAAACTAATACCTACATCCCCATCACAGTGTTACAACTAATACCTACATCCCCTCACAGTGTTACAACTAATACCTACATACTCTCACTGTTACAACTAATACCAATATCCTCTCACTGTTACAACTAATACCTACATCCCCATCACAGTGTTACAACTAATACCTACATCCCGTCACTGTTACAACTAATACCTACATCCTCTCACTGCTACAACTAATACCTACATCATCTCACTGTTACAACTAATACCTACATCCCCATCACAGTGTTACAACTAATACCTACATCCCCTCACAGTGTTACAACTAATACCTACATACTCTCACTGTTACAACTAATACCTATATCCTCTCACTGTTACAACTAATACCTACATCCCCCATCACAGTGTTACAACTAATACCTACATCCCCTCACAGTGTTACAACTAATACCTACATACTCTCACTGTTACAACTAATACCTACATCCCCTCACAGTGTTACAACTAATACCTACATCCTCTCACAGTGTTACAACTAATACCTACATCCCCTCACAGTGTTACAACTAATACCTACATCCCCTCACAGTGTTACAACTAATACCTACATACTCTCACTTTTACAACTAATACCTACATCCCCTCACAGTGTTACAACTAAAACCTATACCCCCTCACAGTGTTACAACCAATACCTACATGCCCTCACAGTGTTACAACTAATACCTACATCCCGTCACTGTTACAACTAATACCTACATCCTCTCACTGTTACAACTAATACCTACATCCTCTCACTGTTACAACTAATACCTACATCCCCTCACAGTGTTACAACTAATACCTACATCCCCTCACAGTGTTACAACTAATACCTACATACTCTCACTTTTACAACTAATACCTACATCCCCTCACAGTGTTACAACTAAAACCTATACCCCCTCACAGTGTTACAACTAATACCTACATCCCCTCACAGTGTTACAACCAATACCTACATGCCCTCACAGTGTTACAACCAATACCTACATGCCCTCACAGTGTTACAACTAATACCTACATCCCCATCACAGTGTTACAACTAATACCTACATCCCCTCACAGTGTTACAACTAATACCTACATCCTCTCACTGTTACAACTAATACCTACATCCTCTCACTGTTACAACTAATACCTACATCCCCTCACAGTGTTAAAACTAATACCTACATCCCCTCACAGTGTTACAACTAATACCTACATACTCTCACTTTTACAACTAATACCTACATCCCCTCACAGTGTTACAACTAAAACCTATACCCCCTCACAGTGTTACAACCAATACCTACATGCCCTCACAGTGTTACAACTAATACCTACATCCCGTCACTGTTACAACTAATACCTACATCCTCTCACTGCTACAACTAATACCTACATCATCTCACTGTTACAACTAATACCTACATCCCCATCACAGTGTTACAACTAATACCTACATCCCCTCACAGTGTTACAACTAATACCTACATACTCTCACTGTTACAACTAATACCAATATCCTCTCACTGTTACAACTAATACCTACATCCCCATCACAGTGTTACAACTAATACCTACATCCCCTCACAGTGTTACAACTAATACCTACATACTCTCACTTTTACAAATAATACCTACATCCCCTCACAGTGTTACAACTAATACCTACATCCTCTCACTGTTACAACTAATACCTACATCCTCTCACAGCTACAACTAATACCTACATCCCCTGAAAGTGTTACAACTAATAACTACATCCCCTCACTGTTACAACTAATACCTACATCGCCTCACTGTTACAACTAATACCTACATCCCCTCACAGATTTACAACTAATACCTACATCCCCTCACAGTGTTACAACTAATACCTATATCCTCTCACTGCTACAACTAATACCTACATCCTCTCACAGAGTTACAACTAATACCTACATCCCCTCACAATGTTACAACTAATACCTACATCCCCTCACAGTGTTACAACTAATACCTACATCCTCGCACTGCTATAACTAATACAAACATCCTCTCAATTTTACAACTAATACCTATATCCCCTCACAGTGTTACAACTAATACCTACATCCTCTCACTGTTACAACTAATACCTACATCCTCGCACTGCTACAACTAATACCAACATCCTCTCACTTTTACAACTAATACCTACATCCCCTCACAGTGTTACAACTAATACCTACATCCCCTCACAGTGTTACAACTAATACCTACATCCTCTCACTGCTACAACTAATACCTACATCCTCTCACAGTGTTACAACTAATACCAACATGGTGTCACTGTTACAACTAATACCTACATCCCCTCACAGTGTTACAACTAATACCTACATACTCTCACTGTTACAACTAATACCTACATCCCCTCACAGTGTTACAACTAATACCTACATCCCCTCACAGTGTTACAACTAATACCTACATCCTCTCACTGTTACAACTAATACCTACATCCTCTCACAGTGTTACAACTAATACCTACATCCTCTAACTGTTACAACTAATACCTACATCCCCAAACAGTGTTACAACCAATACCTACATCCCCTCACAGTGTTACAACTAATACCTACATCCTCTCACTGTTACAACTAATACCTACATCCCCTCACAGTGTTAGAACTAATACCTACATCCCCTCACAGTGTTACAACTAATACTTACATCCTCTCACTGCTACAACTAATACCTACATCCCCTCACAGTGACAACTAATACCTACATCCTCTCACTGTTACAACTAATACCTACATCCCCTCTCAGTGTTACAACTAATACCTACATCCCCTCACAGTGTTACAACCAATACCTACATGCCCTCACAGTGTTACAACTATTACCTACATCCCGTCACTGTCACAACTAATACCTACATCCTCTCACTGCTACAACTAATACCTACATCATCTCACTGTTACAACTAATACCTACATCCCCATCACAGTGTTACAACTAATACCTACATCCCCTCACAGTGTTACAACTAATACCTACATACTCTCACTGTTACAACTAATACCTATATCCTCTCACTGTTACAACTAATACCTACATCCCCCATCACAGTGTTACAACTAATACCTACATCCCCTCACAGTATTACAACTAATACCTACATACTCTCACTGTTACAACTAATACCTACATCCCCTCACAGTGTTACAACTAATACCTACATCCTCTCACAGTGTTACAACTAATACCTACATCCCCTCACAGTGTTACAACTAATACCTACATCCTCTCACTGTTACAACTAATACCTACATCCCCTCACAGTGTTACAACTAATACCTACATCCCCTCACAGTGTTACAACTAATACCTACATACTCTCACTTTTACAACTAATACCTACATCCCCTCACAGTGTTACAACTAAAACCTATACCCCCTCACAGTGTTACAACCAATACCTACATGCCCTCACAGTGTTACAACTAATACCTACATCCCGTCACTGTTACAACTAATACCTACATCCTCTCACTGCTACAACTAATACCTACATCATCTCACTGTTACAACTAATACCTACATCCCCATCACAGTGTTACAACTAATACCTACATCCCCTCACAGTGTTACAACTAATACCTACATACTATCACTGTTACAACTAATACCTATATCCTCTCACTGTTACAACTAATACCTACATCCCCTCACAGTGTTACAACTAATACCTACATACTCTCACTGTTACAACTAATACCTACATCCTCTCACAGTGTTACAACTAATACCAACATGGTGTCACTGTTACAACTAATACCTACATCCCCTCACAGTGTTACAACTAATACCTACATACTCTCACTGTTACAACTAATACCTACATCCCCTCACAGTGTTACAACTAATACCTACATCCCCTCACAGTGTTACAACTAATACCTACATCCTCTCACTGTTACAACTAATACCTACATCCTCTCACAGTGTTACAACTAATACCTACATCCTCTAACTGTTACAACTAATACCTACATCCCCAAACAGTGTTACAACCAATACCTACATCCCCTCACAGTGTTACAACTAATACATACATCCTCTCACTGTTACAACTAATACCTACATCCCCTCACAGTGTTAGAACTAATACCTACATCCCCTCACAGTGTTACAACTAATACCTACATACTCTCACTTTTACAACTAATACCTACATCCCCTCACAGTGTTACAACTAATACCTACATCCTCTCACTTTTACAACTAATACCTACATCCTCTCACAGTGTTACAACTAATACTTACATCCTCTCACTGCTACAACTAATACCTACATCCCCTCACAGTGACAACTAATACCTACATCCTCTCACTGTTACAACTAATACCTACATCCCCTCTCAGTGTTACAACTAATACCTACATCCCCTCACAGTGTTACAACCAATACCTACATGCCCTCACAGTGTTACAACTATTACCTACATCCCGTCACTGTCACAACTAATACCTACATCCTCTCACTGTTACAACTAATACCTACATACTCTCACTGTTACAACTAATACCTATATCCTCTCACTGTTACAACTAATACCTACATCCCCCATCACAGTGTTACAACTAATACCTACATCCCCTCACAGTATTACAACTAATACCTACATACTCTCACTGTTACAACTAATACCTACATCCCCTCACAGTGTTACAACTAATACCTACATCCCCATCACAGTGTTTAAACTAATACCTACATCCCCTCACAGTGTTACAACTAATACCTACATACTCTCACTGTTACAACTAATACCTATATCCTCTCACTGTTACAACTAATACCTACATCCCCCATCACAGTGTTACAACTAATACCTACATCCCCTCACAGTATTACAACTAATACCTACATACTCTCACTGTTACAACTAATACCTACATCCCCTCACAGTGTTACAACTAATACCTACATCCTCTCACAGTGTTACAACTAATACCTACATCCCCTCACAGTGTTACAACTAATACCTACATCCTCTCACTGTTACAACTAATACCTACATCCCCTCACAGTGTTACAACTAATACCTACATCCCCTCACAGTGTTACAACTAATACCTACATACTCTCACTTTTACAACTAATACCTACATCCCCTCGCAGTGTTACAACTAAAACCTATACCCCCTCACAGTGTTACAACCAATACCTACATGCCCTCACAGTGTTACAACTAATACCTACATCCCGTCACTGTTACAACTAATACCTACATCCTCTCACTGCTACAACTAATACCTACATCATCTCACTGTTACAACTAATACCTACATCCCCATCACAGTGTTACAACTAATACCTACATCCCCTCACAGTGTTACAACTAATACCTACATACTATCACTGTTACAACTAATACCTATATCCTCTCACTGTTACAACTAATACCTACATCCCCTCACAGTGTTACAACTAATACCTACATACTCTCACTGTTACAACTAATACCTATATCCTCTCACTGTTACAACTAATACCTACGTCCCCCATCACAGTGTTACAACTAATACCTACATCCCCTCACAGTGTTACAACTAATACCTACATCCTCTCACTGTTACAACTAATACCTACATCCTCTCACAGTGTTACAACTAATACCTACATCCTCTAACTGTTACAACTAATACCTACATCCCCAAACAGTGTTACAACCAATACCTACATCCCCTCACAGTGTTACAACTAATACCTACATCCTCTCACTGTTACAACTAATACCTACATCCCCTCACAGTGTTAGAACTAATACCTACATCCCCTCACAGTTTTACAACTAATACCTACATACTCTCACTTTTACAACTAATACCTACATCCCCTCACAGTGTTACAACTAATACCTACATCCTCTCACTTTTACAACTAATACCTACATCCTCTCACAGTGTTACAACGAATACTTACATCCTCTCACTGCTACAACTAATACCTACATCCCCTCACAGTGACAACTAATACCTACATCCTCTCACTGTTACAACTAATACCTACATCCCCTCTCAGTGTTACAACTAATACCTACATCCCCTCACAGTGTTACAACCAATACCTACATGCCCTCACAGTGTTACAACTATTACCTACATCCCGTCACTGTCACAACTAATACCTACATCCTCTCACTGCTACAACTAATACCTACATCATCTCACTGTTACAACTAATACCTACATCCCCATCACAGTGTTACAACTAATACCTACATCCCCTCACAGTGTTACAACTAATACCTACATACTCTCACTGTTACAACTAATACCTATATCCTCTCACTGTTACAACTAATACCTACATCCCCCATCACAGTGTTACAACTAATACCTACATCCCCTCACAGTATTACAACTAATACCTACATACTCTCACTGTTACAACTAATACCTACATCCCCTCACAGTGTTACAACTAATACCTACATCCTCTCACAGTGTTACAACTAATACCTACATCCCCTCACAGTGTTACAACTAATACCTACATCCTCTCACTGTTACAACTAATACCTACATCCCCTCACAGTGTTACAACTAATACCTACATCCCCTCACAGTGTTACAACTAATACCTACATACTCTCACTTTTACAACTAATACCTACATCCCCTCACAGTGTTACAACTAAAACCTATACCCCCTCACAGTGTTACAACCAATACCTACATGCCCTCACAGTGTTACAACTAATACCTACATCCCGTCACTGTTACAACTAATACCTACATCCTCTCACTGCTACAACTAATACCTACATCATCTCACTGTTACAACTAATACCTACATCCCCATCACAGTGTTACAACTAATACCTACATCCCCTCACAGTGTTACAACTAATACCTACATACTATCACTGTTACAACTAATACCTATATCCTCTCACTGTTACAACTAATACCTACATCCCCTCACAGTGTTACAACTAATACCTACATACTCTCACTGTTACAACTAATACCTACATCCTCTCACAGTGTTACAACTAATACCAACATGGTGTCACTGTTACAACTAATACCTACATCCCCTCACAGTGTTACAACTAATACCTACATACTCTCACTGTTACAACTAATACCAATATCCTCTCACTGTTACAACTAATACCTACATCCCCATCACAGTGTTACAACTAATACCTACATCCCGTCACTGTTACAACTAATACCTACATCCTCTCACTGCTACAACTAATACCTACATCATCTCACTGTTACAACTAATACCTACATCCCCATCACAGTGTTACAACTAATACCTACATCCCCTCACAGTGTTACAACTAATACCTACATACTCTCACTGTTACAACTAATACCTATATCCTCTCACTGTTACAACTAATACCTACATCCCCCATCACAGTGTTACAACTAATACCTACATCCCCTCACAGTGTTACAACTAATACCTACATACTCTCACTGTTACAACTAATACCTACATCCCCTCACAGTGTTACAACTAATACCTACATACGCTCACTTTTACAACTAATACCTACATCCCCTCACAGTGTTACAACTAAAACCTATACCCCCTCACAGTGTTACAACCAATACCTACATGCCCTCACAGTGTTACAACTAATACCTACATCCCGTCACTGTTACAACTAATACCTACATCCTCTCACTGTTACAACTAATACCTACATCCTCTCACTGTTACAACTAATACCTACATCCCCTCACAGTGTTACAACTAATACCTACATCCCCTCACAGTGTTACAACTAATACCTACATACTCTCACTTTTACAACTAATACCTACATCCCCTCACAGTGTTACAACTAAAACCTATACCCCCTCACAGTGTTACAACTAATACCTACATCCCCTCACAGTGTTACAACCAATACCTACATGCCCTCACAGTGTTACAACTAATACCTACATCCCGTCACAGTGTTACAACTAATACCTACATCCTCTCACTGCTACAACTAATACCTACATCATCTCACTGTTACAACTAATACCTACATCCCCATCACAGTGTTACAACTAATACCTACATCCCCTCACAGTGTTACAACTAATACCTACATCCTCTCACTGTTACAACTAATACCTACATCCTCTCACTGTTACAACTAATACCTACATCCCCTCACAGTGTTAAAACTAATACCTACATCCCCTCACAGTGTTACAACTAATACCTACATACTCTCACTTTTACAACTAATACCTACATCCCCTCACAGTGTTACAACTAAAACCTATACCCCCTCACAGTGTTACAACCAATACCTACATGCCCTCACAGTGTTACAACTAATACCTACATCCCGTCACTGTTACAACTAATACCTACATCCTCTCACAGTGTTACAACGAATACTTACATCCTCTCACTGCTACAACTAATACCTACATCCCCTCACAGTGACAACTAATACCTACATCCTCTCACTGTTACAACTAATACCTACATCCCCTCTCAGTGTTACAACTAATACCTACATCCCCTCACAGTGTTACAACCAATACCTACATGCCCTCACAGTGTTACAACTATTACCTACATCCCGTCACTGTCACAACTAATACCTACATCCTCTCACTGCTACAACTAATACCTACATCATCTCACTGTTACAACTAATACCTACATCCCCATCACAGTGTTACAACTAATACCTACATCCCCTCACAGTGTTACAACTAATACCTACATACTCTCACTGTTACAACTAATACCTATATCCTCTCACTGTTACAACTAATACCTACATCCCCCATCACAGTGTTACAACTAATACCTACATCCCCTCACAGTATTACAACTAATACCTACATACTCTCACTGTTACAACTAATACCTACATCCCCTCACAGTGTTACAACTAATACCTACATCCTCTCACAGTGTTACAACTAATACCTACATCCCCTCACAGTGTTACAACTAATACCTACATCCTCTCACTGTTACAACTAATACCTACATCCCCTCACAGTGTTACAACTAATACCTACATCCCCTCACAGTGTTACAACTAATACCTACATACTCTCACTTTTACAACTAATACCTACATCCCCTCACAGTGTTACAACTAAAACCTATACCCCCTCACAGTGTTACAACCAATACCTACATGCCCTCACAGTGTTACAACTAATACCTACATCCCGTCACTGTTACAACTAATACCTACATCCTCTCACTGCTACAACTAATACCTACATCATCTCACTGTTACAACTAATACCTACATCCCCATCACAGTGTTACAACTAATACCTACATCCCCTCACAGTGTTACAACTAATACCTACATACTATCACTGTTACAACTAATACCTATATCCTCTCACTGTTACAACTAATACCTACATCCCCTCACAGTGTTACAACTAATACCTACATACTCTCACTGTTACAACTAATACCTACATCCTCTCACAGTGTTACAACTAATACCAACATGGTGTCACTGTTACAACTAATACCTACATCCCCTCACAGTGTTACAACTAATACCTACATACTCTCACTGTTACAACTAATACCAATATCCTCTCACTGTTACAACTAATACCTACATCCCCATCACAGTGTTACAACTAATACCTACATCCCGTCACTGTTACAACTAATACCTACATCCTCTCACTGCTACAACTAATACCTACATCATCTCACTGTTACAACTAATACCTACATCCCCATCACAGTGTTACAACTAATACCTACATCCCCTCACAGTGTTACAACTAATACCTACATACTCTCACTGTTACAACTAATACCTATATCCTCTCACTGTTACAACTAATACCTACATCCCCCATCACAGTGTTACAACTAATACCTACATCCCCTCACAGTGTTACAACTAATACCTACATACTCTCACTGTTACAACTAATACCTACATCCCCTCACAGTGTTACAACTAATACCTACATACGCTCACTTTTACAACTAATACCTACATCCCCTCACAGTGTTACAACTAAAACCTATACCCCCTCACAGTGTTACAACCAATACCTACATGCCCTCACAGTGTTACAACTAATACCTACATCCCGTCACTGTTACAACTAATACCTACATCCTCTCACTGTTACAACTAATACCTACATCCTCTCACTGTTACAACTAATACCTACATCCCCTCACAGTGTTACAACTAATACCTACATCCCCTCACAGTGTTACAACTAATACCTACATACTCTCACTTTTACAACTAATACCTACATCCCCTCACAGTGTTACAACTAAAACCTATACCCCCTCACAGTGTTACAACTAATACCTACATCCCCTCACAGTGTTACAACCAATACCTACATGCCCTCACAGTGTTACAACTAATACCTACATCCCGTCACAGTGTTACAACTAATACCTACATCCTCTCACTGCTACAACTAATACCTACATCATCTCACTGTTACAACTAATACCTACATCCCCATCACAGTGTTACAACTAATACCTACATCCCCTCACAGTGTTACAACTAATACCTACATCCTCTCACTGTTACAACTAATACCTACATCCTCTCACTGTTACAACTAATACCTACATCCCCTCACAGTGTTAAAACTAATACCTACATCCCCTCACAGTGTTACAACTAATACCTACATACTCTCACTTTTACAACTAATACCTACATCCCCTCACAGTGTTACAACTAAAACCTATACCCCCTCACAGTGTTACAACCAATACCTACATGCCCTCACAGTGTTACAACTAATACCTACATCCCGTCACTGTTACAACTAATACCTACATCCTCTCACTGCTACAACTAATACCTACATCATCTCACTGTTAAAACTAATACCTACATCCCCATCACAGTGTTACAACTAATACCTACATCCCCTCACAGTGTTACAACTAATACCTACATACTCTCACTGTTACAACTAATACCAATATCCTCTCACTGTTACAACTAATACCTACATCCCCATCACAGTGTTACAACTAATACCTACATCCCGTCACTGTTACAACTAATACCTACATCCTCTCACTGCTACAACTAATACCTACATCATCTCACTGTTACAACTAATACCTACATCCCCATCACAGTGTTACAACTAATACCTACATCCCCTCACAGTGTTACAACTAATACCTACATACTCTCACTGTTACAACTAATACCTATATCCTCTCACTGTTACAACTAATACCTACATCCCCCATCACAGTGTTACAACTAATACCTACATCCCCTCACAGTGTTACAACTAATACCTACATACTCTCACTGTTACAACTAATACCTACATCCCCTCACAGTGTTACAACTAATACCTACATCCTCTCACAGTGTTACAACTAATACCTACATCCCCTCACAGTGTTACAACTAATACCTACATCCCCTCACAGTGTTACAACTAATACCTACATACTCTCACTTTTACAACTAATACCTACATCCCCTCACAGTGTTACAACTAAAACCTATACCCCCTCACAGTGTTACAACCAATACCTACATGCCCTCACAGTGTTACAACTAATACCTACATCCCGTCACTGTTACAACTAATACCTACATCCTCTCACTGTTACAACTAATACCTACATCCTCTCACTGTTACAACTAATACCTACATCCCCTCACAGTGTTACAACTAATACCTACATCCCCTCACAGTGTTACAACTAATACCTACATACTCTCACTTTTACAACTAATACCTACATCCCCTCACAGTGTTACAACTAAAACCTATACCCCCTCACAGTGTTACAACTAATACCTACATCCCCTCACAGTGTTACAACCAATACCTACATGCCCTCACAGTGTTACAACCAATACCTACATGCCCTCACAGTGTTACAACTAATACCTACATCCCCTCACAGTGTTACAACTAATACCTACATACTCTCACTGTTACAACTAATACCTATATCCTCTCACTGTTACAACTAATACCTACATCCCCCATCACAGTGTTACAACTAATACCTACATCCCCTCACAGTGTTACAACTAATACCTACATACTCTCACTGTTACAACTAATACCTACATCCCCTCACAGTGTTACAACTAATACCTACATCCTCTCACAGTGTTACAACTAATACCTACATCCCCTCACAGTGTTACAACTAATACCTACATCCCCTCACAGTGTTACAACTAATACCTACATACTCTCACTTTTACAACTAATACCTACATCCCCTCACAGTGTTACAACTAAAACCTATACCCCCTCACAGTGTTACAACCAATACCTACATGCCCTCACAGTGTTACAACTAATACCTACATCCCGTCACTGTTACAACTAATACCTACATCCTCTCACTGTTACAACTAATACCTACATCCTCTCACTGTTACAACTAATACCTACATCCCCTCACAGTGTTACAACTAATACCTACATCCCCTCACAGTGTTACAACTAATACCTACATACTCTCACTTTTACAACTAATACCTACATCCCCTCACAGTGTTACAACTAAAACCTATACCCCCTCACAGTGTTACAACTAATACCTACATCCCCTCACAGTGTTACAACCAATACCTACATGCCCTCACAGTGTTACAACCAATACCTACATGCCCTCACAGTGTTACAACTAATACCTACATCCCCATCACAGTGTTACAACTAATACCTACATCCCCTCACAGTGTTACAACTAATACCTACATCCTCTCACTGTTACAACTATTACCTACATCCTCTCACTGTTACAACTAATACCTACATCCCCTCACAGTGTTAAAACTAATACCTACATCCCCTCACAGTGTTACAACTAATACCTACATACTCTCACTTTTACAACTAATACCTACATCCCCTCACAGTGTTACAACTAAAACCTATACCCCCTCACAGTGTTACAACCAATACCTACATGCCCTCACAGTGTTACAACTAATACCTACATCCCGTCACTGTTACAACTAATACCTACATCCTCTCACTGCTACAACTAATACCTACATCATCTCACTGTTACAACTAATACCTACATCCCCATCACAGTGTTACAACTAATACCTACATCCCCTCACAGTGTTACAACTAATACCTACATACTCTCACTGTTACAACTAATACCAATATCCTCTCACTGTTACAACTAATACCTACATCCCCATCACAGTGTTACAACTAATACCTACATCCCCTCACAGTGTTACAACTAATACCTACATACTCTCACTTTTACAAATAATACCTACATCCCCTCACAGTGTTACAACTAATACCTACATCCTCTCACTGTTACAACTAATACCTACATCCTCTCACAGCTACAACTAATACCTACATCCCCTGAAAGTGTTACAACTAATAACTACATCCCCTCACTGTTACAACTAATACCTACATCGCCTCACTGTTACAACTAATACCTACATCCCCTCACAGATTTACAACTAATACCTACATCCCCTCACAGTGTTACAACTAATACCTATATCCTCTCACTGCTACAACTAATACCTACATCCTCTCACAGAGTTACAACTAATACCTACATCCCCTCACAATGTTACAACTAATACCTACATCCCCTCACAGTGTTACAACTAATACCTACATCCTCGCACTGCTATAACTAATACAAACATCCTCTCAATTTTACAACTAATACCTATATCCCCTCACAGTGTTACAACTAATACCTACATCCTCTCACTGTTACAACTAATACCTACATCCTCGCACTGCTACAACTAATACCAACATCCTCTCACTTTTACAACTAATACCTACATCCCCTCACAGTGTTACAACTAATACCTACATCCCCTCACAGTGTTACAACTAATACCTACATCCTCTCACTGCTACAACTAATACCTACATCCTCTCACAGTGTTACAACTAATACCAACATGGTGTCACTGTTACAACTAATACCTACATCCCCTCACAGTGTTACAACTAATACCTACATACTCTCACTGTTACAACTAATACCTACATCCCCTCACAGTGTTACAACTAATACCTACATCCCCTCACAGTGTTACAACTAATACCTACATCCTCTCACTGTTACAACTAATACCTACATCCTCTCACAGTGTTACAACTAATACCTACATCCTCTAACTGTTACAACTAATACCTACATCCCCAAACAGTGTTACAACCAATACCTACATCCCCTCACAGTGTTACAACTAATACCTACATCCTCTCACTGTTACAACTAATACCTACATCCCCTCACAGTGTTAGAACTAATACCTACATCCCCTCACAGTGTTACAACTAATACTTACATCCTCTCACTGCTACAACTAATACCTACATCCCCTCACAGTGACAACTAATACCTACATCCTCTCACTGTTACAACTAATACCTACATCCCCTCTCAGTGTTACAACTAATACCTACATCCCCTCACAGTGTTACAACCAATACCTACATGCCCTCACAGTGTTACAACTATTACCTACATCCCGTCACTGTCACAACTAATACCTACATCCTCTCACTGCTACAACTAATACCTACATCATCTCACTGTTACAACTAATACCTACATCCCCATCACAGTGTTACAACTAATACCTACATCCCCTCACAGTGTTACAACTAATACCTACATACTCTCACTGTTACAACTAATACCTATATCCTCTCACTGTTACAACTAATACCTACATCCCCCATCACAGTGTTACAACTAATACCTACATCCCCTCACAGTATTACAACTAATACCTACATACTCTCACTGTTACAACTAATACCTACATCCCCTCACAGTGTTACAACTAATACCTACATCCTCTCACAGTGTTACAACTAATACCTACATCCCCTCACAGTGTTACAACTAATACCTACATCCTCTCACTGTTACAACTAATACCTACATCCCCTCACAGTGTTACAACTAATACCTACATCCCCTCACAGTGTTACAACTAATACCTACATACTCTCACTTTTACAACTAATACCTACATCCCCTCACAGTGTTACAACTAAAACCTATACCCCCTCACAGTGTTACAACCAATACCTACATGCCCTCACAGTGTTACAACTAATACCTACATCCCGTCACTGTTACAACTAATACCTACATCCTCTCACTGCTACAACTAATACCTACATCATCTCACTGTTACAACTAATACCTACATCCCCATCACAGTGTTACAACTAATACCTACATCCCCTCACAGTGTTACAACTAATACCTACATACTATCACTGTTACAACTAATACCTATATCCTCTCACTGTTACAACTAATACCTACATCCCCTCACAGTGTTACAACTAATACCTACATACTCTCACTGTTACAACTAATACCTACATCCTCTCACAGTGTTACAACTAATACCAACATGGTGTCACTGTTACAACTAATACCTACATCCCCTCACAGTGTTACAACTAATACCTACATACTCTCACTGTTACAACTAATACCTACATCCCCTCACAGTGTTACAACTAATACCTACATCCCCTCACAGTGTTACAACTAATACCTACATCCTCTCACTGTTACAACTAATACCTACATCCTCTCACAGTGTTACAACTAATACCTACATCCTCTAACTGTTACAACTAATACCTACATCCCCAAACAGTGTTACAACCAATACCTACATCCCCTCACAGTGTTACAACTAATACATACATCCTCTCACTGTTACAACTAATACCTACATCCCCTCACAGTGTTAGAACTAATACCTGCATCCCCTCACAGTGTTACAACTAATACCTACATACTCTCACTTTTACAACTAATACCTACATCCCCTCACAGTGTTACAACTAATACCTACATCCTCTCACTTTTACAACTAATACCTACATCCTCTCACAGTGTTACAACTAATACTTACATCCTCTCACTGCTACAACTAATACCTACATCCCCTCACAGTGACAACTACTACCTACATCCTCTCACTGTTACAACTAATACCTACATCCCCTCTCAGTGTTACAACTAATACCTACATCCCCTCACAGTGTTACAACCAATACCTACATGCCCTCACAGTGTTACAACTATTACCTACATCCCGTCACTGTCACAACTAATACCTACATCCTCTCACTGTTACAACTAATACCTACATACTCTCACTGTTACAACTAATACCTATATCCTCTCACTGTTACAACTAATACCTACATCCCCCATCACAGTGTTACAACTAATACCTACATCCCCTCACAGTATTACAACTAATACCTACATACTCTCACTGTTACAACTAATACCTACATCCCCTCACAGTGTTACAACTAATACCTACATCCCCATCACAGTGTTTAAACTAATACCTACATCCCCTCACAGTGTTACAACTAATACCTACATACTCTCACTGTTACAACTAATACCTATATCCTCTCACTGTTACAACTAATACCTACATCCCCCATCACAGTGTTACAACTAATACCTACATCCCCTCACAGTATTACAACTAATACCTACATACTCTCACTGTTACAACTAATACCTACATCCCCTCACAGTGTTACAACTAATACCTACATCCTCTCACAGTGTTACAACTAATACCTACATCCCCTCACAGTGTTACAACTAATACCTACATCCTCTCACTGTTACAACTAATACCTACATCCCCTCACAGTGTTACAACTAATACCTACATCCCCTCACAGTGTTACAACTAATACCTACATACTCTCACTTTTACAACTAATACCTACATCCCCTGGCAGTGTTACAACTAAAACCTATACCCCCTCACAGTGTTACAACCAATACCTACATGCCCTCACAGTGTTACAACTAATACCTACATCCCGTCACTGTTACAACTAATACCTACATCCTCTCACTGCTACAACTAATACCTACATCATCTCACTGTTACAACTAATACCTACATCCCCATCACAGTGTTACAACTAATACCTACATCCCCTCACAGTGTTACAACTAATACCTACATACTATCACTGTTACAACTAATACCTATATCCTCTCACTGTTACAACTAATACCTACATCCCCTCACAGTGTTACAACTAATACCTACATACTCTCACTGTTACAACTAATACCTATATCCTCTCACTGTTACAACTAATACCTACATCCCCCATCACAGTGTTACAACTAATACCTACATCCCCTCACAGTGTTATAACTAATACCTACATCCTCTCACTGTTACAACTAATACCTACATCCTCTCACAGTGTTACAACTAATACCTACATCCTCTAACTGTTACAACTAATACCTACATCCCCAAACAGTGTTACAACCAATACCTACATCCCCTCACAGTGTTACAACTAATACCTACATCCTCTCACTGTTACAACTAATACCTACATCCCCTCACAGTGTTAGAACTAATACCTACATCCCCTCACAGTTTTACAACTAATACCTACATACTCTCACTTTTACAACTAATACCTACATCCCCTCACAGTGTTACAACTAATACCTACATCCTCTCACTTTTACAACTAATACCTACATCCTCTCACAGTGTTACAACGAATACTTACATCCTCTCACTGCTACAACTAATACCTACATCCCCTCACAGTGACAACTAATACCTACATCCTCTCACTGTTACAACTAATACCTACATCCCCTCTCAGTGTTACAACTAATACCTACATCCCCTCACAGTGTTACAACCAATACCTACATGCCCTCACAGTGTTACAACTATTACCTACATCCCGTCACTGTCACAACTAATACCTACATCCTCTCACTGCTACAACTAATACCTACATCATCTCACTGTTACAACTAATACCTACATCCCCATCACAGTGTTACAACTAATACCTACATCCCCTCACAGTGTTACAACTAATACCTACATACTCTCACTGTTACAACTAATACCTATATCCTCTCACTGTTACAACTAATACCTACATCCCCCATCACAGTGTTACAACTAATACCTACATCCCCTCACAGTATTACAACTAATACCTACATACTCTCACTGTTACAACTAATACCTACATCCCCTCACAGTGTTACAACTAATACCTACATCCTCTCACAGTGTTACAACTAATACCTACATCCCCTCACAGTGTTACAACTAATACCTACATCCTCTCACTGTTACAACTAATACCTACATCCCCTCACAGTGTTACAACTAATACCTACATCCCCTCACAGTGTTACAACTAATACCTACATACTCTCACTTTTACAACTAATACCTACATCCCCTCACAGTGTTACAACTAAAACCTATACCCCCTCACAGTGTTACAACCAATACCTACATGCCCTCACAGTGTTACAACTAATACCTACATCCCGTCACTGTTACAACTAATACCTACATCCTCTCACTGCTACAACTAATACCTACATCATCTCACTGTTACAACTAATACCTACATCCCCATCACAGTGTTACAACTAATACCTACATCCCCTCACAGTGTTACAACTAATACCTACATACTATCACTGTTACAACTAATACCTATATCCTCTCACTGTTACAACTAATACCTACATCCCCTCACAGTGTTACAACTAATACCTACATACTCTCACTGTTACAACTAATACCTATATCCTCTCACTGTTACAACTAATACCTACATCCACCATCACAGTGTTACAACTAATACCTACATCCCCTCACAGTGTTACAACTAATACCTACATGCTCTCACTGTTACAACTAATACCTACATCCCCTCACAGTGTTACAACTAATACCTACATCCTCTCACAGTGTTACAACTAATACCTACATCCCCTCACAGTGTTACAACTAATACCTACATCCTCTCACTGTTACAACTAATACCTACATCCCCTCACAGTGTTACAACTAATACCTACATCCCCTCACAGTGTTACAACTAATACCTACATACTCTCACTTTTACAACTAATACCTACATCCCCTCACAGTGTTACAACTAAAACCTATACCCCCTCACAGTGTTACAACCAATACCTACATGCCCTCACAGTGTTACAACTAATACCTACATCCCGTCACTGTTACAACTAATACCTACATCCTCTCACTGCTACAACTAATACCTACATCATCTCACTGTTACAACTAATACCTACATCCCCATCACAGTGTTACAACTAATACCTACATCCCCTCACAGTGGTACAACTAATACCTACATACTATCACTGTTACAACTAATACCTACATCCCCATCACAGTGTTACAACTAATACCTACATCCCCTCACAGTGTTACATCTAATACCTACATACTCTCACTGTTACAAATAATACCTACATCCCCTCACAGGTTTACAACTAATACCTACATCCTCTCACTGTTACAACTAATACCTACATCCTCTCACTGCTACAACTAATACCTACATCCCCTGAGAGTGTTACAACTAATAACTACATCCCCTCACTGTTACAACTAATACCTACATCGCCTCACTGTTACAACTAATACCTACATCCCCTCACAGATTTACAACTAATTCCTACATCCCCTCACAGTGTTACAACTAATACCTATATCCTCTCACTGCTACAACTAATACCTACATCCTCTCACAGAGTTACAACTAATACCTACATCCCCTCACAGTGTTACAACTAATACCTACATCCCCTCACAGTGTTACAACTAATACCTACATCCTCGCACTGCTATAACTAATACAAACATCCTCTCACTGTTACAACTAATACCTATATCCCCTCACAGTGTTACAACTAATACCTACATCCTCTCACTGTTACAACTAATACCTACATCCTCGCACTGCTACAACTAATACAAACATCCTCTCACTTTTACAACTAATACCTACATCCCCTCACAGTGTTACAACTAATACCTACATCCCCTCACAGTGTTACAACTAATACCTACATCCTCTCACTGCTACAACTAATACCTACATCCTCTCACAGTGTTACAACTAATACCAACATGGTGTCACTGTTACAACTAATACCTACATCCCCTCACAGTGTTACAACTAATACCTACATACTCTCACTGTTACAACTAATACCTACATCCCCTCACAGTGTTACAACTAATAGCTACATCCCCTCACAGTGTTACAACTAATACCTACATCCTCTCACTGTTACAACTAATACCTACATCCTCTCACAGTGTTACAACTAATACCTACATCCTCTAACTGTTACAACTAATACCTACATCCCCAAACAGTGTTACAACTAAAACCTATACCCCCTCACAGTGTTACAACCAATACCTACATGCCCTCACAGTGTTACAACTAATACCTACATCCCGTCACTGTTACAACTAATACCTACATCCTCTCACTGCTACAACTAATACCTACATCATCTCACTGTTACAACTAATACCTACATCCCCTCACAGATTTACAACTAATACCTACATCCCCTCACAGTGTTACAACTAATACCTATATCCTCTCACTGCTACAACTAATACCTACATCCTCTCACAGAGTTACAACTAATACCTACATCCCCTCACAGTGTTACAACTAATACCTACATCCCCTCACAGTGTTACAACTAATACCTACATCCTCGCACTGCTATAACTAATACAAACATCCTCTCACTGTTACAACTAATACCTACATCCTCTCACTGTTACAACTAATACCTACATCCTCGCACTGCTACAACTAATACAAACATCCTCTCACTTTTACAACTAATACCTACATCCCCTCACAGTGTTACAACTAATACCTACATCCCCTCACAGTGTTACAACTAATACCTACATCCTCTCACTGCTACAACTAATACCTACATCCTCTCACAGTGTTACAACTAATACCAACATGGTGTCACTGTTACAACTAATACCTACATCCCCTCACAGTGTTACAACTAATACCTACATACTCTCACTGTTACAACTAATACCTACATCCCATCACAGTGTTACAACTAATAGCTACATCCCCTCACAGTGTTACAACTAATACCTACATCCTCTCACTGTTACAACTAATACCTACATCCTCTCACAGTGTTACAACTAATACCTACATCCTCTAACTGTTACAACTAATACCTACATCCCCAAACAGTGTTACAACTAAAACCTATACCCCCTCACAGTGTTACAACCAATACCTACATGCCCTCACAGTGTTACAACTAATACCTACATCCCGTCACTGTTACAACTAATACCTACATCCTCTCACTGCTACAACTAATACCTACATCATCTCACTGTTACAACTAATACCTACATCCCCTCACAGATTTACAACTAATACCTACATCCCCTCACAGTGTTACAACTAATACCTATATCCTCTCACTGCTACAACTAATACCTACATCCTCTCACAGAGTTACAACTAATACCTACATCCCCTCACAGTGTTACAACTAATACCTACATCCCCTCACAGTGTTACAACTAATACCTACATCCTCGCACTGCTATAACTAATACAAACATCCTCTCACTGTTACAACTAATACCTATATCCCCTCACAGTGTTACAACTAATACCTACATCCTCTCACTGTTACAACTAATACCTACATCCTCTCACAGTGTTACAACTAATACCAACATGGTGTCACTGTTACAACTAATACCTACATCCCCTCACAGTGTTACAACTAATACCTACATACTCTCACTGTTACAACTAATACCTACATCCCCTCACAGTGTTACAACTAATAGCTACATCCCCTCACAGTGTTACAACTAATACCTACATCCTCTCACTGTTACAACTAATACCTACATCCTCTCACAGTGTTACAACTAATACCTACATCCTCTAACTGTTACAACTAATACCTACATCCCCAAACAGTGTTACAACTAAAACCTATACCCCCTCACAGTGTTACAACCAATACCTACATGCCCTCACAGTGTTACAACTAATACCTACATCCCGTCACTGTTACAACTAATACCTACATCCTCTCACTGCTACAACTAATACCTACATCATCTCACTGTTACAACTAATACCTACATCCCCATCACAGTGTTACAACTAATACCTACATCCCCTCACAGTGTTACAACTAATACCTACATCCCCTCACAGTGTTACAACTAATACCTACATCCCCTCACAGTGTTACAACTAGTACCTACATCCTCTCACAGTGTTACAACTAATACCTACATCCCCTCACAGTGTTACAACTAATACCTACATCCCCTCACTGTTACAACTAATAACTACATCCTCTCACTGCTACAACTAATACCTACATCCTCTCACTGTTACAACTAATACCTACATCCTCTCACTGTTACAACTAATACCTACATCCCCTCACAGTGTTACAACTAATACCTACATCCCCTCACAGTGTTACAACTAATACCTACATCCTCTCACTGTTACAACTAATACCTACATCCCCTCACAGTGTTACAACTAATACCTACATCCCCTCACAGTGTTACAACTAAAACGTACATCCCCTCACAGTGTTACAACTAATACCTACATCCTCTCACTGTTACAACTAATACCTACATCCCCATCACAGTGTTACAACTAATACCTACATCCCCTCACAGTGTTACAACTAATACCTACATACTCTCACTGTTACAACTAATACCTATATCCTCTCACTGTTACAACTAATACCTACATCCCCCATCACAGTGTTACAACTAATACCTACATCCCCTCACAGTGTTACAACTAATACCTACATACTCTCACTGTTACAACTAATACCTACATCCCCTCACAGTGTTACAACTAATACCTACATCCTCTCACAGTGTTACAACTAATACCTACATCCCCTCACAGTGTTACAACTAATACCTACATCCTCTCACTGTTACAACTAATACCTACTTCCCCTCACAGTGTTACAACTAATACCTACATCCCCTCACAGTGTTACACCTAATACCTACATACTCTCACTTTTACAACTAATACCTACATCCCCTCACAGTGTTACAACTAAAACCTATACCCCCTCACAGTGTTACAACCAATACCTACATGCCCTCACAGTGTTACAACTAATACCTACATCCCGTCACTGTTACAACTAATACCTACATCCTCTCACTGCTACAACTAATACCTACATCATCTCACTGTTACAACTAATACCTACATCCCCATCACAGTGTTACAACTAATACCTACATCCCCTCACAGTGTTACAACTAATACCTACATACTATCACTGTTACAACTAATACCTATATCCTCTCACTGTTACAACTAATACCTACATCCCCATCACAGTGTTACAACTAATACCTACATCCCCTCACAGTGTTACAACGAATACCTACATACTCTCACTGTTACAAATAATACCTACATCCCCTCACAGGTTTACAACTAATACCTACATCCTCTCACTGTTACAACTAATACCTACATCCTCTCACTGCTACAACTAATACCTACATCCCCTGAGAGTGTTACAACTAATAACTACATCCCCTCACTGTTACAACTAATTCCTACATCGCCTCACTGTTACAACTAATACCTACATCCCCTCACAGATTTACAACTAATACCTACATCCCCTCACAGTGTTACAACTAATACCTATATCCTCTCACTGCTACAACTAATACCTACATCCTCTCACAGAGTTACAACTAATACCTACATCCCCTCACAGTGTTACAACTAATACCTACATCCCCTCACAGTGTTACAACTAATACCTACATCCTCGCACTGCTATAACTAATACAAACATCCTCTCACTGTTACAACTAATACCTATATCCCCTCACAGTGTTACAACTAATACCTACATCCTCTCACTGTTACAACTAATACCTACATCCTCGCACTGCTACAACTAATACAAACATCCTCTCACTTTTACAACTAATACCTACATCCCCTCACAGTGTTACAACTAATACCTACATCCCCTCACAGTGTTACAACTAATACCTACATCCTCTCACTGCTACAACTAATACCTACATCCTCTCACAGTGTTACAACTAATACCAACATGGTGTCACTGTTACAACTAATACCTACATCCCCTCACAGTGTTACAACTAATACCTACATACTCTCACTGTTACAACTAATACCTACATCCCCTCACAGTGTTACAACTAATAGCTACATCCCCTCACAGTGTTACAACTAATACCTACATCCTCTCACTCTTACAACTAATACCTACATCCTCTCACAGTGTTACAACTAATACCTACATCCTCTAACTGTTACAACTAATACCTACATCCCCAAACAGTGTTACAACTAAAACCTATACCCCCTCACAGTGTTACAACCAATACCTACATGCCCTCACAGTGTTACAACTAATACCTACATCCCGTCACTGTTACAACTAATACCTACATCCTCTCACTGCTACAACTAATACCTACATCATCTCACTGTTACAACTAATACCTACATCCCCATCACAGTGTTAGAACTAATACCTACATCCCCTCACAGTGTTACAACTAATACCTACATCCCCTCACAGTGTTACAACTAATACCTACATCCCCTCACAGTGTTACAACTAGTACCTACATCCTCTCACAGTGTTACAACTAATACCTACATCCCCTCACAGTGTTACAACTAATACCTACATCCCCTCACTGTTACAACTAATAACAACATCCTCTCACTGCTACAACTAATACCTACATCCTCTCACTGTTACAACTAATACCTACATCCTCTCACTGTTACAACTAATACCTACATCCCCTCACAGTGTTACAACTAATACCTACATCCCCTCACAGTGTTACAACTAATACCTACATCCTCTCACTGTTACAACTAATACCTACATCCCCTCACAGTGTTACAACTAATACCTACACCCCCTCACAGTGTTACAACTAAAACGTACATCCCCTCACAGTGTTACAACTAATACCTACATCCTCTCACTTTTACAACTAATACCTACATCCTCTCACTGCTACATCTAATACCTACATCCCCTCACAGTGTTACAACTAATACCTACATCCTCTCACTGTTACAACTAATACCTACATCCCCTCTCAGTGTTACAACTAATACCTACATCCCCTCACAGTGTTACAACCAATACCTACATGCCCTGACAGTGTTACAACTAATACCTACATCCCTTCACTGTTACAACTAATACCTACATCCTCTCACTGCTTCAACTAATACCTACATCTTCTCACTGTTACAACTAATACCAACATCCCCATCACAGTGTTACAACTAATACCTACATCCCCTCACAGTGTTACAACTAATACCTACATACTCTCACTGTTACAACTAATACCTATATCATCTCACTGTTACAACTAATACCTACATGGTGTCACTTTTACAACTAATACCTACATCCCCTCACAGTGTTACAACTAAAACCTATACCCCCTCACAGTGTTACAACCAATACCTACATGCCCTCACAGTGTTACAACTAATACCTACATCCCGTCACTGTTACAACTAATACCTACATCCTCTCACTGCTACAACTAATACCTACATCATCTCACTGTTACAACTAATACCTACATCCCCATCACAGTGTTACAACTAATACCTACATCCCCTCACAGTGTTACAACTAATACCTACATACTATCACTGTTACAACTAATACCTATATCCTCTCACTGTTACAACTAATACCTACATCCCCATCACAGTGTTACAACTAATACCTACATCCCCTCACAGTGTTACAACTAATACCTACATACTCTCACTGTTACAAATAATACCTACATCCCCTCACAGGTTTACAACTAATACCTACATCCTCTCACTGTTACAACTAATACCTACATCCTCTCACTGCTACAACTAATACCTACATCCCCTGAGAGTGTTACAACTAATAACTACATCCCCTCACTGTTACAACTAATACCTACATCGCCTCACTGTTACAACTAATACCTACATCCCCTCACAGATTTACAACTAATACCTACATCCCCTCACAGTGTTACAACTAATACCTATATCCTCTCACTGCTACAACTAATACCTACATCCTCTCACAGAGTTACAACTAATACCTACATCCCCTCACAGTGTTACAACTAATACCTACATCCCCTCACAGTGTTACAACTAATACCTACATCCTCGCACTGCTATAACTAATACAAACATCCTCTCACTGTTACAACTAATACCTATATCCCCTCACAGTGTTACAACTAATACCTACATCCTCTCACTGTTACAACTAATACCTACATCCTCGCACTGCTACAACTAATACAAACATCCTCTCACTTTTACAACTAATACCTACATCCCCTCACAGTGTTACAACTAATACCTACATCCCCTCACAGTGTTACAACTAATACCTACATCCTCTCACTGCTACAACTAATACCTACATCCTCTCACAGTGTTACAACTAATACCAACATGGTGTCACTGTTACAACTAATACCTAAATCCCCTCACAGTGTTACAACTAATACCTACATACTCTCACTGTTACAACTAATACCTACATCCCCTCACAGTGTTACAACTAATAGCTACATCCCCTCACAGTGTTACAACTAATACCTACATCCTCTCACTGTTACAACTAATACCTACATCCTCTCACAGTGTTACAACTAATACCTACATCCTCTAACTGTTACAACTAATACCTACATCCCCAAACAGTGTTACAACTAATACCTACATCCCCTCACAGTGTTACAACTAGTACCTACATCCTCTCACAGTGTTACAACTAATACCTACATCCTCTCACTGTTACAACTAATACCTAAATCCTCGCACTGCTACAACTAATACAAACATCCTCTCACTTTTACAACTAATACCTACATCCCCTCACAGTGTTACAACTAATACCTACATCCCCTCACAGTGTTACAACTAATACCTACATCCCCTCACAGTGTTACAACTAGTACCTACATCCTCTCACAGTGTTACAACTAATACCTACATCCCCTCACAGTGTTACAACTAATACCTACATCCCCTCACTGTTACAACTAATAACTACATCCTCTCACTGCTACAACTAATACCTACATCCTCTCACTGTTACAACTAATACCTACATCCTCTCACTGTTACAACTAATACCTACATCCCCTCACAGTGTTACAACTAATACCTACATCCCCTCACAGTGTTACAACTAATACCTACATCCTCTCACTGTTACAACTAATACCTACATCCCCTCACAGTGTTACAACTAATACCTACATCCCCTCACAGTGTTTCAACTAAAACGTACATCCCCTCACAGTGTTACAACTAATACCTACATCCTCTCACTTTTACAACTAATACCTACATCCTCTCACTGCTACATCTAATACCTACATCCCCTCACAGTGTTACAACTAATACCTACATCCTCTCACTGTTACAACTAATACCTACATCCCCTCTCAGTGTTACAACTAATACCTACATCCCCTCACAGTGTTACAACCAATACCTACATGCCCTGACAGTGTTACAACTAATACCTACATCCCGTCACTGTTACAACTAATACCTACATCCTCTCACTGCTACAACTAATACCTACATCTTCTCACTGTTACAACTAATACCAACATCCCCATCACAGTGTTACAACTAATACCTACATCCCCTCACAGTGTTACAACTAATACCTACATACTCTCACTGTTACAACTAATACCTATATCATCTCACTGTTACAACTAATACCTACATCCCCATCACAGTGTTACAACTAATACCTACATCCCCTCACAGTGTGACAACTAATACCTACATACTCTCACTGTTACAACTAATACCTACATCCTCTCACTGCTACAACTAATACCTACATCCCCTCAAAGTGTTACAACTAATACCTACATCCCCTCATTGTTACAACTAATACCTACATCCTCTCACTGTTACAACTAATACCTACATCCTCTCACAGTGTTACAACTAATACCTACATCCTCTCACTTTTACAACTAATACCTACATCCCCTCACAGTGTTACAACTAATACCTACATCCTCTCACTGCTTCAACTAATACCTACATCCCCTCACTGTTACAACTAATACCTACATCCTCTCACAGTGTTACAACTAATACCTACATCCTCTCACAGTGTTACAACTAATACCAACATGGTGTCACTTTTACAACTAATACCTACATCCCCTCACAGTGTTACAACTAATATCTACATCCCCTCACAGTGTTACAACTAATACCTACATACTCTCATTGTTACAACTAATACCTACATCCCCTCACAGTGTTACAACTAATACCTACATCCTCTCACTGTTACAACTAATACCTACATCCTCTCACAGTGTTACAACAAATACCTACATCCTCTAACTGTTACAACTAATACCTACATCCCCTCACATTGTTCCAACTAATACCTACATCCCCTCACAGTGTTACAACCAATACCTACATGCCCTCACAGTGTTACAACTAATACCTACATCCCCTCACTGTTACAAATAATACCTACATCCTCTCACTGTTACAACTAATACCTACATCCTCTCACTGCTACAACTAATACCTACATCCCCTCAAAGTGTTACAACTAATACCTACATCCCCTCACTGTTACAACTAATACCTACATCCTCTCACTGTTACTACTAATACCTACATCCTCTCACAGTGTTACAACTAATACCTACATCCTCTCACTGTTACAACTAATACCTACATACCCTCACAGTGTTACAACTAATACCTACATCCCCTCACAGTGTTACAACTAATACCTACATCCTCTAACTGCTACAACTAATAACTACATTCGCTCACAGTGTTACAACTAGTACCTACATCCTCTCACAGTGTTACAACTAATACCTACATCCCCTCACAGTTATACAACTAAAACCTACATCCCCTCACAGTGTTACAACTAATACCTACATTCTCTCACTTTTACAACTAATACCTACATCCTCTCACCAGTTACAACTAATACCTACATCCTCTCACAGTGTTACAACTAATACCTACATCCCCTCACTGTTACAACTAATACCTACATCCTCTCACAGTGTTACAACTAATACCTACATCCTCTCACTGTTACAACTAATACCTACATACCCTCACAGTGTTACAACTAATACCTACATCCCCTCACAGTGTTACAACTAATACCTACATCCTCTAACTGCTACAACTAATACCTACATTCCCTCACAGTGTTACAACTAGTACCTACATCCTCTCATAGTGTTACAACTAATACCTACATCCTCTCACTGTTACAACTAATACCTACATCCCCTCTCACTGTTACAACTAATACCTACATCCCCTCACAGTGTTACAACTAATACCTACATCCCCTCACAGTGTTACAACTAATACCTACATACTCTCACTTTTACAACTAATACCTACATCCCCTCACAGTTATACAACTAAAACCTACATCCCCTTACAGTGTTACAACTAATACCTACATCCTCTCACTTTTACAACTAATACTTACATCCTCTCACAGTGTTACAACTAATACCTACATCCTCTCACTGCCACAACTAATACCTACATCCCCTCACAGTGTTACAACTAATACCTACATCCTCTCACTGTTACAACTAATACCTACATCCCCTCTCAGTGTTACAACTAATACCTACATCCCTTCAAAGTGTTACAACCAATACCTACATGCCCTCACAGTGTTACAACTAATACCTACATCCCGTCACTGTTACAACTAATACCTACATCCTCTCACTGCTACAACTAATACCTACATCATCTCACTGTTACAACTAATACCTACATCCCCTCACAGTGTTACAACTAATACCTACATCCCCTCACAGTGTTACAACTAATACCTACATCCTCTCACTGTTACAACTAATACCTACATCCCCTCACAGTGTTACAACTAATACCTACATCCCCTCACAGTGTTACAACTAATACCTACATACTCTCACTTTTACAACTAATACCTACATCCCCTCAGAGTTATACAACTAAAACCTACATCCCCTCACAGTGTTACAACTAATACCTACATCCTCTCACTTTTACAACTAATACTTACATCCTCTCACAGTGTTACAACTAATACCTACATCCTCTCACTGCTACAACTAATACCTACATCCCCTCACAGTGTTACAACTAATACCTACATCCTCTCACTGTTACTACTAATTCCTACATCCTCTCACAGTGTTACAACTAATACCTACATCCTCTCACTGTTACAACTAATACCTACATACCCTCACAGTGTTACAACTAATACCTACATCCCCTCACAGTGTTACAACTAATACCTACATCCTCTAACTGCTACAACTAATAACTACATTCCCTCACAGTGTTACAACTAGTACCTACATCCTCTCACAGTGTTACAACTAATACCTACATCCTCTCACTGCTACAACTAATACCTACATCCCCTCACAGTGTTACAACTAATACCTACATCCTCTCACTGTTACTACTAATTCCTACATCCTCTCACAGTGTTACAACTAATACCTACATCCTCTCACTGTTACAACTAATACCTACATACCCTCACAGTGATACAACTAATACCTACATCCCCTCACAGTGTTACAACTAATACCTACATCCTCTAACTGCTACAACTAATAACTACATTCCCTCACAGTGTTACAACTAGTACCTACATCCTCTCACAGTGTTACAACTAATACCTACATCCTCTCACTGTTACAACTAAGACCTACATCCTCTCACTGTTACAACTAATACCTACATTCTCTCACTGTTACAACTAATACCTACATCCCCTCACAGTGTTACAACTAATACCTACATCCCCTCTCACTGTTACAACTAATACCTACATCCTCTCACAGTGTTACAACTAATACCTACATCCTCTCACTGTTACAACTAAGACCTACATCCTCTCACTGTTACAACTAATACCTACATTCTCTCACTGTTACAACTAATACCTACATCCCCTCACAGTGTTACAACTAATACCTACATCCTCTCACTTTTACAACTAATACTTACATCCTCTCACAGTGTTACAACTAATACCTACATCCTCTCACTGCTACAACTAATACCTACATCCCCTCACAGTGTTACAACTAATACCTACATCCTCTCACTGTTACAACTAATACCTACATCCCCTCTCAGTGTTACAACTAATACCTACATCCCCTCAAAGTGTTACAACCAATACCTACATGCCCTCACAGTGTTACAACTAATACCTACATCCCGTCACTGTTACAACTAATACCTACATCCTCTCACTGCTACAACTAATACCTACATCATCTCACTGTTACAACTAATACCTACATCCCCTCACAGTGTTACAACTAATACCTACATCCCCTCACAGTGTTACAACTAATACCTACATCCTCTCACTGTTACAACTAATACCTACATCCCCTCACAGTGTTACAACTAATACCTACATCCCCTCACAGTGTTACAACTAATACCTACATACTCTCACTTTTACAACTAATACCTACATCCCCTCACAGTTATACAACTAAAACCTACATCCCCTCACAGTGTTACAACTAATACCTACATCCTCTCACTTTTACAACTAATACTTACATCCTCTCACAGTGTTACAACTAATACCTACATCCTCTCACTGCTACAACTAATACCTACATCCCCTCACAGTGTTACAACTAATACCTACATCCTCTCACTGTTACAACTAATACCTACATCCCCTCTCAGTGTTACAACTAATACCTACATCCCCTCACAGTGTTAAAAATAATACCTACATACTCTCACTGTTACAACTAATACCTACATCCCCTCACAGTGTTACAACTAATACCTACATCCTCTCACTGTTACAACTAATACCTACATCCTCTCACTGCTACAACTAATACCTACATCCCCTCAAAGTGTTACAACTAATACCTACATCCCCTCACAGTGTTACAACTAATACCTACATCCTCTCACTGTTACAACTAATACCTACATCCTCTCACTGCTACAACTAATACCTACATCCCCTCAAAGTGTTACAACTAATACCTACATCCCCTCACTGTTACAACTAATACCTACATCCTCTCACTGTTACAACTAATACCTACATCCTCTCACAGTGATACAACTAATACCTACATCCCCTCACTGTTACAACTAATACCTACATCCTCACAGTGTTACAACTAATACCTGCATCCTCTCACTGTTACAACTAATACCTACATCCCCTCAAAGTATTACTGTCACGATTCCCACCGACGGTGGCGCCCCCTCCTGCTCGGGTGGCGCTCGGCGGTCGTCGTCACCGGCCTATTAGCTGCCACCGATTCCCTTTTGCTTTTCCCTTTTTTTATTTTGTGACACCTGTGGTCAATTAGCCATTAGAGGGGCTATTTAGTTTAGCTGGCCCGCTCCTGTTCGTGCGAGATTAATGATTGTTTCTTGTCTAGGCTTATGTTTGTGTCGACGTTGTTGGACGCCGTATGAATTTTCTCCCCTGTGTGTGGGAACATTTGTTTTTGTGTGAGTGTATATTAAAAACACCACTACCCTGTGTTCGCTGCTTCCTGCGCCTCATTCCTCCTCCACGATTACCAAGCTGTAACAGAATCCCGCACCTCGATAGAAGGCATGGAACCAGCGGGAGCAGCGGCCACTCCTCTGCCCTCGATGGAGGAACGCGTACTCCACCACACGACAGTCCTCCATCGCATCGGATCGGCAATGGACCAGATGATGGAGAGGATGGACAGATGGGAGAGAAGTGGTATCCTCTCTCCACCTCCACCTCCCCCGATACAGCCATCTTCGCCTCCCATGACGTCTGGCTCTGGCGCGCTTCGTCTGGCGCTCCCGAGGGAGTACGATGGGGCGGCAGCTGGGTGCCAGGGGTTTTTGCTCCAGCTTGAGCTGTACCTGGCCACCGTCAGACCTGCTCCCACGGGGGAGGAGAGCGTGAGTGCCCTCGTTTCCTGCCTGACGGGCCGAGCTCTGGAGTGGGCTAATGCGGTCTGGAACGGTCCAGACTCGGCGAGGGACCACTACCCGGAGTTCACCCGCCGCTTTCGGGCCGTGTTCGACCACCCTCCGGAAGAAGGAGCGGCGGGTGAACGGCTGTTCCACCTCAGGCAGGAGACGAGGAGTGCCCAGGACTTCGCGCTGGACTTCAGGACCTTGGCTGCTGGGGCGGGGTGGAACGACAGGGCCCTCATAGACCACTACCGCTGCAGTCTCCGGGCGGACGTCCGCAGGGAGCTGGCCTGTCGGGACACAGCTCTGTCCCTGGACGAGCTGATAGATATGTCCATACGACTGGACAATTTGCTGGCTGCCCGTGGGCGTTCGGAGAGGGTCCTGCCCGTTCCACCCCCGTGCACCCCCGCCCCTACCCCTATGGAGGTAGGGGGGCCGTGCCAAGGGGTACCGGAGGAGGTTGCTCCTCCTGCACCAGCTGTGGTCGGAGAGGACACACGGCCGACCGGTGCTGGAGGAGCCAGTCTGGGAGTCGAGATGGTAGGCAGAACACTTCTCGGTCACCTCAGGTGAGTCAGCACCAGATTCACCCAGAACCCCCTGTTGGTCATGTGTTTTTACCTGTTTTGTTTACAAACATTTTTCCCTCTTCCCAGCATAGGGCGCTAGTCGATTCAGGCGCAGCTGGGAATTTTATGGACCGTGGACTTGCCATTAAGCTGGGCATTCCGCGGGTGCCGATAGATTCCCCTTTCCCCGTGCACTCCCTAGATAGCCGACCATTAGGGTCAGGGCTAGTCAGGGAGTCTACGGTGCCACTGGACATGGTAACGCAGGGGAATCATAAGGAACGCATTAGTTTTTTCCTTATTGATTCGCCTGCGTTTCCGGTGGTGCTGGGGGTCCCCTGGCTGGCTGGTCACAATCCCCGTATTTCGTGGAAACAGGGGGTTCTCCAGGGGTGGTCAGAGGAGTGTTCAGGTAGGTGCCTAGGAGTTTCCATAGGTGCCACGTCGGTGGAGAGTCCAGACCAGGTGTCCACCGTGCGCATTCCCCCTGAATACGCCGATTTGGCGATCGCTTTTTGTAAAAAGAGGGCGACTAAATTACCACCTCATCAACAGGGGGATTGTGCAATAGATCTCCAGGTTAACGCTGCGCTTCCCAGGAGTCACGTGTACCCCTTGTCACAGGAGGAGACGGCGGCTATGGAGACATATGTCACGGAATCCCTGGGACAGGGCTAGATTCGGCCCTCCATCTCACCCACTTCCTCGAGTTTCTTTTTTGTGAAGAAAAAGGAGGGAGGTCTGCATCCGTGCATTGATTACCGAGGTCTAAACGCTATTACGGTGGGGTTTAGTTACCCACTACCTCTCATCGCTACGGCGGTGGAATCATTTCACGGAGCACAGTTCTTCACAAATCTGGATCTCAGGAGCGCGTATAATCTGGTGCATATCAAGAAGGGAGACGAGTGGAAAACCGCCTTTAGTACCACATCAGGCCATTATGAGTACCTCGTCATGCCGTATGGGTTGAAAAATGCTCCAGCCATCTTTCAATCCTTTGTTGACGAGATTCTCAGGGACCTGCACGGGCAGGGCGTGATTGTCTATATCGATGACATTCTGATATATTCCGCCACCCGCTCCGCACATGTGTCCCTGGTGCGCAAGGTGCTTGGTAGACTGCTGGAGCATGACCTATACGTTAAGGCTGAGAAGTGTGAGTTTTCCAAACGAGCCGTCTCCTTTCTGGGTTATCGCATTTCCACCACGGGGGTGGTGATGGAGTGTGACCGCGTTAAGGCCGTGCGTAATTGGCCGACTCCAACCACGGTGAAGGAGGTGCAGCGGTTTTTAGGCTTTGCCAATTACTACCGGAGGTTTATCCGGGGTTTTGGCCAGGTAGCAGCTCCCATTACCTCACTGCTGAAGGGGGGGCCGGTGCGTTTGCGATGGTCGACGGAGGCGGACGGAGCCTTCAAGAAGTTGAAGACGCTGTTCACCGACGCACCCGTGTTGGCGCACCCGGACCCGTCTTTAGCGTTCGTAGTGGAGGTGGACGCATCCGAGGCTGGGGTGGGTGCCGTGCTATCACAGCGCTCGGGTGCGCCATTGAAACTCCGCCCCTGCGCTTTCTTTTCGAAGAAGCTCAGTTCGGCGGAGCGTAACTACGATGTGGGGGACAGGGAGTTGCTAGCAGTGGTTAAAGCTTTGAGGGTGTGGCGGCACTGGCTTGAGGGGGCTAAACACCCCTTTCTCATCTGGACCGACCACCAAAACCTGGAGTACATCCGGGCAGCGAGGAGACTGAATCCACGTCAGGCGAGGTGGGCCATGTTCTTCGCCCAGTTTAGGTTTACCATCTCCTATAGACCGGGTTCCCTGAATACTAAGGCCGACGCGCTGTTTCGTCTCTATGACACGGAGGACCGGCCCATCGATCCAACTCCCATCATTCCAGCGTCTAGGCTGGTGGCACCTGTGGTATGGGAGGTGGACGCGGACATCGAGCAGGCATTGGTGTTGGAACCTGCGCCTGCACAGGTGCCCGTGGGGCGCATGTATGTGCCGCTCGGTGTTCGTGATCGTTTGATTCGGTGGGCGCACACGCTACCTACTGCGGGTCATCCTGGTGAGGCGAGGACAGTGGGGAGTCTAAGGGGGAAGTACTGGTGGCCCACCTTAGCTAAGGACGTGAGGTCCTATGTCTCTTCCTGTTCGGTGTGTGCCCAGAGTAAGGCTCCTAGGCATCTACCAAGAGGGAAGTTACAGCCCCTCCCCATTCCACAACGACCATGGTCGCACCTGTCCATTGACTTCCTGACAGATCTTCCCCCCTCTCAGGGGAACACGGCGATTCTGGTGGTTGTGGATCGGTTCTCTAAGTCCTGCCGTCTCCTCCCATTGCCCGGTCTCCCTACGGCCCTGCAGACTGCGGAGGCCCTATTTACCCACGTCTTCCGGCACTACGGGGTGCCGGAGGACATTGTCTCTGATCGAGGTTCCCAGTTCACATCCAGGGTCTAGAGAGCGTTTATGGAGCGGCTGGGGGTCTCGGTCAGTTTGACCTCCGGTTATCACCCCGAGAGCAATGGGCAGGCGGAGAGGGTGAACCAGGAGGTGGGCAGGTTCCTGAGGTCGTATTGCCAGGACCGGCCAGGGGAGTGGGCGAGGTATATTCCCTGGGCTGAGTTAGCCCAGGACTCACTTCGCCACTCCTCTACTAACATATCACCCTTTCAGTGTGTGTTAGGTTACCAGCCGGTCCTGGCACCATGGCACCGGAGTCAGACCGAGGCTCCTGCGGTGGAGGACTGGGTCCAGCACTCCAAGGAGACCTGGAGAGCCGTCCAGGACTCACTAAAGGAGGCCAGTGCGCGGCAGAAGAGGAGTGCTGACCGCCACCGCAGTGAGGCGCCCGTGTTCGCACCGGGAGACAGGGTCTGACTCTCGACCCGGAACCTGCCCCTCCGCGTGCCCTGCCAGAAGCTGGGGCCGCAGTGTGTGGGGCCCTTCAAAGTCCTGAGGAGGATAAACGAGGTGTGTTATCGGTTGCAACTCCCTTCCTATTACCGTATTAACCTGTTAGGGCTAGGGGGCAGCATTGACACGGCTGGATAAAAAACATACCCGATTTAATCTGGTTACCACTCCTACTCAGTAACTAGAATATGCATATACTTATTACATATGGATAGAAAACACCCTAAATTTTCTAAAACTGTTTGAATGGTGTCTGTGAGTATAACAGAACTCAAATGGCAGGTCAAAACCTGAGAGATTCCTTTACAGGAAGTGGCCTGTCTGACCATTTCTGGAACTTCTTTGCCATCTCTATCATTTACTAAGGATCTCTGCTCTAACGTGACACTTCCCACGTCGTCCATAGGCTCTCAGAGCCCGGGAAAAAAGAGAATGTCGTCATTCCAGCCCCAGGCTGAAACACATTATCGCCTTTCTCAAGTGGCCCATCAAGAGACACTAGCTTATGCGCGTGACCCCGACCGCCCCCGCCTTTGGGATTTTTTCCTCTGTTTGCCGAAAAGGAGATTCCCTGTCGGAATTTTATCGCTTTTCTACGAGAAAAATGACGTAAAAATTGATTTTAAACAGCGGTTGACATGCTTCGACGTACGGCAATGGAATACTTTGAATTTTATTGTCAGGAATTGCGCCAAGCGCGCGACACTTCTTTACTATTTCGGATAGTGTCTGGAACGCACGAACAAAACGCCGCTATTCGGATATAACGATGGATTATTTTGGACCAAACCAACATTTGTTATTGAAGTAGACGTCCTGGGTGTGCATTCTGACGAAGACAACAAAAGGTAATGACATTTTTATAATAGTAAATATGATTATGGTGAGTGCTAAACTTGCCGGGTGTCTAAATAGCGAGCCCGTGATGCCTGGGCTATGTACTTAGAATATTGCAAAATGTGCTTTCACCAAAAAGCTATTTTAAAATCGGACATATCGAGTGCATAGAGGAGGTCTGTATCTATAATTCTTAAAATAATTGTTATGCTTTTTGTGAACGTTTATCGTGAGTAATTTAGTAAAATGTTAGCGAATTCCCCGTAAGTTTGCGGGGGGTATGCTAGTTCTGAACGTCACATGCTAATGTAAAAAGCTGGTTTTTGATATAAATATGAACTTGATTGAACAAAACATGCATGTATTGTATAACATAATGTCCTAGGGTTGTCATCTGATGAAGATCATCAAAGGTGAGTGCTGCATTTAGCTGTCTTCTGGGTTTTGGTGACATTATATGCTGGCTTGAAAAATGGGTGTCTGATTATTTCTGGCTTGGTACTCTGCTGACATAATCTAATGTTTTGCTTTCGTTGTAAAGCCTTTTTGAAATCGGACAGTGTGGTTAGATTAACGAGAGTCTTATCTTTAAATGGCTGTAAAATAGTCATATTGTCACGTCCTGACCAGCAGATGGAGCTGTTGTTGTAGTTTTGGGGTCAGGACGTGGCAGTCTTGTGTTCTGTGTTGGTCTTGTGACTCCTAATCAGGAACAGCTGGGGATCGTTGTTCCTGATTGGGAGTCATATATGTAGGAGTATGTTTGTCACTTGGGTTTGTGGGTAGTTGTTTTTACACTGCGTGTATAGCCTGTAAAACTGCTACTGTTGTCACCGTCATTGTTTTTTCAAGTGGATGCTTTACTCTTTTTTTGGTAATAAAATAACCATGAGTATTCACATACCTGCTGCGCCTTGGTCCATTCATGAAGACAACCGTTACAGAACTACCCACCACCAAAGGACCAAGCAGCAGAAGAGGAGGAAGCCACAGGAGAAGGAAATGGAGGAATGGACCTGGCAGGACGAGAGAAAATTCTGGGCGGACAAGTTAAGGGAGCTAAGGGAACCCGAGAGGCAGCCCCAAGATTTTTTTGGGGGGGGGGCACACGGGTAGTTTGGCCAGGCCAGGGAAGAGCCGTAAGCCAGCTACCCGTGACTACAGGGAGGTGCGTACGAGGTGGAGGGCGTCATGTTACGCTGAGGTGCGCACCATCTCGCCTATACGGACGCACAGCCCAGTGCGCCCAGTACCAGCGCCCCGCAGGTGCCAGGGCAAGGGGAGCATCGAGCCGGAAGGGGTGATGCCAACCCTGCACTCAAGACCGCCAGTGCGCCCTTTCGGTCCGGTGTTTCCCGCTAGACACACTAGCATGGAGGTGCGTGTCTCCAGGCTGGTACGTCCAATACCTGCCCCACGCATCAGGAGTCAACAGTCGTCATCAGAGCTGCCCGCCAGTCAACAGTCACCAGAGCTGCCCGCCAGTCAACAGTCGTCGGAGCTGCCCGCCAGTCAACAGTCGTCGGAGCTGCCCGCCAGTCAACAGTCGTCGGAGCTGCCCGCCAGTCAACAGTCGTCGGAGCTGCCCGCCAGTCAACAGTCGCCGGAGTGGCCGGACTGCGCTGAACTGCCGGAGTGGTCGGACTGCGCTGAACTGCCGGAGTGGCCGGACTGCGCTGAACTGCCGGAGTGGCCGGACTGCGCTGAACTGCCGGAGTGGCCGGACTGCGCTGAACTGCCGGAGTGGCCGGACTGCCCTGAACTGCCGGAGTGGCCGGACTGCCCTGTTCTGCCGGAGTGGCCGGACTGCCCTGTTCTGCCAGAGTGGCCGGACTGCCCTGTTCTGCCAGAGTGGCCGGACTGCCCTGTTCTGCCAGAGTGGCCGGACTGCCCTGTTCTGCCAGAGTGGCCGGACTGCCCTGTTCTGCCAGAGTGGCCGGACTGCCCTGTTCTGCCAGAGTGGCCGGACTGCCCTGTTCTGCCAGAGTGGCCGGACTGCCCTGTTCTGCCAGAGTGGCCGGACTGCCCTGTTCTGCCAGAGTGGCCGGACTGCCCTGTTCTGCCAGAGTGGCCGGACTGCCCTGTTCTGCCAGAGTGGCCGGACTGCCCTGTTCTGCCAGAGTGGCCGGACTGCCCGGTTCTGCCAGAGGTGCCCGCCTGCCCTGATCTGCCAGGGTGCCCGGCCTGTCAGGATCAGCCCGAGGGGTCCTCCTGCCCTTCGGTCCAGCCCGAGTGGTCCTCCTGCCTTCCGGCCCAGCCCGAGTGGCCCGCATGCCTTCCGGCCCAGCCCGAGTGGCCCGCATGCCTTCCGGCCCAGCCCGAGTGGCCCGCATGCCTTCCGGCCCAGCCCGAGGGGCCCGCATGCCTTCCGGCCCAGCCCGAGGGGCCCGCATGCCTTCCGGCCCAGCCCGAGTGGCCTGCATGCCTTCCGGCCCAGCCCGAGGGGCCCGCATGCCTTCCGGCCCAGCCCGAGGGGCCCTCCTGCTCTCCGGCCCAGCCCGAGGGGCCCTCCTGCTCTCCGGCCCAGCCCGAGGGGCCCTCCTGTCCCCCGGCCCAGCCCGAGGGGCCCTCCTGTCCCCCGGCCCAGCCCGAGGGGCCCTCCTGTCCCCCGGCCCAGCCCGAGGGGCCCTCCTGTCCTCCGGCCCGGCTCGAGGGGTCCGTCTGCCTGGCGCAGCTATCGGCTCCACCGAAGTGGGCGACGCCGAGGGTGGAGCAGGGTCCACGTCCTGCACCGGAGCCACCTCCAGGATAGGTGGGTTGGGGAGGGAGGGTGTAGCACAGTGCCGTCGTTGACGGCAGCCACCCTCCCATCCCTCCCTTATTGTTTAGGGGTTATTGTTTATGGGTTTTGTTGGGGATTTTGTTGGTTGGTGTTTTTTCGTTGTTAGGTGCATTCCGGGGTCTGCACCTTGAGGGGGGGGTACTGTCACGTCCTGACCAGCAGATGGAGCTGTTGTTGTAGTTTTGGGGTCAGGACGTGGCAGTCTTGTGTTCTGTGTTGGTCTTGTGACTCCTAATCAGGAACAGCTGGGGATCGTTGTTCCTGATTGGGAGTCATATATGTAGGAGTATGTTTGTCACTTGGGTTTGTGGGTAGTTGTTTTTACACTGCGTGTATAGCCTGTAAAACTGCTACTGTTGTCACCGTCATTGTTTTTTCAAGTGGATGCTTTACTCTTTTTTTGGTAATAAAATAACCATGAGTATTCACATACCTGCTGCGCCTTGGTCCATTCATGAAGACAACCGTTACACATATGTTTGAGAAATTGAAGTAATAGGATTTTGAAGATTTTGAAAATCGCGCCACAGGCTGGCAGTGGCTGTTACGTAGGTGGGACGAATTCGTCCCGCCGGTCCCATAGAGGTTAACCCCTCGTTTCATGTGTCTCTCCTCAGGCCGGTGGTAGCTGGTCCCCTTCACGAAGATGAGGTGCCGGAGGTCCCTCCGCCCCCTCTGGACATCGGGGGGTCCCCGGCGTACAGCGTACGGGCCATTCTGGACTCGAGACGCCGGGCGAGGGGCCTACAGTACCTCGTGGACTGGGAGGGGTACGGCCCGGAGGAGAGGTGCTGGGTGCCGGCGGCGGACGTCCTGGACCCATCTATGTTGAGGGAGTTCCACCACCTCTGTCCGGATCGCCCTGCGCCTCGTCCTCCGGGTCGACCTCGAGGCCGCGCGTCAGGAGGGGGGTACTGTCACGATTCCCACCGACGGTGGCGCCCCCTCCTGCTCGGGTGGCGCTCGGCGGTCGTCGTCACCGGCCTATTAGCTGCCACCGATTCCCTTTTGCTTTTCCCTTTTTTTATTTTGTGACACCTGTGGTCAATTAGCCATTAGAGGGGCTATTTAGTTTAGCTGGCCCGCTCCTGTTCGTGCGGGATTAATGATTGTTTCTTGTTAGATGGCTTATGTTCGTGTCGACGTTGTTGGACGCCGTATGTATTTTCTCCCCTGTGTGTGAGAACATTTGTTTTTGTGTGAGTGTATATTAAAAACACCACTACCCTGTGTTCGCTGCTTCCTGCGCCTCATTCCTCCTCCACGATTACCAAGCCGTAACAGTTACAATTAATACCTACATCCCCTCACAGTGTTACAACTAATTCCTACATCCTCTCATTGTTACAACCAATACCTACATCCTCTCACTGTTACAACTAATACCTACATCCCCTCACAGTGTTACAACTAATACCTACATCCCCTAACAGTGTTACAACTAATACCTACATTCTCTCACTCTTACAACTAATACCTACATCCTCTCACTGTTACAACTAATACCTAAATCCTCTCACTGTCTTACAACTAATACCTACATCCCCTCACTGTGTTACAACTAATACCTTCATCCCCTCACTGTCTTACAACTAATACCTACATCCCCTCACAGTGTTACAACTAATACCTACATCCTCTCACTGTCTTACAACTAATACCTACATCCCCTCACTGTGTTACAACTAATACCTTCATCCCCTCACTGTCTTACAACTAATACCTACATCCCCTCACTGTCTTACAACTAATACCTTCATCCTCTCACTGTCTTACAACTAATACCTTCATCCCCTCACTGTGTTACAACTAATACCTTCATCCCCTCACTGTCTTACAACTAATACCTACATCCTCTCACTGTTACAACTAATACCTACATCCCCATCACAGTGTTACAACTAATACCTACATACCCTCACTGTTACAACTAATACCTACATCCTCTCACTGTTACAACTAATACCCACATCCCCTCACTGTGTTACAACTAATACCTTCATCCCCTCACTGTTACAACTAATACCTACATCCTCTCACTGTTACAACTAATACCTTCATCCTCTCACAGTGTTACAACTAATACCTACATCCCCTCACAGTGTTACAACTAATACCTACATCCTCTCACTGTTACAAGTAATACCTACATCCTCTCACTGTTACAAGGTATTAGGTATTATGTGAGTATGCTGTTTGTTAATTGACTTCAGCTCAGCATTCAACACAATAGTGCCCTCCAAGCTCTAAACTAAGCTAAGGACCCTGGGACTGAACACCTCGCTCTGCAACTGAATCCTGGACTTCCTGATGGGGCGCCCCCAGATGGTGAGGGTAGGCAACCACACATCTACCATGCTGAGCCTCAACACAGAGGCCCTACAGGGGTGCGTGCTTAGTCCCCTCCTGAGCTCCCTGTTTACCCACGACTGAGTGACTGCACACGACACCAACACCATCATTATAAGTAAGCAGTTCACTGTAAGGTCTACACATGTTGTATTCAGCGCATGTGACAAATAAAATGTGATTTGATTTGATTATTTCGTTTGCTGACGACACAACAGTGAGACAGTCTATAGGAAGGTCAGAGACCTGGCAGTGTGGTGCCAGAACAAGTATTCTCCCTCAATGTCAGCAAGACAAAGGAGCTGATTGTGGACTACAATAAATGGGGAGCCGAGCATGCATCATCCACACTGTAGTAGAGCGGGCCGTGAGCATCAAGTTCCTCTGTGTCCACATCACAAAGGATCTATCAATGTCTATCACACACACACACACACTCACACACAGTTGTGAAGAGGGCAGGAGACTGAAAAGATTTGGCATGGGCCCTCAGATCATCAAAGAGTCCTACAGCTGCACCATTTAGAGCACCTTGACTGGTTGCATCACCGCTTGGTATGGCAGCTGCTTGGCATCCGAGCGCAAGGTGCTACAGAGGGTAATGCGTACAGCCCAGTACATCATTGGGGCCGAGCTCCCTGCCATCCAGGACCTCTATACCAGGCGGTGTTAGAGGAAGGCCCTACAAATGGTCAAAGACTCCAGCCACCCAGGTCATTGACAGTTCTCTCTGCTACCGCACGGCAAGCGGTACCAATGCACCAAGTCTGGAACCAACAGAACCCCGAACAGCTTCTACCCCCAAGCCATAAGACTACTAACTAGTTAGTACGGGTAGCTATGTGGTTAATTATTTAACTATCTGCATTTACCCTTTTTACACTAACTTTTTTGACTCATCACATACTGCTGCTTCTATTTACCATCTGTCACTTTATTCCTAGTTATACGTACATATCTACCTCTATTACTTTGTACCGCTGTACATTGACTCGGTACTGGTACCCCGTGTATATAGCCAAGTGTTTTACTTTTCTATTATTTCTGTATTTTCATTCTTTCTGCCTTGTTGGGAAGGGCCCATAAGTAAACATTTCACAGTTAGTCTAGACCTGTTGTTTACGAAGCATGTGATGAATAAAATTAGATTTAATTTGATTTGATCCTCCTCGCTACTGCACAGCTAACAATAGAACCCTTAGGTGTACTTTTCCTGTTTATTGTAAGACTGGAGCTCTGGAACTATTAATCATTGTTGGGAGAGACACTGGTTCACCAGTTAAAACAACCGCAGTCTCTCACCTCCTTCAACCCAGCCAAGGTTAATTAGTAGCTGTGTTTCTACCACAAATAATTAAATTACGGCTTTCTGAAGAGGAGACAAAATAAATCATGAAGATCAGTGACCAAGGTAATACCTTTTATAAAGCCATTGATGGGGACAGAGTAAAAATATTTAATTATAGTGGTGATAAGCATTAATGAATTACGTACCGAAAAAAAAAACGTACACATTTCTTTTTGCCAATTTACTTTCAAGATGCTGTTTACAAAAGGAGAGTAGATTGTATTAGATTGCATTACTCTTTCAGCGCCTGATGATAGGTCTAATATCATTAAGTTCAAATATCATTAAGGCCTGAAATGTTTAGCTTTCCTTGTGAACAACACTAGCATGAATCTGAATAATCACCAAAAAATGGACTTTGCACTCTGTCTCAGAGGGGATGTTTAGATAGGGAAATGTCCCTGAAATATATACACAATTTGAGGTATCTTCTACACACAGGAGTTCAGCCATCAAACTGACAACTTCATTCTTATCTGAAGAGGAGGGAGAGAGAAGATTCCTGTCACCTAGTTGGGAAATCTTAGTTAAATGTGACTCTTGGCAGATGCTGGTCTAAAAATAAGCCCTGCTTGTTCGCGGATTGTGAATATGAGATTGCCATATCGCAACCCCTTCCCATAATAATAAATCAAGCCGAGCTGAGATATGCTTAAATTAAGTTTTCCTTTCCCTAGGTATCAGAATGGCTGAACCAAATGTTATAACATTGCCTTTTGAGAAATGGGCATATCCCCACCACAGCAATTAAATGTGCTTTGAGAGCATGCTGTGAATCATTTTTGGTCTGAAATGAAACTGTGGCTTTAAACTCAGGATAGCACTTACTGCATTTCTTTACCAGGGGAAGCTGGGCCTCCACCCATCCAGAGTAAGCACTGTTATTTACTGCAGAGGGATACCAATGTGTGCCGCCAGCCGTGTTCCCTTGGAAGCTACACTCCAATAGAATAACTCCAGTATAAGTACAACTTATTAACTTGGTAAAATTAAGAAATCCGCTTGCTGATGGTTTCGTGTGCAAGCTTTTTTCGTTCCTAATTATGTGCTTGAGAGAAGTATTTAGAATTTGGCCTACTGTAGCCATTAATGGCCAAGCAAATGCTTAGACTGTACAGTATAAGGTATGATTGTCCTGTGTATGACTGTCCTTTGTAATACTGGCCTGTGTACAACTGGCCTGTGTACGTCTGACCTGTGTCCGACTGGCCAGTTTATGACTGGCTTTTTTACGACTGGCCTGTTTACGACTGGCCTGTGTACGTCTGGCCTGTGTACGACTGGCCTGTGTACTTCTGGCCTGTGTACGACTGGCCTGTGTACGTCTGGCCTGTGTACGACTGGCCTGTGTACAACTGGCCTGTGTACTTCTGGCCTGTGTACGACTGGCCTGTGTACGACTGGCCTGTGTACAACTGGCCTGTGTACAACTGGCCTGTGTACTTCTGGCCTGTGTACGACTGACCTGTGTACGACTGACCTGTATACGACTGACCTGTGGTATGACTGACCTGTGGTATGACTGGCCTGTGTACGAATGACCTGTGTACGACTGGCCTGTGTACGACTGGCCTGTGTACGAATGACCTATGTACTATTAACCTGTGTACGACTGGCCTGTGTGTTCCATCACCATACCATTTACCATCCTGACATGAACAAAACACCCTTTTCCTCTATCAATAATGCATGGATTGCATAATCAATATCTCTTTCAAGGGTTTTCAATTGACATTTTTATGGATGGCTACTTCAGCTTGCTGAGTCAGTTCCATTTTAAAGGCCTTTTTGTCACCCACAGGGCTTGGGAAAACAGAGAGAGATTTCTCCTCTTCCTTAGGCCTGTGCTCTTTATAGCACCTGCTTGAAATACAATCTGTCAGAATTTTGTACACACATCATCCGGTTGATATATGTATGATAGTCAGCTGAATTTACTCATTTGAAACGCTATAGGGATTGTATTTGTGTTAGTAATCCACCCAAAGGCCATGTTATAATTCAAAACCTGTGTGTTACCTATAAGTTGCGCAGCAGAGGTGGGTGTTGTTGTTGTTGTTGTTGTTTATATTAAAGTGGGCAGCTATCCACAGGCTTTCAGAATAGCCGGAGAGATTCCTCATTTTCGAACCGGCCATATCCATTAAAGCACCTACAGAGAAGTTGTATTCCTACTCAAAGCACTTGGCAGGAGAGTGTTCTAGTCTATTTGAATGCTTTGACGTTTGTTTCAATGTATTTTAGAGATAAAACATCACAGTTGTCTTATAGAAAGTCTTAATGCTTTTGGCTTTCCGCTGGTTCAAAAATACATTTGCCAAGAAAAAAATAATAAGTTATTAATCATTTAGAGCAGAGACATTTTGAAAATGAAATAAATGCATCTGTTTGGAAAAAAGCCTGAGTGGATTCTGCATCAAGGACTTTGAAGACCTTGGATTTCATCAAAAACACATACAATATAAATGTGGAAATGGAAAACAAGAAAAGTCAGAAATGCTTTCTATCTTTAAAATTTTAACCTTTTAAAATTCGCAGCACTGAGCCCAATAACACAAAATATCCCAGTGGGCACAGATGTCATTTCAACATCTAGTTTTGATTTACCTTTGTTTGAGTTGTCAACTAACGTGAATTCAACATGAAATCAAAACAAAAACATTTTCAGTGGATTTAGATTAGAAGTTGGGTAAAACAAAATATTTTTTGTTGTTGAAATGATGTGGAAACATCGTTGATTCAACCAATTTGTGCCCAGTGGGATGCTTCAGATGTGAACAATTTCCAAATGGCAAGACAGACCACCATGACAGAACCTGATCCGGCACCCTACATTTGTGCCTTACTTCTCTGAAAATTAAAGAACATATTCCTCCTTTCCTATAAGTGTACTCTCTTATTCCCAATATAATTTATCTTGCAGAGGCACACTATCTCCATTCTTTGCAATTGGCTGAACTTTCACTTAATTTTACTCAATATCAGTATATTGAGATCATCACAAGGGCATTCACAAGCAAAGTATTGGATTATAATGGTGTGTATTTCTATGTTCAAATGATATTTGCTCAAACAGATGCATACCAATTATCTTTCATTACAAATGTTTTGAGTCAATATAATACTATCTTTTGTTCAACAGGTGATTCCTAGTTCTGTGTAAAACCATATACTTGCAGACTTTAAAATCTTATTACTAACATTTCCAGAACGTTAACATACAACAATACCTAATGGAACTAAAAACCTATTTACAAAGGTTAATGGATGTATTGAAGCCAGTGATGTTCTATTCACGTGGATTAAGAGATTTCTGCAGGTGTCCGACCCTGCCCCACTCACTGCTTTAATTCAGCCTGACATCTAGGCTAATGGGCTGCTGTAGATCGCCTGGGCGCTCTGCAATGGTATGCCTTAACAGAGGCTAAAGAACAGAGTGCATGTGCCCTCGCTCGCCTCACTCTCAGACAGCCCAACATTTAACAGACATTTGACATTTAATACATCTCCAACTTTGACACCCTCCAAATAGTAACAAGCTAATGAGGGATAATTCTGGTGGAAGGTCCAGTTTCAGACTCCCAACTCTCAATGCCTAATGGCCATTACAAATATGTTCTTCATGAGGGCTTTATATGACAAGTGTGATGGCCGACACATTATGATTTACCTAACAACAGAGCATATACTTTTCTTATCAGCTTTATTTACAGTGCCTTTAGAAAGTATTCACACCCCTTGAGTTTTTTCACATTTGGCTATGTTACAGTCTGAATTTAACATTGATTGCATTTAGATTTGTTATCACTGGCCTACACACAATAACCCCCTAATGTCAAAGTAGAATTGTGTTCTTCAATTTTTTTAAGTATTTAAGTATTTAGTTAAGTATTTAACCCCTTTTTTTATGGCAAGATTAAATAAGTTCAAGAGTGTAAATGTGCTTAACAAGTCACATAATAACTTGCATGAACTCACTGAGTGGCCAAGCTACAGGTTCGACTTTAAAATCTGTTTTGAAAGACCTGAAAATGGTTGTCTAGCAATGATCAACAACCAATTTCACAGCTTGGAGAATTTTGAAAAGAATAATGGGCAAATGTTGCGCAATCCAGGTGTGGAAAGCTCATACCCAGAAAGACCTTGCAATTGTTGCTAAATGTGATTCTACAAAGTATTGACTCAGGGGTGTGAATACTTATGCAAATGAGATATTTCTGTATTTCATTTTTAAAACATTTGCAAACATTTCTAAAAACATGTTTTCACTTTGTCATTTTGGGGTATTCTGTGTAGATGTGAAAATATATATTTTTCATCAATTTTTTGGAATTCAGGCTGTAACACAACAAAATGTGGAATAGGTCAAGGGGTATGAATACTTTATGAACGCATTGTATATGTTTACCCTGTAATATTACAGAGACTAACTTAGTAGTTGAGGTAAAAGTTATGTTGAATAATAATAAACTACATTCATTAACATATACTGATGAAACTAGCCAGCTTGCGAGTCTACGCGTCAACACTCGAATACTATACATACATTTGTTCTAAGATAACTTCATGTTTAACATTATTATTAAGAGGCTTATAGTACTCATGAGCTGTTTATAGCAACCACAGACCAAGTTTTATTTGATCAAGTCTATCCTAGCCAGAGATGTAAAGTTAGAACCAATGCAGAGCCTTATGCTTTGTGTATAGTGTAGATAACATTTAGCCTACCAATACAGCATAATGAATAGTCAATCAGATTTACTCTATACACAAGGAATGCATTTACTCAAATCAACTAATACGATAAATTAGTCATGAATGAAATGGCGTGCAAAACAATTACATGAAATACATGATGCAACAGAATACAACAGAGTAAAGACTATCATCAGCTGTGTCTTCAAAGTAATCTCTAGAAAGAAGGTCTGCATGTCTGGTACACACAGATGCTTGGAAACAAGATCTCAAAGCATCAGTGAATTCACTGCCCTTTTAACCAAATTCAAGCGGGAACTTACCCCCAACATGAAAAAACATTTCTTTGCAGTTTTCTAGTGAAAACACCAGGCAGGAACAACACACCCAGTCTAATTAACACATTACCAAATACAATGATAACAACAGGACACAGAAATGGCCCCATCTGGTAAGTGATCAGCTAACAAACAAATAATATCCAGTCACTCTCCTGGCGTCAGTCACTCAGTCACCCCAGGAGTCTGTGGGAACATCTCGTCCAGGGCTGGAGGTGCGAGCTCAGGATGTACTTTGTGTCCTTGAAATGTAAACATATGACCATCTCTACTGAAAATGCCCTATTGAGTCAACATGCTGGGCTGTCGTCAGCAACTCGCCAGTATCACCTCCTTACATTTTTCCACTAGAATTCAAATAATTATGATACCCTATCATGATAGATAATCAAAATAAACTCTTCTCTTGGGAGTCTTTTTTTCTTTCAGTTATTGAGAAGATGAAAGATTGTGGGTTCTTGTACTTGCAAATGTTGAAAACATCTCATGCTGTCAAGAAATGCAGCCTTGTGTAGTCTAAAACACGCACTCCACATCAATGTTTCCTCAAGTACTTTCAGCCTCCATTAAACCTAATCTAAAGATGAAAGTGATCACAACAACTGTAGAGGTAGAGCCATACTTACATGTAGCCACTTGCCTTATTATTATTCTGTCATCCACTGCCCTGGCACCATAATAGCAGGGATAATATATACCACTAATGTATTTAGAATAAAATAAACAACTCTCCATTTGAGGTTTGCATACATTACTCCTTTAGGCAAACATCTACTGGTTAAAACATAGATTTCCTACCTTTTATGGTAAATTAAAGCATTGCCAGTGTTTTGGGCTCCCGAGTGGTGCAGCGGTCTAAGGCACTGCATCTCAGTGCTAGAGACGTCACTACAGACCCTGGTTCGATTCCAGGCTGTATCACAACCGGCCATGATTTGGAGTCCCATAGGGCGGCGCACAATTGGCCCAGTGTCGTCCGGGTTAGGGTTTGGCTGGGGTAGGTCGTCATTGTAAATAAGAATTTGTTCTTAACTGACTTGCCTAGTTAAATAAAAATAAATAAATAAAATATACAGTATTTGACACAATTTTCAAATCATATCAAATGAATCTCTATAAAGACATTATCTTGACATTATGTGTGTGTGTGTGTGTGTGTGTGTGTGTGTGTGTGTGTGTGTGTGTGTGTGTGTGTGTGTGTGTGTGTGTGTGTGTGTGTGTGTGTGTGTGTGTGTGTGTGTGTGTGTGTGTGTTTTGGGGTGTTAGTGTGAGTGTGTGGGTAGAGTCTTGTGTATGTGCATAGTCAGTGCAAGAGAGTTAGTTAAAAAAAGAGTCAATGCCCTCCACACCTCTCTGATTCAGAGGGGTTGGGTTAAATGCCGAAGACACATTTCAGTTGAATGCATTCAGTTTTACAACTGACTAGGCATCTCCCTTTCCCTTTCCCAACACAGGTAGGCTGAGCAGCCACTGACAAACAATTTAGCAGTCTTATGTCTTGGGGGTAGAAGCTGTTCAGGGTCCTAATGGTTCCAGACTTGGTACACTGGTACCGCTTGCCGTGCGGTAGTGGAGAGAACAGTTTATTTATTTTGGGCCTTCCTCTGACACCGCCTGGTAAGGCAGGGAGCTCGGCCACAGGGATGTACTGGGCTAAACTCATCACCCTCTGTAGTGCCTTGCAGTCGGGTGCCTTGCAGTTGCCGTACCAAGCGGTGATGCAGCCAGTCAAGATACTCTCAATGGTGCAGCTGTTTAACTTTTTGAGGATCTGAGGGCCCATGCCAAATCTGTTTAGTCTCCTGAGGGGGAATAGGTGCTGTTTTGCCCTCTTCACAATTGTGTGGGTGTGTGGTGTCCATGTTAATTCCTTAGTGATGTGGACACCGAGGAACTTGATGTTCTTGACAGCTCCACTCCAACCTTATCGAAGTGGATGGAGGCCCTCCATTTCCTGTAGTCCAGGATCAGCTCCTTTATCTTGCTGATGTTGAGGGAGAGGTTGTTGGGGTGGGTTGAAGGAGCAGTGGATGGTTGTAACAATGGAAGGATGAGTCACATAATCAAACAGAAAAGAGGAGTACCTAGCTAGATAATTGAGTGGGTGGCATCATTGTCAAACTCAACCTCTGCCCCCTCTTCACATGAGAGTGTAAAGTCCAGGGCTGCTTGTTTGAAGAAGGTTCTGGAATTTTCTCCATTTTGAAATGTTCTCTGATTGGTATTATGAGAGTGAACCTGAAGAGATCAGCTTTTAACTAAAATAAAACAGTGATAAACTACAGTGAGGGAAAAACGTATTTGATCCCCTGCTGATTTTGTACGTTTGCCCACTGACAAAGAAATGATTCAGTCTATCATTTTAATGGTAGGTTTATTTGAACAGTGAGAGACAGAATAACAACAAAAAAATCCTGAAAAACGCATGTCAAAAATGTTATAAAATGATTTGCATTTTAATGAGCGAAATAAGTATTTGACCCCTCTGCAAAACATGACTTAGTACTTGGTGGCAAAAACCCTTGTTGGCAATCACAGATGTCAGATGTTTCTTGTAGTTGGCCAACAGGTTTGCACACATCTCAGGAGGGATTTTGTCCCACTCCTCTTTGCAGATCTTCTCCAAGTCATTAAGGTTTCGAGTCTGACGTTTGGCAACTCGAACCTTCAGCTCCCTCCACAGATTTTCTATGGGATTAAGGTCTGGAGACTGGCTAGGACACTCCGGGACCTTAATGTGCTTCTTCTTGAGCCACTCCTTTGTTGCCTTGGCAGTGTGTTTTGGGTCATTGTCATGCTGGAATACCCATCCACGACCCATTTTCAATGCCCTGGCTGAGGGAAGGAGGATCTCACCCAAGATTTGACGGTACATGGCCCCGTCCATGGTCCCTTTGATTTGGTGAAGTTGTCCTGTCCCCTTAGCAGAAAAACACCCCCAAAGCATAATGTTTCCACCTCCATGTTTGACGGTGGAGATGGTGTTCTTGGGGTCATAGGCAGCATTCCTCCTCCTCCAAACACGGCGAGTTGAGTTGATGCCAAAGAGCTCCATTTTGGTCTCATCTGACCACAACACTTTCACCCAGTTGTCCTCTGAATCATTCAGATGTTCATTGGCAAACCTCAGACGGGCATGTATAAGTGCTTTCTTGAGCAGGGGGACCTTGCGGGCGCTGCAGGATATCAGTCCTTCACGGCGTAGTGTGTTACCAATTGTTTTATTGGTGACTATGGTCCCAGCTGCCTTGAGATCATTGACAAGATCCTCCCGTGTAGTTCTGGGCTGATTCCTCACCGTTCTCATGATCATTGCAACTCCACGAGGTGAGATCTTGCATGGAGCCCCAGGCCGAGGGAGATTGACAGTTCTTTTGTGTTTCTTCCATTTGCGAATAATCACACCAACTGTTGTCACCTTCTCACCAAGCTGCTTGGCGATGGTCTTGTAGCCCATTCCAGCCTTGTGTAGGTCTACAATCTTGTCCCTGACATCCTTGGAGAGCTCTTTGGTTTTGGCCATGGTGGAGAGTTTGGAATCTGATTGATTGATTGCTTCTGTGGACAGGTGTCTTTTATACAGGTAACAAGCTGAGATTAGGAGCACTCCCTTTAAGAGTGTGCTCCTAATCTCAGCTCGTTACCTGTATAAAAGACACCTGGGAGCCATAAATCTTTGTGATTGAGAGGGTGGGTCAAATACTTATTTCCCTCATTAACATGCAAATCAATTTATAACATTTTTGACATGCGTTTTTCAGGATTTTTTTGTTGTTATTCTGTCTCTCACTGTTCAAATAAACCTACCATTAAAATTATAGACTGATCATTTCTTTGTCAGTGGGCAAATGTACAAAATCAGCAGGCGATCAAATACTTTTTTCCCTCACTGTAAGGATCACTCTTTTGTTGGAGACAGCACAGCCAGCCCTAAGTGAGGGTCTTCAAAAAAAAAACTCCCTAGAAAGGCCGGAACCTAGGAAGAAACCTAGAGAGGAACCAGGCCCTGAGGGGTGGCCAGTCTTCTTCTGGCTGTGCCGGGTGGAGATTTTAAAACAGAACATGGGCAAGATGTTCAAACGTTCATAGATGACCAGCAGGGTCAGATGATAATAAAAATCACAGTGGTTGTAGAGGGTGCAACGGGTCAGCACCTCAGGAGTAAATGTCAGTTGGCTTTTCATAGCCGATCATTCAGAGTTAGAGACAACAGTTGCGCTAGAGAGAGAGTCCAAAACAGCAGGTCCGGGACAAGGTATCATGTCAAGTGAACAGGTCAGGGTTCCATAGCCACAGGCAGAACAGTCGAAACTGGAGTAGTAGCCTGACAAGGTGGACTGGGGACAGCAAGGAGTCATCAGGCCAGGAAGTCCTTAGGCATGGTCCTAGGGCTCAGGTCCTCCGAGGGAAGAGAGAGAGAAAGACAGAGAGAAAGAGAGAGAAGGAGAAAGACAAAAGAGACACACTGCCCTTTCCCACCTGGACAAAAGGAACACCTACGTCAGAATGCTATTCATTGACTATAGCTCAGCATTCAACACCATAGTGCCCTCAAAGCTCATCAATATGCTAAGGATCCTGGGACAAAACCTCCCTCTGCAACTGGATCCTGGACTTCCTGACTTCCCCCAGGTGGTAGGGCTATGTAACAACACATCCGCCACGCTGATCCTCAACACCGGGGCCCCTAAGTGGTGTGACTCATGACTGCATGGCCAGGCACGACTCCAACACCAACATTAAGTTTGCTGATGACATAACAGTGGAAGGCCTGATCACCAACAATGACGAGACAGCCTATGGGGAGGAGGTCAGAGATCTGGCCATGTGGTGCCAGGACAACAACCTCTCCCTCAACGTGATCAGGACAAAGGAGATGATTGTGGACTACAGGAAAAAGAGGACCGAGCATGCCCCCATTCTCATCAATGGGGCTGCAGTGGAACAGGTGGAGAGCTTCAAGTTCATTGGTGTCCACATCACCAACAAACTAACATGGTCCAAGCACACCAAGACAGTCGTGAAGAGGGCACGACAAAACCTATTCCCCCTCAAGAGACTGAAAAGATTTGGCATGGGTCCTCAGATCCTCAAAAAGGTTTGAGAGCATCCTGAATGGTTGCATCAGTATGGCAACTGCTCGGCCTCTGACCGCAAGGCTCTACAGAAGGTAGTGCAAACGGCCAGTACAACACTGGGGCCAAGCTTCCTGCCATTCAGGACCTCTCCAGGCCCTAAAGACTGTCAAAGACTCCAGCCACCCTAGTCATAGACTGTTCTCTCTGCTACCGCACAGCAAGCAGTACCGGAGCGCCAATTCTAGGCTTCTAAACAGCTTCTACCCCCAAGCCGTAAGACTCCTGAACACCTAATCAAATTGCTACCCAGACTATTTGCATTGCCCCCCCCCCCCCCCTTACACTGCTGCTACTCTCTGTTGTTATCATCTATGCATACTCACTTTAATAACTCTACCTACATGTACATATTACCTCAACTAACCGGTGCCGCCGCACATTGACTCTGTACCGGTACCACTCTGCATCATCTTGCATCATCTTGCTATTGTTATTTTACGGCTGCTCTTTAATTACTCGTTACTTTTACGTCTTATTCTTCTTTAAAACTGCATTATTGGTTAGGGGCTCATAAGTAAGCATTTCACTGTAAGGTGAAGGAGATGATTGTGAATACCCCTTGTATTCGGCCCATGTGACAATTACAATTTGATTCGATTTGATTTTAACATATTATATTCCTCTTTACAATAAAAGTGACTCCAAATGACACAATACATTATTTAACATTCATTTTTATTGGGTACAAAATAATCTGAAACACAGCCAAAACAAACACCAAATGCATCCAACAAATTTGTAGTCACAAGCTTGGTGTAGTCATTGTGTACTATAAATGTGGGACTAAATACTTAAAGGGAAATTTCACCCTGGCACATAGTCATTACTGTATTACATCATAAACATCAAAATTATCAAAACCACAAGCTAGAACGAGAGCATTTTCATTTCACGGGTAGAATAGGGAAGTTTCGACTACCTCTGTATTCGGCTGCTCACAGTGATCCACAAAGTTCAGCATTTATAGCGAATGAAGATACATCCCTGCTAGGTAGATGTTTTTCACTAACATTTATCATCATGCCTGTGTGGTGTTCTGTGTCTGGCTGTGCTAATTACAAATAAGTGAGAAAATATTATCTTTCACAGTTCTAGCTACCGGAGATTTAACCCGATGCGGCTTGCGGCTATCAAGAATGATGCTTGTAGTGACCAAAGATTATAATAGGGATTTTCATGCTGAACTGACGGGGAATCCATTTTGATGACAGCTGAGAAGTGATGTGATACCATTCCCCCCCCCCCCCCCCTTCACAACAAAACTGAAGATTCTAGATTAGAGATAACTTAACGTTAGCTAGCATGCTAGCCTATCTGGAATAGGTAAAATTAGCTAGCTAACGCATTACAGTCCTGTATTTAACTCTGAAAGCCATCAGCGATCTAATAAAACTAGCTAGCTATCATTTGAATACACACTGTCAACCAATTTCACATATGTCATTGCTAGATTCACTTGTACCTTCAGCAGAGTAAACATGTTTGTTTATTTGTTCTATCTTTGACTAACATTAGCTAACGTAAGCTAGCTAATGTTAGGAAATAAAAGTAGCTCAATCTGGTAGCCATCTATTCCACCCTTGTCTGGAAAAGACTCCGTTACTAAAAATATAATTGTCGATATAGCTCTATTTGTGTGTTGGTAGCACTGATGAATGTGTATAAATTGTCTAAGGTTTGTTAGTTCATTCTCAACTGACTAGCAATCTTACTGCCAGTTTAGTTGTGCAAGTTAGCTAACAGCACGCTGATAATATTGAAATGTTCATGTTAGGTATGCTAAGCTAGACAGTCTAAAAGAGATCAATACAATTATTAGGGTGGCTAAATAGTGTATTGTTGTGTATTTTGTTGTAGGAGGTACAGAATCTGATTCCACCAGTATGGGCTTCCAACCCCTAGCTCTGCACAAGGTGAAAGTAAGTTGTCCCCCAAAAAATATTTATTTTCGTAAAACTCTGGAGTCCTTCCACATTGCCCTACTGAAAAATACCCCAAAGCGGCAGAATTGTGGGTACACGAGCATGAGGGAGGGGACATGCCTTGCGGTTATGGAGCAAAACAAGATTGTGGGACAGAAACCAGAAAGGGACACTGAAAGGTATAAAATCAAGACTAAAACAGTAATGACACAACCACATCCTCCTTTTCTCTGTAGATTTTCAAAACACAATATGAAGACATGTCTACAAAAATCCCCTGCTACAGGCTACTATTGGCAACATTGATCTGTGAAAGTCAATGGGTTGGGGGAGGTTTACATTTAGGTCTTTGAAATGAGGATGAGGGTTTTGGTTGTGCAGAGTTCTGCTTAGAGACAGTAAATGTATTGTTGTGTATGAGAACTATTGAAAGGTGCCATTTCTCCTGTCTCCCATTCACAACAATGCATGCTGTGTAATAACTGTCAATTCACTTTGTTGACTGAACTTTCCTCTCAAAAGCAGCTCCCAATGTCCCTGATTGTCCCTAAACATTTCACAAGTCTGTCTCTAAACACTTGGGTCCCAACCAGTTGACACCTTTACCAAACTTATTACTGATGAAAGTGTTCTGGTGCCTCTAGGGCATTTCAGAAAGCTGATTGAGGACCTTTACTGATGAATGTGTTTGTTTTTTATGACCGTGTTTTTCTTTCTGTTTGTATTTTGTATTTATATTTTGATGTGTGTATTTTCTGTAATTTATGCCATTCAAGGCTCATCTGTAAAAGAGATCTTGGTCTCAGTTTAACTCCCTGATAAAAAAAAGGTTCATAAATAAACAAGTGTGTCTTGCCCTACGTCCCTAAAATGGTAACAACACAACAATGTCTTTCCAGGAGACGTGCAGTACCAGCAAATCTTCTGCAAGAGGACCAAACAGTTGGTGGTTATTAAGGTCTACGATCCCTACACCACTTCCGGCAGAGTCTTGTCTATCTGTCCATACACCGTAGACAGGACAAGACCATTCGCCACAAGCACAAAGAGTCTCAGCTTCCAAACACCATTGCCAGTGTACCAAAGCTGGATAAAGGACAGTGGCTGTGTTTACACAGGTAACGTAATTCAGATATTCTTTTCATGAACTGGTCTTTTGACCAATCAGATCAGTTCTGAAAAAGCTCTGATGTGATTGTTCAAAAGACCAATTAGTAGAAAAAAGTCTGGCTCAGTATAGGGCTGGGCAGTATGCCATATTTTACTATATACCGGTATTGATGCACGGACAGGTTTTGGTTTTTACTTTACCTTTTATATAGGTATTTGAATGTGATATTCTGTGCGTAAAGTCCATTTTTATTATTTAAACCATTACTTTAGTCATCCCTCTCTGCTCTCTCTCTCTCACCTTGTCACTTTCCTCACAGCCCCGGCCCCTGTCTCTTAAGGAGTGCATTTGTTGTTGCTTGACCACGAGAAACTTGCGTTCAGTCGGCATGGTCAATGCAGCACATGAAACAATGTTTTTTTCACTTATTAATATAAATCCACAAGAGTTCTACACTCACACAATTACTTTGTGTTTCTTACATCTGCAAACAGCTAGTTTGTCTTTTCGTAATTTTTATGTAAATCGTGTTAGTCACTAATGCTAATCGCTAGTTAGCTGGAAGACGTAATAGGGCGAATCATTCAGCGTGCGAAGCCCAGACCTGCCTTCCTCCTGGGCAATTATGTGTGAAAGACATCTCACTGATCTAGAAATGCCTGGGACATGATGAAAACAAGCCCAGAATCTGCCAGGGTGAATTTCCCCTTTAACATTTTACTACTTTAATTTAGTGAATTTGTCCCAATACTTTTGGTCGCCTATGTACAGAAATTGCTGTCATTTCTAAACGGTTTACAGATATGGTTGAAAATATTCTCAAATGAAAGCTGACAGTCTGCACTTTATCCTTGAAGTCATTGTATCATTTCAAATCCAACGTGCTGGAGTACAGAGACAAAAAACAAAACATTTCACTGTCCCAATACTTTTGGAGCTCATTATATACAGTTGTATATACACAGCAATAACATACACTACATTGACACATCCACACACATTCACAAACACCACACACACACCCTCACATAGCACGAACATGCACGCTTAGCTATGAGACTCGAAATTGATCATTGATCATCCTTGAGATGTTTCTACAACTTGATTGGAGTCCACCAGTCGTGAATTCAATTGATTGGACATGATTTGGAAAGGCACACACCTGTCTATATGATCCCACAGTAGACAGTGCATGTCAGAGTAAAAACCAAATCATGAGGTCGAAGGATTTGTCTGTAGTGATCCGAGGCAGGATTGTTTCGAGGCACAGATCTGGGGAATGGTACCAAAACATTTCTGCAGCATTGAAGGTCCCCAAGAACACAGTGGCTTCCATCATTCTCAATTGGAAGATGTTTGTAACCACCAAGACTCTTCCTACAGCTGGCCGCCAAGCCAGACTGAGCAGATAGGGGAGAAGGGCATTGGTCAGGGAGGTGACCAAGAACCCTACGGTCACTCTGACAGAGCTCCAGAGTTCCACTGTGGAGATGGGAGAACCTTCCAGAAGGACAATCATCTCTGCAGCACTCCACCAATCAGGCCATTATTTTAGAGTGGAGTTGGAGGCCCCGGTGCAGAACTGAGCAAGAGGAAAAGTACATTAGAGTTTCTAGTTTGAGAAACAGACGCCTCACAAGTCCTCAACTGGCAGCTTCATTAAATAGTACCCACAAAACTACAGTCTCAAATTCAACAGTGAAGAGGCGACTCCAGGATGCTGGCCTTCTAGGCAGAGAAGCAAAGAAAAATCCCTTTATTTGCAACTCTGCCTAGAAGGCAAGCATCCCGGAGTCGCCTCTTCACTGATGACATTGAGACTTGTGTTTTCCAGTGAAGGGAAATCTTAAAGCTACAGCATACAATGACATTCTAGACAATTCTGTGCTTCCTCTTTTGTGACAACAGTTTGGGGAAGGCCCTTTCCTGTTTCAGCATGTCAATGCCCCCATGCACAAAGCGAGGTCAATATACAAATGGTTTGTTGAGATTGGTGTGGAAGAACTTTACTGGCCTGCACAGCGCCCTGACCTCAACCCCATCGAATACCTTAGGGATGAATTGGAACACCGACTGCAAGCCAGGCCTAGTCACCCAACATCAGTGCCCAACCTCACTAATGCTCTTGTGGCTGAATGGAAGCAAGTCCCTGCAGCAATGTCCCAACATCTAGTGGAAAGCCTTTCCAGAATAGCGGAGGCTGTTATAGCAGCAAAGGGGGGGACCAAATCCATATTAATGCCCATGATTTTGGAATGAGATGTTCGACGAGCATGGTCATTTAGTGTATGTATATATGTACTGTGCATTGTTTATATATATATATATATATATATATATATATATATATATATATATATATATATATATATATACAGTTGAAGTCGGAAGTTTACATACACCTTAGCCAAATACATTTAAACTCATTTCTTCACAATTCCTGACATTTAATCCTAGTAAAAATCCCCTGCCTTAGGTCAGTTAGGATCACCACTTTATTTTAAGAATGTGAAATGTTAGAATAATAGTAGAGAATGATTTATTTCAGCTTTTATTTCTTTCATCATTACATACACTAAATTAGTATTTGGTAGCATTGCCTTTAAATTGTTTAACTTGGGTCAAATGTTTCGGGTAGCCTTCCACAAACTTCCCACAATAAGTTGGGTGAATTTTTGCCCATACCTCCTGACAGAGCTGGTGTAACTGAGTCAGGTTTGTATGCCTCCTTCCTTTCACACGCTTTTTCAGTTCTGCCCACAAATTTTCTATAGGATTGAGGTCAGGGCTTTCTGATGGCCACTCCAATACCTTGACTTTGTTGTCCTTAAGCCATTTTGCCACAACTTTGGAGGTATGCTTGGGGTCATTGTCCATTTGGAAGACCCATTTGCAACCAAGCTTTAACTTATTGAATGATGTCTTGAGATGTTGCTTCAATGTATCAACATACATTTCCCTCCTCATGATGCCATCTATTTTGTGAAGTGTACCAGTCCCTCCTGCAGCAAAGCACCCCCACAACATGGTGCTGCCACCCCGTACTTCACGGTTGGGATGGTGTTCTTCGGCTTGTTTGTACAGATGAATGCGGTACCTTCAGGCGTTTGGAAATTGCTCCCAAGGATGAACCAGACTTGTGAAGATCTACATTTTATTTTCTGAGGTCTTGGCTGATTTCTTTTGATTTTCCCATGGTGTCAAGCAAATAGGCACTGAGTTTGAAGGTAGGCCTTATAATACACCCACAGGCACACCTCCAATTGACTAAAATGATGTCAATTAGCCTATCAGAAGCTTCTAAAGCCATGAAATCATTTTCTGTAAACTTCTGACCCACTGGAATTGTGATACAGTGAATTATAAGTGAAATAATCTTGTGTCATGCACAAAGTAGATGTCCTAACTGACTTGCCAAAACTATAGTTTGTTAACAAGACATTTCTGGAGTGGTTGAAAAACGAGTTTTAATGACTCCAACCTAAGTGTATGTAAACTTCCGACTTCAACTGTATATATTGATTTTTTGGGGGGTAGCCCGGTCGGCTTCTCCTAGTGGCCAGGGGTCCTAAGGGACTGCTTATGTCGCTAATGTCTGGAGCAGCCTTCTACTAATGATCTAATACATTCATTCAATCAATCAATCCATGCCAGTGTTACGTCTGGAGCACTTTGTCCAGTGTCAGTGTTCTTCTAAAAACTCCCAATAGAGACGGGACAATAAACTCATCCACAAGGTGTGTGAGGAATTCAAATGAAAAGAAACACGAAATACTTGAAATAAAACAGTGACACTAAGGGAAATTGAGATGCATCCGGATGGCACAGAAAATTATTTGATGGAAATTGGATATGGGGTCTTATTTCACAAACGGCAGGCATTGTGAAATCTACATTTCACACTTTTGATTTGGCTTGAAGATGCATGGAAATGTCTTGGCAGTCTACAATATTCTTGCTAAATTAGTTTGTGCTCCATTCTCAGAACCTAAATCGATGAAACAGCTTCTTTTGGCATTTAGAACATCCATTTGCTGTGGCTGAAACTATCCATCTGAAGCTACTACAGGCAGTCATTTAAGTCTGAAGTGCCAATGCTACTGTATTTCAGATATAATTTGCTCAAATATATTGAAGCGAGAAGCAATCTGCATATATACTGTAAGAATTACATCCTGCATGTTGCCAAGAGAGCACTGGATATTTGACCGATATTCATGGAATTGTTACCTTCCGTGAGGTTTTACTGAATTTCCATTTTTCTGTCTGGCAAATCATCTCTCGGTTGGAATGTCAAGCTGATCTCATGGAGAACTGTGGGACGGCAATGGAACAAAATAACAGTTACTTTGAGAAGCATCTTGTGTCATCTTAGATAATGGCTAACAATGGACAGTACGAACACCAAATATTCTTATATTGTCCATAATGTATATGTATTTCTATGTTGCTATACATTACAAATAGAGTAAATATTACAATTATGCATAGCCTGTTGGAATGTTGGCATGAAACAAATATAGTAAAATTTCCATCTCACCTCTCTTGGACATGTATTGAACAAAGGTATGACATACACAGACGTTTCCTCTATTAAAGCTGTATGTTGTCCTCCAGAAATTACTGTTTTAATATTTGACAATGTCATTACCGTCAGTGAAGGAGTGATTACACTCCCTGTCATTCAGGAGAAGACTTTTAGGGCAGACCTCTTGTAATTGAACCCCCCTGAAGCATTACACTATAGATGACTGGCAGTTTGATAGTACACCTTATTTGATCTAATGTTCCAAAGCCTGGACTGATTATAATATGATCTTCTAAGGTCAAAAAGTACTGGGTATTACTCTGATATATGGCTCTTCATTGATTATCCTGTAATGGGCTGCAGAAGTGCTTAGGCGGTTTATCTCTTTGCAGGTATTGAGTATTAGGCAATACCAATGTTCTCTATGACTAGTGACCATGTTCATCACTGGCTAAACACACAGAACTGCAACTACATTTCATTGTAATATGTTTACGTGCCTCTTGTAAGACAGAGTTAAGCATTGTCAAATATCTGTAAAGATGACTGGTAGCATTTAATGTACTACAGAACACACATTATCTACGAAGCTGGAGATTTAGAATGCCAATGAGATGTGGCATTTCTAAGGATGAGCCTGCCCTTGAGAGCTGCCATGGTAACAGCCTGTTAATCGCAAAATGCAAAGTGTGAATATGGTGCTGACCCTCAGGAGCCCCTGCCCAAGAGGAGACGCTACTGTCAGTTGCCCACAGCGGTGTGAGGCTGAGGCCTGGGACGCTTGAATACATTACAGTCCCAGGTTCAATAAGGGTCTATGCAGGGATTGCATGGATTACTGTCAGGTGAAATCCAACAATCTCTTACACTCACCTATTTTCCTCTGTAATTAAACAGGTATGACATACATGGAAGATCGCTTTCAGGTAAAAAGGAAATTGTCTCTGTGGAAGTTGTTCCAGTGATTATACTTCAGCTTAGTAACTATGAACTTTCAACACTGGGACATTTTGTGCCAGCTCATGTAGACCTTAGATTACTTAAGTACATACAATTTACATAAGTATCTATGCACAAATGGATAATTCCACCATCTGGGAAATGAACAGCTCCTCAATGGTTCACATGGACCACATATTATACACTGTCTCAAAAATATTACGGCAGTTGTTGAGGTACTAGGACAGCTCTGCTTTAAGACTGCTCTGTCACCTCTGAGACATCACTGTCACCTCTGAGACAGCACTTTCACCTCTGAGAGAGCTATGTCATCTCTGAGACAGCTCTGTCATCTCTGAGACAGCTCTGTCACCTCTGAGACAGCTATGTCACCTATAAGAGAGCTCAATGACACCTCTGAGACATCTATGACACCTCTGAGACAACTCTGTCACCTCTGAGACATCTGTGACACCTCTGAGACAGCTCTGTCACCTCTGAGACAGCTCTGTCACCTCTGAGACATCTGTTACACCTCTGAGACAGCTCTGTCACCTCTGAGACAGCTCTGTCACCTCTGAGAGAGCTCTGCACCTCTGAGACAGCTCTGTCACCTCTGAGACAGCTCTGCACCTCTGAGACAGCTCTGTCATCTCTGAGACATCGCTGTCATCTCTGAGACATCGCTGTCACCTCTGAGACATCTCTGTCACCTCTGAGACATCTCTGTCACCTCTGAGACATCGCTGTCACCTCTGAGACAGCTCTGTCATCTCTAAGAGAGCTCTGTCACCTCTGAGACATCTATGACACCTCTGAGACAGCTATGTCACCTCTGAGACATCACTGTCACCTCTGAGACATCACTGTCACCTCTGAGACATCACTGTCACCTCTGAGACAGCTGTGTCACCTCTGAGACAGCTGTGTCACCTCTGAGACAGCTGTGCTACCTCTGAGACAGCTACAGTATGTCACCCCTGAGATAGATATGTAACCTCTGGCTTGACAGACTGTGAACCTCAGTGCTGTCTTCCCCTCAAAGTTCTATAATGTGGTGTCACTGCAAATCTCTTCACAATGACTAGCATTTTCCTTGGACATAATATACATACAAATGAACATACAAGACAACAGGAAATACATATATTGGTGAGGATTTTCCTGTTCTTGCTCTGAAATGCGATGTGATGAGAACATGGCTCCTAAAGTAAAGTGAGTTCCAAAAGTAAAGGGACAGTGACAGTTTTTGTTGTTGTTTTGACTCTGTACTCCGGCACATTGGATTTTAAATTATACAAGGGCAGACTGGTTAAATTAAAGGGAACATTTTAAGGCCCCCCCTTCCCTCTTGGCAGTGAATGGAAACATTTTAGTTTTAAACTCAATTTCCTGCAATTTGCCATGAGGAGTAGAGAATTGTTGCGGTCACTTTTATTGTAAATAAGAATATAATATGTTTCTGAACACTTTTGCGTTAATGTGGATGCTACCATGATTACGGATAATCTTTAATGAATCATGAATAATGCTATAATACCTCCCCAAAAATGCTAACCTCGCCGTTATTGTAATTGTGAGAGGTTAGCATGTTATGGGGGCATGATATTTGTGTGTCTATAACTTTCTCACTCATCATTATTCACAATTTATTCAGGATTATCCATAATCATGGTAGCATCCACATTAACGTAAACGTGTTTAGAGACACATTCTATTTTTATTTACAATAAAATAGACTCCAAAATGACACAATAAATAATTTACCATTCATTTCTATTGGACACAAAATACTGGACGGGACTATGTACAGTACATACTGAACATATAAGTGAATTTGTCCTAATACTTTTGGTTCCCTAAAATGGGGGGGCTATGTACAAAAAGTGATATAATTTCTGAACAGTTCACCTGATATGGATGATGATACCCTCAAATTAAAGCTGACAGTTTTCACTTCAACCTCATAATTATTGTATTAGTTCAAATACATAGTGCTGGAGTACAAAGCCAAACAACAAAACGCGTCACAGTCTCAATACTTCTGGAGCTCACTGTATGTCTTCAACAGCACTGGCAGAAGCCAGAGGTATATCAAGCACGCATTTTCCACTGTCAACTTCTTTTTTTCCAGGTGCCAACAGCTGTAGTAGTTTTTTTAGCACTTGACTTAACTGGGGCATCCAAATGGGGTATAAGGTATTCATGCGTCCACACACCAACAGTGGGAAGAACAAACAGATTCATTTTTCCTCCGTAAAATTCAATTATGCACACATGGTAACGAAGCCCAGAGTGCAGCTTGACACAGCAGTCTCTCTCTATCTGGGCGGAGAAGCACCACGCAACCCTATGCACAAGGCAGCACTGCATAATTGGCACCTTGTCCAAAGCTATAGCCATAATGCTGAGAATAATGCATTATGCATCGAGCCAGTGTTATGGCCTGTAGGAATGTTTGAACATGACTGTTGAGAGGGAGAGAAGAGGGGAGTCAGTGAGAGGCCAAAGGGAGTCCCAGTAAACCAGATTAAAACATCCTCTCGTCTCTTACTATGCTTAGTTGAATTAGTCGTAGCAAAACCCTCTCTGCCTAGGAAGGAACTTTGGAGGCTTTGAGCACTTAATAATTCTCACAAAGTGCTCACTGTGGATTTATCAGAGGTAAAAATGGCAAGTGGAAACAGAACAACAGTATGGCTGCCCTCTCTGGTTGCTGGAAAGCATTGCTGCTATCTACATACTAACCCCATTAGAGAGTAGACACAGCTGGATGGAGCCTGACTGGTGTTTGTTAATTTATGGGGTATATGAACTCCTATTTAAATGTATGATATGATGATGCAGCATAGAGGGGAGGTTGATGTACTTATTTGATGGTAGAAGATACAGGTTCAACGCCCAAACAACAGAAATATCCCTTGTCTCGAAGTTAGTTTCCTATGACATCACAGAGAAACAAAATACACAAAAGGTGAAAAATATTTTTCAATAGATATAAAGTACATTTGGTAGACATGGAAAATACTGAGAAGGGCCAGATTTTTTGTTGTTGCTGTATTTCCTGCTCTGTCTGAGAACTTTCGTTACACTTTAAACTTCGGCCTCAGATGAGGTAAAGCTGTGAATGCCGCTCTCAGCCGCCAACCAGATCAAACAATTTTGTTTTTATTCCCTCTGTGGTAAACATTCTTCTATGGTCTGTCACAGACTCCTGTATGATATGGTAAATTCATGACTATACCTGGTCTGTCTCATGATGTGCTTTACATTCTGATCAACAGAGATTAGACAACAACAACAATAATAACTGATAAATTCAACACTTTGAGGAGCTTCTCTTGATATACAATACTTTGCTAAAATGGGAATGAATTATCATAACCACTTCTCAGAGGGCTTGTGCTGCATAAACTTGAGTTGCCGAGCACTCAATCAGACAACTCTGCATTGCTTGTGTGGGTGTATTTATTGTCTGGTTTTAGTGGGTATGACTGTCTGAAAATGTTTAGCTCCTCAGCCATGAAATTCTGCAGCATATTGACAAGTTTGGATCCGCTCTATCTACAACACTTTACAACCACATATTAGCCTGGACTTGTCGCAACATAGTAAACGTAAATCCGGGACAATCAAATTCGGAAAGTATTCCAACCGTTTGACTTTTTCTATATTTTGTGACATTACAGCTTTATTCTAAAATGGATTAAAATGTTTTATTTCCTCATCAATCCACACACAATACCCCATAATGACAAAACAAAAACAGGCTTTTAGAAATCTCAGCAAATTTTAACAAATACCATTTTTAAATATAACATTTAAATAAGCATTCAGACCCTATACTCAATACTTTGTTGAAGCACCTTTGGCAGCGATTACAGCCTTGGGACTTCTTGGGTGTGACGCTACAAGCTGGCACAACTGTATTTGGGGAGTTTCTACCATTCTTTTCTGCAGATCCTCTCAAGCTCTGTCAGGTCTCTCCAGATATTCGATTGGGTTCAAGTCCGGATTCTGGCTGGGCCATTCAAGGGCATTAAGAGACTTGTCCCGAAGCCACTCCAACATTGTCTTGGCTGTTGTCCTGTTGGAAGGTGAACCATTGCCCCATCCTGAGGTCCTGAGCACTCTGGAGCAGGTTTTCATCAAGGATCTCTCTGTATCATCTCTTCATCTTTCCCTCAATCCTGACTAGTCTCCCAGTACCTGTCGCTGAAAAACATCCCCACAGCATGATGCTGCCACCACCATGCTTCACTCCAGATGTGACGCTTGGCATTCAGGCCAAAGAGTTCAATCTTGGTTTAATCAGATCAGAGAATCTTGTTTCTCATGGTCTGAGAGTCCTTTAGGTGCCTTTTGGCAAACTCCAAGCGGGCTGTCATGTGCCTTTTACTGAGGAATAGCTTCCATCTGGCCTCTCTACCGTAAAGGCCTGATTGGTGGAGTGCTGCAGAGATGGTTGTCCTTCTGGAAGGTTCTCCCATATCCATGTGAGGAACTCTGGAGCTCTGTCAGAATGACCAAGGCACTTCTCCCCTGATTGCTCAGTTTGGCCGGACGGCCAGCTCTAGGAAGAGTCTTGGTTGCTCCAAACTTCTTCCATTTAAGAATGATGGAGGCGACTGTGTTCTTGGGGACCTTCAATGCTGCAGACATTTTTTGGTACCCTACCCCAGACCTGTGCCTCGACAGAGACCTGTCTCGGATTCATGGCTTGGTTGTTGTTCTGACATGCATTGTCAACAGTAGGCATTTAAATAGACAGGTGGGTGCCTTTCCAAATCATGTCCAATCAACTGAATTTACCACAGGTGGATTCCAATGAAGTTGTAGAAACATCTCAAGGATGATCAATGGAAACAGGATGCATTTGAGCTCAATTTCGAGTCTCATACCAAAGAGTCTGAATACTTATGTTAATAAGGTATTTTTGTTTTTATTTTTAATAAATGTGCAAAACAATCTAAAAACCTGTTTTCGTTTTGTCTTTATGGGTATTGTGTGTAGATTGATGAGGAAAATGTTTTATTTAGTCCATTGTAGAACAGGGCTGTAATGTAACAAAATGTGGAAAAAGTGAAGGGGTCTGAATACTTTCCGAATGCACTGTATGTTACATTTGATACAGTATGGTAACATAAGACAAAAGGTTACTTGAGACAGAAACAAAAGTAGGGTGGATGGGTCGGCATATAACACAAACGTCTAGCACGTTCAAATCTCATCATGGACAACTTATTATTAGTTAATTAGCAACGTATTTTAGTTAATTATCAACTTTGCAACTATTTACTACTTTTTAGCTACTTTGCAACTACTTAGTATGTTAGCGAACCCTTCCCCTAACCCTTTAACCTAACCCCTAACCTTAACCCCTAGCCTAGATAACATTAGATTTAGTTTAAGTTTAATTTACTTGCACCAAATAAAACAAGTGATAAACAACACAGATAATACAGAAAAAAAGAACGAAAAAAAAAAAACGGTGTACAGGTTGGAAGCCCAAGGGCTTGTATGAAAACCACACCACAAAAAAAAATACAATACATAAATACAGCCTCCTAGCCACCTAAATCAAATAAAATGTTATTTTTCACATACACATAGTTAGCAGATTTTAATGCGAGTGTAGCGAAATGCTTGTGCTTCTAGTTCAGACAGTGTGGTAATATCCAACAATCAATGGTATCACACTGTGGTATCACACTAGCTAACGTTGCCACAACATATTGGAATTCGTAACATATCATATGTTTAGCAACTTCATAACATATTGTATGAATTGCAATTCGTAACATATCATACGAAATCGATGATGGACATCCACAAATTAATACATCATATTAATTGGTTTACTATGCTATGTCTACCCCTGAGTTCAGTGTGTTTATTGAATTGCCGCAATAGAGAGGAGAGGTGACACTGTAACTCCCTGCGTTGTTCTATAAAGATCTGTTGAAGCCCCACAGCTACTCACTCGTCAAGCTGAAGAAACAGGTCAGCTCTGGCAGAAAGGTTCATTACTCAGCTGCTTAGGGCTGGGACACACCACCATGGGAGCAGATGAGTGCAGCATATCAAACCAGAGTCTGAGCCACAAAAAAAGATAAATATGGAATGTTTAGGTTGTGTGGCTCATTATTTGTGCTTGTTATTCTGTCACACATTCAAAAGTCTGAGAAAAAAAAACAATTAGAAGCATGGAGGTTTCACATCATTAGCTATTGGTGATTGATGGTCCGGAAGAAATGTTCAGGCAACATGTGTGTAGACCAACTGAACCAGGCTTAGCTTTAGACGGCTTCAACTTGAATTAGACGTGTTGTAGAGACTTATATCTCCCTCACTAACTTTAAGCATCAGCTATCTGAGCAGCTTACCGATCGCTGCAGCTGTACACAGCCCATCTGTAAATAGCCCATCCAACTACCTACTATTTATTTTCTCTTTTGCACACCAGTATTCCTACTTGCACATCATGATCTGCACATCTATCACTCCAGTGTTAATTTGCTAAATTGTAATAACTTCGCTACTATGGCCTATTTATTGCCTTACCTCCTTACTCCATTTGAACACATTGTATATTGCTTTTTCTATTGTGTTATTGACTGTACTTTTGTTTATCCCATGTGTAACTCTGTGTTGTTTTTTGTCTCACTGCTTTGCTTTATCTTGGCCAGGTCGCAGTTGTAAATGAGAACTTGTTCTCAAACTGGCCTACCTGGTTAAATATAGGTGAAATAAAAACAATTATAAAACAAATAATAATTGATCTGGGAGTGCTCATCACAGTGTGATACCATTGATCTGGGAGTGCTCATCACAGTGTGATACCATCGATTTGGGAGTGCTCATCACAGTGTGATACCATTGATTTGGGAGTGCACATCACAGTGTGATACCATTGATTTGGGAGTGCACATCACAGTGTGATACCATCGATTTGGGAGTGCTCATCACAGTGTGATACCATTGATTTGGGAGTGCTCATCACAGTGTGATACCATTGATTTGGGAGTGCACATCACAGTGTGATACCATTTATCGGGGAGGCCGTATTGCCACATTCTCTACCTGAACAACAATATCGATCACATCAGCTGATGTGGGATGGCGGGCGGATATAATGGTGCCGATTTAAAATCAATCCAAAGCCTGACCGAAACGCCAACCTCAAATAAAGAGGATCTTCACAGGCCTGGGGTTGAAAATGCTGGCTTTACTGAATCCCCTTGAGGCTTGTGAATATGACAATTCCAATGGCTTTATAAAATCTGTGGTTTAAAGGCTCTCTGAATGCAATGCCAACACTGGCTTTCACTTTAAAAAAGGATCAGATTTGAGTTTGATTTGTTCAGAATTACCCTATTGACTGTCGAGCATGTGGAGGAAAATTAATCCTGATGACTATAAAACCTTATTAGAGACAGATACAATCCGATATACTTTGATCCTACATTTACTGTACAATATACTGTCGGTCATACACAGAGAATATTCCCAGGCTAAACCACTGATTTAGTTGTTTCATGATACATGTGAGACTGCATTGACTAACTGCACAACTGTGTGAAAAAGCACACATGCTGTTGCCATTGCTGTTGCTCGTGCCACAGGGTACTTGTTGTAGTACAGATGACCATGTTGACTTTAGCCATTGGGTTTTGAACGTTAGGTCACCAACCACAGCTGTGACTCAACACTACCTGTCAATAGGTTTTCAATTACAGTGAATAAAGCACTAGGGAGAAATATGCACGCGTCTACTGGATTTAGAGCAGATAGACAATGTTCCAAAATACAGGCTCAAAACCCTGTCTGGATCTCCAAAGTGTGAACAACAGTGGTACAGTATCTGTAGCATCTGTCTCACAGAGTTGAATTTTAGAGCTTGTGGTGGAATGTTGACAACTACTGGTGTGGAGTTCTGCCTCATTTCTCCCCTGATGAATTCATCAGCCATTCGCGGGCTCAGTGCCACTGTCTGAATTACTAAACAGAGAACATTTGCATTAATCTGCATGGGAATTTTAGAGATCTCCTGCTGAAAATGGAACTTTGCAGTCTATAATGACACATCTCCTCATTATATGACTCCATTAAAGCCAGATAGTTCAGTATCTTGAAAAATATTGATGATATGACCAATTTCAAATATCACTGGGAGGTAGCACTATTCTTTTACTTATTTTTTCCTTTCTTCTTTTTACAGATTCTTCCAACAAATGTCAAAGAAATGTTTCCCTGACCTTGTTTTCAACCATTTTTATATTTAAAATTAAAGCTTTTTCCTTAATTTCTAACAGACCAGTTATGATGCCACTGTCTGGCAGACTATGGACATTTTTCATGGCCATTCATAAAGCGTGTCAAAGGTTTAAAAACTCCTGCTGCTTCCTTTTTGAGACAAAATTCTAAACCATACTTAACATTTCCCTTTCAAACTGACACTCTATTGACACTGACAGGAACATTTTAAAGCAAATGACTTCATGGTACTGATGGTCTGGTCAAATGATGGCAACTATCCATAGAGGTAGGATATGGACCCAAGCACAGCAGAGAAAATTACTGATATGACAATCAAACCAAGATCCCATTGAGGTTCAAGCACTGAGAGGAACATTTCCATAGACCGTATGTAATAGCCAGGGGTCCTCCTTGTCCCTGCTGTCAGGCCTGTGATGGAGGCTGAGTGGGGATTGTTTGCAATGTGAGGGTGCGAAACATGTTTTCTGGCACTCTAATGGTGGCCACACCATTAGTCTGAGGCCGCCTAAATGCATCAGCATGCTTCGGGTTCAGCTGGTGGCTAGCCAAACTCGGTTAGGCGAAGAGAACGAGTGTGCTCGCATACTCCCTTCGCTTGAAAAATGTGGCAATAGTACTCTTTATCCATTATGAGATGCCTCAAAATAGTCAGAATTAATCTCAGATAACTCAAGAAATCTGTCATTAATTTAGACGTTTTTGCCAAGGAGATCTGAGTGGTTCAATTTTACATCTAACTAAGATGTTTGGTGCAGCATTTCTCAATGAAGACAAGTGAATGAAAATGAGTCGTCTCTCACTGGACGACAACAAAGACTTTATTGAAGAATCCCTATTGTGGACCAATCACAGACGAAGGGGCGTAGACTTCGGCTACCGACGTCATCTTACCTCAAGAAAAAACATTGTGCGCCCGAACAGCCGCAAAAACCCTTACCGAAGTCCAAAACTAGCAAAAACGTCACAAATGTCATCATAATATATGCACAAACTCTTCCAAACTGATTTTGGCTGGAAGCATGTGGATGCCTTTACTCTCTTGTCTCCCCTCTTGACTAAAGCAGGGCTTATCAGTCATGTAGGTGCTTTCTCCATTGTCCCAAAAGCCACACCACAGCAGATCAAGTTGCTTTCATGGGGTAGATGGAGCTAAGGACAAGGGTAGAGTGCATGAGGACATGCTTCTCTGAGAGGATGTGGATGCCATTATCTCTGTCACCTGACACAGGGGCCACACAAACCTCCCATGACGGATCCCAGGCTTCTCCTTTTTGTTTCTCAAAGGTTAACATGAGATCAGTCATTTGCTTGTCCTCTAGCCATTTCATCTCTGAGCAGCAATATACTAGCAAGGCCCATATGACAAAATAACAAGAAACCTTTGGATGATGATGCTGCTACTGTGAGTGATGTGGATGTACACTACTTATGTAGCTATCTTCGAACACAACACATGTGAACTTGAATGGGGAATTTTCCAACAAATGCATGTAATCTTCGTATTGCAATACACTATCACAGCTTATTGTGAAACAGACACAAATGACTTATTTGGAATTCATGACAGGCACACACAACGTATTACACGATTTTAATTCTCAATAACGCATGTGTACTTTACACAAATTTCTATTTGTTGTGGCTAACGTTAGCTAAGTTAGCTAGTTGGCTAAAATTAGCTGGGCTAGGGGTTAAGGTTAGTGTTAGGGGTTAGGGATAGGGGTTAGTGGTTAAGGTTAGAGTAAGGTTTAAAGGTTATGGTTAGGTAAAATGCTAGCTAAGTAACATTAGTTAAAGGGTTGAGGTTAGGGTTAGCTAACATTTTTTATATTTTTTAATTCACCTTTATTTAACCAGGTAAGCTAGTTGAGAACAAGTTCTCATTTACAACTGCGACCTGGCCAAGATAAAGCGAAGCAGTGTGACACAGACAACAACACAGAGTTACACATGGAGTAAACAATAAACAAGCTAATAACACAAGCAAGTCAATGACACAGTAGAAAAAAAAGAAAGTCTATATACAGTGTGTGCAAAAAGCATGAGGATGTAGGCAATAAATAGGCCATAGGAGCAAATAATTGCAATTTAGCAGATTAACACTGGAGTGATAAATGAGCATATGATGATGTGCAAGTAGAAATACTGGTGTGCAAAAGAGCAGAAAAGTAAATAAAATAAAAATAGTATGGGCATGAGGTAGGTAGATTGGGTGGGCAATTTACAGATGGACTATGTACAGCTGCAGTGATCGGTTGGCAGCTCAGGTAGCTGATGTTTAAAGTTGGTGAGGGAAATAAAAGTCTCCAACTTCAACGATTTTTGCAATTCGTTCCAATCACTGGCAGCAGAGAACTGGAAGGAAACATGCTAGCTAAGTAGTTAAAGTAGTAAATTGTTAAAAAGTTGCTAATTAGCTAAAACAGTCGTGTCATACACCAACACATATACGCCCACAAACCATCCACAACCAACCTCCCTACCATAATTTCCGTCTTAAGTAACCTACTGTCTTTACCTGTGATTAAAATACACAAAATCGTGTACTGCACCGGAAAAAACGAATTCTGTAGCAATTTGTGTAATTTCCCCAGTAATCTGTGATAGTGGGTTGTTTTATTGGCTTGCTGTTCAATCATCACAGCATGTTATTGCTTTGTCTCAGGCTACAGTACAGCAAAAATAAAGCTTTTATTCACAAGCATGTGTTATGTACGACGACAAAAAGCATACAGAAATCAACATTGGTCCCTGGATTAGATGAGTCTCAGACCTGTACCTCCTCTAGCCTGGAGCTGTATAGGAGCTATAGCTGAGGAGTTTTCAGTGCCGCATGGCTGAGTTCTGTCTCTTAGACGATGGCTCATTAACCAGCAGTACATGGTCTGCCTCTGCGGCTGACTGTGCCCCCACCTGCAGGAGGAGAGGAGGAAAGGGGGAGAAGAGGGAGAGGAGAAGAGGGAGGAGGGAGGTGAAGGGCAGGGAAGAGGAGCGGAGGGAGGACAAGAGGAGGGAGGAGGAGAGGAGGGCAGGACCACAGAGTGAGACCCATCATTACCTAGTGATAAGATATATATTGTACACCTCCCCGCACCTTTCAGTGTCACTCTTTCATTCAACATGAAAAACACAGGAACAGAATTTCATTCAACTGACCATAGCCATATAGTGGTTTAATTTTAACAATTGTATTTACATTTTGGATGGTTGCCATTTACTTTACTTTGTTAAACTGTAAACGCATACCGATGCTTCAGCGATGCTTGTCAGATCACCAGTTCATATTAGCTGGAATTCTCAGGTGGTCCAAAGTAAGGTAAGCACTCTGGATGGAGGCAATGATAACAGCTGGGTAAGCAGCTGTTCCCACTGGGTACATAGAGCCCCATTCAAACTAGCCAGATGGAGCTTCTTATCACTATGAAAAGGTCCCAGTACTTCCTATGCCTGCCTGGAATCATATGCAAACCTTGAAACAAGTAGCTGAATTACTTGGTGGAACCATGGGGATGACAAAACTAAGAAGATCAATTATAAATACAAAAAGCGTGGCATTATAAAGCAATAGGGCCCAAGGGGGTGTGGTATATTTAAAGGGATACATTGGGATTTTGACAATACATCCTTTTATCTACTTCCCTAGAGTCAGATGAACTCACTGATACCATTAGTATGTATCTGCATCCAGTATGAAGGAAGTTAGGTGTAGTATCGCGAGCCAATGCTAACTAGCGTTAGCGCAATAAACGGAAGTCTTTGGTATCTACTAGCATGCTACCATAGACTTCCAGTCATTGCGCGAATGCTACAGTAGTTAGCAATTGCTAGTTAGCTACTTAGCATCTTCCTCAAATGGCAGCTTCATTAAATAGTACCCGCAAAACACCAGTCTCAATGTCAACAGCAAAGAGGCGACTCCGGGATGCTGGCCTTCTAGGCAGAGTGTCCAGTGTCTGTGTTCTTTTGCCCATCTTAATCTTTTCCTTTTGTTGGCCAATCTGAGATATGGCTTTTTCTTTGCAACTGTGCCAAGAAGGCCAGCATCCCGGAGTCACCTCTTCACTGTTGACGTTGAGACTGGTGTTTTGTGGGTACTATTTAATGAAGCTGCCAGTTGTAGACTCGTGAGGCGTCTGTTTCTCAAACTAGACACCCTAATGTACTTGTCCTCTTGCTCAGTTGTGCACCGGGGCCTCCCACTCCTCTTTCTATTCTAGTTAGAGCCAGTTTGTGCTGCTCTATGGAGAGAGTAGTACACAGTGTTGCACAATATCTTCAGTTTCTTGGCAATTTCTCGCATGGAATAGCCTTAATTTCTCAGAACAAGATTAGACTGACAAGTTTCAGAAGAAAGGTCTTTGTTTCTGGCCATTTTGAGTCTGTAATCAAACCCACAAATGCTGATGCTCCAGATACTCAACTAGTCTAAAGAAGGACAGTTGTATTGCTTCTTTAGTCAGGACAACAGTTTTCAGCTGTGCTAACATATTTGCAAAAGGGTTTTGTCATGATCAATTAGCTTTTTAAAATGATAAACTTGGATTAGCTAACACAACGTGCCATTGGATCAAAGGAGTGATGGTTGCTGATAATGGGCCTCTGTATGCCTATGTAGATATTCCATTAAAAATCAATAGATTCCAGCTACAATAGTAATTTACAACATTAACAATGTCTACACTTTATTTCTGATCAATTTGATGTTATTTTAATGGACAAAAAATGTGCTTTTCTTTCAAAAAGGACATTTCTAAGTGACCCCAATCTTTTGAATGGTAGTGTATGTCTTCCTTCTCAATAGGGCATCCGCGTTCCCATGCCTTGCCCCTGACCTGTCCAGAACAGAAAAAGAGAAGCGTTGAAAGGACAAGAACCACCTTGTGACCCGATCGTTTGTGTCCCTTCCCCTGGCCATCCAGACCAGGGGAGCATGGACTGTCCTACGCCCACTTAACCGCTAAGCAGTCTTTCTCAACAAAAGAGTCATTTTTTTCTCTAGGTATCAGCTTTCGGCTTATCTACATGATGGGGTGCTCCTCCCCATCGTGTACCTGGGACAGGACGGCCCCGAGTCCCGTTTCACATGCGTCCATCTGGACCAACATCGGTACCTGGACATTGGGCATTACGAGAATCAGGTGGGAGCACTGCGCTTCCTTCAGACGCTTGAATGCTACTTCGGTCTCGTCCCCCGTCCATTTCACTGTCTTTGGGATGCGCACCCTGGTTAGGTCAGTAAGGGGGAGGCTATAGCTGCAAAGTTGGGGATAAACCGGCTGTAGTATCCTGCCAGTCCCAGGAAGGACTTGACCTGTCTTGGTACATGGAACAGGACAGTCACATGCCGCATAGACCTTCCTCTCCTGGGGCTTGACGTTCCCCCGGCCGATCAAATACACCAGGTACTCCACCTCCTCAAACCCTAGCTTGCATTTCTTAGGGTTCACTGTCAAATCGGCTTGCCTACGCGCGTCCAGCACCGCCTGGAGGTGCGTCAGGTGCTCTTCCCAACCTTGGCTGTGTATGATGATATCATCCAAATAGGCCACTGCGTGCTTTTGGTGGGGTCGGAGGACTCGGTCCATCAGGTGCTGGAACGTGGGCGGGGCTCCGTGGAGACCGAATGCGAGCACCCGGTACTGTTACAAGTCTTCTGGTGTTGAAAACACTGTTTTCTCCCGAGAGGAGGCTGCCAACGGTACCTGCCAATATCCTTTGGTCAGGTCGAGGGTGCTGATGTACCGGGTCTTTCCAAATTGGTCGATGAGTTCGTCCACCCTTGGCATGGGATACGTGTTGAACAGCTGATGTCGTTCACACCACGGAAGTCATTACAGAAAAGCAGGCTATCATTCGGTTTGGGCACCAACACGATGGGGCTGCAACATGCGCTGTGGGACTCTTTGATGACCCCCATCCTCAGCATAGCCTCCACTCCCTGCTTCACAGCCTTCCATCGGGCCTCGGGATCTGGTATGGCCTGTTTCGTACCGTTTCTCCGGGCCGGATGTGGACATGGTGTTCAATGAGGGTTGTGTGGCCCGGCTTCTCGGAGAACACCGCCGTGTTCCGATCAATGAGCTCCCGGAGCATTTGCTTCTGGGCTGGGTCGAGGTCCTCATTGCTCGGGGCCACCACTGGTAATGTTGGAGTCCTGGGTCCCGACCATAACACGGCCAAGGCCATCCTCTCGTGCCACCTCTTCAATAGGTTCACATGGTAAATCTGTTGAGGTTTCCATCTCCCCGGCTGCCAAATGCGGTAATTGACGTGTCCCAGCTCCTCCATTATCTTTTCTGGCTCATGCCATGTTACCAGGAACTTACTTTCTTCCGTGGGGATTAGGACCAGCATCTTGTCTCCCACCTGGAATTCTCAGGGCTGGGTTCCCTGATTGTAGACCTGGGCTTGGACGCATTGAGTCTTCTCTTTCTTTTTTCTTTTTCTAATTTAACCTTTATTTAACTAGGCAAGTCAGTTAATAACAAATTATTTGTTACAATGACGGCCTAGGAACACTGGGTTAACTGCTTTGTTCAGGGACAGAATGACAGATTTTTACCTTGTCAGCTCGGGGATTCAGACTAGCAAGCTTTCGGTTACTGGCCCAACAGTCTAACCACTAGGCTACCTGCCGCCCTTTTCTATATGTTCCCTTACCACTGGCCATATGACTGTCATCCGCTCCCTCATCATCTCCACGTGTTCTACCACACTGCGTAAGGGGTTGGCTGGGCTTCCCACACCTCCTTGGCGAGGTCCAGTAGTCAGTGTGGCTTCCTCCCGCAGAGGAGTTCGAAAGGGGAAAACCTGGTGGATGACTGTGGCCCTTTTCGGACTGAGAACATTAGGTAGAGTAGTAGCTGTTCCCAGTTCTTCCCGTCTTCATGACCTTCTGCAGAATTTGTTTGAGCGTTTTATTGAAACTCTCGACAAGCCCACCTGTCTGCGGGTGAAAGACGGAGGTCCAGATTTGCTTGATATGCAGGAGATCACACAAATCTTTCATTAGGCGGGACATGAACTCTATACCTTGGTCGTACAGGATCTCGTTCGGGATGCACACCCGGCTAAAGAGGTGGAACAGCTCCCTTGGAGGCAGCTGCCCGTAGGGGAATGGCCTCGGGATACCGGGTGGCATAATCTACTATTACCAGGATGTACCGGTGTCCTCATGCCGTTTTTACCAGGGGTCCCACTATGTCCATGGCGATCCGTTCAAAGGGCACCCCGATGATCGGTAGGGGAACCAGTGGGTTTCGAAAGTGTGCTTTTTGTGCAGTGATTTGACACGCCGGGCAGCTGCGACAATAGTCTTCCACGCCCTCCCTCACCCTGGGCCAGTGGAATCGGGCGGCGATCCGTTCCCGGGTCTTCTCCATTCCCAGCTATGCCCCAAGAGATGGGTGTGGACCAGCTGAAGAACGGTTGCCATGTACCGTCCGGGCAACAACAGTAACTCTCGAAATTCCCCCTTTTGGCGCGACACCTGATACAAAAGCTTATTCATGATTTGGAAATGGGGGTATCGCCAGTCACTCGAGGGGTGTCATCGGCCATGAACATCCAGTTGTGGACCAGTTTGGCCCAATGGGCCAGGCTGTACCCGTAGCGGCTGAGTATCTTCCATTTGAGACTGTTGTAGTTAGCCGCCCGTTCGTAGTTAAGGTCCCAATACGCCTTTTGTGCATTCCCAGACAGGAATGGGGCCAGCAGACTTTCCCACTTCGGCCTTGGCCATTTTTCCTGTAGTGCTGTCCGTTCAAACGATGTCGTCATTCTCCGTTAGCTTGATTAATAACTGGTTTGGATGCGATTCAGTAGGCGCTCGTCCTTGTAGTTTCCTGATTTCCACAACGAGGCGGACATTTTGGAGCCACTGTTTCTCCAGCGTTCGTTCCTGAACCACCTGTTGTGCTTGTTGGGCCCAGATGAACTGAGCTATCAACTCGTCCATGCTGATGCTGCGTAAACGTCAACCCTGATCTGACCACGTTATCAGAATGCCTGCATTCTCCACCACTTGTGGCAGACCAGGGGGTTTGGTCAAGATGTTTACACAGATCAGACATGGACAGAGTTGTTTTACCTCAGATTCAAAGATGTTTATTTAAATAGCAAACAAAGACAAAATAATAGGTCTCCTCCAGGAGACCTCCTCCGGGTCTTGCTGTATCCCTTGGAGAACAAAACCGAGCTCCCTCTGTTATCTCTGATACTGAGCACGACTATACGGGAGTAAACTCTCTTCCCCCAGTGCTGCCCTTCTGGCAGCTTCATGGGACTAGTCCAGCTGGTGAGCAATCAGGCCCTTGATTACTCACCAACCACAATCAGCCCCAATTAGTCCTGGCCGGAGAGCCCGTCAAGACCTGGCACGTCCAGCAGAGGGAGCCATCGCCACGACGAGTCTCCCCCTGGTAGTTAACCTGCTGTACGCCACAACACAATCAGCGTTTAGGACCAAAACTACCCGGTTTATAATTAGTGTTAGGTCATGATGTAAATTGAATGATTTGACTGTAAAATATCTGTTTGATGTGAATATCATCGGGGCAGTTGTTTCCCTTTCTCAAGAAAACAAAACTATACACAAAGAGAAAAACAAAACATATCTGAATATCAAGTGAGCATAATCAGCATGAGGCTGAAGATCAATCAGCAGCTGTCAGATCCTTCAAAGCTGAGCGTTTGGTCTTCACTCCTAATTTACAAGAATGGAAGTTGTTCGGTGATATTCATTTTCCTCTGGGACAATGACGTTTTGCATGTAGAGTGTAAAACCACACAAATACACTGTTGATGGGATGACAGCAACAGAAGGTCAGTGGAGATGAGGCTGGCACTAGCATGATCGGGAAAACTTGAAGAACTGCCATTTTCTGAGTGAAACAGCTAATACAATCTGACAGGCTTTCTACAGTTGGGAAAGTGTTTACTGAGATTGCACATTTGGTATCAGATTAACTGGCATCATGGAAGATATAGGCTGCCTTTTGGATTAATCCTAACAGAAAATCCTTTATAATTCTAACAATAACCCATGGTGTGTCAAAGGAGAGAGTCCACTGGTTTAAAAAATAAATGTACAGATAACAGATACAGTATAGAGGGATGGAGGGAGGGAGAGAGAAATTGATGGGGGTTGATAGAGAGGGTCGGAAAGGGGGAGAGAGAGAGGAAAGTGGGAGAGAGGGGGGTGGAGGGAGAGAGGGAGAGAGAGTGATGGGGGTATAGAGAGGTGGTAGGAAAGGGCAAAAGAGAGAGGGAGATGGGGGAGTGGGAGAAGGAGAAGGAGAAGGAATACCCCATTGTGAGGATTACACCCCTGAGAAGGAGAATCTGGAAACAGCAGGGAACACTGAACTGTGTTATTATGGACTGCAATGACATAGTTCTCTTGTTCCTCTGACTTTCGAAAGTAACCCCATGCTAAGTGTTAATGTTTTGTCTACCTCAAGTGGGTATTACACCTGTGGAGATGTCATCGTGTGAAAACCACCTGGATTCATTGTGATTGTGTGTTTGTAGGGGGTGGACAAACCACAACATAGAAGGTTATAAGATAGATGCAATCCTACAGAGGCATTGCCAGTTTACCTGTTTTCTTCATAATTGTATAGATGCTAATTGCTAACAAACACCCTAACGGTAGTAATTTGTATATATTTAAAACGTTTGTGAGGTAGATATACAGTATAATGGCTATAGTTTGAGATCAATATGTAGTAGGACATAGTGTTATGAATTATTATGCTCCTGTGGACTTCAACGAACAGTCCGTTTCCATCCCGCCTGCCCTGTTGATAGGTTAAGTCTATACTTCTTTGAAGTATTGAACTTTGCAGAACAGCGAAAGTCGTTTTATCCCTTAGGCGTGCTGGGTCAAAGGCAGAAAGGGAGAGAGAGGCAGAGAGAGAGAGAGGCAGAGCGAGAGAGAGACGCAGAGAGGCAGAGCGAGAGAGAGAGAGGTAAATAGAGATGCAGAGAGAGAGAGACAGGCAGAGAAAGAGAGATGCAAAAAGAGAGGCAGAGAGGGGCAGAGAGAGAGAGACGCAGAGAGAGAGGAGAGATAGAGATAAATAAAAAATAATAGATGTTATCAGTTTCTGAGCTTACAGAAACTGATTGGCCAAGCACTTTATATGAGGCTGCTCTTCAGCTTGTGACTTTCCACAGGGAGAAACTAGATATGCTAAATTATCGTAGAAGTAGGAGTACCTCAACAGCTCAGCAGGTCAGCAGCTGGAACTGTCAGTGTAATGGCTATGGTAGTTCTAGGTACCCTGTGGTTGCTCTTAATTGGGTTAAAAATATATGTTGTCAGCGCTGCAATCCATCTGGTTTTGCATTTTGTTCTATGAAAGCATTCCTGGTTCCACTTTTTTCCAAGCGATATTGAAACCATGTCCACAGGGAACCCATGCAATCTAAGCTAGAGGCCCTCAATCTCACACAAATTATCAAGGAACCCACCAGGTACAACACTAAATCTGTAAACATGGGCACCCTCATAGATATTATCCTGACCAACTTGCCCTCCAAATACACCTCTGCTGTTTTCAGTTAGGATCTCAGCGATCACTGCCTCATTGCCTGCATCCGTTATCGGTCCGCGGTCAAACGACCACCCCTCATCACTGCCAAATGCTCCCTAAAACACTTCTGCGAACAGGCCTTTCTAATTGACCAGGCCCGGGTATCATGGAAGGATATTGACCTCATCCCGTCAGTAGAGGATGCCTGGTTGTTCTTTAAAATAAATTTCCTCACCATCGTAAATAAGCATGCCTTTCAAAAAATGTAGAACTAAGAACAGATAGAGCCCTTGGTTCACTCCAGACCTGACTGCCCTCGACCAGCACAAAAACATCCTGTGGCGGTCTGCATTAGCATTGAATAGTCCCCGCGATATGCAACTTTTCAGGGTAGTCAGGAACCAATACACACAGTCAGTTAGGAAAGCAAAGGCTAGCTTTTCAAACAGAAATTTGCATTCTGTAGCTCTAACTCCCAAAAGTTTTGCAACACTGTAAATTCCATGGAGATAAAGAGCACCTCCTCCCAGCTGCCCACTGCGTTGAGGCTAGGAAACACTGTCACCACCGATAAATCCACAATAATTTCAATAAGCATTTCCCTACGGCTGGCCATGCTTTCCACCTGGCTACCCCAACCCCGGCCAACAGCTCCACCCCCCCGCAGCTACATGCCCAAGCCTCCTCAGCTTCTCCTTCACCCAAATCCAGATAGCAAATGTTCTGAAAGAGCTGCAAACCTGGACCCGTACAAATTAGCCGGGCTCGACATTCTGGACCCTCTCTTTCTAAAATTATCCGCCGCCATTGTTGCAACCCCTATTACCAGTCTATTCAACCTCTCTTTCATATTGTCCGAGATTCCTAAAGATTGGAAAGCTGCCCCGATCATCCCCTTCTTCAAACAGGGTGACACTCTAGACCCAAACTGTTACAGACCTATATCCATCCTGCCCTGCCTTTCTAAAGTCTTCGAAAGCCACGTTAACCTGTTGGGGCTCGGGGGCAGTATTGAGAAATTTTGAAAAAAATATGTGCCCATTTTTAACTGCCTCCTACACCAACTCAGAAGCTAGGATATGCATATTATTAACACATTCGGATAGAAAACACTCTGAATTTTCTAAAACAGTTTGAATGGTGTCTGTAAGTATAACAAAACTCATATTGCAGGCAAAAACCTGTGAAAAATAGATCAAAAATTTTTTGAATTTTGTGACTGTACTATTTAGTGTCATTGTTTTATAGATACCATAGTGAGAAAGGATTCATTTCGCAACTCCTACGGCTTCCACTAGATGTCAACGATCTTTATAAAGTTGTTTGAAGCGTCTATGATGAACAGAGACCGGATGACAAGGAAGAGAAGTTGACCTCCCTGGGATGTCGTCACTTCATTATTGGCTGCACCTGCGCAATCATGTGATGCGATACATTTTTCAAAGACGTTTTTCAAGACACAGGAGAGGTCGGGTTGAAACATTACTGATGTTTCACGTTAAAAATGGCTCTAAAGATTGATGCTAAACAACGTTTGACATGTTTGAACAATGTAAATAGATTTTTTTTTTTACTTTTCGCCGTGACTCCCCCCCCCCCCCCCCGCGCTACTTTTTAGTAGCCTACCGAAGCGCTAACAACTTGGAGTTATTGGGACATCAATTATGAACTTTGTTGAAAGAAACCACATTTGCAGTGGACCTGGGATGCGTGGAATTGCCAATGGATGAAGAGAATCAAAGGTAAGGGAATATTGACAATAGTAATTTTGATATTACATGGTTACAAGATGGTGCTAACCTGTATAGCCTAGCCTATTGTTCTTAGCACAGCACCCGGTTTATTGCAAATTGTGATTTCCCAGTAAAGTTATTTTGAAATCTGGCATTGCAGTAGCATTTACGAAATGTTAAACTATGAATATTTGAATGACAATAATATAATTTACCAATGTTATCGAATAGTAATTTTGTGATTTGTAACGTTGTTCACCGGAAGCATTTGAGAGAAAAAAAAAATCTGATTTTCACCGCTTCGGTAAAATGTTGTTTTTGGATATAAATATGAACTTGATGGAACAAAAAATGCATGTATTGTGTAACATAATGTCTTAGGAGTGTCATCTGAGGAAGATTGTCAAAGGTTGGTGCATAATTCTAGCTGGTTATCCGCTTATGGTGACGCCTGTCTTTGAATTGACAAAACATTACACACAGCTATTTTCAATGTACTCTCCTAACATAACCTAACTTTATGCTTTCGCCGTAAAGCCTCTTTGAAATCGGACAATGTGGTTGGATTTAGGAGATGTTTATCTTTCAAATTGTGAGAAATAGTTGATTGTTTGAGAAATTGAAATTATTAGATTCTTGCAGTTTTTGAATTTCCCGCCATGGTCTCTTGACAATGAATCCCGATATCGGGATAAGATCCCCAACAGATCACTGACCATTTCGAATCCCACTGTACCTTCTCTGCTGTGCAATCTGGTTTCCAAGCTGGTCAAGGGTGCACCTCAACCACGCTCAAGGTACTAAACGATATCATAACCGCCATCGATAAAAGACAGTATACTGTGCAGCCATCTTCATTGACCTGGCCAAGGCTTTCGACTCTGTCAATCACCGTATTCTTATTGGCAGACTCGACAGCCTTGGATTCTCAAATGATTGCCTCGCCTGGTTTACCAACTACTTATCTGATAGAGTTCAGTGTGTCAAATCGGAGGGCCTGTTGTCCGGACCTCCGGCAGTCTCTACGGGGGTGCCACAGGGTTCAATTCTCGGGCCGACTCTCTTCTCTGTATACATCAATGATGTCGCTCTAGCTGCTGGTCATTCTCTGATCCACCTCTACGCAGACGACACCATTCTGTATACTTCTGGCCCTTCTTTGGACACTGTGTTAACTAACCTCCAGACGAGCTTCAATGCCATACAACTCTCCTTCCGTGGCCTCTGACTGCTCTTAAATGCAAGTAAAACTAAATGCATGCTATTCAATCGATCACTGCCCGCACCTGCCCGCCCGTCCAGCATCACTACTCTGGATGGCTCTGACTTAGAATACGTGGACAACTACAAATACCTAGGTGTCTGGTTAGACTGTAAACTCTCCTTCCAGACTCACATTAAGCATCTCCAATCCAAAATTAAATCTAGAATCGGCTTTCTATATCGCAACAAAGCATCCTTCACTCATGCTGCCAAACATACGCTCGTAAACCTGACCATCCTACCGATCCTTGACTTCGGCGATGTCATCTGCAAAATAGCCTCCAACACTCTACTCAACAAATTTTGATGCAGTCTATCACAGTGCCATCCGTTTTGTCACCAAAGCCCCATACACTACCCACCACTGCAACCTGTACACTCTCGTTGGTTGGCCCTCGCTTCATACTCATCGCCAAACCCACTGGCTAAAGGTTTTCTACAAGTCTCCACTAGGTAAAGACCCACCTTATGTCAGATCACTGGTCACCATAGCAGCACCCACTCGTAGCACACACTCCAGCAGGTATATCTCACTGGTCACCCCCAAAGCCAATTCCTCCTTTGGTTGTCTTTCCTTCCAGTTCTCTGCTGCCATTGACTGCAACGAACTGCAAAAATCTCTGAAGCTGGAGACTCATATCTCCCTCACTAACTTTTTAAGCACCAGCTGTCAGAGCAGCTCACAGATCACTGCACCTGTACATACCCCATCTGTAAACAGCCCATCTATCTATCTACCTCATCCCCATGCTGTATTTATTTATTTATCTTGCTCATTTGCACCCCAGTATCTCTGCTTGCACATTCATCTTCTGCACATCTACCATTCCAGTGTTTAATTGCTATATTGTATTTACTTCGCCACCATGGCCTATTTATTGCCTTAACTCCCTTATCTTACCTCATTTGAATTCACTGTATATAGACTTTTTGTTTTATTTTTTCTACTGTATTATTGACTGTATGTTTTGTTTATTCCATGTGTAACTCTGTGTTGTTGTGTGTCGAATTGCTATGCTTAATCTTGGCTAGGTCGCAGTTGCAAATGAGAACTTGTTCTCAACTAGCCTACCTGGTTAAATAAAGGTGAAATAAAATGTAAAAAAAAATGTGTTCTCTATATTATGCATATCTTGGGAAACTTCCATAAACCCTCCATCCACCCCCATTATACACTGAGTGTACCTAATATTGAGTTGCACCCCCTTTTGGCCTCAGAACAGCCTCAATTCTTTGGGGAATGGACTCTACATTGTTGTCGAAAACATTCCATACGGATGCTGGCCCACGTTGACTCCAATGCTTCCCACAGAGTCAAGTTGGCTGGATGTCATTTGGGTGGTGGACCATTCTTGATTCACAAGGGAAACCCGTTGAAAGGCACTTAAATATTTTGTCTTGTCCATTCACCCTTTTAATGGCACATAATGCATGTCTCAATTGTCTCAAGGCTTAAAAATCATTCTTTAACCTGTCTCCTCCTTTTCATCTACACTAATTGAAGTGGATTTAACAAGTGAGTAAGGGATCACAGCTTTCACCTGGATTCACCTGGTCAGTCTATGTCACGGAAAAAGCCTAATGTTTTATACACTCACTATAGATCACATCCTACATGTCTGACGTGCCATTGGCAGGAAGTTAACATTGACATTATGAGATATTTGATTAGTTAAGAGCAGGGCCAGATGGCCAGAAAATGATACATGAACATCTTGGACTGGACATCCTGGCAATTACTCACAGGAATAGTGTAATTTTAATGTTTGGGGATAGTACCAACATTAACCCCTCAGTCTCTGGGGTGTCAAGAAACAACATTCACCTCATACTAGGCAAGATAACAGAGTTCTATCTGGCATCATTATGTCATGATGATCTTGTGTAGCAGTTACAGTAGGTACCATGTTTCATGTGAGGTGTAGCAACATTTTTGAGCTCTGCTAGCAGATAGAATGTTGCATCTCCAAAACATGTCATTCCTGGAGCTGTTGTCTCATAATGGGCTTCCTGGATCCCCTGTTTCTTGTCTCTAAAGGCTCAGACATGCCAATAGCGTTTGCCTGACGAGAACACTTCGCAGCATTGAACATCATTTTGAGAACCGAGTGCGAACCAATTTTACATGTAGAATCACTTGAAATATCTTGGCAGTCAGACGTCTATAGCGGGTGGTCCCTAAAACACAGCAGGCTGAAAGATTGGCAGACAAACTCTGGATTCACATTCGGTGCGATGTATGCGACCCTTAATGATCCCTCTCTAGACTCACATAGAGGAAACTCTTACCTTACAAACCACAAGGCCATTTTACTACGGACAGACTTTTGTGTTGTTTCGGCATTATTCATAAGGGAAAACTCTTAACTACTTTGGTAAGATATTGATAAACCCAAGATGTTCTAACCGTCCACTACTCACATCATATATCATTCTATTCGAGCATCTTGTTCACAAATCTCTGTGTGGTGTGGACGAGTAGTAGTTTTAATACTGTACCACCAGCATCTTCCATTGGTTTTCAAGACGTCATGCCTCTACACACCACAACACAGCACTATCTCCAGTGTAATTTGATTTGCAGGCTTTCGCTCCCCCACAGAGTTTTCTGATCTCACCGCATGCTGAGGTTTGATGGACAGCCAGTCGACTATGAGCAGAGAGGTATAAGAAAAATCTAACCAACAAAACTCTTGACTTTTCCATCGTAATCACTTGCTGTGCCAAGAAGTGTTTATGATTATAATGTCATGCACTCAAATCATAATAAACAAGATACAGTACTTTGACATGAGATCAGAACAATAGAATAATGAATAACAAATAATAATAATAATAAGAGAATAATAAACAAGATACAGTACTTTGACATGAGTTCAGAACAATAGAATAATGAATAACAAATAATAATAATAAGAAGAATATGTCAATCATTCTACGAAATACAAAATAATCATGAATTTGCAGACATCAAACACTGATGTAGAATTTCGATCGTTAGGTATATCAGTACATATAAAATGATACTTGCTTAATGCAACGGCCATACAGACAGACAGGAGTGTTTGAGTACAAAGAACCTGCTGCAAGCAGCATAATTAAGCATGTAAGGTCATGAAAAATGATGGAGCAGCAATTCTTTCTGCACCCAGAGGACAGACGGAGCCACCTGGCACATCTATCATGACTAGAACTGCTGAGACTGTGAATGCTGCCAATAACCAATCTTCACAAAATGGAGCACGTTCAAAATTCCCTTACATGGCAAGAATGATTATATTCTGTGCTGTGAAATTGCATGCATTAGTGAAATTATTTCTCTATGAGGCTGCATTTACACAGGTAACCACATTCTGATCCTTTGCCTAATTATTGGCAAAAGATCTGATCGGATTGGTCAGAAGACCAATTAGTGGAAAAATATCAGAATTGGGTTGCCTGTGTAAGAAGCTTGCAATGATTGGTGAATATTTCATGCATATTTGAGAATAATGGGTAGATTCTGTAAAGAACAGTAATTACTATTCACAAAGCAATGAGCTACATTGTATCGACACACAATAACACTTACTTTAGAATTGCTTTGGAATTAATGATTGACAGGTTGATCAGAAGTATACATAACGTCATTGTCTCAGCAATCATTGTTATGATAATGTCACCGTCGTTGTTTTAAGGTACATGCAATAAACGACTAAAAGAGGTAATGTACCATCTACAAACAATTTAGCATATGTATACAATATTGGATCTTATAGAGTATATGTGTCAATTGTTTTTTGAACTTTGACTTCCGTGGCTTTAGTATATACACTTCTGTGGCTTTAGTATACAGGTCAGATGTTTCTCTACAGTCTTTAAGACTGGTCTCCATCATTTTCTCCATACATTTTTCATTATGCTGCTAATGTTGTATGCAATGAAACTATTGAGGAAAGACAAACATTTAGTTAGGCTCTCAAAGTGGACTTAATGAAGGCCTGTCTTGATTTTAAATGATTTATAACCAAAGTGAGATTGCAGTGCCAAGTTCTTTATGAGTTTCTGTAAGCTTCAAAGGCTTCTAACATACATCACTTGCATGAAGGATTGGGTGGCTTAGGGTCAAAATTAAATCTAAAGGGTTTCAATATGTCAAAAATTCAAGATGTCTTTTTCCAACAACTCTCAGAGATTTAGTACTTTACCATCAAAGTAGAAGGGCTGCAGGTAGCCTAGCAATTAAGAGCGTTGGGCCAGTAACTGAAAGGTTGGTGGTTCAAATCAGGACATAAAAATAAGAATGATCAACACTTTGAAGAGGATAGTAACACATTACAAATCAAAAAGATGTATTCTATTCACTAATACAAAACATGTACATAGAAACATCTGTTTTTTAAAGATTTTGATATTGAACAATGTTTATTAGAGATATGGGTAGCGCCATCTTGAATTGCCATAGTAATGACTGACACCAATGTGTCATTGGCCGGATTGCATGGCGTCACTTCCGTCTCACAATTCAAAGAAGCAGTGGGGCATGTCGAGAACACAGAGAATAATCTTGAGCGTGAGTGGAGAGAGTTCAGATAAAAAAAAGTTGAAGGTGCATAAGATCATATTGAGGAGCTGAGAGAGAGTGTTGCATGCACAGAAAGTAGAATTGACAACAAAAATTACAAGCACCCTTCTTCCTGTTCATGGTATACTTGCCTTTGCCCTCTCGAAATTCACCTGTGCTTACGCGATATGATCTCTGTGTGCTCGCAAATCTACAATGACATGTTACTCAAATATAACTGGCAGCCTTATTGAGCAATCATAGCACTTCTTTTTATTACAATGCAATTGATTGGCTAGCTAAATGGAAGGCGGGGCCCAAACAATGTGACCAATTACCATTTGTACGTGTTTTTGATGACATCAAGATTTGCCAGTGGATATCTGTATGGTAAACTCAGTAATTCCAGTTTAGCTATCCTTTATCTGATGTGATCAGTCATTCCTTCTGATTGAATCTCACTCAATTATCTAATGTCTCCCAGCCATATAGCCACAGAACAATGAGCTAAAACTCTTTGATATACTGTAGCTACTAATGTCACACATTGCATTCATCCAAGCTACTGTACTATCAACTGGTTTGCTATATTAGGCAGCTCCAGATTCGAGGGGATAACAAATACATGTATATTATCTATGAAGATTATAAAAAGGCCATTAGGTGTCTAGGTAGAGTAGACTGTCTGTTCAGGCTATCTGGTCTAGGTTGAAACTGCTGGGAAAGAGCTAACTCCCACCATCTGCTGTGTTCATCTATGTAGCTAGCTAATGCTTGTAGAAAATAAAAACTATATTTGCTAACTATGCTTAATTAAAGACTTGCTACTGACTATTGAATACTTTTTGCCAAACGAGTTGGCTAGTTCCCCTGACTGTTTATTGATGAATTGGTAACAAAAAAGTGGCAAGGTGGCTGTTTTGGTACAATGTGGCTGATAAAGAATAGACTTGTACATGTATGCCACTGCATCTTAGTACAAGGTGAGACAGTCCCTGGTTCGATTCCAGGCTGTATCACATCCGTCCATGATTGGGAGTCCTATAGGGCGGCGTACAATTGGCCCAGCGTTGTCCGGGTTTGATCGGGGTGGGTCATCATTGTAAATAAGTATTTGTTCTTAACTGATTTGCCTAGGTAAATAAACATTTCAGGGGGAGAGAGAAGGGATGTCAAGTTGAATGTTTCAGGGAGAGAGGTTAGGTCAAGATGAATGTTTCAGGGAGCGAGAGAGAAGAGACATCAAGTTGAATGCTTCAGGGGGAGAGAGAATGGTTGTCAAAGGTTAAATAATATTTTTTTTATATACATTAGTGTTTCATTAGTTAGTTAAGTTACTGAGTAGGCATGTTGTTATTCATATTTTTATTTTATTGTATTGTTGTTGTTTTGTTGTTATTGAATTTCAGGTGGAGAGAGAGTAAGATCACCAGAAAGGAGCATGCTGACAGACCAGGAAGAAAGTGGTTGTTGCACAGCAAAGGTATTACAGTCAATGCAATATTGTGTGAATTACCCATTTATTTAATCGGCTCTGACAAAAGGGTTGGATTATACAGCAACATGAATAGTAAATGCTAACAGAGCTTTGGTGATGAATGGTGATGTCACATAGGTCACTATGTATCTCTTAGAAGCTGCCCACCACCATACATTGCATTATATGCCCAGAACCTAACTCAGCTGGTATGGGTTTCACCCAGACAAATATAAGGTGTGCACCTCTTTTGCCCCTGGTAACTCTTCCCCCGGTTGATCACGGGAGTAATCAATTGATGTGTCACTAATTTGGACCTGGGAGTTGCTTGTACCTGTTCTTTATTTAAGGTGAATGCCAGAAGCAGCACTCCATCTATGTGAGCTGGGAGCAGCTTGGTTGCAGAGCCGGAGCCTAGGCGACAGAGGAGAACACGTGCTGTTGCTGGAGCAGACCAACCAGTTTCCGTTTCGAGGAGACCTTTATGGAAATTAGGAGGGTGAATGGGTCACCCTTCCCAAAGCTAAGGACCTCTTCATAGTTCATTTCCAACATTTCACTTGATAGCACTCCCTGACAAAACTCTCTACTGCTTTGTGCTGCACACTCGTTAAGGCACCTTCGCCCCTTCCTTAAGTTAAGAAGCCTACCCCCCCTTCCATCTGCACCAGTATAGACTCACAACCGAGGCAACTTGACAAGTCATTGTAGATTATAGCAGCTTTTCTGCCTAAACACTCTCAACTCACTTCTGAACTATTTGAGTCACTATTGTCCCCCACTGGATCTTACTACAAAGACCATTGAAAACCTGAATTTTCCTGTTATGGCGTTCGTCTGAAGGAGTGGACCAAAGCGCAGAGTGGTATGTGTTCATGATGATTTATTAAACAATGAAACACTAGAACAAAAGAAACAAAACGAAAAGCCAACAGTTCCATCAGGTAACGAATACAAAACAGAAAACAACTACCCACAAAACACAGGTGAAAAAAGGCTGCTCAGGTCAGGGCGTGACATTTCCTGAATAAACATTGACCTTTAATTAATAACAGATAACATTACTTGAGCCACAATCCCCTGCTTCTCCATTTTTATTTTGGTTTAAATTACTGTATTAAGCCGTGTTGATTTTCCCATTAAGTTTGTTTAAATCTATTTACAATTTCCTTATTATCGTGATATTTTATACTCCTTTCCTTAGTTCTATTGTGGCTTCACTGTGATTTAGTTTCATCATTTTTGGAGAGGTATTGTGGCTTATTGTACTTGGCCCTACGGCGCCTCAGCGCAATCTAACAATCTTTGTCTTTTACTCAGTATAACACCACCCAGGAGAGGCCTGCTGCGAACATTGGATCGGATACCTCAAAACGTGCCTGCCGTGGGGGGGCGACGGAACGTTCCTCAAGGACCATTAAAAGAGGAGTTTTAAAAGTATTTTCAGTGTATATTTTATCTGGCGCATGTGTGATGTTTGATATACATTAATAAAACTGCATTCACCCTGGACATGAGACTTGATTTTTAGAACTTTTGAATCATAAACACAGTTATCTTGATGTCTGCATGTTTGCTTAAGTTACCGTAGTAGTTAGTAGAAATTTGAAGACCGACAGGCTATGAAAGTTATTGTTTTGTACCCTAACTATTAAAGATGAACATGCGTTGTTTACACAGCTTTTTTGCTGACAGCTGACAACATGGTTTTTGATGTGCTGGTCTTGTGTTCCATGGCTCAGCAGACTCACCAGGGGACAGGAAGAAAAATACATATTTGTTTTTATTAAAGACTGGGAGACTTGGAGGGAGAGAGCCGGAGTTCAGTAAATCTAACCAGAGACCCTTGATTATCTGCTAAATCACACAGACACATGGACAGCAATAGTGAAGTCCTTGATGATCTGCTATATCACAAGGACAGCACTAGTGACGGTGCATACGTATACTATTATGAGTGGAGCCTACTTCTTTGTGCTCTGGCAGGTAGTTGGTCAGAAAGCTCTGGAGGTCCTTGGAATATTCTGTCTCTGTAGCACCTGGAGAGAGATGGATAAAGGTACTGTGTGCTTGAAGGAAATACCAAGATAGTTACTATGTAACAAGTATTACATTGTTTGTGGCCTTTAAAATCAGACAAATGGATGTGTAAAAGACGCAGCAACACAATGTGCGGAGTGTGTTGGGGGAGACCGTTATAAAAGTTTCAAAGATGTATCCATTGTAAACGAAGAGCAGTGTTTCTCCTCACAACACTGCTTCGTCGAACATGTGTTATATGCATTTTGATTTGAAGGTAGACTTACTCTGTGGTTCAAGTTGTATCTTACTGGGCCAGTTTGTTTTGCATGGCCCGGTGCCCCAGATGGGTGGACATTTCACTTAAGGACCAATGGAATGGTCTAAAATGTTCAATCTCCACCTACACAGGGCACCGGGTCATGTTAAATTAACTAGTCCACTCTCTCTGACCCACAAGACCTCACCCGTGACCTTCCATTGGCCCAGGTCCTCCTGTCTAACCGTCTTTTATTTTTATTTAACCTTTATTTAACTAGGCAAGTCAGTTAACAAATTCTTATTTACAATGACAACCTACACAGGCCAAACCCGGACAACCCTGGGCCAATTGTGCGCCGCCCTATGGGACCCCCAATCACGGCCAGATATGATACAGCCTGGATCACAGTCTCTCTGACAAGAAGTTACTCCAGTATTGACACTGACCAAAAATATAATTGCAACATGCTACAATTTCAACAATTTTACTGAGTTACAGTTCATATAAGGAAATCAGTGAATTGAAATAAATAAATTAGAACCTAATCTATGGATTTCACATGACTGAGCAGGGGCGCAGCCATGGGTGGGCCTGGGAGGGCATACGCCCGTGTTGAGCCAGGCCCAGCCAAACAGAATGAGTATTTCCCCACAAAATGGCAGTATTACAGACATGAATACTCCTCACTTTTGTCAGCTGTCTAGGTGCCTGGTCTCAGACGATCCCTCAGGTGAAGAATCCGGATGTGGAGGTTCTGGGCTGGCATGGTTACATGTGTTCTGCTGTTGTAAGGCTGGTTGGGTGTACTGACAAATTCTGTCAAATGATGTTGGCGGCAGCTTATGGTAGATAAGTGAATATTACATTCTCCAGAAACAGCTCTGGTGGACATTCCTGCGGTCAACATGCTAATTGCACGCTACTTCAAAACTTGAGACATCTGTGGCATTGTGTTGTGTGACAAAACTGCCCATTTTAGAGTGGCCTTTTATTGTCTCCAGCACAAGGTGCACCTTTGTATTGATCATGCTGCTTAACCAGCTTCTTGATATGCCACACCTATCAGGTGGATGGATTATCTTTGATAAGGAGAAATGCTCACTAACAGGGAGGTAACCACATTTGTGTACAAAATTGGAGAGAAATAAGCGTTTTGTGCGTATGGAACATTTCTGGGATTTACAGATATCCAATGGCAAATCTTTACATAAATGAGAACATCAAAAACATGTTGAAATAGCATTTGGCTGAATTAGCTAGCAAGTTTCCTTACCTGACAAGAAGCACCTTGATTTGCCAAATCTCTATCAACATGTTAAATGTGCAACCAGAGGGAAAACATTTCTAGATCACCTCTACTCCACACACAGAGACACCTACAAAGCTCTCCCTCACCCTCTATTTGCAAAATCCGACCACAACTCTATCCTCCTGATCCTGCTTACAAGCAAAAATTAAAGCAGGAAGCACCAGGGACTCGGTTTATAAAAAAGTGGTCAGATGAAGCAGATGCTAAACTACAGGACTGTTTTGCTATCACAGACTGGAACATGTTCCGGGATTCTTCCGATTACATTGAGGAATACACCACATCAGTCACTGGCTTTATCAATAAGTGCATCGAGGACGTCGTCCCCACAGTGACTATACGAACATACCCCAACCAGAAGGCATGGATAACAGGCAACATTCGCACTGAGCTAAAGGGTAGAGCTGCCGCTTTCAAGGTGCGTGACTCTAACCCGGAAGCTTACAAGAAATCTCGCTATGCCCTGCGACGAACCATCAAACAGGCAAAGCATCAATACAGGGCTAAGATTGAATCATACTACACCGGCTCCAACGGTCATCTTATGTGGCAGGGCTTGCAAACTATTACAGACTACAAAGAGTAGCACAGCTGCGAGCTGCCCAGTGACACGAGCATACCAGATGAGCTAAATCACTTCTATGCTCGCTTCGAGGCAAGCAACACTGAGGCATGCATGAGAGCATCAGCTGTTCCGGATGACCGTGTGATCATACTCTCCATAGCTGACGTGAGTAAGACCTTTAAACAGGTCAACATACACAAGGCTGCGGGGCCAGATGGAATACCAGGACGTGTGCTCCGGGCATGTGCTGACCAACTGGCAGTTGTCTTCACTGGCATTTTCAACATGTCCCTGATTGAGTCTGTAATAGCAACATGTTTCAAGCAGACCACCATAGTCCCTGTGCCCAAGAACACAAAGGCAACCTGCCTAAATGACTACAGACCCGTAGCACTCACGTCCGTAGCCATGTAGTGCTTTGAAAGGCTGGTAATGGCTCACATCAACACCATTATCCCAGACACCCTAGACCCACTCCAATTTGCACACCGCATAACAGATCCACATATGATGCAATCTCTATTGCACTCCACACTGCCCTTTTTCACCTGGACAAAAGGAACACCTATGTGAGAATGCTATTCATTGAATACAGCTCAGCGTTCAAAACCATAGTACCCTCAAAGCTCATCACTAAGGTCAGGAACCTGGGACTAAACACCTCCCTCTGCAACTGGATCCTGGACTTCCTGACAGGCCGCCCCCAGGTGATGAGGGTAGGTAGCAACACATCTGACACGCTGATCCTCTACACTGGAGCCCCCCAGGGGTGCATGCTCAGTCCCCTCCTTTACTCCCTGTTCACCCACAACTGCATGGCCAGGCACAACTCCAACACCATCATTAAGTTTGCAGACGACACAACAGTGGTAGGCCTGATCACAGACAACGATGAGACAGCCTATAGGGAGGAGGTCAGAGACCTGGCCGGGTGGTGCCAGAATAACAACCTATCCCTCAATGTAACCAAGACTAAGGAGATGATTGTGGACTACAGGAAAAGGAGCACCGAGCACGCCCCCATTCTCATCGACGGGGCTGTAGTGGAGTAGGTTGAGAGCTTCAAGTTCCTTGGTGTCTCCATCAACAACAAACTAGAATGGTCCAAACATACCAAGACATTTGTGAAGAGGGCATGACAAAGCCTATTCCCCCGCAAAAAAAACTAAAAAGATTTGGCATGGGTCCTGAGATCCTCAAAAGGTTCTACAGCTGCAACATCGAGAGCATCCTGACCGGTTGCATCACTGCCTGGTACGGCAATTGCTCGGCCTCCAACCGCAAGGCACTTCAGAGGGTAGTGCGTACGACCCAGTACATCACCGGGGCTAAGCTGCCTGCCATCCAGGACCTCTACACCAGGCGGTGTCAGAGGAAGGCCCTAGGAACTGTCAAAGACCCCAGCCACCCCAGTCATAGACTGTTCTCTCTACTACCGCATGGCAAGCAGTACCGGAGTGCCAAGTCAAGGACAAAAAGGCTTCTCAAGCCGTAAGACTCCTGAACAAGTAACAAAATGGTTACCCGGACAATTTGTATTCATGTACATATTACCTCAATTGGCCCGACCAACCAGTGCTCCCGCACATTGGCTAACCGGGCTATCTGCATTGTGTCCCACCACCCGCCAACCCCTCTTTTTACACTACTGCTACTCTCTGTTCATCATATATGCATAGTCACTTTAATCATACCTATGTCATGACGTTGCCCTCTTTGAGTACAGGGAGGACAGTTGACCCCCTCCCCCTTGCACCATCCCCCAACCTACCTCCCCCCACCCAGGCCCTGTGTGAAGGGGTGGTAAAATTCCAGAGGAGAATCTCTTGCCACATGGCCCATAGAGAGACACAGGAAATTCTTCCAACTCACAGAATTGGGGAACCGAACGACATTTATGTTCTGGAGAAGGTATGGAAGACTGGTGAAGAATCCAGCTACGAACTGGTCCGCTTGGTACAATTTTGTGATACTCAGAAGAGACAATATAGCCATATTACCATAAAACTGTTTATATAATAGCCTCAGCTATGGGACTTGCATCCAAATGGTTGTATAGAATGTATTAATAAGGATAAAGCTATTTGTGATACATTGATCCCGACGACACACTGAGCGTAAATATATATTGATTGCAATTGTTCCCGAATGAGTGAGCGTTCATGTGCAAAGGTTTAGCATATCAATTGTTAATATTAATGAACTCTGTGTGTCTCCTCAGCTGACCATTTATGACCCTTTGTTTAACCTGTTAGGGCTAGGGGGCAGTATTGACACGGCTGGATAAAAAACATACCCGATTTAATAGCTCTTCGTGTTGTTGTGTGTTTAGTGTGTTCCAATTTTCCCAGAAGTGGTTCGGTTAAATGGATTCTTCAATTACATGAGCTGATTCTGATGTGCTGTTCCTTCTTGTTCCGTAGTGTATTTCTGTATTGTTTTAGTGTTTCACCATAGTGAAGGCACAGGCTCAGGTATTCTGGGTCTCTGTGTTTTTGTTTGGATAGGTTCCTCAATTCCTTTCTTATTTTTTGGCATTCTTCATCAAACCATTTGTCATTGTTGTTCATTTTCTTAGGTTATCTGTTTAGAATTTTTTTGATTTGATATGGAAGCTGAGAGATCAAATATACTATTTAGGCTTTCTACTGCCAAGTTTACAACTTCACTATTGCAGTGAATTGTTTTGTCCAGGAAGTTGTCTAAAAGAGATTGAATTTGTTGTTGGCTAATTGTATTTTGATAAGTTTCTACACTACTTTCCTTCCATCTATACCATTTCTTAATAGTATGCAGTTTGACTCTGGGTTGAGGTTGGTGATAAAGTAGTCTACAATGCTGATGCCAAGAGATGAACTGTAGGTGTACCTACCGAATCCCCTCTAAGCCTACAATTTACAATGTACAAATACATCAAACACATGGTTTCCAGGTGTTTGATGCGATTCCATTTGCTCTGTTCCGGTCCCCTCTGAAGCCACCTGTGGTACAGACCCAGCATGCAACAGAGCTGCAGGAGTTCTGACCTGTTTTTGGTGGTTGTTTTGTCGTAGTTGTGTCTAGCGGGGAATATTGGGGTGAGAATGCTGTCACCTCCAGGTAGGTGTTTACCCCCCTGTGTGCTGAGGGTGTCAGGTTCTTGTCCAGTTCTGGCATTTAGGTTGCCACAGACTAGTACATGTCCCTGGGCCTGGAAATTATTGATCTCCCCCTCTAGGATGGAGAATCTGTCATCATTAAAGTATGGGGATTCTATTGGAGGGATATAGGTAGCACACATGAGGACATTTTTCTCTGTTGAGAATTTCCTTATTAATTTCCAGACATATTTAAAATGTTCCTGTTTTGATTCATTTAATAGAGAAGGTTATGTCTGCTCTATACCAAATTAGCATACTTACTGAGTCTCTTCCTTGTTTCACACCTGGTATTTTGGTGGATGGGACTACCAGCTCTCTGTAACCTAGAGGGCAACCAGTGGGTCCATCTCCTCTATACCATGTTTCTTGTAGGATGACAATGTCTTTTTTTCTAATTTCTTTGGTGAAGTCTGGGTTCTTGCTCTTTAGTCTAAAGGCAGATGACCTCAGACCTTGTATATTCCAGGATGAGATGGTAAAAGCTTTGTGTTCCATAGTGTCCAGTGTTCCATAGTCAATAGAATCTTAAGGATTAAATACTCTCTCTCTCTCTCTCTCTCACTCTCTGTCTCTCAGTCTCTCAATTTCTCTCTCGCTCTCTCTCTACAGTATTTTCCACAAAAAATACTGTAGTAAATAATATAGTAATGTTTGCAAAAACACTACAGTCCACATATACCCTGCCCATTCCCCTCCCCAATATTTCAATATTTGCTTCCCATAAGTGAGAAACCTACATGCCAAGTATAGACCATATATTGTGTTCCCTACGGGTTATAGAACATAGCAGAAGCTCTGAGCTATCCGATCAGACCCCAATCATTCCTACAAGTTATGGAAAATGTATAGTAAATCTCCAATTGGTTTCCTGAAGGAGAAATCCTCCACTTCTACTGTTTGTCAAAGATAATAAATTAAAAACACTATAATAAATACTACAGTTATTTCTGCAAAAACACTACATTCAATACTACAGTATACTACACTCTGCAAAAAAACAGCGCATGAATTACTATAGTGTATACTACAGTTTTTTTTTGCTACAGTATTTATATTATAGTTAACTGTAAATCCTACAGTATACTACAGTAAATACTAAAGTGAATACTACAGTAAAGTTAGCAAAAACACTACAGTGAATACTATAGTATTTCACTATAATATAGTATTTTTCATGTGAGTTTGTGAGGAGGATGACACTGTAGACATTTCTCTTGTGCACCAGGCAGTCAACAGAAGCTGTCCCCACGGTGTCAAGGACAAACAGAGGCTGTTGAGCCTAGGTGAACTTCAATGTACTGGAGGTCTACTCTATAAATTGTTGGCTTTGTGACAGGAAATATAGAAAAGAATATGAGGTCATTTGTTTATGCAAGGGAAAGCAATTATGCATTGTAGTGGACTGAAATTGTGTTAGGTTGTGTGACTCATTGCAGACATACAGTGACTTCAGAAAGTATTCACACCCCTTGAATTTTTAAACATTTTGTTGTGTTACAGCCTGAATTGAAAATGTATTAAATGTAGATGTTTTTGTCACTGGCCTACACGCAATACCCCACAATGTCAAAGTGGAATAATGTTTTTCTATTTTTTGGAAATTCATTAATAATGAAAAGCTGATATCTCTTGAGTCAATAAGTATTTAACCCCTTTGTTATGGTAAGTCTAAATAAATTCAGGAGTAAAATGTCACATAATACGTTGCGTGGGACTTACTCTGTGTGCAATAATCGTCTTAAACATTTTTGAATGCCTACCTCATCTCTGTACCCCCAAAGAATTATCTGTAAGGTCCCTCAGTCGAGCAGTGAATTTACATCACAGACTCAACCACAAAGACCAGGGAGGTTTTCCAATGCCTCGCAAAGAAGGGCAGATATTGGTAGATTGGTAAAACAAAACAAAAACAATCTGACATTGAATATCCCTTTGAGCATGGTGAAATTATTACTTACACTTTGGATGGTGTATCCATATACCCAGTCAGTACAAAGATGCAGGTGTCCTTCCTAATTCAGTTGCCGAAGAGGAAGGAAACCACTCAGGGATTTCACCATGAGGCCAATGGTGACTTTCAAACAGTTACAGAGTTCAATGGCTGTGATATGAGAAAATTGATGATGGATCAACAACATTTTAGTTACTCTGCAATACTAACCTGATTGACAGAGTGAAAAGAAAGAAGGCTGTACAGAATAACATTTTTCCAAAACATGTATCCTGTTTGCCACAGGGCACAAAATAAATAATGCAAAAACTGTGGCAAAGCAATTAACTTTTTGTCCTGAATACAAAGTGTTATTTTTGGGTAAAATCTAATTCAACACATTACTCTGTGCCACTCTCCATATTTTCAAGTATAGTGGTGGCTACATCATGTTATGGGTATGCTTGTAATCGTTAAAGACTGGGGAGTTTTTAAGGATTTGCACATGCAAAAAGCTAGAGGAAAACCTGGTTCAGTCTGTTTTCCACCAGACACTGGGAGATGAATTCACCTTTCAGCAGGACAATAACCTAAAACACAAGGTCAAATCCATTACACTGGAGTTGCTTACCAAGACAATGAATGTTCCTGGCCGAGTTACAGTTTTGACTTAAATCTACTTGACAATCTATGGCAAGACCTGAAACTGTTTGTATAGCAATGATCAGCAACCGATTTGACAGAGCTTGAAGAATTTTGAAAATAATAATGCTCTAATGTTGCACAATCCAGGTGTGCAAAGCTCTTAGAGATTTACCCAGAAATTCTTACAGCTGTAATTGCTGCTGAAGGTGCTTCTACAAAGTGTTGACTCAGGGGTGTGAATACTTATGTAAATTATATATTTCTGTATTTAATTAGCAAAAACACAACACACTGTAACACAACAAAATGTGGAATTCGTCAAGGGGTGTGAATATATTCTGAGAGCACTGTAGGCACCAGTAAAGGGACTCCAAGTAACTCAGATCGGCAGTGGTGATTGTGCAAAGAAATGTACGTTTTAAAAGCCAATTATTGTTATTATTTGCATTATTCTTCACATATTTTGTCATTCCAATATTCATGTAGCTTGCACTTTGTTTTCAGGTTTGAAAAAGACAATGTATTCCTCTCAATTAAGTTATTTCAATAAAGTTATTAATTTATTAATATTATATTACTTCTGTATGTCATTCCTTATCATATGTAAGACTAAATGCCATTTGTAATATGTTATAGTGAACATACAGTATGCGCTTAACATACAATCCAGATAAGAAAGTGTCTGATAAATGAATTATAGAAAAACACCACCGTTCACTAAAACGTCCGTAACTCATTCACAGTAAAAGGTATTATTACTATTCTGATTTCAGCTTTGTAATCCTTACAAAATAAGAAAGGCTCAATATGCTCTAAGTTTTTCTCTAGCTCATTAGGAAGTTGTGTAAATGGCAGTTGTTTGGGAAAAAAACGTTCAATTGAAAGGGCTGTTTCACAGCTTTCAAAATATGTGTCATGTTTTCATACTCTACCATTCAAAAGTTTGGGGTCACTTAGAAATGTCCAAGTTTTAGATTTTTTGGTCCATTAAAATAACATAAAATTCATCAGAAATACAGAGTAGACATTCTTAATGTTGTAAATGACTATTGTAGCTGGAAATGGCAGATTTGTTATAGAATATCTACATAGGCGTACACAGACCCATTATCAGCAACCATCACTCCTGTGTTCCAATGGCACGTTGTGTTAGCTAATCCAAGTTTAGCATTTTAAAAGGCAAATTTTTGCAATTATGTTACCACAGCTGAAAACTGTTGTCCTGATTTAAAGAAGCAATAAAGCTGTCCTTCTTTAGACTAATTGAGTATCTGGAGCATCAGCTTTTGTGGGTTCGATTACAGGCTCAAAATGGCCAGAAACAAAGACTTTTCTTCTAAAACTCGTCAGTCTACTCTTGTTCTGAGAAATGAAGGCTATTCCATGCGCTGTGTACTACTCTTCACCGAACAGCGCATATTGGCCCTAACCAGAATAAGAAGAGTGGGAGGCCCCGGTGCACAACTGAGCAAGAGGACAAGTACATTAGAGTGTCTAGTTTGAGAAACAGACGCCTCACAAGTCCTCAACTGCCAGCTTCATTAAATTGTACCCACAAAACACCAGTCAAAGAAAAAGCCATATCTCAGACTGGCCAATAAAAAGAAAAGATTAAGATGGGCAAAAGAACACAGACACTGGAAAGAGGAACTCTGCCTTGAAGGCCAGCATCCCGGAGTTGCCTCTTCACTGTTGACGTTGAGACTGGTGTTTTGCCAGTTTTATTGCTTCTTTAATAAGCACAACAGTTTTCAGCTGTGCTAACATAGTTGAAAAAGGGGTTTCTAATGATCAATTAGCCTTTTAAATGATAAATTTAGATTAGCTAACACAACGGCCAATTGGAACACAAGAGTCTTGTTGCTGATAATGGGCCTCTGTTCGCCTATGTAGATATTCCATTAAAAATCGGGCTTTTCCAGCTACAATAGTCATTTACAACATTAACAATGTCTACATTGTATTTCTGATCAATTTTATGTTATTTTAATGGATCAAAAATGTTATTTTCTTAAAGAAAAAAGGTAAGTTCTAAGTGACCCCAAACTTTTGAATGGCAGTGTGGTTGGTTTGACACCATCAGATTTTGCTCATTAATGCATACAGAGTTCATGGTCTTTCAGACAGTTTTGGGATTCAGCCATGTTTGGGAAATCTTGCCAGTGATGCAACAATGTCAATATAGTGATTTACAGTTCCAGTTAGCTAATGTTCTAAAGCCAAGTGTTTCGATTCCCCTTTAAAAGCCCAGAACTGTCCATGAAAAGGATTAGGTCATAGTGTAAATGTCTATATTTGCTTCACTCTGAGGCATCATGTGCATATAGTACTAACGTGTCTGCTTTATTGGTGACAAGAACTGCACATCATTGATTTATTGATTGATTATAATGTGAGTTTAATTGATTCTATGTATCAATACTTTTGTCAATGGTAATAGAACTCCATTAATTGACATGATTACAGTAGATGGCATGGTACTCTCGTGTGAGCTAAGAACATCAATATTTAGGTATCAATACCGACAGGATGAAGGCTATAGTCCCTTTTCTAATTTACTTTTCTTAAGACAATTGGCGTTTCATTACAACTAAATCCAAGATATCAGACCTGTTATCTCCAACCAATTTATAGACCAACACTGCATCACCAAGCCTCTAGTAAGTCCTTTAATTTCAAATGCAAAGCATAGACTCGATGTCGATACAATGAAAGACATCGCCCGGTCATTTGAGTAATTCTGTGGTCTGGGGAACAACGTAATCGCGAGTCTTTGTAGTTCATCAAATGGAGGCAATCTCTGTAAAAGCACTCTGTCACTCATCAGGGGGGGAAGAGACCAAAACAAACCTTTAAGTTTGATGGCTTCAGTGAAGGCTGATTGTGATCAATATGTTTGGACTTAAGAGGCAAGCTAAAAAGCGGGAGAAATGAAACCCTTAACTCTGTTATAGCACTTTCATTGTAGCTCAAGGAACCTTTAACCTATTCATGTCCATAAATGTCCTTTAGTACACATGTTCTCTGAGATTACTAATGGAAAAATCTGTTGACAAGTTAATAAGCTATTTATTGTATTTCAAAAGTGACATTGAATTGTGTTTGGTTGTCAACGAAACCAAATATCAACATTTTAAGGAGATTTATCTTCTGCTTGGATAGTTCCATCTGTGCCACTGAGTTAGTCTGGCTTTGATTCCAGTTTGTCCACAAATTAATAATTTATATGTTGGATTCACGTCTCCATCTCAACAAAAAATATCAGTTAAAGAATAGGACTAAATCAAATCAAATCAACCTTTAAATTTACTTTAAATTGTTTTTATTTTTATTTGAGTTAGTCTTATTCTTTTAACTTAGATTTTTGGTTGACATGTACAGTAGATGTGAATTCAACATATAAACGATTAATTTGTATGCAATCTGGAATTAAAGCCAGACTAAGTCAATGACACAGATGGAACTATCCAAGCACAGGGTTCTTCCCAGGACTCAGAGATTTTTTCATTTTTTAACCTGTTGGGGCTACAGGTTAGCAATGAACCCCGAGTCGGGATTGCTAACAAGGCTGGAAATTCAAAACATCAAAAATCTAATAATTTCAATTTCTCAAACAATCAACTATTTTGCACAATTTAAAAGATAAACATCTCCTTAATCTAACCACATTGTTCGATTTTCAAAGAGGCTTTACAGCAAAAGCATAAAGTTAGATTATGTTAGGACAGTACATAGCCACAAAAGTACAAACATCCATTTTCAATTCAAGGTCAGGCGTCACCAAAAGCAGAAACCAGCTAGAATTATGCACTAACCTTTGTCAATCTCCATCAGATGACACTCCTAGGACATTATGTTATACAATACATGCATTTTTTGTTCCATCAAGTTCATATTTATATCCAAAAACAGCATTTTACAGTAGCGTGAAATTCAGATTTTTTTCTTCTCTGAAATGCTTCCGGTGAACATAACAAAATTACTATTCAAAAACATTGGTAAATTATAATATTGTCATTCAAAGAATAATATATTATCATCTCGTAATTGCTACCGAATGGCCAGATCTCAAAATAACTTTACTGGGAAATCACATTTTGCAATAAACGGGGTGCTATGCTAAGAACAATAAGCTATGCTATACAGTTAGCATCATCTAATATCGATAATAACATTGTAAATATCCCCTTACCTTTGATTATCTCCATCAGAAGGCACTGCCAGGAATTCCCAGGTCCGGAACAAATGTGGTTTCTTTTGACAAAGTTCATAATTTATGTCCAAATAACAGCAAGTAGTTAGCGTTCATTATGCTCCCACAAAACGTGGTGGGGGGGGTGTAAAATCACGCCGAAAAGCTAAAAAAACCTAGTAAATAATCTATTTACGTTCGTTCAAACATGTCAAACGTTGCTTAGCATTAATCTTTTGGTCCATTTTTAACGTTAAACATCAGTAATATTTTCACACAACCTATCCTATGTCTAGATAAACAATGATGACAAACTCACGCTTCTCAGATTTATGCGCAGACGCAAAAAAATGAAGTGATGACATGTCAACTTCCTTGATTCTAATTTGCTCTCTGTTTATCATAGACGCTTCAAACAACTTTATAAAGATCGTTGACATCTAGCGGAAGCCGTAGGTGTTGCGAAATGAATCCTTTCTCACTATGGTATCTATAAAACAATGACACTAAATAGTACAGTCACAAAATTCACATTTTTTTTGATCTATTTTTCACAGGTTTTTGCCTGCAATATGAGTTTTGTTATACTTACAGACACCATTCAAACTGTTTTAGAAAATTCAGAGTGTTTTCTATCCGAATGTGTTAATAATATGCATATCCTAGCTTCTGAGTTGGTGTAGGAGGCAGTTAAAAATGGGTACATATTTTTTTCAAAATTTCTCAATACTGCCCCCGAGCCCCAACAGGTTTTAACGCCTGAAACTGCCATTTCCTGCAATCTAGAGCAAAGAAAACATGTTAGGGTGTAGTGCCTGGCCTTAAATGATAACAAATATAGTTTGTTTTTGTACAGCATATTTTTTTACATAGTGGCGCAGCTAGTCTACTAGATCCACAGTGTCCCTTCTACATTCGTTATAGAGAACCCTGCAAGCAGAAGATAAATCTCCTTCAAATGTTGATATTTGGTCACGTTAACAACCAAACACAATTCAATATCATTACAATTCAACTCAACTAGAGCTTTAATCCCTAGGCCTATTGTATTGTCTATTTTTTGTTGAATTCTGGGTTGAAGTGAAACCATAGCTGTTGATGACCTAGCTAATGCTATATAGGCCAAAATAACATAATTGATTATACATTTTTTATTTTTTTATTTCAGGTAGGCCAGTTGAGAACAATTCTCATTTACAACTGCGACCTGGCCAAGATAAAGCAAAGCAGTGCGACAAAAAATCAACAACACATCGGATAAACAAAAGTACAGTGTGTGCAAATGGAGTAAGGAGGTAAGGCAATAAATAGACCATAGTTGCGAAGTAATTACAATTTAGCAAATTAACACTGTGCAAATGATGATGTGCAAGTAGATATACTGGTGTGCAAAAGAGCAAAAAAAAGTTCATAAAAACAATATGGGGATGAGGTAGGTAGTTGGATGGGCTATTTACAAATCGGTGAGCTGCTCAGATAGCTGATGCTTAAAGTTGTTGAGGGAGCTATAAGTCTCCAAGTTCAGCGATTTTTGCAAATCGTTCCAGTCATTGGCAGCAGAGAACTGAAAGAAAGGCGGCCAAAAGAGGTGTGGCATTGGAGATGACCAGTGAGATATACCTGCTGGAGCGCATGCTATGGGTGGGTGTTGTTATGGTGACCAGTGAGTTGAGATAAGGTGGAGCTTTACCTAGCATAGACTTATAGATGACCTGGAGCCAGTGGGTCTGGCGACGAATATGTAGCGAGGGCCAGCCGACGAGAGCATACAGGTCCCAGTGGTGGGTGGTATATGGGGAGTTGGTGTTGAGTGTTGGAAGCTATTTTGTAAACGACATCGCCGAAGTCGAGGATTGGTAGGATTTACGAGGGTATGTTTGGCAGCGTGAGTGAAGGAGGCTTTGTTGTGAAATAGGAAGCAAATTCTAGCTTTAATTTTGGATTGGAGATGCTTAATATGAGTCTGGAAGGAGAGTTTACAGTCTAGCCAGACGCCTAGGTATTTGTAGTTGTCCACATTTTCTAAATCAGAACCATCCAGAGTAGTGATGCTAGTCGGGGTGCGGGCAGCGATCGGTTGAAGAGCATGCATTTAGTTTTACTAGCATTTAAGAGCAGTTGGAGGCCACGGAAGGAGTGTTGTATGGCATTGATGCTTGTTTGGAGGTTTTTTAACACAGTTTCCAAAGAAGGGCCAGATGTATACAGAATGGTGTCATCTGCGTAGAGGTGGATCAAGGATTGGATCAAGGATATGTACAGAGAAAAGGGTCGGCCTGAGAATTGATCCCTTTGGTACCCCCATAGAGACTGCCAGAGGTTCGGACAACAGACCCTCCCACTGAACTCTATCTGAGAAGTAGTTGGTGAACCAGGCGAGGCAGTCATTTGAGAAACTAAGGCTGTTCAGTGTGCCGATAAGAATACGGTGATTGACAGTCGAAAGCCTTGGCCAGGTCGATGAATACGGCTGCACTGTATACTGTCTTTTATCGATGGCGGTTATGATGTCGTTTAGGACCTTGAGCGTGGCTGAGGTGCACCTGTGACCAGCTCGGAATTCGGATTGCACAGCGGAGAAGGTACGGTGGGATTCGAAATGGTAAGTGATCTGTTTGTTAACTTGGCTTTCGAAGACTTTGGAAAGGCAGGGCAGGATTTATATAGGTCTGTAACAGTTTGGGTCTAGAGTGTCTCCCCCTTTGAAGAGGGGGATGACTGCGGCAGCTTTCCAATCTTTAGGAATCTCAGACGATACGAAAGAGAGGTTGAACAGACCAGCAATAGGGGTTGCAACAACGGCGGTGGATAATTTTAGAAAGAGAGGGTCTAGATTGTCTAGCCTAGCTGATTTGTACGAGTCCAGGTTTTGCAGCTATTTCAGAACATCTTCTATCTGGATTTGGGTGAAGGAGAAGCTGGGGAGGCTTGGGCAAGTAGCTGCGGGGGGTGCGGAGCTGTTGGCCGGGGTTGGAGTAGCCAGGAGGAAAGCATGGCCAGCCGTAGAAAAATGGGTATTGAAATTCTCGATTATCATGGAATTATCGGTGGTGACAGTGTTTCCTAGCCTCAGTGCAGTGGGCAGCTGGGAGGAGGTGCTCTTATTCTCCATGGACTTTACAGTGTCACAGAACTTTTTGGAGTTAGAGCTGCAGGATGCAAATTTCTGTTTGAAAAGCTAGCCTTTGCTTCCTAACTGACTGTGTGTATTGGTTCCTGACTTCCCTGAAAAGTTGCTTATCGCGGGGACTATGCAATGCTAGTGCAGTACGCCACAGGATGTTTTTGTGCTGGTCGAGGGCAGTCAGGTCTGGAGTGAACCAAGGGCTCTATCTGTTCTTAGTTCTACATTTTTTGAAAGGGACATGCTTATTTAAGATGGTTAGGAAATTACTATTAAAGAACAACCAGGCATCCTCTACTGACGAGATGAGGTCAATATCTTTCCAGGATACCTGGGCCAGGTCGATTAGAAAGGCCTGTTCGCTGAATTGTTTTAGGAAGCATTTGACAGTGATGAGGGGTGGTCGTTTGACCAGGGACCCATAATGGATGCAGGCAATGAGGCAGGGATTGCTGAGATCCTGACTGAAAACAGCAGAGTTGTATTTGGAGGGCATGTTGGTCAGGATAATATCTAAGAGGGTGCCCATGTTTACGGATTTAGGGTTGTACCTGGTGGGTTCCTTGATAACTTCTTGCGGTTTAGTGGGATGCTCCCATTTCGACACCATCCGGTGAAATTGCAGAGCGCCAAATTCAAATTAAATTTCTATAAATATTAAACTTACATGAAATCACAAGTGCAATACATCAAAATAAAGCTTAACTTGTTGTTAATCCAGCAGATTTCAAAAAGGCTTTACGGCGAAAGCAAACCATGCGATTATCTGAGGACAGCGCCAAGCACACAAATGCATAAGAAATCATTTTCAACCAGGGAGTTGCGACACGAAAGTCAGAAATAGCGATATAATATATGCCTTACCTTTGAAGATCTTCTTCTGCTGGCACTCCAAAAGGTCCCAGTTACATTATAAATAGTCCTTTAGTTCGATTAAGTCCTTCTTTATATCCATAAAAACTCAGTTTAGCTGGAGCGCTTCAGTCAATAATCCACTCGGTTTCCCTCCTTCAAAATGCATACAAAATGAATCCCAAATGTTACCAATAAACTTATCCAAACAAGTCAATCAACGTTTATAATCAAACCTTAGGTACCCTAATATGCAAATAAAATATACAATTTAAGATGGAGAATCGTTATTGTCTTTACTGGAGAAAAACACCAAAGAACGCGTTCTCATTCACACGCTTGGAAACACTACAGCCAAAATGGGAGCCACCTACAAAAACTACAATATCTGGCTCATTTTTCCAAAAACCAGCCTGAAACTCTTTCTGAAGACCGTTGACATCTAGTGGAAGCCCTAGGAACTGCAATCGGGCACAATTCTTTTTTTGGGGGGGGGGGGCGGTTTGTCCTCGGGGTTTCACCTGCCATTTCAGTTCTGTTATACTCACAGACATTATTTTAACAGTTTTAGGAACTTTTGAGTGTTTTCTATCCAAATCTACCAATTATATGCATATCCTAGCTTCTGGGCCTGAGTAGCAGGCAGTTTACTTTGGGCACGCTTTTCATCCGGACATCAAAATGCCGCCCCCTATCCCAAAGAAGATAACTTGTGTGAGACTGAGGGCATCTAGCTTAGATTGTAGGACGGCCGGGGTGTTAAGCATATCCCAGTTTAGGTCACATAGCAGAACTCTGAAGATAGATGGGGGGCAATCAATTAACATATGGTGTCCAGGGCACTATAACCTCTATGGGCTAGGCGGGACGAATTCGTCCCACCTACGTAACAGCCACTTGAAGCCTGTGGCGCGATTTTCAAAACCTTAAAAATCCTATTACTTCAATTTCTCAAACATATGACTATTTTACAGCTATTTAAAGACATGACTCTCGTTAATCTAACCACACTGTCCGATTTCAAAAAGGCTTTACAACGAAAGCAAAACATTAGATTATGTCAGCAGAGTACCAAGCCAGAAATAATCAGACACCCATTTTTCAAGCCAGCATATAATGTCACCAAAACCCAGAAGACAGCTAAATGCAGCACTCACCTTTGATGATCTTCATCAGATGACAACCCTAGGACATTATGTTATACAATACATGCATGTTTTGTTCAATCAAGTTCATATTTATATCAAAAACCAGCTTTTTACATTAGCATGTGACGTTCAGAACTAGCATACCCCCCGCAAACTTCCGGGGAATTCGCTAACATTTTACTAAATTACTCACGATAAACGTTCACAAAAAGCATAACAATTATTTTAAGAATTATAGATACAGAACTCCTCTATGCACTCGATATGTCCGATTTTAAAATAGCTTTTTGGTGAAAGCACGTTTTGCAATATTCTAAGTACATAGCCCAGGCATCACGGGCTAGCTATTTAGACACCCGGCAAGTTTAGCACTCACCAATATTATAAAAGTTTGATTACCTTTTGTTGTCTTCGTCAGAATGCACTCCCAGGACTGCTATTTCAATAACAAATGTTGGTTTGGTCCAAAATAATCCATCGTTATATCCGAATAGCGGCGTTTTGTTCGTACGTCCCAGACACTATCTTATATGGTAAATCAGGGTCGTGCGCATGGCGCAATTCGTGACAAAAAAAATCGAAATATTCCATTACCGTACTTCGAAGCATGTCAACCGCTGTTTAAAATCCATTTTTATGCCATTTTTCTCGTAGAAAAGCGATAATATTCCGACCGGGAATGTCCATTTAGCTAAACTGAGGAAAGTAAACAAAGCTTTCGGTCGACGCGGGCACGAGCCTGAGTCTCACAGTACTGTAACCAGCCACTACCCAAACGCGCTACTTTTTTCAGCCAGAGCCTGCAAAGCCACGATTCAGCTTTTTGCCGCCTTCTGAGACCCTATGGCAGCCGTAGGAAGTGTCACGGGACAGCTAAGATCCTCACTCTTCAATAAACAGAGACAAGAAGAACGACACCTTGTCAGACAGGCCACTTCCTGCCTGAAACCTTGTCAGGTTTTTGCCTGCCAAATGAGTTCTGTTATACTCACAGACACCATTCAAACAGTTTTAGAAACTTTCGGGTGTTTTCTATCCATGTGTAATAAGTATATGCATATTCTAGTTACTGGGTAGGAGTGGTAACCAGATTAAATCGGGTACGTTTTTTATCCAGCCGTGTCAATACTGCCCCCTATCCTAAACAGGATAACAGGCGACAACATTGAGAGACTTATTTCTGGAGAGATTCATTTCTTTAATTAGAAGCTCGAACTGTTTGGGCATAGACCTAGAAAGTATGACAGAACTTTGCAGGCTATCAGAACTTTGCAACTCCTCCCCCTTTGGCAGTTCTATCTTGACAGAAAATATTGTAGTTGGGGATGGAAATCTCAGAATTTTTGGTGGCCTTCCTCAGCCAGGATTCAGACACGGCAAGGACATCAGGGTTGGCGGAGTGTGCTAAAGCAGTGAGTAAAACAAACTTAGGAAGGAGGCTTCTGATGTTAACCTCTTGGGGCTAGGTGGGACGCTAGCGTGCCACCTGTGGTGCACTCCATCAACAGCAGGTGCATTTCAAGAGCGGCAAATTTGAATCCAAATAAATGTCAAAATTCAAATTTTTCAAAAATACAACTATGTTACACCATTTGAAAGATAAACATCTCCTTAATCTAACCACGTTTTACGATTTCAAAAAGGTTTTACGGCGAAAGCATAAATTTAGAGTATGTTAGGACAGTACATTTACAAGAGTTGTGTGTAATGTTTTGTCAAGTCAAAGACAGGGTCACCAAAACCATAAAACCAGCTAAAATGATACACTAACCTTTTACAATCTCCATCAGATGACACTCCTAGGACATTATGTTAGACAATGCATGCATTTTTAGTTCTATCAAGTTCATATTTATATACAAAAACAGCGTTTTACTATGGCATTGATGTTGAGGAAATCGTTTCCCTCCAATAACCGGCAGTCAAGTCAGCGTCAGAAATTAAATAATTAAAATTAGAAAACATTGTTAAAATATTATATTGTCATTTAAAGAATTATAGATTTACATCTTTTGAACGCAATCAACTTGCCAGATTTAAAAATAACCTTACTGGGAAATCACACTTTGCAATAATCTGAGCACTGTGCCCAGAAAAATACGCGTTGCGATACAGACTAGACGTCATGTTGGGGAGATCTAAAATCGAAAATACTATGTAAATAATCCATTACCTTTGATTCTCTTCATCAGATGTCACTTCCAGGTATCACAGGTCCATAACGAATGTAGTTTTGTTCAAAAAAGCTCATCATTTATGTCCAAAAATCTCCGTCTCGTTAGCACATGATGTAAGCCAGCCGGACTTCTCGTCATGAACGAGGGGAAAAAATATATTTCCGTTCGTTCAAACATGTCAAACGTTGTATAGCATAAATCATTAGGGCCTTTTTTAACCAGAACATGAATAATATTCAAGGTGGACGAATGCATAGCCTTTTATAACGTATTGGAACGAGGGTACCCAACATGAAGTAGCGCGCCAGGTGTCTAATGGGACATCACCGTTCCATGGCTCTTGTTCGGTCAGATCTCCCTCCAGAAGACTCAAAACACTTTGTAAAGGCTGGTGACATCTAGTGGAAGCAATAGGAAGTGCCAAAATATTCCTAAACCCCTGTGTTTTTCAATGGGATAGCTTTAAAGTCAATACAACACATCAGGTATCCACTTCCTGTCAGAAAATGTCTCAGGGTTTTGCCTGCCAAATGAGTTCTGTTATACTCACAGACACCATTCAAACAGTTTTGGAAACTTTAGAGTGTTTTCTATCCATATATAATAAGTATATGCATATTCTAGTTACTGGGTAGGATTAGTAACCAGATTAAATCGGGTACATTTTTTTTATCCAGACGTGCAAATGCTGCCCCCTAGACCCAACAGGTTAACATGCATAAAACCAAGGCTTTTACGGTTACAGAAGTCAACAAATGAGAGTGCCTGGGGTCACACAGGGCCTGGGTTAACCTCCACATCACCCGAGGAACAGAGGAGGAGTAAGATGAGGGTACGGCTAAAGGCTATCAAAACTGGTCGTCTAGTGCGTTGGGGACAGAGAATAAAAGGAGCAGATTTCTGGGTGTGGTAGGATAGATTCAGGGCATAATGTACAGACAGGGGTATGGTAGGGTGCGGGTACAGTGGAGGTAAATCCAGGCATTCAGTGACAATGGTTGCGTCTCTGGAGGCACGAGTCATGCTAGGTGAGTTCACCGCATGTGTGGGAGGTTGGACAAAAGAGGTATCTGAGGCATGTTTAGTGGAGCTAGGGGCTTCGCAGTAAAATACAACAATGATAACTACCCTAAACAACAGTATAGAAGGACTATTGACATTAGAGAGTAACATAAAGCGAGGCATAAAGCAATCACAGGTGTTGATTGGGAGAGCTAGCTAACACAACAATGGGTAAGACAACAACAACAGGTAAAATGGCGATGAATGGGCAAAGAGGGTAAGTTAACTACACACAGGGCCTGAGTTATAGGCTGGGGCCGACAGATAAACAAAATAAACAAAATGGAGTACTGTGATTAATGACCAGTCCAGCAGGCATCAGCTATGTAGCCAGGTGATCATAGGGTCCAGTGAACAGCAATAGATGAAACAGGGAATCCGTTAGGGAGTCGTTACTATGCTAGCAAGCGGGAGACACGGCGTACATAAAGATAGCTGCCCGGGGCTAGCAGAAGCGTCTTCACCGACGTCCGGCAATGGCCGGTTGAGGGCACAATGGATAGAATTATGTCGGCAGACCAGTCGTGATGGAACGGCGGGGCTCCTTGTCAACAAAGGGTCCAGGCCAATTGGCAAAATAGGTATTGTAGCTGGAGTAATTTTGTTTGCTAGCCGGGAGACGCGGCTGGCTCGAGGCTAACTATTGCTAGATTCAGGACAAGGGCGTTAGCCACTGTACCCACTCGGTAGCAGCTAGCTAGCTGCAATGATTCGATGCAAAGGTCCAGAGCTTACGGCAGGAAACCGGTGATGTAGTTAATGGCTTCTAGTCGTGTTAGTGAAGAGTCCGGGAGGCATCAGCTGTGTTGTCGACTGATCATAGGGTCCACTGAGCAGGCTGGGAGATGGGCCGATTTCTTAGCAAAAATAAAAATGATGGTCAGAAGTGGTACCAGAACCACGCAGGTCTCCTAATCAGGGGACTTTACATCTATACTGACACAATTGAACAGAAGGTCAAAGAGAATTGTCTCAAAGAACACGTTTTAGGAAACCTTCAGATATCATACTCTATCCTCAATGGAAAAAGACAAGGAGCCACAATTTGCATTGCGATTGTCAGAAATCAAAATGTATGTGTCACATGCTTCGTTAACAACCGGTGTAAAATAACCGCAAAATGTTTCCATTTGGACCCTTCCCAACAATACAAAGAGGAAAATATCACAAAGAATAAATAGATAATCAGCAACGCTAACTTGGCTACATAGGGTACCAGTACCGAGTCAATGTGCAGAGGTACAAGGGAATTTAGGTAGATATGTACAGTTGAAGTCGGAAGTTTACATACACTTAGGTCGGAGTCAACCACTGCACAAATGTCTTTTTAACAAACTATAGTTTTGGCAAGTCGGTTAGGAAATCTACTTTGTGCATGACACAAGTCATTTTTCCAACAATTGTCTACAGACAGATTATTTCACTTATAATTCACTGTATTACAATTCCAGTGGGTCAGCAGATCACATACACTAAGTTGACTGTGCCTTTAGCTTGGAAAATTCCAGAAAATTATGTCATGGCTTAATTTTCTGGAATTAATTTGAGTCAATTGGAGGTGTACCTGTGGATGTATGTCAAGGCCTACCTTCAAACTCAGTGCCTTGGTATCACGCAACCGTCATACTGCTCAGGAAGGAGACGTGTTCTGTCTCCAGAGATGAACATACTTTGGTGCGAAAAGTGCAAATCAATCGCAGAACAACAGCAAAGAACCTTGTAAAGATGCTGGAGGAAACCGGTACAAAAGTATCTATATCCACAGTAAAACGAGTCCTATATTGACATAGCCTGAAAGGCCATTCAGTAAGGAAGAAGCCACTGCTCCAAAACCGCCATAAAAAAGCCAGACTAAGGTTTGTAACTGCACATGGGGACAAAGCTCATACTTTTTGGAGAAATGTCGTCTCTTCCGATGGAACAAAAATAGAACTGTTTGGCTATAATGACAATCGTTATGTTTGGAGGAAAAAGGGGGAGGCTTGCAAGCCGAAGAACACCATCCCAACCATGAAGCACGGGGGTGGCAGCATCATGTTGAGGGGGTGCTTTGCTGCAGGAGGGACTGGTGCACTTCACAAAATAAAAGACATCATGAGGAAGGAAAATGAAGTGGATATATTGAAGAAACATCTCAAGACATCAGTCAGGAAGTTAAAGCTTTGTCGCAAATGGTTCTTCCAAATGGACAATGACCCCAAGCATACTTCCAAAGTTGTGGCAAAATCAAGGTATTGGAGTGGCCATCACAAAGCCTTGACCTCAATCCCATAAAAATGTGTGGGCAGACCTGAAAATGCATTTGTGAGCAAGGAGGCCTACAAACCTGACTCAGTTACACCTGCTCTGTTAGGAGGAATGGGCCAAAATTCACTCAACTTATTGTGGGAAGCTTGTGGAAGGCTGCCAGAAACATTTGACCCAAGTTAAACAATTTATAGGCAATGCCACCAAATACTAATTGAGTCTATGTGAACTTCTGACCCACTGGGAATGTGATGAAAGAAATGAAAGCTGAATAAATCATTCTCTCTACTATTATTCTGACATTTCACATTCTTCAAATAATGTGGTGATCCTAACTGACCTATGACAGGGAATTTTTACTAGGGTTAATTGTCAGGAATTGTGAAAACCTGAGTTTAAATGTATTTGGCTAAGGTGTATGTAAACTTCTGACTTCAAATGTAGGTAGGGATAAATTGACTAGGCAACGGGATAGATAATACACAGTAACAGCAGCATATGTGATGAGTCAAAAGAGGTTAGTGCAAAAATGGTCAATGCAGATATTCCGTGTAGCTATTGGTTCACTTTTTAACAAAGTATTTAGCAGTCTCATTGCGTAGGAGTAGAAGCTGTTCAGGGTCCTGTTGGTTCTAGACTTGGTGCATCGGTACCGCTTGCTGTGCAGTAGAGGATGGCGCAATCTATAACTTGGGGGGCTGGAATCTTTGACAAATGTTAGGGCCTTCCTCTGACACCTCCTGGTATAGAATGCCAGGATGGGAGGGAGCTCTGCCCCAGTGATGTACTGGGCCGTACATACAAACCTCTGTAGCGCCTTCAGTTTGGATGTCAAACAGTTGCTATATCAAGCGGTGTTGCAGCCAGTCAAGATGCTCTCAGTGGTGTAGCTGTAGAACGTTTTGAGGATCTGAGGGCCCATGCCAATCTTTTCAGCCTCTTGAGGGGGCTCTTCACAACTGTTGATGTTTGTGGACCATGATAGTTCCTTAGTGATGTGGACACAGAGGAACTTTAGGCTCGCGACCTGTCCCACAACAGCTCCGTCAATGTGGATGGGGGAGTGCTCGGCCCTCCGTTTCCTGTAGTCCACGACTTTGTCTTGCTGACATTGAGGGAGATGTTGTTGTCTTGGTACCACACTGCCAGGTCTCTGACCTCTTCACTGTAGGCTGTCTCATCGTTGTTGGAGTCGTGCATGGCCATGTAGTCTTCGGTGAACAGGGAGTACAGGAGACTCTTGCCAGCTGTTCAGTGCATGCTCTGAGTACACGTGCTGGTAATTTGTCTGCCCCTGCAGTCTTGTGAATGTTAACCTGTTTAAAGGTCTCACATCGGCTACGGAGAGCGTGATCCCACAGTCGTCCAGAACAGCTGAAACACTCATGCATAGTTCAGTGTTTCTAGTCTCGAAGCGGGCATAGAAGGTATTTAGCTCATCTGGTAGGCTGGCTTCACTGCACACTTAGTGGCTGGGTTTCCCTTTGTAATTTGTGATAATTTGCAAGCCCTGTCACATGTAGAAGGATACGTTCTTGTCCTGTATTAGTGACCCGCTCATTGAAAGCGTCTAGCCTTTAGCTCAGTGCTGATGTTGCATCTTATCCATGGCTTCTGGTTGGGATATGTACGTACTGTCACTGTGGGGACAACGTCGTCAATGCACTTATTAATAAAGCCGAAGTAGACTGATGTGGTAAACTCCTCAATGCCATCAGATGAATCCCGGAACAAATTCCAGTCTGAGCTAGTGAAACATTCCTGTATCTTAGCATCCGCTTCATTGGACCACTTCCGTATTGAGTGTGTCACTAGTACTTCCTGTTTTTGTTTTTGCTTGTAAGCAGGTATCATGAGGATAGATTTATGGTCAGATTTGCCAAATGCAGGGCAAGGGAGAGCTTTGTATGTGTTTATATGTGTGTGGAGTCAAAGTGTTCTAGATTTATTTTTTTATATTTTTTAGGCACTGATTGCACAATAGAACGGAGGGTAGAGGTAATGTATCCACTCTCCCATGCGCCGGCCTCTATAGCGCTGTCTCCTCCTTCGTGTGTCGATGATTTGGCATGGTCCTCGATCAATATGTCTTCCGCCACTGACACATTGAAGTAGACGTCCTCATCCAAATGGAGGTTAGTGATAGCCATTCTTATGTCCAGAAGCCATTTTTGGTTATAGGAAACGATGGCTGAAACATTACGTACCAAAAAAGTTAAGATCAGAGCCAAAAAATACACAAAATACACAATTGATCAGGAGCCCGGTAAACGTCCGCCATTCCCTCCAGCGCCATTATATGATATGACATACTTTTCACACACAATGCAAGATGAGTCTTCTGGCAATTAGCAAAGCTGCTGCTGCAAATCAATACTCTTAAATTATAGATGACCTCGTTAATTGATTTTGCTGCAGTGTAAGGAGTGTGTCTGGTTACGTTGGATATGCAGGTGTCTAGGACTGCATTGAGGTCTCATGTCTGATGTCCTTGGGATACCTTCTCGGTGCCAATGACGTGATGCTGCATGTCTATGCTAATCATATGGTGTCTGGGTCTATCATGATCCATGGGCATTAGAAGAAGACAACGGAAGATAAGATGACAATCTTCCAATCCGTCTGGAGCAACATAAAATGCTTCTCTCTGTCTCTTTCTATCTTTTCTCCCCTTTCCACTTTCTTTGACTAGACGGTTGATCTTACGAGTTTGTTCAAAAGTGAATCCCACCCTTTTGCTCTTTAATGGATGTTGTGTGTCAAATGTTTTGACATGTCTCCTCCTCTTCTCCTCTCTCACTCGTCATCCGGTTTGGTTCTCCCCATGGGCAGATCTGTTCATCCAGCCATCCACACGAATCACCTGATGCTCCCTCCTCGTCTCACTGCAGAGACCAGCTCTCTCGGCCAAGCCCCAACGGAAAGCATCTCAAGTTTCTCAGACTGCCTTCTATCCTCGATGAGCTAGCCCATGATCACAACCTGACCTTTGAGTCAAAAGAGCCATTTGGGGCTTGTACAGCTCACTCTGGTACATCATGCCCTGTCACAACCAGTCGGCTCTCACTCTATCCCCTCAACAGTATCATACCACTCATAGCCATGAGGGGAATCCGGAGGCAGTACATAGATTCGACTAGCATCCGTATACTCAGCTGAGTGCACAGCCACTGTGCACTGTGAGGTTTCTACTACCATGTGGGGGATCTATCATTTCCTCCTTCAAGTTGGCAAGATGCTGAGTCTGTCCAGTAAGAGGTGGCTTTGTTAAAAGCATTTCTATCCCGCTATTTGTTCAAATCCCTTGCTGGAACCACAGACATTGGGGATTTGGTGGTGGTCTTGGCATCTCTCCTCAACAAGCCTAATACCAGGTGTTTCATCTCACCCCTCATGTGGCATCAGAGGAGGATAAAAGCAGTCTTTCTGGCCATTCCACTGTGCCGCTGGGAGTGCAGTAAACCAGCCAGGAATGGAGCAGAAGTGAGGACAGAGGGTGAAAGAGTACCCCACTGACTACTCCAGCTGTGATGAGCCCCTGTTTGTAATAGTGGCCCAGGGGACAGATTATGCCATTTTCTACCTTCCCAACGGCCCTTCCCCCACCCCAAATCAGCATGTCCATGTCCTTAGTAAAGAGGAACTAAATTGACATGGGTCCTGCAGAAGAGTAAAAAGCTAAGGAAACATACAATTTGACTGCCCTGGAGAGCTGCTATGAATGCTACTGTCGGCCGTAGTGAAGGGATAACAACAGTTCTGCTCCAGTTCATCTCTATTGGATTAATGTTATATGTAACATTGTGGTTCCTCAGTGAAATAGCTAGTGGACTTTGTGAGTTGAATCAAATCAAAGCATACTGTGCGATAGAATGCACTCGGAAACTTCTTGCATAATTACGTGGTATTAACATAGCCAGCAAATTTCCAAAAACAAACCAATTGATCTAGAATGTTCATCAAAGCTGCGTTTCTAAAGCTGTGAACCTGGCACAACTTACATTTACATTTACATTTAAGTCATTTAGCAGACGCTCTTATCCAGAGCGACTTACAAATTGGTGCATTCACCTTATGATATCCAGTGGAACAACCACTTTACAATTGTGCATCTAAATCTTTTAAGGGGGGGGGGGGGGGTGTTAGAAGGATTACTTTATCCTATCCTAGGTATTCCTTAAAGAGGTGGGGTTTCAGGTGTCTCCGGAAGGTGGTGATTGACTCCGCTGTCCTGGCGTCGTGAGGGAGCTTGTTCCACCATTGGGGTGCCAGAGCAGCGAACAGTTTTGACTGGGCTGAGCAGGAACTGTGCTTCCTCAGAGGTAGGGGGGCCAGCAGGCCAGAGGTGGATAAACGCAGTGCCCTTGTTTGGGTGTAGGGCCTGATCAGAGCCTGAAGGTATGGAGGTGCCGTTCCCTTCACAGCTCCGTAGGCAATCACCATGGTCTTGTAGCGGATGCGAGCATCAACTGGAAGCCAGTGGAGAGAGCGGAGGAGCGGGGTGACGTGAGAGAACTTGGGAAGGTTGAACACCAGACGGGCTGCGGCGTTCTGGATGAGTTGTAGGGGTTTAATGGCACAGGCAGGGAGCCCAGCCAACAGCGAGTTGCAGTAATCCAGACGGGAGATGACAAGTGCCTGGATTAGGACCTGCGCCGCTTCCTGTGTGAGGCAGGGTCGTACTCTGCGAATGTTGTAGAGCATGAACCTACAGGATCGGGTCACCGCCTTGATGTTAGTGGAGAACGACAGGGTGTTGTCCAGGATCACGCCAAGGTTCTTAGCACTCTGGGAGGAGGACACAAGGGAGTTGTCAACCATGATGGCGAGATCATGGAACGGGCAGTCCTTCCCCGGGAGGAAGAGCAGCTCCGTCTTGCCGAACTTATGCCCCACTTTCACAGTTGGAAATATATTTCAGTTACACAGTCACTCCTTACATTAGATATATTTCAGTCGGTTACACAGTCACTCCTTACATTAGTTATATTTCATTCAGTTACACAGTCACTCCTTAAATTTGTTTAATTTCAGTCAGTTACACAGTCACTCCTTACATTAGATATATTTCATTCAGTTACACAGTCACTCCTTAAATTTGTTTTATTTCACTCAGTTACATAGTCACTCCTTACATTGGTTTTCACTCCTCTTTTCATCTTAGCAAGTTGCATTTTAAATTTTTCTGATGATATTTGATGACATTTATAGCATTCTGTGAAGTTATTATTTCTGAAATATTGATCGTTTCAAGGGGATATCCTATGAAAATTAAAGCTGAACAACCCGTTTGGAGAGTCTGTTTGTCTCTACATAAGACTGTAATTTGGTTAGAGAAAATTCAGGAAGCCTTAACTGAACCCGGTGCTAAAATCATTGCCATTCAAACACAGCACTACAATTTACCTTGCAACCTTCCTCCCTGTGAAGTTTGTTTGACGGAGATCAGATCAACATTGTTGCTAATGTTCGAATTTACTCCTATTCCAATTATTCCCATTGGGACATCATGTTAATGAACACGGCCCAGTCAATACAGAGATTGCAGGACTCCCGCCTGCTCCACGGCTAATTAAAGGAGCTCTCTGTACTTAATGAGAAACATGTCCTTCACCCAGTCAGTAAACAAGACAAACAGCCAGGACTAGAAAATGCACAGACACTGTGTTACGTGGTTCTACAAAACACTATGATGTGGTTGACCATTCAAATGGAACTGTAACAAACTTGCATAAACCAGACAAACTTGTTGGAAATAACTTGGTGGGTGTATTGACAGAAAAATCCTGAACAACAATGCAACACAATAATGATTAAATAATTAGTAAATGTATGGTCCTGTCAGAGCCAATGTCCAAAAAGTTAATCTACAAAGTATTTTATTTTTGAAATTCTATGTCCACTAAAGCAGTGTGAGATATAGGAGAAAAGAGGACTGAGGCCTAGAAGCAAATGCTAGGGTTATCATTAGTTACCACAGCCACAAGGTCTTAAAGCCCAACTATTTCCACAATTTCTCTTCTTAAAATGTGATTTAAACCTAACATTAACTCTAACCTTAACCATACTGCTAAACGTGTGTCTGACCCTACTTTTTGACCCTACTTTTGGTTTTCATGAATTTTTACAATATTGCCAAATTCAAGATGGCACCTGTGGGATGGACATGCTTCCAACCACGCCCATGCCTACAACATTAAATATATACTGCCTCATTGGCACCTTTATTAATCCAGGTTAGTCTCATTGATACAGTGCCTTGCAAAAGTATTCACCCCCCTTGGCGTTTTTCCTATTTTGGTGCATTACAACCAGTAATTTAAATAGATTTTTATTTGGATTTCATGTAATGGACATACACAAAGTAGTCCAAATTGGTTAAGTGAAATCTAAAAAATAACTTGTTACAAAAAATTAAAAATAAAAAAACGGAAAGTGATACGTGCATATGTATTCACCCCCTTTGCTATGAAGCCCCTAAATACGATCTGGTGCAACCAATTATCTTCAGAAGTCACATCAAATCAAAGTTTATTTGTCACGTGCGGCGAATACAACAGGAGTAGACCTTTCAGTGAAATGCTTACTTACAGGCTCTAACCAACAGTGCAAAAAAGGTATTAGGTGAACAATAGGTAAGTAAAGAAACAAAAACAACAGTAAAAAGACAGTGAAAAATAACAGTAGCAAGACTATATACAGTAGCGAGGCTATAATAGTAGTGAGATTACATATAGGCACCGGTTAGTCGGGGTAATTGAGGTAGTATGTACATGTAGATATGGTTAAAGTGACTATGAATATATGATAAACAGAGAGTAGCAGTAGCGTAAAAGAGGGGCTGGGGGGGCACACAATGCAAATAGTCCAGGTAGCCATTTGATTACCTGTTCAGGAGTCTTATGGCTTGGGGGTAAAAACTGTTGACAAATCAAACCAAATCAAATGTATTTTTATAGCCCTTCTTACATCAGCTGATATCTCAAAGTGTTGTACAGAAACCCAGCCTAAAACCCCAAACAGCAAGCAATGCAGGTGTAGAAGCACGGTGGCTAGGAAAAACTCCCTAGAAAGGCCAAAACCTAGGAAGAAACCTAGAGAGGAACCAGGCTATGAGGGGTGGCCAGTCCTCTTCTGGCTGTGCCGGGTGGAGATTATAACAGAACATGGCCAAGATGTTCAAATGTTCATAAATGACTGGCATGGTCAAATAATACTAATCACAGTTGTCGAGGGTGCAACAAGTCAGCATGTCAAGAGTAAGGTGTCAGTTGACTTTTCATAGCCGATCATTGAGAGTATCTCTACCGCTCCTGCTGTCTCTAGAGAGTTGAAAACAGCAGGTCTGGGACAGGTAGCACGTCCGGTAAACAGGTCAGGGTTCCATAGCCGCAGGCAGAATTGTTGAAACTGGAGCAGCAGCACGGCCAGGTGGACTGGGGACAGCAAGGAGTCATCATGTCAGGTAGTCCTGAGGCATGGTCCTAGGGCTCAGGTCCTCCGAGAGAGAGAAAGAAAGAAAAGAAAGAGAGAAAGAGAGAATTAGAGAGAGCATACTTAAATTCACACAGGACACCGGATAAGACAGGAGAAATACTCCAGATATAACATACTGACCCTAGCCCCCCGACACATAAACTACTGCAGCATAAATAGTGGAGGCTGAGACAGGAGGGGTCAGGAGACACTGTGGCCCCATCCGACGATACCCCCGGACAGGGCCAAACAGGAAGGATATAACCCCACCCACTTTGCCAAAGCACAGCCCCCACACCACAAGCCTTTTTGTCCTAGACTTGGTACTCCGGTACCGCTTGCCATGCAGTAGTAGAGAGAACAGTCTATGACTGGGATGGCTGGGGTCTTTGATATTTTTAGGGCCTTCCTCTGACACCGCCTGGTGTAGAGGTCCTGGATGGCAGGCAGCTTAGCCACAGTCATATACTGGGTCGTACGCACTGCCCTCTGTAGTGCCTTGTGGTCGGAGGCCGAGCAATTGCCGTACCAGGCAGTGATGCAACCGGTCAGGATGATCTCGATGTTGCAGCTGTAGAACCTTTTGAGGATCTCAGGACCCATGCCAAATCTTTTTAGTTTTTTGAGGGGGAATAGGCTTTGTCATGCCCTCTTCACGACTGTCTTGGTGTGTTTGGACATTCTAGTTTGTTGGTGATGTGGACACCAAGGAACTTGAAGCTCTCAACCTGCTCCACTACATCCCCATCAATGAGAATGGGGACGTTCTCGGTCCTCCTCTTCCTGTAGTCCACAATCATCTCCTTAGTCTTGGATACATTGAGGGATAGGTTGTTATTCTGGCACCACCCGACCAGGTCTCTGACCTCCTCCCTATAGGCTGTCTCGTTGTTGTCAGTGATCAGGCCTACCACTGTTGTGTCGTCTGCAAACTTAATGATGGTGTTGGAGTCCTGCCTGGCCATGCAGTCGTGGGTGAACAGGGAGTACAGGAGGGGACTGAGCACACACCCCTGGGGGGGCTCCAGTGTTGAGGATCAGCGTGGCAGATGTGTTGCTACCTACCCTCATCACCTGGGGGCGGCCCGTCAGGAAGTCCAGTAGCCAATTGCAGAGGGAGGTGTTTAGTCCCAGGATCCTTAGCTTAGTGATGTGCTTTGAGGGTACTATGGTGTTGAACGCTGAGCTGTAGTCAATGAATAACATTCTCACATAGGAGCTCCTTTTGTCCAGGTGGGAAAGGGGCAGTGTGGAGTGCAATAGAGATTGTGTCATCTGTGGATCTGTTTGGGTGGTTTGCAAATTAGTGGGTCTAGGTTTTCTGGGATAATGGTGTTGATGTGAGTCATTGCCAGCCTTTCAAGCACTTCATGGCTACGGACGTGAGTGCTAAGTCACATAATTAGTTAGATTGTACACAGGTGGACTTTATTTAAGTGTCACATGATCTGTCACATGATCTCAGTATATATACACCTGTTCTGAAAGGCCCCAGAATCTGCAACACCACTAAGTAAGGGGCACCACCAAGCAAGTGGCACCATGAAGACCAAGGAGCTCTCCAAACAGGTCAGGGACAAAGTTGTGGAGAAATACTATGGATTATATCAGAAACCTTGAACATCCCACGGAGCACCATTAAATCCATTATGAAAAAATGGAAAGAATATGGCACCACAACAAACCTGCCAAGAAACGGCCGCCCACCAAAACTCATGGACCAGGCAAGGAGGGCATTAATCAGAAAGGCAACAAAGATACCAAAGATAACCCTGAAGGAGCTGCAAAGCTCAACAGCGGAGATTGGAGTATCTGTCCATAGCACCACTTGAAGCCGTACACTCCACAGAGCAGGGCTTTATGGAAGAGTGCCCAGAAAAAATCCATACATTTAAGAAAAAAATAACCAAACACATTTGGTGTTCGCCAAAAGGCATGTGAGAGGCTCCCCAAACATTTGGAAGAAGGTCCTTTGGTCAGATGAGACAAAAAAATTAGCTTTTTGGCTATCAAGGAAAACGCTATGTCTGGCGGAATCCCAACACCTCTCATAACCCCGAGAACACCATCCCCACAGTGAAGCATGCTGGTAGCAGCATCATGCTGTGGGGGTGTTTTTCATCAGCAGGGACTGGGAAACTGGTCAGAATTGAAGGAATGATGAAGCTAAATACAGGAAAATTCTTGAGGGAAACCTGTTTCAGTCTTCCAGAGATTTGAGACTGGGACAGAGGTTCACCTTCCAGCAGGAAAATGACCCTAAGCATACTGCTAAAACAACACTCGAGTGGTTTAAGGGAAAACATTTAAATGTCTTGGAATGGCCTAGTCAAAGCCCAGACCTCAATCCAGTTAATCTAACCACACTGTCCGATTTCAAAAAGGCTTTACAACGAAAGCAAAACATTAGATTATGTCAGCAGAGTACCAAGCCAGAAATAATCAGACACCCATTTTTCAAGCCAGCATATAATGTCACCAAAACCCAGAAGACAGCTAAATGCAGCACTCACCTTTGATGATCTTCATCAGATGACAACCCTAGGACATTATGTTATACAATACATGCATGTTTTGTTCAATCAAGTTCATATTTATATCAAAAACCAGCTTTTTACATTAGCATGTGACGTTCTGAACTAGCATACAACTAGCAAACTTCCGGGGAATTCGCTAACATTTTACTAAATTACTCACGATAAACGTTCACAAAAAGCATAACAATTATTTTAAGAATTATAGATACAGACCTCCTCTATGCACTCGATATGTCCGATTTTAAAATAGCTTTTTGGTGAAAGCACATTTTGCAATATTCTAAGTACATAGCCCATGCATCACGGGCTAGCTATTTAGACACCCGGCAAGTTTAGCACTCACCATAATCATATTTACTATTACAAAAGTTTGATTACCTTTTGTTGTCTTCGTCAGAATGCACTCCCAGGACTGCTACTTCAATAACAAATGTTGGTTTGGTCCAAAATAATCCATCGTTATATCCTAATAGCGGCGTTTTGTTCGTGCGTTCCAGACACTATCCGAAATGGTAAAGAAGGGTCGCGCGCATGGCGCAATTCGTGACAAAAAAATTCTAAATATTCCATTACCGTACTTCGAAGCATGTCAACCGCTGTTTAAGAACCTGTGGTATGACTTAAAGATTGCTTTACACCAGTGGAACCCATCCAACTTGAAGGAGCTGGAGCAGTTTTGCCTTGAAGAATGGGCAGAAATCCCAGTGGCTAGATGTGCCAAGCTTATAGAGACATACCCCAAGAGACTTGCATCTGTAGTTGCTGTAAGGTGGCTCTTCAAAGTATTGCCTTTGGGGGGGGGTGAATAGTAATGCACTCTCAAGTTTTCAATTTATTTGTCTTATTTCTTGTCTGTTTCACAATGAAAAATATTTTGCATCTTCAAAGTGGTAGGCATGTTGTGTAAATCAAATGATACAAACCCCCCAAAAATCAATTTTAATTCCAGGTTGTAAGGCAAAAAAATTGGAAAAATGCCAAGGGGGTGAAAACTTTCGCAAGCCACTATATAAAATCTATTTTTCAAGAGATAGTGTTTCATAGTGACAGCTTCTTGGCAATAATGAGAGAGTTTTATTAACTGGAGCCGTGGAGCACCGGTTTATGGCCTGTGGCGTGAATGGGCAAAAACGGAGAGGGAGGAATGCCCTTCTCAAATGTAACAGTAATCTGTGCCACTCGGTCATGTTGTCAGCAAAGCAGCATGGTGCATCGTTCAGAAACATAACATCTCTTCTACATAGAATATACTGTATGTTTTAATTTTCTAACCAGTTCTCATTGGGAAGACAGATAAAAAGCTTTTTATCAAAAGCAATCACTTTTGCATGTGAAAACACGGAATCCTACTCATTACTCCACGTGCTTATTCTAGCCTAGGCTACGTAACTTTTACTTTGAGCCGACTTCGCCGTGGGCTTTGAGCGCAGAACATGGCTCATTCCCAGGAGGCAGCCTCAATATGAAATCTGGATCAGAAGCTCATAGCAGTGAAGCATGACTTTTTTTCCCAGTGAGTTTACTTCATCTTCAAAGTTCAATCTTTAAAGTGTAATGTTTTAAGACAAAAGCATAACTTTCCATCATTAAATCAACTTTATTCATTTATTTCTCAAATAAAATGAGAATCACATCCATAAATCATGAGATTTACTCTAATACCATATTTTACAAGTATATTGTAGATCTTAACAGCTGGCTAACTACAACATCGTAATACATATCAAAGTAATAAATTATATTCTTTATTCGTGAATCAGGAAATTGTAATTGATTCAAAGTTTGTTATACCTTATCACAGGGATTAACAGGCCCTGTAAAGTTGCAGATTTTGTGTGTGGTATTTACACACATGATGGGGGTAGTAAGGTGATTTTGTAAGTGAAATGTTTAATTATAGATATATTTTCACTGAGTGATTCCCTCTGGCTTTTTTCATGAGTCAGCATCCTCTCAAAACGTAGATGAATAACAACATGAAGTTATCTGCAAATGTTTGTTACCACATTAAATATGGACTTAAACATCTTCAGGTGAGCAACAAGAGCGGGCTCACATTGCATTTCCATCAATGCACTGACACATTCCTAAATCAAAGAAAAGGTGGGCAATCTCCCAGGGCACTGAGACTTGGTTGTAAAGTAGCTAGTGTTTTGTGCAGTGTGGCTATTGGACCTGATTCTAGAGAGTGGTTTTACTCTTGAACAGTCCAGAGCAGAGCTGCATCCTGGGACTTTTTCCTAGTTGACTGACACCCCCCATCCATTCTCTGGTTTATCGTAGTTCAATCTTGACAGAACTTTGAGTGTCCTACAGCTGTCTGTGATGTACAGAATTAGCCTCAGACCAGTGATAGTGGAACAAAACGTCCGCAGTAACATAGCAACTGATGACCTTTGAATGAGCCCAACTTCATTGTAGGAATCTGTTTTCAGAGGTGCATAGAAATATGTCTATGTGCCCTTGAGCAAGGCACTGAACCCTAATTGCTCCTGTAAGTCGCTCTGGATAACAGTGTCTGCTATATGAATCAAATGTACATGTAATTACATTAAATTACATTTAAGTCATTTAGCAGACGCTCTTCATGTAATCTTTTAGGGAAGAGGGACAATATCCATGACTGGTGAAAAAAAGATTTATAACAGAATAAATGTAAAGTATGTAAAAGGAACAGGAAATACAGCTGATATCACAAGAGAGACAGGGTTAAAATTAGCAAATTCTAACTGTACGTATGAAGAGCAACGTGGATGACGTGAAAGCATTTAATGTGCTTTTTGGCAGCATTCTCCATAAGTACACATTGTGTTCCATTGTGAAGACTTGGGCTTGCTGCACAAAGGTTTGGGAAAGTTGTGGTGGAATGTAAAAAAACAAAAAAACAACAGACATCAATCTTTCACCTGGCATCACCCTTTGGTAATAATGTTTTTGTCCTAGGGCAGTAGCAGGCCTGATTGATGATCCAGGGTGATTGTTTTCATCCATCATGTCTTGAGAGGCCAGGTAAGGAGCCAGGCAGGGGGGAACTAAGAAATCACAGGCTAACTCGTGATTGAACGTTGTGGGGGGAGCAAATGTCAAGCCACCCCTCTCTGTCTGGAGCCTGGTTTGATATGGTTTTGTTATACAAAAAAACTATACATTGATGAGCATTGGCTTTCTAATCTTAATCTCTTGTTTGTCTTTGTTTTTCACTCGCTGCTTATATATTTATATATTTTCTAAATCGTCCCCAAGTTCAATTCCAAGAGGAGTGGTTCCTCAATCATTAGTGAATGATGACAATCAGTTGATAATTTGATGGGCATGCTCAGTTGAAGTGGTCATTCTTAGACATACTGTGATAACCTGGTCTCAGAGCATTTTGTATTATTCTGTACGTAAATCTGAAACACTCCATTTAGTATTCTATGTTATATGGTATGTATTCATTTGTGGATGTCCATCACACATTTTGTATATGATGTGTTACAAATGACAATTTCTGTTATATTTTATTTCATTTTCAAAAACGTACAATATGTTACGAATTCTAGCTAGGTGGCTAACATTAGCTAGGCTAGGGCTTTGGGCTAGGGGTTAGGGTTAAGTTTAGAGTTAAGTTTAGGAATTAGGTTAGGGAAAGGGTTAGCTAAAAGGGTTAGGGGAGGGGAAGTGCTCGCTAACATGCAGAGTAGATGCAAAATAACAGAAAAGTAGAAAGTAGTTGAAAAGTTGCTAAAATGCTAAAGTTGTCCATCATGGCCTTTGGGTTGCGAGATGTTCGTGTTATACACAAACCCATCCTCCCAATCCAATTAGCATAATAAAAAAATCCCCATCAAATTCTGTCAGTTTAAGCTAAAAATCCGTCTTTTTGCTTTGGATGCTTGAAAGCATCTGCCTATGTCGCACTGCCGCATGAAAGGTGACAGACTTAGAGCAGGCTTTTGTCAGACCATGAGATATCCCGAAAATCGGTCTTCTCACAAAATCCTCTGTAGCATCTGAACGGTTTGGCCTACAAGCGTCTTGAGAATCTGTGTGAAGTCGGTACAGCTGATCTGCCAACTTCTATCTGTAGTGTCCACACAGTTTGGGCTATGCACTAATATCGTCGTCTGAAGGTCCCCTGGTACCAGTTTAAAAATGAATGGAAGTATATATGGAGAACGTTTACTGCCAAAAATAAAGCGTTAAATAAACTCGCCAAAAAAGAAATGTCCTCTCACTGTCAACTGTTTATTTTCGGGCAAAGTTAACATGTGTAAATATTTGTATGAATATACCAAGATTCAACAACTGAGACATAAACTGAACAAGTTCTACAGACATGTGACTAACAGAAATGGAATAATGTGTCCCTGAACAAAGGGGGAGTCAAAATCAAAAGCAACAGCCAGTATCTGGTGTGGCCACCAGTAAGCGTCCCACCTACTCAACAGCCAGTGGAATCCCGTGGCGCGATATTCAAATACCTTAGAAAAACTATTACTTAAATTTCTCAAACATATGACTATTTTACACCATTTTAAAGACAAGACTCTCGTTAATCTAACCACACTGTCCGATTTCAAAAGGCTTTACAACGAAAGCAAAACATTAGATTATGTCAGCAGAGTACCCAGCCAGAAATAATCAGACCCCCACTTTTCAAGCTAGCATATAATGTCACAAAAAACAAAACCACAGCTAAATGCAGCACTAACCTTTGATGATCTTCATCAGATGACAACCCTAGGACATTATGTTATACAATGCATGCATGTTTTGTTCAATCAAGTTCGGTGAAACCACATTTTGCAATATTCTCAGTAGATAGCCCAGCCATCACGGCTAGCCATTTAGACACCGACCAAGTTTAGCCCTGACCAAACTCCGATTTACTATTACAAAAGTTTGATTTCCTTTGTTGTCTTCGTCAGAATGCACTCCCAGGACTGCTACTTCAATAACAAATGTTGGTTTGGTCCAAAATAATCCATCGTTATATCCAAATAGCGGCGTTTTGTTCGTGCGTTCTAGACACTATCCGAAGTGTAAATAAGGGTGACGAGCATGGCGCAATTCGTGACAAAAGATTTCTAAATATTCCATTACCGTACTTCGAAGCATGTCAACCGCTGTTTAAAATCAATTTTTATGCGATTTTTCTCGTAAAAAAGCGATAATATTCCGACCGGGAAACCCTGTTTTCGTTCAAAGACCAAAAAATAAAAACATGGTGTCGGCTCGTGCACGCGCCTCAGTCTCATTGTTCTCAGATCGACCACTATCCAAATGCGCTACTGTTTTTCAGCCATGGCCTGCAAAGTCACCATTCATCGTTCTGGCGCCTTCTGGGAGCCTATGGGAGCGTTAGAAAATGTCACGTTATGCCAGAGATCCCCTGTTTTGGTTAGAGATGACCAAGAAGGCCAAGAAATAGTCAGAGAGAGCACTTCCTGTTTGGAATCTTCTCAGGTTTTGGCCTGCCAAATGAGTTCTGTTATACTCACAGACACCATTCAAACAGTTTTAGAAACTTTAGGGTGTTTTCTATCCAAATCAAACAATTATATGCATATTCTAGTTACTGGGCAGGAGTAGTAACCAGATTAAATCGGGTACGTTTTTTATCCGGCCGTGCAAATACTGCCCCCTATCCCCAACAGGTTAAGTACTGTTGTGCATCTCCTCCTCATGGACTGCACCAGATTTTGCCAGTTCTTGCTGTGAGATGTTACCCCAATCTTCCACCCAGGCACCTGCAAGTTCCCGGACATCTCTGGGAGGAATGGCCACAGCCCTCACCCTCCGATCCAACAGGTCCCAGACGTGCTCAATGGGATTGCGAGCCGGGCTCTTCACTGGCTATGGCAGAACACTGACACACCTGTCTTGCAGGAAATCACGCACAGAACAAGCAGTTTGGCTGGTGGCATTGTCATGCTGAAGGTTCATGTCAGGATGAGCCTGCAGGAAGGGTACCAGATGAGGGAGGAGGATGTCTTCCCTGTAACGCACAGAGTTGAGATTGCCTGCAATGACAACAAGCTCAGTCCGATGATGCTGTGACACACCGCCCCAGACCATGACGGACCCTCCACCTCCAAATCGATCCCACTCCTGAGTATAGGCCTTGGTGTAATGCTCATTCCTTCAAAGATAAACACAAATCAGACCATCACCCCTGGTGAGACAAAACTGCGACTCGTCAGTGAAGAGCACTTTTTGCCTGTCCTGTCTGGTCCAGCGACAGTGGGTTTGTGCCCATAGGCGACGGTGTTGCCGGTGATGTCTGGTGAGGACCTGCCTTACAACAAGCCTACAAGCCCTCAGTCCAGCCTCTCTCAGCCTATTGCGGACAGGCTGAGCATTGATGGAGGGATTGTGCGTTGCCGGTGTAACTCGGGCAGTTGTTGTTGCCATCCTGTACCTGTCCCACATGTGTGATGTTCGAATGTACCGATCCTGTGCAGGTGTTGTTACACGTGGTCTGCCACTGCAAGGACTGTCAACTGTCCGTCCTGTCTCCCTGTAGCGCTGTCTTAGCCGTCTCACAGTATAGACATTGCAATTTATTGCCCTAGCCACATTTGCAGTTCTCATGCCTCCTTGCAGCATGCGTAAAGCACGTTCACACTTTCTTTTGGTGTTTTTCAGAGTCAGTAGAAAGGCCTCTTTAGTGTCCTACGTTTTCATAACTGTGACCTTAATTGCCTACCGTCTGTAAGCTGTTAACTCTTACATCTAGACGTTCCGCTAGCGGAACACCTGCTCCAATATCCAATGATGGGCATGGCGCGAAATACAAACTCCTCTAATATCCGAAAACTTCAATTTTTCAAATATATGACTATTTTACAGCATTTTAAAGACAAGACTCTCGTTAATCTAACCACACTGTTCGATTTCAAAAAGGCTTTACAGCGAAAGCAAAACATTACATTATGTCAGCAGAGTACCCAGCCAGAAATAATCAGACCCCCACTTTTCAAGCTAGCATATAATGTCACAAAAAACAAAACCACAGCTAAATGCAGCACTAACCTTTGATGATCTTCATCAGATGACAACCCTAGGACATTATGTTATACAATGCATGCATGTTTTGTTCAATCAAGTTCATATTTATATCAAAAACCAGCTTTTTTACATTAGCATGTGACGTTCAGAACTAGCATACCCACCGCAAACATCCGGTGAATTTACTAAATTACTCACGATAAACGTTCACAAAAAACATAACAATTATTTTAAGAATTATAGATACAGAACTCCTCTATGCACTCGATATGTCCGATTTTAAAATAGCTTTTCGGTGAAACCACATTTTGCAATATTCTCAGTAGATAGCCCAGCCATCACGGCTAGCCATTTAGACACCGACCAAGTTTAGCCCTGACCAAACTCCGATTTACTATTACAAAAGTTTGATTTCCTTTGTTGTCTTCGTCAGAATGCACTCCCAGGACTGCTACTTCAATAACAAATGTTAGTTTGGTCCAAAATAATCCATCGTTATATCCAAATAGCGGCGTTTTGTTCGTGCGTTCTAGACACTATCCGAAGTGTAAATAAGGGTGACGAGCATGGCGCAATTCGTGACAAAAGATTTCTAAATATTCCATTACCGTACTTCGAAGCATGTGAACCGCTGTTTAAAATCAATTTTTATGCCATTTTTCTCGTAAAAAAGCGATAATATTCCGACCGGGAATCTGCGTTTAGGTAAACAGAGGAAAGAAAACAAAGCATTCGGTCGACGCGGGCACGCGCCTGAGTCTCACAGTACTGTAACCAGCCACTACCCAAACGCGCTACTTTTTTTCAACCAGAGCCTGCAAAGCCACGATTCAGCTTTTTGCCGCCTTCTGAGAACCCATGGGAGCCGTAGGAAGTGTCACGTCACAGCAGAGATCCTCTGTAATGGATAGAGATGGCAAAGAAGGCCAAGAAATGGTCAGACAGGGTACTTCCTGTACAGAATCTTCTCAGGTTTTGGCCTGCCAAATGAGTTCTGTTATACTCACAGACACCATTCAAACTGTTTTAGAAACTTTGGAGTGTTTTCTATCCAAAGCTAATAATTATATGCATATTCTAGTTTCTGGGCAGGAGTAATAATCCGATTAAATCGGGTACGTTTTTTATCCGGCTGTGAAAATACTGCCCCCTATCCATAACAGGTTAATGTCTTAACGACTGTTCCACAGGTGCATGTTCATTAATTGTTTATGGTTCATTGAACATGCATGGGAAACTGTCACACCCTGACCTGAGAGAGACGGTTTATTTCTCTATTTTGTTAGGTCAGGGTGTGGGGTGGGCATTTTATGTTTTGTATTTCTTTGTGTTGGGCCGAGTATGGTTCCTAATCAGAGGCAGCTGTCTATCGTTGTCTCTGATTAGGAATCATACTTAGGCAGCCTTTTCCCACCTGTGTTTTGTGGGTAGTTATTTTCTGTTTTGTATTCGTTACCTGACGGGACTGTTTGGCTTTTCGGTTTGTTTCTTTGTTCTAGTGTTTTCCTTGTTTAAATAAATATAATGAACACTTACCACGCTGCGCTTTGGTCCCCTCTCTACGACAGCCGTAACAGAAACAGTGTTTTTTAACCCTTTACAATGAAGATCTGTGAAGTTATTTGGATTTTACGAATTATCTTTGAAAGACAGGGTCCTGAAAAAGGGATGTTCCTTTTTTTGCTGAGTTTATATGTATATAATATATATATAAGAGTAATAATAAGATATAGGACAGACATTTCAGAGCAAACTTCCTTCCTGAATCTGTTATTCAAGGTTTTGTATGTGCTTGTCATGTCCTGACCAGTAGAGGGTGTAGTTGGGTCAGGACGTGGCAGAAGGGAGTGTGTGTTTCATTGTTTCATTGATTTTGGCCGTGTGACTTCCAATCAGGCACAGCTGTAGAGGGTTGTGGTTGATTGGGAGTCACACATAAGTTGCCTACGTTTCCTTTGTGTTTCGTGGGTAATTGTTCTTGTCATTGTGGTTGCACCTGACAGGACTGTGTTGGCTGTCAGTTTTGTTGTTTTTGTGAATTGCATAGTGTTCGTTGAATTAAATATGATGAACCCTAACTCCGCCGCATTTTGGTCCACTTCTTCCTCAGACAGCCGTTACAGAATTACCCACAAAACCAGGACCAAGCGGAGGAAGAGGAAGGAGCAGCAGGAGTACAGCGTGATGGACCAATGGACTTGGGAACATATCCTGGACGGAGAGGGACCATGGACTCAGGCTGGGGATTATCGCCTCCCGCAGTGGGAGATTGAAGCGGCGAGAGCGGAGAGGCGCTATTACGAGGAGAGAGAGCGCAACGAGCGCGAGAGGCAGCCCCAAGATTTTTTTTGGGGGGGGCACACGGGACAGTCGGTGGAGCTGAGGTCGGAACCAGAGCCAGTCGGGATGACATTGGAGGTGAGCGAGGGATATGAGGCAGAGACTGTGACGGGGTTAATGGGGAAATTAGGAGAGAGAGAGATGAGAGAGCTGCTAGTATGGTGCATAAAATACGGCATTCGCCCTAATGAGCGTGTCGTGGGAATGATGTCACCTGAGGCAGCTCTCCATCCTCGTCCTGAGGTGCGTGCTGGTTGTCTGGTAAAGACTGTGCCTGCGCCCAGAAACAGGCCTCCTGCATGTCTTCCCAGCCCTGCACGTCCTGTGCCTACGCCCAGAACCCAGCCTCCTGCATGTCTTCCTATCCTGGTCAAGCCCGTGTCTCCTCCACGGACCAGTCCTCTAGTGGGTCTCCCTATCCTGGTCAAGCCCGTGCCTCCTCCACGGACCAGTACTCCAGTGGGTCTCCCTATCCTGGTCAAGCCCGTGTCTCCTCCACGGACCAGTCCTCCAGTGGGTCTCTCCACCCTGGTCTCTCCTGTGCCACCTCCTCAAACCAGGCCTCCAGCGGGTCTTCCCAGACTGGTGAGTCCAGGGCCTGCGCCCAGAGCCAGGTCTCCGTTATGTCTCCCCAGCCTGGTGAATCCTGAGCCGGAACTGCCAGAGTGGCCAGACTGCCCGGAACTGCCAGAGTGGCCAGACTGCCCGGAACTGCCAGAGTGGCCAGACTGCCCGGAACTGCCAGAGTGGCCAGACTGCCCGGAACTGCCAGAGTGGCCAGACTGCCCGGAACTGCCAGAGTGGCCCTCCTGTCCCCCGGCCCAGTCCGAGGGGCCCTCCTGTCCCCCGGCCCAGCCCAAGGGGCCCTCCTGTCCCCCGGCCCAGCCCGAGGGGCCCTCCTGTCCCCCGGCCCAGCCTGAGTGGTCCGTCTGCCAGGGTCAGCCCGAGTGGCCCGTCTGCCCGGCGCAGCTATCGGCGCCATCAAAGTGGGCAACGCCGAAGGTGGAGCGAGGTCCACGTCCTGCACCTGAGCCACCTCCAGGATAGGTGGGTTGGGGAGGGAGGGTGTAGCACAGTGCCGTCGGTGACGGCAGACACCCTCCCTTCCCTCCCTTATTGTTTAGGTGTTCTTTTTTGTTGGGGTATTGGGGATTTTCTTGTGTTTTCCTTTTTTAGGTGCATCCCGGGGTCTGCACCTTGAGGGGGGGGTACTGTCACGTCCTGACCAGTAGAGGGTGTAGTTGGGTCAGGACGTGGCAGAAGGGAGTGTGTGTTTTATTGTTTCATTGATTTTGGCCGTGTGACTTCCAATCAGGCACAGCTGTAGAGGGTTGTGGTTGATTGGGAGTCACACATAAGTTGCCTACGTTTCCTTTGTGTTTCGTGGGTAATTGTTCTTGTCATTGTGGTTGCACCTGACAGGACTGTGTTGGCTGTCAGTTTTGTTGTTTTTGTGAATTGCATAGTGTTCGTTGAATTAAATATGACGAACCCTAACTCCGCCGCATTTTGGTCCACTTCTTCCTCAGACAGCCGTTACAGTGCTAATACCAGTAAGGCCAAATACCTTTTATATACATACATACATATATACTTCAAGTTGTCTTACAATCAAAATCAAATTGCTAATTGATCCTTGGTATGACTTTCTTAAAACAATTCCATACAGCTTAGTAGAACCCCTCATTTTATTACTTATTGTTAATGCCAACATTTTTTTTATTACCTTTATTTAACTAGGCAAGTCAGTTATTTTCAATGACTGCCTAGGAACAGTGGGTTAACTGCCTTATTCAGGGATAGAATGAAAGATTTGTACCTTGTCAGCTCGGGGATTCAATCTTGCAACCTTCAGTTACTAGTCCAATGCTCTAACCACTAGGCAACGCTGCCGCCCGAAACAAGTGTAAATATATAACTTTGGTGTGCTTTGGTGTGCTTATCAATGCACGAGCACTCCTATCAATAAAATAATTGTATTAAGTCATACAAAAGTGTTACTGTGTGTGAGGTTTAAAATGCATTCTGTTATTAATAAGTTTTATATGATATATTAACATTACTGTCAAAAAATAACGGATTAATAAAATATTGAATCAGTAGTCTTCCTCAAATGAACGGGATGATGACGCAATCTTTGCAAGAGGGAAGGAATCGGATTTCTTTGATCCTCAACTAGAGGTCAACCGATTAATCGGCAAGTTTTCATAACAATCAGTAATCTGCATTTTTGGACGCCGATTATGGCCGATTACATTGCATTCCACAAGGAAACTGTGTGGCAGGCTGACCACCTGTTACGCGAGTGCAGCAAGGAGCCAAGGTAAGTTGCGAGCTAGCATTACATTTACCTTATAAATAACAATCAATCTTTATATAATCACTAGTTAACTACATATGGTTGATGATATTACTAGGTTAACTAGCTTATCCTGTGTTGCATATATGTTACAATGCCTCCTAGTAGGAGGGGGGGTGTAGGAATCAGGAGCAGGAGAGCAGAGAAGTTCCAGTGGCACACAACATTTAATCAGGCTGTCCCGAAGGCACAATACAAACAAGTGGGAAAACACGCACAAACGTAATCGCCACCCACAGGGAATAAACTACGCACACGGAGGAGAAACTTTGACTCCACAAACAAAGTCTCGTTAGCACACGGTAACATTTACCGAAAATATAAAATGAAACCCTGTGGTGCAGGCACACACCCCTAACATGCAAATACATAACAAATAATCACGCACAAAACCTACCCTGCAGCGGGGTGTATATAAACCCACCGAAATCAACTAAACTGAACACAGGTGTGAAAACACAGACAGACACAAACGAAAAGGAAAATGGGATCGGTGGCAGCTAGTAGGCCAGCGACGACCACCGCCGAGCACCGCCCGAACAGGGATAGGAGCCACCTTCGGTGGAAGTCGTGACAATATAATCAATGCAGTGCCTGATAATTTATCATTGAATCACAGTCTACTTTGCCAACAGGTGATGTTTTAACAAAAGCGCATTTGCAAAAAAAGCACAATCGTTGCACGAATGTACCTAACCATAAACATCAATGCCTTTCTTAAAATCAATACACAGAAGTATATTTTTTTTTAACCTGCATATTTAGTTGAAATAAATTAATGTTAGCAGGCAATATTAACTATGGAAATTGTGTCACTTCTCTTGCATTTATTGCTCGCAGAGTTAGGGTATATGCAACCATTTGGGCCGCCTGGCTCATTGCGAACTAATTTGCCAGAGTTTTACATAATTATGACATAACATTGAAGGTTGTGCAATGTAACAGCAATATTTAGACTTAGGGTTGCCAAACGTTCAATAAAATATGGACTGTTCCGTATTTCACTAAAAGAATAAACGTTTTGTTTTCGAAATGATAGTTTCCGGATATGACCATATTAATGGTCAAATCCTTGTATTTATGTGTTTATTAGGCTTGTATTTCTGTGTTTATTATATTATAATTAAGTGTATGATTTGATATTTGATAGAGCAGTCTGACTGAGCGGTGGTAGGCAGCAGCAATAATCGATATCGGTATTGGCGTTGAAAAATCATAATCAGTCGACCTCTATCCTCAACTCATGGCTCGGTCATTTAATTCAGGGTAAGTGGAGGTAGCCGTGAGTTAGCCTGTCACCAAGTAGGTTAGTTCTGAAGGATTAGTTGCCAAAGAAATGTACCTGGCTAAAAGGTGAGCCACTTTCGTATGACCAGTTATTCCGAGTTGAACCAATTGACTTGCCCAAAATTACCTCGTTAACTCCTCAAACCTGCTTCGTGGGATACCCCTCAAGCCAGTACTGAATCAATATTCAAAATAATTCACAGCTAATCTCTGTCAAAATGATTGATGCTGGCTGTATCAGTTTGCACATGTTAAGAACACTCCATTCCAATGTCGTTAGAAATTTGAGTAGGATTTGAAAATGGCACACATTTTAGAGTTGTTGTAAACCCCAACACAAGACTATCCAGTTATGGAAATGACAATAGGTCATGGAGCGGTGCACATGTCTTAGTGTGTAGTGGACCTGAAGCTTCCCATCCACTCTTCTGCTTGCTCTACTAAACCAATAGTTCTATTTTTTGTTTTTTCTATTTTTTGAAAAAGGCACTTAAGATTGAATTAACACACAAGGAAATGCATACCAGCGAGCTGAGAACTATACTGCACATTTAACAGGCTTTTATCACATTATATAGTCATTGCAACATGAGGATGGGTAGATAATTGCACAATGAATCAATTGCAATCCTTTACTTTCTGGATGCAGGGTTATAATGAAAACCTAGCCAAATAAGGACCTGTCAAATGGTTTGTGTACACAAACAACACGATTAATTGCCCTCTTTTCTGCAACAAGGGCATTCGTAACTCAAATTGAGTTATGCTTAGATATTGAAAATGTAATGTTGCTTTGGCCTTGCTCAATCAATGTAACTTAAAATTGAGTGCAAAAAAAAGAAGTCAATAAATACCAGAATGGGAGGAGCTATATGAGGATGGGCTCATTGAAATGGCTGGAATGGATTCAATGGAATGGAGTCAAACACGTGGTATCCATATGTTTGATGTGTTTAATACTGTTCCATGTGTTCCATTTCAGCCATTCCAATGAGCCCATCCTCCAATAGCTCCTCCCACCAGCCTCCTCCGATTCCAACCGGCTTCCTCTCTCAGTATGTTGCTGCAATAAATCATGTTTTGACAGCAACTCTTGAATTTAATAGTGCGATGGTGTTACTTCTGTCCCTCTCCTTGCCCCAACCTGGGCTTGAACCAGAGACCCTCTGAACATATTGACAAAAGTCAGCCTCGAAGCATCGTTACCTTTTGCTCCATAAATGCCGCAGCCCCCGCACAGCAAGGGAAACAACTACATCAAGGTCTCAGAGTGAGTGATGTCATCCATTGAAACGTTATTAGAGCGCACTGCTAACTAGCTTTCACACAGGTTAAAATGGCATGGCAGGCGGTGTATCTGGTATAATGAAAGAGCTTCCCACTGGGCACACACTGGTTGAATCAACAACAAAAAATCACGTCATTTCAATGAAATTACTTTGAACCAACGTGGAATAGACGTTGAATTGACGTCTGTGCCCAGTTGGTTGTGTTAGAGTAATCCGTCAGAGACCATGACATTCGAGAGTTCAACGGTCAAAATGATCTTATCCAAGAACCAGGGGATTGTGTCTCACATAGATTTTGTTTTATCCAGACAAAGCTGAACAAATGATGTTGAGAGAACAGCTCTTATCCATCGCTTGCTTTGCTAAGGTGAAATGTATCATATTTTCCTGGATTGTGGTTACTGCTGTCTCTTTTTGGCTTCTACTTCTGACATTCAAGTTTCAAACTGTAACCTGGTAGCAGTGTTAGACTTGGCCTTAGGAAACACTTTTTGGGAATCAAATAGGCCGAAATTTGATGGATACCATCATTCTCTTTCATTCTCTTAAAATGTGCTATGCTGAGTTACCATTTGCCAGTAAATGTATTGAGTGAATTTTTTAGCTTCAGTGAATACCTGAGGAGACAAAAGAGGAGACAAAAACATTAGTAAATTGCTGACGCTTGTGGTTAGGTACCATGCATTATGTTAGTGGCACAGTGTTCACAACAACTATTATTTAAATGGGGATGTGACACCATAAATCAAGAGTCTGATAATGCAGAAATTCAAGGTTTTAAAGGATTTACAGAGACATGCTTGCCTTTAGAATATATTATATAAGCAGTGTTTTATGTGGCTAGGTAAGACTGGAAATTGTTATTTTTCTTTAACTAGGCAAGAACAAATTCTGATTTTCAATGACAGCCTAGGAACAGTGGGTTAACTGCCTTGTTCAGGGGCAGAACAACAGTTTTTTACTCTGGGATTTGATCATGCAACCTTTTGGTTACTAGTCCAACACTCTAACCACTAGTCTACATACCACCGCAAATTAAGGTAGAGATAGTACAAAACACAAGCTATCATATTCAAGGTGAGGCATAAATTAATACTGGGTAGATCACACAATCAATTTCATGTAGACGGTGCCAATCAGTCCTAATCATTTCTGATTGATGCGTAACATGTATAGTAGGAGACAGACAACAGGTAGTAGAGAATATGGACTCAGTTCGACTTGAAACCATTGTATGGCGAACTACCTCTTTAAGAGCCTTCTAAAAGGTTTAGAGTTTAGTCGCTTAATAAAAGTAATTCAAGCAAATACCAATTTATACAGCTCAAAGGAGAACGCATTAATAAAGAAGATTGTTTGATCGTTGTTGTTGAATTTGGGATTGATCTTGGGTATTTTGCATAATTTCCTTTCAGATATTTTGCTCAGGAAACTTACCCCATTAATCACAAAGATGGCAACCCTCAACTTTATTCATCAATAAGGCATAAACTCTTAAAATGAAAAAGTTACGTTGTTTTTTATTCCATTTATCTCAAAGCTAAAGAGACAGATGAAGCGATTAATGGGTAGATAAGATCAAATACCAGAACTTTATAGGCTCACATCACACACAGAAATATTAATAAAGATCTTCTTTAAAAATGAACGTCATCACAGATATGAAAAGAAAGCTACTATGTAACAAAGTGTGGAATCCTGTGTGATAGCTCATGTTTCATACAGTGTTAAATCAAGGCATGATTTTTATGGTCAAATTAAGTGATACAATTAACACCTACATAAGTTAACCACAGCCAAAAGGTATACTGTTACGAATAATTACACTAAAGTTGACCTTATTATAATGATTAGGTAAAAGTTGGTGTGTATCTTATCTTATTATGGCAAGTATAGTACTTTCCCAGCATGCCCCTGACTTGTCTTTCCTGAGGGTAAGGGAAGTCAGAAATTATCTCTTGGTAGTCCAGTAGCCATTCCCTCAGGCACCTCTCCCTCACACACTGGCTGTATGGCTGGCCGGAGAAGCAACCTTCGAAGAGCTAGTGAACTTGTAACAGTCCGATTAAGGGCAGAATAGAAATCGACTCCTCATTAAATCTGTGAGGGTGTAAAAACCATTGGTCCTTCAGGACTGACCAAGGAATGCCTTTATGCTATGGCTCAACTTTTTTTAATTTACCCTGGTCTGCGATTAGAATGACCATTATTAAATGGCATTGTGCCTTATGAATCCACCGCATGTGTATATTTCACTCACATGGATCTGGGTCCACAAGTGTAGCTAGTGGACAAAGCATCACCCAGTGTAACAGTCCTTTAGCTGGAAACTATGTTGGCTGTATTTCAAATGACCTCTGTTCATCAGGCATTGTTAGGGAAAGAGGCCGTGCACAATCCAGTTCCATGCCCTCATGGATGGTAACTGTGATTGTCTTCTCAGAGGTTTTCTGTCTATTCGTGTGACGAAAGTACATCATTAAAAGTGGTTTCTGTGCTCACAGCGCCTGCGTCCTCTTGATGTGTTTCCAAATCAAGTTTTGAATATCAAAGTGACTTGATGGGAAACTCAAAAAACGTTTTGCTTAATTTTCAACAAAAAAAGTCCCTTCTTTGGAAGAAAAATACTGTTATAATTTAAATCACAAGATGCTATAAATAAAGCTCCTAGAGTAGGATTATTTAACTCTGAAAGTTTGTCAAACAGACAGAGAGGCAGCTTAAGAATCTTTGAACTTCACATTTCCCTTCACTCATTTCCACTTTTCCCTTTGACCCTGAAGTAAGAGGGATAAATTGTATATTTAACTGATAAACTCCCAGATGCAAGCAGGTACATTAAGGTGGTAGGGAACAGGGCTGAGCAGCAAAGATCACTCAGGTCCTTCCAGTAGGACTCTCTTTCCCCTTTTTCCCATGTTCTTAAGTGATAACAGCCACAGCCAATATTCACGCTTCATTTAATTTCATTATCGCGTCTCATTCGCCTCATCGCCTCAGTTCCCAGGCTACCCTTTCATCTCAGCATGTATAAATCACTCATAGACAGCATCCATAATAGGGGGTTTCTAATCCAAGGTTTGTGAAACCAATTTACCATCCTCCTAAAGAATTTGCTAGAGAGAAAATGCGCTACTAAATTGCATGGTAGATACAATTTATTTCATGCCTCACCTGTAATTTTCACATGTGGTTTTCACTCACGCATATGTGCATAATGATTATATGCATACATTTCATCTCAATTATGATCATGATAATGATTATAGTGATGAGTATACTGTATGTGGGCAACAAAACATTTAACACAAATCGTCCATTGATATCAAGGCATTGTTTATGCAAAGGCTTGAGATACTCATACACATCTCAACAAAAGAATTGGCCAAGTATGATAAAGGTTGTCTTTGGGGGAACAAAATAAAATTTGACAAACCTCATTGGGGATATGGGGTAACGTCTAAAGGTCACTGTTTCCTTGGCCCCTCATATGTCATCATTTGGAGGTTTCATTGAATGTCACCTGGTCAGATGGAGCATGGATTGGCTTCCCCACACCAGATCTTAGAACACTAATGGTCTAGTGTTCTGATCAATAACATTTAGCCTAGCAGACCATACTGCTCCTTGTCCTCTACTTTCCTGCTGACCTTGACTTCATCCAACCTGGAAATTGTAGCTGCCATAAAATGGTTCTCTCAATAACAATTGCTTTCTCCTTCACAGGGCAGCATGGACTCCAGGTTTCTCAACAGGGGACCCGCTGTGTGTGCAAGTTTTCATTTTCAACCAACCACTCTGAGTTTAACATGGTTCAATTAAATTGCCACAGTTGGACTATTTGAAGTATTACCGGTAGCTATTTGAAAGCTTCTAGGTGTTATTTTAATTTCGGACACTATTTCAAAGACATATTGAGAGTCAGACTGTTACCCTTAAGCATTTCGACTTACTAATTAGTGTCTAATTGATGCTCAGCAGGAATAAAACTCATTATACTTACTGAGAAGCACAAATGTAGGCCTACTAGACTCTATAAATTACTGGCTTGTTTGGTTCATAGGACCATAATAGAGATAAAGAAAACTGAAGCAAAATATATTATAATTCAGGAGAGATTAAAATTGTAAACGACATTTCAAAGCTTAATTTTGTATTACACTGGTTTATTTCATTTAACCTTTATTGATTAACTAGGCAAATCAGTTAAGAACAAATTCTTACTTACAATGACAGTCTACCCTGGCCAAACCTGGATGACGCTGGGCCAATTGTGCACCGCCCTATGGGACTCACAATCACGGGCCAGATGTGATATAGCCTGGATTTGAACTAGGGACTGTAGTGACACCTCTTGCACTGAGATGCAGTGCCTTAGACCACTGTGCCACTCTGGAGAAAGTAGTAGTGGGTGTAGTTGTCTTCCATTGGCAGAACAGGTGTGACTGTGTCTTAAAGTCTAGTGAAATTGATCTGGCCAGTAGGACCTTGCTAGGCCTTCACATTTTGCCACTGGATACAAGGAGGCAGTTTAAATAAAACACGGTTCACTCCAGGGTCAGTATGGACATTTGGAAGGGATTAAGATGGCAAGATAGACCGATTGAAAGGTATACTGATAATGTCTAAGGATCTTGTGCAAAAAGTGCTGTACTTTTAACAGAAATAGCTGTGTGATTTATGAGGACATTACTGTTGAGGAGGAAGATCTCAGGAGAAAGGCCAAGGCTTTTACAGTTAGGCCCTCATCATAGTGCAAAAGACTTACACAATTACACCAATTCATAGCCAATCTCCTCAGAACACTTGACCACTGTGTAAAGTACATCAGTCGGTGAGAAACGTGCTCCACTTTACTGAGGCAGGCTAATTATTAATGTGCTGTCATAATTGCATCCGAGCATGCAGCCTCGACCTCCCAGTACTCCTTAAGTACACTCCAGCCATTTTCATTTAACAGTCAACTAGCTTCACACTCTGGAATTGGGTGGCATGCTAACTATTATGGATTATAACTTTTGGAACAGTAACTTTCAAACCAATTGTTTATGGTCATTTGATTTAAAAAAAAATATGGCTGCCATAGAAAATATATTCAGTGTGCAGACACCTTTGTTCACTGTAAAACTTAAATGATTCAAATTTTCTGAAAAGAAAACTATTTAAACAAAATAATTTCAACACAATTAGGGTTTAATCAGTTCTTCAAGTCAGATTACCACAAATATGATTCAATCATCATATGAGACAATCATTCTAAATAGTTTGAATTGTTTACCACAACATACGTTTACATCATAAGCATACAGTTGACAGTTGGCACTTGGCTAGATACTTCTGCTGTTCTGCTTCTGACAACAAGCAGTACACCTAGAGCTGAGTGTTCAGACATGTAATCAGAAGCTAGCAAGAGAGACAAGCATTTAATTGCAGGGAATTGTTTCGTCTATCCCCAAGGTCACGCTCTGCTGAATATAGCTCATATCAAGCCACACTCTGAATCTAATCAATTAAAACAGAATCAAAAACTGTCCATATCAGAGGAGAGAAAACAGAAAACATCCCTTGGTGAACCCGTCTGTTCTGAGAATGAGAATAATTCCAGAGTTCAATCAGCCGTAATGTGTATGCTGTATCAGAGTTGTTGAATGCATTGATTTTGACACACCTATTTGTTCTTCTTATGGACATTGAGCATCCAAATGTTAAGCTGACAGATCATCATGTATGGTAAAATTATATGACCTCCTAAAGTGGTTCTTATAGTGGACATAATTAACTTGTTCACTGTTAATTCATTGTGTGGGTCACTCACACAATAGTAGTAAAAACGTCTAGTGGGTCACTCACACTATAGTAGTAAAACGTCTAGACGGTCCCTCACACTATAGTGGTAAAAACGTCTAGTGGGTCACTCACACTATAGTAGTAAAACGTCTTGACGGTCACTCACACAATAGTTGTAAAAACGTCTAGTGGGTCACACACACTACAGTATTAAAAATGTCTAGTGGGTCACTCACACTATAGTAGTAAAAACATATAGTGGGTCACACTCACACTATAGTAGTAAAAACGTCTAGTCCGTCTTTCACACTATAGTAGTAAAAACGTCTAGTCGGTCACTCACACAATGGTAGTAAAAAGTCATTATGTCATAAGGATTGCAAAAGTCTGAACAATTTTGTCACTAATCTACATGTAGTCACATCCCTATCATAACTGAATATGCCATGATTGTGATCACACATTTCATGAAATGAAAAACCCCAAAAGTTGAGGATGCAGTTGGAAAGTCAAGACGATAATTTGAAAATCACAACCTGCCCCTACAGTCTAGCCTATTCAGTTCTGAAATCTCACCAGGAGAAACACAAGCACACCATGGAGGCCTCCAACAGTCTGTTGCCATAGCGCTACACTACAGGTAATGCTTTTGATATTTCCTCTCTGAAGTCATTGTGCAAAGGGAAGGGTTCACTGACGCTACATCGCTTTCCAAACAAGATGCATGAATTCAGGAGCAAACTGAGGTAGAGGGGAGAAGAAAGGCCTTGCCGTTAGCCAGCTCACCAAACATTAAAAGATTCTGTGATGCTCCAGAAAGCTATGAAATAAGTAAACAATATACAGTATGATGGAGATCAACAACACAAAAAGGGAATGGCTACAGGAAGCTGAACTCAAACTGGAACAGAGAACCCAGGAAATCTGCCTCTCTGGTTCACAACAAGAGAAGAAAAAGCCATCCCTTATATATTGCATAATCTTTATTCCTAAAACAAGTTCTATAAATAATGTTATATTTCAGTACTGGTATATTTTACAACATGATCCCTTTTAGAAAATGTATTTAAGGAGAAACCCCGTGTTACTTTAAACCCTATCAGTCCCGAGACCAAGCAAAAATCGGCTTTTCATTTATATGACTTTCATGTCCAGCCCCTATATTTAGCCTCACAATGAAATGTTTTACCATTTTCTTTTCAGGACAACAAGGGCTACAAGTAGAACGCAAAACTATTTGACATAAACACTTGCATTCATTTGTTGTTTTTTTTTACAAATGTCAATGCAAAAAAAATAAGGTTTGCCAAGGAAAAAAACCTATGAATGCCGTAAGTACAGAAATTGTTTGCTCAGTGGGAAATGAGTATCCAACTAGTCAGTGAAAACTGTGCAGAGTTTGTGACAGCAACTATGTGAGCTTATTACAATATTATAAACAATATGTTCTGGGATTTCCTATAATGTTCGATATAGAAAACCCCTTACGTTCTAATGGCTCTTGTGCAGCTTGTGAGCGTCATAGAACAAAACACTGACAAGACCTTTCTGTCTGTCCTGACCTTGATCCTGCCTGCCGTCCTGTACCTGCCTGACTCTGATTTGGATTACGACCCTTTGCCTACCTCGACCAACCGATTGCCTGCCCCTTGTACTGTAATATACTCTGAGACTTGTACTATCCGGGTCATCTGGGTCTTAGCCTGAGCCGTGATGGAGGGGTGTTTTATGTATTCAATGTTAAAAGTATGTATCCTATGGATATGAATGAGGAATTCATTAGCAAGGATTTCCTCTATAAATCTACTCTCTTCTTTTTTTGTTACTTTGTTTACAATGCCAGGTTGTTGTTCTCTACTGACTTTAGTATTGAAGGCATATTTACATGTTCTATTGGACAGTGCATCATGCTATCACAATCTATTGGTCAGTCTATGCTAAAAACAATTGGTCAGATTCATGCAACTCATCTAACCTATCATTTTATGCTATTTTGAAGTTTACATATTCCATTGGTCAGTGCAACATGCACTCATATTCTGCTGGTTGGTCTTAAACCAATCACATGAAGTTTATATTTTCATATTCATTGTGATTGGTCCCTGAGGCCAATTTGAAATGTTTAAAACCTCACTCCTTCATATTTCTGTAAAGACCCTGAAGGCCAAAAGCCAAAAACGTGTCGGTTCTACTTTTTGCAATAAATAAGCTTTTTTTTTAAATTTAATTTCATTGTCCTCCAAGTGTTGCTGAATCTCCTCTCTACCTATTTCAAATCATTCAAATGCCCTTCCCCACTGTTCTCAGTAGGGAAACAGAATGAAACAGTCCCCATTGTTCTGCTTCCAGCAACCGGAGGGCCCTGTCAGCCATTCAGACTCACCTAGCCATCATAGCAATTGAAAAAGGTATAATTGTGTTAATGGTGGTAGACTGTCTCTTTTGAAGGGCTGAAATAACCAAGAGTGCTCCAGAGGCAGCGCCTTCTATAGACAGCCCAGATGTCCACTGGAAGTAGATTTAAAATCAAATTCAAATCAAATTTTATTTGTCACGTGCCGAATACAACAGGTGTAGACCTTACCATGAAATGCATACTTACAATCCCTTAACCAACAATGTGGTTTTAAGAAAATAGAGTTAAGAGAAATATTTACTAAATAAACTAAAGTTTAAAAAAAGTCTATATACAGGGAGTACCGGTACCGAGTCAATGTGCGGTACTCAAGATAATTGAGGTAAAATGTAGGTAAGGGTAAAGTGACTATGCATAGACAATAAACATTGAGTAGCAGCAGTGTAAAAACAAAGCTTATAGATGATTTATTCAGTTCTTTGGTAACCATGATTAAGTCAACAATAATCACATCATGACAAAATGCCTCTTCTCTTACTACAAGTGATTGACATAAGCATTATGACAATAATCAATTTGACGCAGTAGTATAACAAAGGCATGTCAGGCTTTCCAATGTGTTACACAATGTGTCATATGTGGCACAAGGCTAAAGGTCTCTTTTGTCAGAACACAAGTAAGTAATTCTAAATGGATGGCTAGAGTTGTTCCTGAGGGTTAAGTAAGAGATAATCAACGAGGGGCAATGCCTTCTTTGGAAAATAATGAACGACGTGGAAGGTGTTCCACGACATGCTATCAGAGTGAAACTCACCTTCCAAGGAGTTGCGTTATTTTCCTGAGAACACATAGGGCCACGAGTTAATTATCCCTTTCATACCATGGCTAGAATTTGCTGCTAGAAATGTGACTTTCTAGTTTAGCTAACAGACTTTCTAGTTTAGCTAACCCAAACCATCAGTCCTAGGTTGCTATTATGAAAATCAAATTCAGCAATGCTTTAATTTCAACTTTTGCGTTCAAATGCAGCTCAAACATAGAGCATGTAAGAATGAACTAGAGCCAATTAATTCTACAGTGCTGATATACTGTGCGTTATAGGGCAATAATGCACATTCTAAAATGCCTTTCAAGCCAATCAGAAATGAGTATTCAACAATGCCATGGTATAAGTATTGGGATGTTAATTAAACTGTCATGCCCATGTCATTATGTCCATATTAAATACATACCATGTCCACCCTCGTAATTCCATTGCCAGTCATGCAACCTTTCACGTATTGACTTCCATTCGTACGCCAACTGTAGGATGAATCTGTAGGGGTGAGACTGAGAGAATAAAATCACAATAAAATCTCTGCCATCGCTAACCTTTTGAATGTGGGAGCATCAAGTGAAGCATTAATCTGCCCAAGGATATTATGGTGATACATTCTAATGCAGTGAGATAAACAGTTTGTTCTTTAGTGGAAAAGGTTCTGCAGAGGATGATTTAACACCCAGACGTGGGACAGTGGGTGATAATGGTACACACAGCACCCACACACACGGCTCAGCATGATGGATAGGAATAGAATCTAATTCAAGGTAAATGTTAAGAAGCCATTAAGTATAGTGCCCAATGTGGCAACATCTTCTCAATTTTTTTGCCCTCACCTCAGCAACCGTTCAAAAGCGCAGTAACAATAAAAGCTCAGTAACAATATCAAGCTCCTGGAAACTAAATGTCAGGGAGCTCCGGAAACAAAATCTTGCCTTGCTCACAAGCATAGATACGCACAGGCACACAGGTGCTCACAACGCACCACGCACACACACACACACACACACACACTTATGCATACACGCAAAAATTCAGAGTCAGAGGCACTTTGTCAAAACCAGGAAATGGAGTGCAGCGAGGACAAACAAAAAGGCAGCTCAAAAAAATTATAATCCAGTCTCACGATAAAGGTTTTCAATTTATATTCACAGCACATTTAGAATCCTTTATGATACTGGATACTGCGGCTTTGTGGAAAATGTACCTGGTTAAAGGAATAAGAAGCAACAAAACAAGTTCTCTCAATTTATACCACCTTTTGATAGGACAAAGCATCCAATGGGACATTGTAATTTACAAAAGGTAGAACATAATATCATACCAGGCAGGGTTGGGGTCAATTTTGATTGAGTTGCAAATTCCTCTTTAATTCCAATGAAATTCTTGAAATGTAATTTAATTTGAATTGGCCACACTCCACAGAAAGCAGAATTTGAACTGAATTTGAATTAAAGGAAGTAGTATTTATTTCAAAGAAATTCAATGAAATTCAAGTGGCCTATTTATTCTACACATCACCATACATTTTATTATTTTGACATCATGTATGTTAACCAATACAATTTAGAATAAGGTTAAAATGTGATCTTTAAAAGTCATTCTCATTAAACAATTTTAAATAATTACAGTGTTATGGAAATATTCAATGATCATGTTGTGGGTTGTCTAAAATAATTCATATTAATGTTTTAAAATATTACAAAAAATTATTTCCCAGGAGGCATTAGATGAAACACTGCAGTGGGTACATACAATCTAAAGAAAATACTGCTTGACATATTTGAGTTATAATCAAAATAATATTTGAAATAGTATGTGCATTTGCATTAAAAAATGGCATTTCCTTTTGATAAAATATTTGTCAAATGATGAAACCTTCAGGTTTCACATCTCAGTTGAATTGGTTTGAATTCCATCCTACGTCTTTCAATTCAAAATTCAATTCAAATTCTGCTCCATGTGGGGTGTGGCCAATTCAAGTGTATTGTTTGAATTTAATTTAATTCAGACATTTCTAATTGACCCCAACTCTAATAGCAGGTTGGTATCCTTGTAAGACTGGAGGAACCTATTGTAGCATCAACCACTTCACTTCAACTATCAGCACCATAAAGACTGGTCAAGGTTAAACTCAAAAGTCACTCACGACTGCACAGATGCATTTTTCCTGGGTAGGAGCATGAACAATCATGCCAACCCTTTATGATGGCCAAGTATTTTAATTCCGGAACAATGCTAAGCATTTTCTCTGCTTCCCTTCCACCCTTCCACATGTAGAGCCTGCTGGAAGTGTATGGCTGGAGCCATCTAACACATCTCAGTGAGCGTCTAAACTAATGGGGATTATTCCTGAAAATCATAATCAGAAATCACACATTGGATTTTAAAAATGTCTCCGCTAATGAGTTGGATGGCCCAGCTGCCTGGTTGAAACATGGTCTTGGACAGCCTTGTTGAAAGTGTGCTGATTAGTTTCGTGACGGCCCATCTGCCTGGTTGAAAGTGGCCTGAGTCGTTTTGTGACGGCCCAGCTGTCTGGTTGAAAGTAGCCTGAGTCATTTTGTGACGGCCCAGCTGTCTGGTTGAAAGTGGCCTGAGTCGTTTTGTGACCGCCCAGCTGTCTGGTTGAAAGTGGCCTGAGTCGTTTTGTGACGGCCCAGCTGTCTGGTTGAAAGTAGCCTGAGTTGTTTTGTGATGGCCCAGCTGTCTGGTTGAAAGTAGCCTGAGTCGTTTTGTGACGGCCCAGCTGTCTGGTTGAAAGTGGCCTGAGTCGTTTTGTGACGGCCCAGCTGTCTGGTTGAAAGTAGCCTGAGTCGTTTTGTGATGGCCCAGCTGTCTGGTTGAAAGTAGCTTGAGTCATTTTGTGACGGCCCAGCTGTCTGGTTGAAAGTAGCCTGAGTCGTTTTGTGATGGCCCAGCTGTCTGGTTGAAAGTAGCTTGAGTCATTTTGTGACGGCCCAGCTGTCTGGTTGAAAGTAGCCTGAGTCGTTTTGTGACGGCCCAGCTGTCTGGTTGAAAGTAGCCTCAGTCGTTTTGTGACGGTCCAGCTGTCTGGTTGAAAGTAGCCTGAGTCGTTTTGTGACGGCCCAGCTGTCTGGTTGAATGTGGCCTTGGACAGCCGAGATGTCTGGTTGAAAGTGGCTTTGGACGGCCCAGCTGTCTGGTTGAAAGTAGCCTCAGTCGTTTTGTGACGGTCCAGCTGTCTGGTTGAAAGTAGCTTCAGCCCTTTTGTGACTGCCCAGCTGTCTGGTTGAAAGTGGCCTTGGTAGACCAAGTTGCCTGGTTGAATGTGGCCTTGGACAGCCCAGATGTCTGGTTGAAAGTGGCTTTGGATGGCCCAGCTGTCTGGTTGAAAGTGGCCCAGCTGCCTGGTTGAAATTGTTATAAGTCGTTTTGTGTGGAATTCAGACAATGAGGCCTCTCTCATCAAAGCAGGGGAGATAAATTATTAATGTTGTTTGGCCTCCCTCCTGTGACTCTGGCGGAGGGTACGGAGAGTATTTCCTGACACCTTGTCCGAGTGTAAGGAGAGAATTTCCTTCCACCCTGTCTGAAAGTAAAGGAAGTACTTCCTCTGTATTGGGTCACAGCCACTTTAAAGAGTGGTGTTCTAGAAAAAAACTCTCTATCACCTCTAACGATTGGGAGTTTTACCAATACCATGAGTTATAGCTACAACACTCTTTAAAGTGGGTCAGGGGTACTGTTACATCATGTTGCTTTTGCCGTTATTTCTCCAGTGTGACTTACTGTACTGTACAGTGCCATAATGTATCCTGTGGCTCCTTGCTGTGTGTATGATTGTGTGTGCCTGTGTGGGCCAGTACTGTACGGAGGAGTGGGTTAACAGGTCACTTCTCTTTGTGATGGAAACAATGGGCCATAAATCATTTAGGTAAGAAGGTAATGGTACCAGATATTTCATAAAAAACTGTAAAGATCAGCTTCTAGTCCCTACCAGCTGCTGTTAGTCACTCCTTCCAAACTCTACCTCTAGAGATATTCATATTTCTCTCTCTGCAAAGGGCATTGATTGCATTTCATGGCAGGGCATTTGTTTTGTGGCACTGTTTGTTAACTTGACAAAATGGTAATGTCAGTTCTTTCCCAGAACTTGATTTTGTACTGGCTTCCATCCAGTGCAGCAAGTGCAGAGGTTAACGTTTGCACCAGAGGTTAGTTTGCACCAGAGGTTAAAGTTTGCACCAGAGGTTAAAGTTTGCACCAGAGGTTAAAGTGAAAATAAAAAGTTCGCACAAGAGTAGTTCATTGACAGACACAGTTCCTGGAACGAGTCATGCCGCCAATTGAGGATGGCAAAGAGAAGTAAGGTGCAGTCAACTAGTATGGAAGCCATTGTGACTCAAAGACCTTGGGGAAAATGGTGTTGCCCCTGACAGAGTGAAACATATTGATCAAATGGATCCCTACAGTTACAGCAACTCTCCTGAAACCTTAAATGCTCCCTACCTATAGACCAAAAAACTGATGCTCATATTGATAACACTTTTCTGTAGCCCACTTCTGCATGCAGTAATATAGCATGGTCAATTAAGGACAGAGACAATAGAGAATGTGGGCAGAGACAAAGCAACCAGTCAGCTTGTTCTCGACTGTATTTTTTTAAATATTTTTTTCTTCACCTTTATTTAACCAGGTAGGCCAGTTGAGAACAAGTTCTCATTTACAACTGCGACCTGGCCAAGATAAAGCAAAACAGTGCGACAAAAAACAACACAGAGTTACACGTGGGATAAACAAATGTACAGTCAATAACACAACAGAAAAATCTATATACAGTGTATGTAAATGGCGTAAGGAGGTAAGGCAATAAATAGGCCATAGTAGCGAAGTAATTACAATTTAGCAAATGAACACTGGAGTGATAGATGTGCAAGTAGAAATACTGGTATGCAAAAGAGCAAAAAAAGTAAATTAAAAATAATATGGGGATGAGGTAGGTAGTTGGATGGGCTATTTACAGATGGGCTGTGTACAGCTGCAGCGATCGGTAAGCTGCTCAGATAGCTGATGCATAAAGTTAGTGAGGGAGATATAAGTCTCCAACTTCAGCGATTTTTGCAATTCGTTCCAGTCATTGGCAGCAGAGAACTGAAAGGAAAGGTGACCAAATGAGGTGTTGGCATTGGGGATGACCAGTGAGATACCTGCTGGAGGGCGTGCTACGGGTGAGTGTTGATATGGTGACCAGTGAGCTGAGATAAGGCGGAGCTTTACCTAGCAAAGACTTATAGATGACCTGGAGCCAGTGGGTCTGGTGACAAATATGTACAGAGGGCCAGCCGACGAGAGCTTATGGGTCGCAGTGGTGGGTGGTATTTGGGGCTTTGGTGACAAGATGGATGGCACTGTGATAGACTGCATCCAGTTTGCTGAGTAGAGTGTTGGAGGCTATTTTGTAAATGACATCGCCGAAGTCGAGGATCGGTAGAATAGTCAGTTTTACGAGGGTATGTTTGTCAGCGTGAGTGAAGGAGGCAGAACCATCCAGAGTAGTGATGCTAGTCGGGCGGGCGGGTGCAGGCAGCGATCGGATGAAGAGCATGCATTTAGTTTTACTAGCATTTAAGAGCAGTTGGAGGCCACGGAATGAGTGTTGTATGGCATTGATGTTTATTTGGAGGCTTTTTAATACAGTATCCAAAGAAGGGCCAGATGTATACAGAATGGTGTCGTCTGCGTAGAGGTGGATCAAGGAATCACCCGCAGCAAGAGCGACATCGTTGATATATACAGAGAAAAGAGTCGGCCCGAGAATTGAACCCTGTGGTACCCCCATAGAGACTGCCAGAGGTCCAGACAACAGACCCTCCGATTTGACACACTGAACTCTGTCTGAGAAGCAGTTGGTGAACCAGGTGAGGCAGTCATTTGAGAAACCAAGGCTGTTGAGTCTGCCGATAAGAATACGATGATTGACAGAGTCGAAAGCCTTGGCCAGGTCGATGAAGACGGCTGCACAGTACTGTCTTTTATCGATGGCGGTTATGATATCGTTTAGTACCTTGAGCGTGGCTGAGGTGCACCCGTGGTCAGCTCGGAATTCGGATTGCACAGCGGAGAAGGTACGGTGGGATTCGAAATGGTCAGTGATCTGTTTGTTATCTTGGCTTTCGAAGACTTTAGAAAGGCAGGGCAGGATGGATATAGGTCTGTAACAGTTTGGGTCTAGAGTGTCTCCCCCTTTGAAGAGGGGGATGACTGCGGCAGCTTTCCAATCTTTAGGAATCTCGGACGATACGAAAGAGAGGTTGAACAGACTAGTAATAGGGGTTGCAACAATGGCGGCGGATAATTTTAGAAAGATAGGGTCCAGATTGTCTAGCCCAGCTGATTTGTACGGGTCCAGGTTTTGCAGCTCTTTCAGAATATCTGCTATCTGGATATAGGTGAAGGAGAAGCTGGGAAGGCTTGGGCAAGTAGCTGCAGGGGGTGTGGAGCTGTTGGCCGGGGTTGGGGTAACCAGGAGCAAAGCATGGCCAGCCGTAGAGAAATGCATATTGAAATTCTCGATTATCGTGGATTTATCGGTAGTGACAGTTTCCAAGCCTCAGTGGAGTGGGCAGATGTGAGGAGGTGCTCTTACTCGTATTTCGCTTGTTCTATCATGACCCTCCCTCTAAAAACAGATTTTCACAGTTAATTTAAAGTATGAAAAGTGATGCTTTTCTGCCAGAACAAGCAATAATGAAATTAGGCTCATCGAATGTTAGTCAAAGCAATAAACACATGGGAGATTATAATTACATAATGTCGAGATCAGTATCTGGAAATGGAGAATGCACCTCATACAGCCTCTGTGAGCTTCACTGCTCGGCATGAGGGTGTTTCTAAATTAAATGCATTATGTTTTTCACCTGTCTCTGACTGGCATCCAGCTCTGCGTTCGTATAGGCTCCTAAAGCTTTGTTCACAATTTTTCTGCATATCCGATTCGAATCTGTTCTTTTTCCTGCCTACGGAAAAGCAAAAAATGTATTTTTCAAGACACATTTCAAACCACTTTTGTAGGTGTTTTGAAATAAGATACAAATCTGATTCGAGTCCATGCGACTTGTGTTTGAACGGTCAAATCTGATTTATTTGCTCTCAAGTGGTTTTTAGACTGTTAATTGACTTCCTAGCTACTCCGTTGACAGTTTGACAAGAACATATGGTAGCTAACTAGCTTGTTAATTGTTTACAAACAAATTAGTGAATGTGCTAGAAAGCTAAGCAGCTACCTGGATAGTTGACTGCTGTGGCTAGCCAAAAAGGACTGTTTTTGAAAGTTGGATCATCTTATCCTTTGAGGCTTTAAAAGTGTTCTTACACTATGATTTCGAAAGCATCTGTGAAACTTCCATGGCCGGCAATGTTGTCACCTTAGCTTGCTACATAACACCAATCAGTCTACACCTCTGTGCACACAACCCCCTTTGTTACTATGACAACTAGTGCAGCTAAGTCAGCAAATGACTGCTGTCTGAACACACACAACTACGATTTGGTCACTTGTAGTTTGCTTTTTGATTTGAAAAACAAAACTGATTCCAGCATTAAGGCTGCAGTGTGAACAACGCCTCAAGGAAAACTCCACCCAAAAACTATATTTTGGTATTTGTTTCATTAGTCCATTGTTGACAGTTCCAAAATGTTTTGCTTGTCAGCAGTCAAGTTTTCAACAATGGACTAATGAAACAAATACCAAAAGATAGTTTTTGGGTGCAGTCTTCCTTTAAGTTCTTCTCATGCCATTGTTAATTGCAAAACATGTCTCACTGTCCTGATAGGAACTTTCAGAAAGATAACACATGAGGCTTCTAACTGAGGCACTTAGGCACTTGCAGTGAGAGGGTTTAGTTTTCGCTAAACCTGTATGTCTTTCTCACAAGTCAAAACAAATAGATTTCACTAACATTGAAAAGACAATGTAATAGATATACAGTATATATGATGTTTACAAAGGATAGAGATGGGAAGAGGGGGATGGCAGGAGAAGGGGAGGAGAGATTGAATGCTTTGTTCTGACATTTGCATATGGGAGCATGATAGACATCAATGTCAATTCTAACCAGTGGTGTACCACAGTTTTGTGGTTTTATTTTTACAGCTAATCTCCTGTAATTCTCTATATTTTTTTGTTATTGCTTATGATGTGTTCATATGCTGTCTGGGTACATCCAGGGGGCCCAAAACATGTGGGGTTGGGATTCTAACACTAGGGATTATTAGGTATGAATTTGAAGTTAAGGTATAACATGATTTAGGCCGAAATCTCACAATTCACCTAAAGTTTGTTATTCTTGTTTTACCATAACCCCCCTTTCAGAAATGCATGTTTCCCTTGTTATTTATATTCCTACCTGAACCATGGCATTCAAAGGTGAATTACGGGCTGTCAAGATTTGCATATTCACAGAGAGCTGCATAATTTAGAAAACATTGCCTTGGAATGTGACAACATTCATGAGAGGGTTGGTATGAAAGGGCTCCCACAGGATAATAGATTAATGAAAGCCAAGTCTGACATTTCAGCTGGGTTTACCATCAGGACTCAAAACAACAAAAAGAGATCTGGGTTTGAAACACAATAACCCAACAGAACCCTGACAGGTCCATGTATTATTCATCATTCGTCGCTACCAAATGAGCCTTTATAAGACAGAGCAAGTAATTATGTGTTTAGTGTGTTTTCTTAATGGGCCTAAACAAAAATGTGATTTTTTTTTTCAAACCCTTAAATCAGCTATGAAATCACAACAGTAAACCCTTTGCTGGGATCATCCGGTATTTGGTTTAATCTTGACTTCAGGCTATCCTTACATAGATACATTCTCATTATCTTAGCAGCTTACTGCTCTAATCTAAAATATTATCCAATTTGTAGAAATAAATAGTTGTATTATGCTAAATGCAGTCAAGTTAAAATGTAGTGATTTGCAAATGATTATGTGTCTATAGCCATCAACTACCACTAATCCAAGCCAAATGATTTCTTGCTGCTTTCATTTTCTCTACTAGTTGTTCAATAGCATGTTTCCCTGTCGGTGGAATCGTGATGTTTTGACGTGCATTCAAAGCTTTGTTCTAATGATTCTTCAATGACGTATCTGACACTACTCTGTCAAGGACATTGATTTATACTACACTGAAGGTTTGACGTTTTAATTTTTTAAGAATAAAAAAGGCCTTCCTACTTGTTTCCCCTGTCGCCAGGACATCACTTTGGCCACTCTGTGTTCCAGATGGCTTTGTAGAAAAGGCCTGACCCTCTCCAGTCCTCAAGGACATTTAATGTGGACCAGGCGGAGGGGACATAGCGCTCAATACATATGAAAGCATTGCCTCAAAACAAGATCTTCAGGGATTCTTGAGCACTGGCATACACTGAAAACACATTAAGGTGTGCTCCCAATGCTCATTTTTATGTAATGATGCTTTGGTGTTAAACTCCCTCAAAACGACCAAGGTCCAGCCTACTATGTGTCATTGTCATAACAATGATATAACATTGGTACTTCAATTATGGTACTTCAAACATAATCAAATCATGGAGTTGGTCATAACGCATTGCGATTTATTACAGGCGGTAGGTTCAGTACACATCATTGCATTTGTATCAGAAATTAGGCTGGCCCTCCTTGAAGTCTCGTAGATTGATGCTTTGTGTTCTTTTTGTCTTTGAAGGCCGTTTGCAGAAACTGCCGCCATACCTTGCCTCATCATTAACCTTCAGATGTACAGTAGAAGTTACCAGAATCAGGAATGGCAAACTCTGGAGATTCTTTCAATCTCCACCAAGTTAGTTAATATGCGTTTTGTTTTTTTGCACCTCTCATGTGGAATGAGTTGGTGCCTGCTAGGTCATCAGGTGGATGTTGGAGAGCCTTTTTACTGAACAATGTGTTTGTTTCATATGATTGTGCTTTGCTTTCTGGGTTTTGTGTTGGCTTTTCATGTATTTAAAAAAATATATATAATAATAATAATAATTGTAATTGAACCTAGGCAGGTCAGTTAAGAACAAATTCTTATTTACAATGATGGCTTAGGAACAGTTGGTTAACTGACTTGTTCAGGGGCAGAATGACAATTTTTTACCTTGTCAGCTGGGGGATTCGATCTAGCCCAACACTCTAACCACTCGGCTACCTACCACCCCAATATAGATATGTGTAGTGTAATTGTTGTGTATATACTGTAGATATGTACAGTGTAATTGATGTGTATATAGATATGTAAAGTGTAACTGATGTGTATGTAGATATGTACAGTGTAATTGATGTGTATATAGATATGTATAGTGTAATTGATGTGTGTGTAGATATAGTGTAATTAATATGTATACAGATATGTATAGTGTAATTCATGTGTATATTGATATGTAAAGTGTAATTTATGTGTATATATATATATATATGTGTGTGTGTGTGTGTGTGTGTGTGTGTGTGTGTGTGTGTGTGTGTGTGTGTGTGTGTGTGTGTGTGTGTGTGTGTGTATATATATATATATATATATATATATATATATACACACACACGTTGTTTTTTCATTTATAAAATAAAACAAAATATTGTTTGTGTTGTTATTATGTAAGGTTGCATGATGGTAAAAAGACTGACACATTGTATTGCAATAGCTTTATGTCCCAAAATAGAAAGAAACTAATAAAGAAACAACATCTCCTGAAAAGATGTAGAACATTTACCATTCAGTCAAAATACAACGGCCACAGAATGATCTTGATGAATAACTTTATTGGTGAATTAAGTTCAAAATCAGAACAAGCAAACAATGCAATCCGCTCTACAATGACTGCCAAATCCTCCCATTCTTTTCCAAGGACAGCTCACATCTTAACACATGGAACAGGGAATGTGTTCATCTGATGTCCCATCTTTACAAAATAGTGAATGGGCAGCTGCCGTGCTGCATTTCTACAGCCAACTTTACCTACCAGGCATCTGCTTCTGCCTGCTGAGGTGCCAGAGGACCATCCAAGTGGTTAAATTAAGACTGTGTGTGTAGCCAAAGAGCTCTATTTTCATGTCATTCAACAAATGTAAAACTCCTGGAGTTTGCTAAATGGCATCGACACTTGGATTGGAACCGTTGTTTTGGCCAGAGAACATGAAAACAGAGGCTTTTGGCCAGGTGCACCGTCTAAGATCCCTCCCAATGTGTTCTCCAACTCATTAAACATTTGAGAAAAAGGCTCAGTGCCATTATCCCAACAAGGTGAGGAATTGAAAGGTATTGAAAACAGGGGTGTCAATAATTTTGACCCCTTCCCTTTTGAGAATTGTTTGTATACAAAATCTCTTTCACTGAGCAATTGTATTAGTATAAACATGTACTTTTTGCATACAATATAGCTCAACATTTGAATTATTTATTTTATACAGTCATTTTTTCTCATCTTCATCAATGGTGTCAATAATTTCAGACCCCATTGTATATTGTTAGATGTCAAGAGATAGCTATGATTACAATAACTTTTGGAGCTGAATAAGAGATAGCTATGATTACAATACCTTTGGGGCTGAATAAGATATAGCTATGATTACAATACCTTCTGGGGCTGAATAAGAGACAGCTATGATTACAATACCTTCTGGAGCTGAATAAGAGATAGCTATGATTACAGTACCCTTTGGAGCTGAATAAGAGATAGCTGTGATTACAATACCTTCAGGAGCTGAATAAGAGACAGCTGTGATTACAATACCTTCTCGAGCTGAATAAGAGATAGCTATGATTACAACACCTTCTGGAGCTGAATAAGAGATTGCTATGATTACAATACCTTCTGGAGCTGAATAAGAGATAGCTATGATTACAATACCTTCTGGAGCTGAATAAGAGATAGCTATGATTACAATACCTTTTGGGGCTGAATAAGAGATAGCTATGATTACAATACCTTCTGGGGCTGAATACGAGATAGCTATGATTACAATACCGCCTGGAGCTGAATAAGAGAAAGCTATGATTACAATTCCTTTTGGAGCTGAATAAGAGATAGCTATGATTACAGTACCCTTTGGATCTGAATAAGAGATAGCTGTGATTACAATACCTTCTGGAGCTGAATAAGAGATAGCTTTGATAACAATACATTCTGTAGCTGAATAAAAGATAAATATGATTACAATACCTTCTGGAGCTGAATAAGAGATAGCTCTTTTTGTGTCTTTGGCATCATTAAAGGTGAAGACTTATTTTATCAAATCAATTCTCTGTAATTAGTATTGCGTGATTAAACTAATCATGTACATTTTATTAACTAGGATGTCAGGGCACCATGGAAAATCTTCAGATTACAAAGTTATACTTTTCCGAATATAACCCTTCAGATATTTTAATATCTGATCAATTAGTCTTAGACTTATTCTTTACCTCACGTCAGTCTCATCTGAGCGTCGTAAATTGTTGGTTATCTGCACAAACCAAGCCTTTACTCTAAATCATCCATACACCAATTGGCTTAATCATTTATTTACTATCTAACTAAATAATCACAGAAATGCATGAACAAACAAACAGTAGATATTGGTTACTAACAATGATAGGGAAGATTCCCTAGTGGGCTACACCGATATGACGGCTTGGTGGACAAAGGGAAGGGGGTGTGGACTGAGAAGAGCAGGAAAGACAAAATGGATTCATTACAAAGTCTATAATTATATACACTGAAATGCTAATCCTTCTCACATGAATGGCCACTCATTCGAGAATAATTGCAAGTACATATGTATGGTGTATGTCATTGTTGTCTTCTCTGTTGGAATCCGGTCCATCTGCTGAAGAGTTCATCCGATTCTCACTTTCTCTCTTTCCGTTTCCCTGAAGATCAGTCTTTTGTGGTTAGAATAGATACTTCAGAGCACCATTCAGAAATGTTTTCATAGAATAGATGTTTCGGCGGTTGTCGGTATTCGCATCCCAGGTTAACCTAATTTCTAGCTGCAGACTAGTAATTTGTATGTAAGATTTGCTCTTATTCTGTAGAGATTGATAGTCTCAGAGTTGAACCATTTCCAGCCGTGTAGCCAATGCTCCACGTGATATGTTTTCTAGTCTTGGTACTATGACGCCAGATCATGTCTGTGCTCATGGGGGCGTGGCCGCTGACTAGCTAAGCTTTACAGGGAATTTACATTACATCCTTTCACAAATAGTTCAATCTTTACTCATTCATTTTAAACTAGAAGTAGATGCAAACACCATAACTGAGAAATGTACACATTCAGATATATAGTTATGTGTGTTTCCTGTCCTTTGTGAGGTCACCAAATGAAACACACTCAACATAACTGTCCCTTAAGTGTCCACAGACCCTTCCCACATTCTCACAAGTGGACAGATATTTTCATTTTCACATTTTGGGGATTTAGGAGTTCGGCCACGTGAAATCCTTTGTTCACTCTGTGGTCTCTCTCTCTGCATGAAAAGGGGGAGAGAGTCTCCGCCAGGAATTTACGACCTGAGATAACAGAACCTGGGTGTAGGAGAGCATGAGAGAGGGGGAATGCACGATCTACACACAGAAAGGGCCACGTCATGACACTATGATTACAATACCTTCTGGAGCTGAATAAGAGATAGCTATGATTACAATACCTTCAGGAGCTGAATAAGAAAATCAAGACCATTTGATCTTCAGAGGGAACTGCAACTACAGGTAGATTATCAGTGGATTACTTTCAAGCAACACTGCATTAAATTCAAGGATTACGTTATTTCTGCAGAAAATGCTTCACAATATATTTTTTGTGACAAAAGCACCAACTTTTCAGTGAAGGTTTGTGTTTCAAATAGCTTTTTCTTGATGGTTTTGACAAAATGATTACAAATGATGATATATCAAAGTATGAAGAGGAAAAAGATTAACGTTTTAAAGGCACATTTCAACACCATGCTGTACTGTTGTCCATGACAGTGGTTATAAATGGATTGGCCTTGGCTAAGTGTCTCTCATTTTACAAATAATTGGCGGAAGCTTTAGACCATTCGTCTACTCTTAGTACAGCAAAACTCCAGCTGTAATTGCAGTCAATTGATTGCGGCAAAATCCCCCCATGGACTTGTAACCCTGTAGTTCCTGTTGGAAGGGATTTCAGAAACATGTACTCTGTAGTAGTAGCTATAACAGGGAACCTTCTAAACTAGAAAAATAAACTGTTTTTCTATTTTCGATTCAATATTCTTATGTCAAAGTATTTGTATTTATGTTCAACACATTAAATTCAACATTGCTGGTTCTCTCAGTTATTTATCTTTTCACACTGCAATAGCTTTGACAACTACCTGGATTTATTTATTTAATTCTATTCAAAAAAAGTATACTAGGGGAGGGAAATGGTGAGAGGTGTGGTGGTGTATTTGTGAAAGTCTGAAACTAGCTCTCATGATGCGTGTTCATCTCAGCCTGAGCAGACGGTGTCACACTGTTTCACCTTCCCACATCCACTCCATTAACTTCCTTGTTTCTTACCCCTGTGGGATGCTTGGGTGTCAGGGAGAGAAAAAAAATTGAAAGAAAAGGCAGCAGCTTTTCAAAGTCTTTAGACAGTCTACTCAGACAGTACAGGGGAAGAATCAACACACTTCACAAGCTTCCTGCTGTAACAGTTTTCACTTCTGTCTGCATGTTTTACAAAACCTATATGACATACACATTGTTGAAGCTATGAATATATTTCTGTGAGATTTGAGCCTTGGGCAATTATCATTCCTAATGTAAGAATGTGTTTGGATTGATTTAATAAATAACTAACTTCATAATGTCGACATCAAACAATAAGAACAGCCTGTGACATATTTCCCTCGAGTTACCGTGGAGACCTAGCAACCGGGTTTGATTTAAGAGGGCTCTAAGCGTTATAATCTTTGAGCATTTAAAAATAAACTGATCGTGTAAAAGACACAAGGGCAGTCTTTGTAGTAACACACAAGCTGTCATGCGTATAGACGTGTCTGAGTAAGCCGACAAAACTCTAGTATCTACTGCTTATCATGCTTATTGCGACTATGATTGGATATAGGCAGTACAACCAAAGATGTTTATAACTAAACCAAGATACACCACAGCTTGCCGTGGGAAGAAATTAGTCATAGTGGGCAGAACTTGCAAGGAGGTGGGCAGGTCCAAGTATGTGTTAGCGATATCCTATTGCCACTTTCTAATATACTTCTGCATATTTCCATTAGGGAACGCCTACTCTGTGGAGCGTGTGCAATAAATGAATTTGCCTTTGCACTCCTAAACATTGCAATTTTATTTTCTTTTGCAAAAGATAAAGTCTACAAAATGTTGTCCCCTCTGTTCATAACAGATTCTAGTTTTGGGAACAGAAAAATGTAATGAGATCAAATGTTTAATTGATGATAAAATTGTCAGAATGTCCGTCAAAATCCATCTAGTTCCATCTCGTTCCCTCTTCTCCCACTGAGCGCCAGTAGGTTTCCTCTCACTACCAAATTTGGTAGTGAGTGGAAACGCCAACCGGATGCTTCACATTTATACATCCAGTGAAATATCTGTCTCATTGTTCTATCTGTGGTACAAGTATCAATGCAACTGATCCAACTATATCAGTCTAAAGTCTGGAGAGACGTGAAAGAGTGCGTTATGCCATTAGGACTGCCATTAGAATCAGCTCTACATTGCCGCAGTGAGTCAGGTGTCACTACTAAAAACACAGTGAGACATCGGAGGATGCATATCTAAATGCATATTATTCAAATTTTAGTGTGGGAGAGTTACTACCACAAGGTTATCTTGACTGATGACATACATTGTCTCATGTATGTCTCAGTAACTGTGCAGTGATCAGTTTCCGACTTCATAATCCTAAAGAGGTGGTTCTAAGATGCTATTTGTTCACATTTGCAGTGTGACTGTCATGAAGCTCACAGTTAGAGGCTACCTAACGTGCACTCTCCCAGTGGGTTGCATGCCTCCACTCTTATTATGCCCTCAAAGGTCAAGTGATTACATGTCTGTCACACAAACATATTCAGAGCACACAGGCACAACAGGTAGTTCAGCCAGCACAGAGAGGTACAGTGAGAGGCATAGGAAATAGAGAGGCATAGGAAAATTGTTACTTTTTAAATGTGTAATATGTTATATTTTCAGATGTAAAAGAAATTATAATCTCCATGCTATCTGTGGTAGAACAATCAATGTTAAACTGCAAAATGTATTCATATAAACAATCCCATTCAGAAAAATTGTAGCTGAAATCTTATTTTAGGGTGGAAGAAAATGGAATTCTCAAGTGTGTTCCAAGGGTGTTCCAACCTGCACATCATTTTAGATCCAGCACTCTACATTTACTATTTTAACAGATGCTTTTACCCACAGCGACTTATAGTAGTGAGTGCATACATTTTCATATTTGTTTGGACTGGTCCCCATGGGAACTGTACCCACAATGCTTCTGTTGCAAGTGCCATGCTCTACCAACTGAGCCACACAGGACCACTCCACCTTCCATCAGCACAGCAAGGGTTCTTCGGCTGACCTCATCTGTGGAAAGGGTTCTACCTGGAACCAAAAAGGGTTCTTCAAATGATTCTGCTATGGGGACAGCAGAAGAACCCTTTTAGGTTCAAGAATGCACCTTTTTTTCTAACAGTGTAGCTGTAATGAAGCTTGTAATATCTTCTGCCTGTTCACAATTAGTTAGAGGTGGCAGGTAGCCTAGCGGTTAGAGTAGCCTAGCAGTTAGAGCGTAGGGGTAGCAGGTAGCCTAGTGGTTAGAGCATATGGGTGGCAGGTAGCCTAGCGGTTAGAGAGTAGGGGTGGCAGGTAGCCTAGCGGTTAGAGAGTAGGGGTGGCAGGTAGCCTAGCGGTTAGAGAGTAGGGGAGGCAGGTAGCCTAGCGGTTAGAGCTTAGGGGTGGCAGGTAGCCTAGCGATGAGAGCGTAGGGGTGGCAGGTAGACTACTGGTTAGAGCGTAGGGGTGGCAGGTAGTCTAGTTGGTAGGGGTGGCAGGTAGTCTAGCGGTTAGAGGTTAGGGGTGGCAGGTAACCTAGCGGTTAGAGGGTAGGGGTGGCAGGTAGCCTAGCGGTTAGAGAGTAGGGGTGGCAGGTAGCCTAGCGGTTAGAGCTTAGGGGTGGCAGGTAGCCTAGCGGTTAGAGCGTAGGGGTGGCAGGTAGCCTAGTGGTTAGAGAGTAGTGGTGGCAGGTAACCTAGCGGTTAGAGCGTAGGGGTGGCAGGTAACCTAGCGGTTAGAGGGTAGGGGTGGCAGGTAGCCTAGTGGTTAGAGGTTAGGGGTGGCAGGTAACCTAGCGGTTAGAGGTTAGGGGTGGCAGGTCACTTAGCGGTTAGAGGGTAGGGGTGGCAGGTAGCCTAGTGGTTAGAGAGTAGGGGTGGCAGGAAGCCTAGTGGTTAGAGAGTAGTGGTGGCAGGTAACCTAGCGGTTAGAGAGTAGGGGTGGCAGGTAACCTAGCGGTTAGAGGGTAGGGGTTGCAGGTAGCCTAGCGGTTATAGGGTAGGGGTGGCAGGTAACCTAGCGGTTAGAGGGTATGGGGTGGCAGATAACCTAGCGGTTAGAGAGTAGGGGTGGCAGGTAGCCTAGCGGTTAGAGGGTAGGGGTGGCAGGTAACCTAGAGGTTAGAGGGTAGGGGTTGCAGGTAGCCTAGCGGTTATAGGGTAGGGGTGGCAGGTAACCTAGTGGTTAGAGGGTATGGGGTGGCAGATAACCTAGCGGTTAGAGAGTAGGGGTGGCAGGTAGCCTAGCGGTTAGAGGGTAGGGGTGGCAGGTAACCTAGAGGTTAGAGGGTAGGGGTTGCAGGTAGCCTAGCGGTTATAGGGTAGGGGTGGCAGGTAACCTAGCGGTTAGAGGGTATGGGGTGGCAGATAACCTAGCGGTTAGAGAGTAGGGGTTGCAGGTAGCCTAGCGGTTATAGGGTATGGGTGGCAGGTAACCTAGCGGTTAGAGGGTATGGGGTGGCAGATAACCTAGCGGTTAGAGAGTAGGGGTGGCAGGTAGCCTAGCGGTTAGAGGGTAGGGGTGGCAGGTAACTTAGAGGGTAGGGGTGGCAGGTAGCCTAGCGGTTGGAGCATAGGGGTGGCAGGTAGCATAGCGGTTAGAGCATAGGGGTGGCAGGTAACCTAGCGGTTAGAGAGTAGTGGTGGCAGGTAGCCTAGCGGTTAGAGGGTAGGGGTGTCAGGTAGCCTAGAGGTTAAAGAGTAGTGGTGGCAGGTAGCCTAGCAGTTAGAGCATAGGGGTGGCAGGTAACCTAGTGGTTAGAGAGTAGTGGTGGCAGGTAGCCTAGCGGTTAGAGAGTAGTGGTGGCAGGTAGCCTAGCGGCTAGAGAGTAGTGGTGGCAGGTAGCCTAGCGGTTAGAGTAGTGGTGGCAGGTAGCCTAGCGGTTAGAGAGTAGTGGTGGCAGGTAGCCTAGCGGTTAGAGAGTAGTGGTGGAAGGTTGCCTAGCTGGTAGGAGCGTTGACCCAGTAGCCGAAAGATCGCTGGTTTGAATACCTGAGCCGACTAAGTGAAAAATCTGGCGATGTGCCATTTGAGCAAGGTGTTTAAATCCTAATTGCTCCTCTACGTCCCTCGCTAAATGACTAAAATGTAGTTGATTGGATTACTAAGAACTCAAAGGTTGTTTAAAAGCCATGAGATCTGTACAATTTAAAACCACAAAATGTACCAATGTAATGTAACTTTATATGTTTATTCCAAATTAGACCAGTTCATTTGTTAGAAATGGGCTCTAAAACAGGGACCTGGCTATTATCAATATATTTATATTATACCCATCTGTGGTTTCATACAGATGTAGGATCTTCATTTGAGCCAGTTTGCTACAACAGGAAAATAATCCTGCAGCAACAGGAAATGTGGATTTTAATGAATGGACATTTTTGTAGGGGTTGATACATTTGTCGTTAGGGCAAATCAAGTCTGACATTTCAAAGTGGAAATTACACACTTTAGAAGACTTTTTAAAAGTCAAATACATTAGAAGTTTGCATTTCCTGCTGTGCAGAAAAAATTATCAATAACAAAAGAGTGATCAAGATCCTACATCTGCAAGAGACAACACTATTACTATGCTACTATACTGAACAAAAATATAAACGCAACACGTAAATTATTGGTCCCATGTTTTATGAGCTGGAATAAAAAATAACAGAAATGTCCCATACACACAAACAGCTTATTTATTTCAAATGTTGTGCACAAATCTTTGAGGAAAGGGGGATACCTAGTCAGTTGTCCAACTGAATGTATTCAACTGAAATGTGTGTTCCGCATTTAACCCAACCCCTCTGAATCAGAGAGGTGCGGGGCGCTGCCATAATCGACATCCACGTCTTCGGCACCCGGGGAACAGTGGTTTAACTGCCTTGCTCAGGGGCAGATACATTTTTTGTTAGGGCAAATCAAGTCAGAATTATGTAAGTGGCAATTACAAACATTAGGAGCCTTTTTAAAACTCAAATACACTATGAGTTTGCATTTCGTGCTGTTTAGGAAAATTCTCAACAACAAAAGAGTGATCAAAATAAGATCCTCCATTTATATGAGTGTTTCCCTTTGTACAACCAGCCATTTCTAATCACAGAATACTTCTGTTCTGCTTCCAAGACAACCCCGCCTGCCCCAACCAACCCATTCCAGCGCACGCACGCACACACGCACGCACGCACCCCCCACGCACGCACGCACGCACGCACGCACGCACGCACGCACACACACACACACACACCACGCACGCACGCACGCACGCACACACACACACACACACACACACACACACACACACACACACACACACACACACACACACACACAATGCAGGAAGCTTGAGTATCACATACTGTATACCTTCAGAGAAATGTTGAAAAGAGCTATGAAAACTGAGAACCACAAGGGACAAGGACAAAGAGAGTCACAGCGTCTGGTTTCTAAGTAGTGGTTACTAAGAACTGGCCACAAAAGCAAAAGGGAGGTTTACAAATAGAGCAGCTTCCAAAGTGATAATAGCGATTAATTGTTGTATAAAGATTCTATTCAGTTCATTTTTTACAGATGCTTTACAATGATTGATATGTGTGCTAGTCTAATGCCCCTTCTAGTATGGTACAGCTATTATCTCAGAGGATTGTGTTGTTTACACAGACAGTCTCTCTGCTCCTTTGGTGATGTTGTTGTGGGTTTCACTTGTTCAAAGAAATCTATTGCCATCAGGGTTTGCATGTCTGATAACATGATGACATCAAAGGGAGATGACTGGTAGCGTTAAATTTACATGTGCTTGTTTATTTGTGTATAAACCAGCAGGCTCTCTGGGGTTTGAATAACTTCAAGCCCATATGAGACCATTTTTGTGTTGCCATTGGGATTGGTTTCTTTGATGTCTTCCAAGCCATGTCAAGATCTGTTGAAGTGAATGCAGGATGGCCATAAATTCAAAGGAGTAATCTGGTTGGGTTTATTAAAGATATACATGTGACATGCAACAATTTCAAAGATTTTACTGAGTTACAGTTCATATAAGGAAATCAGCCAATTTAAGTAAATGTATTAGACCCTAATCTATGGATTTCACATGACTGGGCAGGGGTGCAGCCACGGGTGGGCCTTGGAGGGCATAGACCCACTCACTGGGGAGCTAGGCCCAGCCAATCAGAATGAGTTGTTCTACACAAAAGGGCTTTATTAGAGACATAAATACTCCTCGGGACCCCCTCAGACGATCCCGCAGGTGAAGAAGCCAGATGTGGAGGTTCTGGGTTGGCGTGGTTACACGTGGTCTGCGCTTGTGTGGCAGGAAGGACATACTGCCAAATTCTCTAAACTACATTGGAGGCAGCTTATGTTAGTGAAATTAACATTACATTTTCTGGCAACAGCTCTGGTGTACATTCCTGCAGTCAGCATGCCAATTGCACACGCCCTCAAAACTTGTAAACAAATTTGTGCACAACATTTGAGAGATGTATGTTTTTTGTGGCATTGAACATTTCTGGGATCTTTTATTCCAGCTCATGAAACATGGGACCAACACTTTACGTGTTGCGTTTATATAGTGTTGTTCCTTGCAGATGTAGGATCTTGATCGCTCTTTTGTTATTCATAATTTTTTCTGCAAAGCAGGAAATGCACATTTGTAATGTATTTGACTTTTAAAAAGGCTTCTAAAGTGTGTAATTTCCACTTTGAAATGTCAGACTTGATTTGCCCTAACGACAAATGAATCAACCCCTACAAAAATGTTCATTCATTAAAATCCACATAATAATTCACATTTTCTGTTGCTGCAGGATTATTTTCCTGCTGTAGCAAACCGGTTCAAATAAAGATCCTACATCTTTAGTATTGTTTCTCTTTACATTAATATCTCTCAGAACATGTTGTGACCTCAATTTATTTGCTTATTATTAATATATGTGCATGTTAGAATGTTTTACTTTTATTAATTAATACAAACAATATTCTCAACGATTTTGATTTGGGGAAAATGTAGCACACATTGAGGTAAGCGATACACTGGCAGGAATGGTACAAATATCAGCGATGGCATTGTATACTGAAGAGAACAAGGAACAGACACAGGAAGAGGAAGAGCATCCAGCGCAGTACTCTCCATACTTTCCACACCAGATCATCTTGATCCAAGGACACTGTCACACTGTAGATATAGAGTCAGCTGAGGGTGAACCACATTGAAATGTAACAAATGAAGAGTAATCTAGCCATTCATAGGTAAGCAGGTCTGTGCAACTTTTACTATACAGTTCGGGGCTGCCCAATTTCGGTCCTGGAGGGCCGAAAATACTTCTGCTTTTTGTTTCTACCTGATTAGAAGGAGAGGATGAAAACCAGAAGTGTTCCTGCGCTCAGGGATCGGAATTGGGCAGCCCTGATATAGTTACTTTGTGCATTCTGATGTTTTAGATTATTGAGCGAACATCCCCTGCGTTCATATGTACATTATGCGAAAACAGCATTCCACAATGTGTCGACAATTTACAATAAATTTGTAGCCTTATTTACTAAGCTATGTTTACCTTGTTGAATTGCTTGTAGCAGATATGAGACTTGTTGTTTGAGTCATACAAGGTGTGGACCGTGTTGTTGTCTCAAGATGAGGTAACGTTGTTGGGGAAGTTGAGGTCTCGTTGTACTGTTCAGTGGTTTCTGGTTTGAGCCGAGGTACAAGCCCTGCAGGAAACAGCAACTCACACAGCAACTCATAACGGACATAGCATAAAAAGTAATGATATGAAACAACAGGTTTCTTTAGAAACATTTGTAAGCAGTGATTTCACTAATAGCAATTGATCATTGGTAAATGCAATGTTATATTAAATTCCTCAGAGGAAAATAAAAACTGTAAGCAACAACTTCAGCTACATACAGTACTTACACTCAGAGACAGTCAGCTGAAGACGAAATGCCAAAGTTCTGCTGGCTCTTTCAATTGCACACCAGTACCAGCCACTGTCCTCGGCTGTTGCTCCTTTCATACTGACTGTGAATAACCCAAGGTTTTTATCATCCAATATCTGAACATCACTGGTCAGATATTTAGGATGATCAGATCGAATGATAACTGTGCAGAAGTACCAGTGATAACCCCTGCACCAGAATTTGACCTTGTCCCTGTTGAACTGGTGATACTGGCAGGAGATGTGGACCGTTTCACCAACTGCACTCTTCACCTCTGAGGGTCCGGAGAGGGATGAGGCTGCTAAAGGAAATCACAAACAAGCACATGCATTAAACAATGTGTCTTCATTTAACAGTGATTAAACATTTATAGTAAATTATTTAAAACAACATACCTGTTAGTAAACATAAGATGATGAGATTGATCCAAATCTTAGTAGTCATCTTTCTGCTTAAACTCAATCTTTATCTGAAATCTATGACTTTAAAGGTTATGGAAATGGAAACTTTGTTTGTGGTGACTGGTGAAAGCGTTCAGACTGGGCTGTGAGGTCCACCCCTTCCTGTACCTGCTCTCTCTGTCTATTGGGCAGTTCCACACCAGGATACCCAAAATATTTTTGCGCCATCTCAGGTTGTTCTGGCAATTCAAACATAGAAACTTAATTGGGTGGAAGGACGTTTGACATGCTTTATACAATTGTATCATAAACAATATTTGAGAAAATCATGATGAAAGTGGCCATTTTAGGCCCTTTTTAGACCTATACATGCCTCCTGTAAGACCTTATGGTCTGTGAAACATACATGATACAGACATCATTGTGCTGTCATCAGAATGAATGAGAACAGAACAAACCAGTGGAACTAAGTAGTAGGCCTAATAAATAAAAAACAAGCGCCGCCAGGAAAATGGCTCCACCGTAAACTCCACCTCCGACTGTTCCTGATGATCTTGGAACAGAGGACCCAGCCCAGGTTAGCCTAGAATCCTACCCTAGCTGCAGATTTTCTTTCCAAAAACGTTCTGGAGATATGTACTTACATAAGGTCATCGTTTGCTTGGAGCTGGTGCTGGTTCTTCAAATCCTTTGGTACTATCAATAACATTCTTCCAGTTAGAATACCCAGCTTGGGTGAAGGCCTTCTTTGCATTAGTATTGGACCCAACACTGAACTTTCGACATGGGAAACAAAATGCTGCATTTGCAATAACTGAGAATTCCAGCCACTCTCTTCCTATGAATCAGATCAAATCAAATGAAATTGTATTTCTCACATGCGCCAAATACAACAGGTGAAGGACTTACCTATCTATGACTTGGGTGACTGGAGTCTTTGACAATTTTTTGGGCCTTCCTCTGACACCGCCTAGTATATAGGTCCTGGGTGGCAGGAAGCTAGGCCCCAGTTATTTACTGGGCCGTACGCACTACACTCTGTAGTGCATTACAGTCAGATGCAGAGAGGTTCCATACCAGGCGGTGATGCAACCGGTCAGGATGCTCTCGATGGTGCAGCTGTAGAACTTTTTGACGATCTGGTGACACATGCCACATCTTTTCAGTCTCCTGAGGGGGAAAGGGGGGGGGGGGGGGGGTGTTGTACCCTCTTTACAACTGTCTTGGTGTGTTTGGACCATGACAGTTCATTGGTGATGAGGACACCGAGGGGCCCCAATGTTGAGGATCAGAGTGGCAGTGGATGTATCTGGATGTTTTGTTGCCTACCCTGACCACCTGGGGGTGGCCTGTCAGGAAGTCCAGGATCCAGTTGCAGAGGGAGGTGTTTAGTCCCAGGGTCCTTAACCTCTATGGGCTAGGTGGCACGTCACCGTCCCACTCTATTCAACAGCCAGTGGAAGAGCGTGGCGCGAAATACAAAACCTAAAAAATGCAATAATTTCAATTTTTCAAACATATGACTATTTTTCACCATTTTAAAGACAAGACTCTCGTTATCCTCTCTAGGGAAGGGGGCAGTATTTGCACGGCCGGATAAAAAACGTACCCGATTTAATCTGGTTATTACTACTGCCCAGAAACTAGAATATGCATATAATTGTTTGATTTGGATAGAAAACACCCTAAAGTTTCTAAAACTGTTTGAATGGTGTCTGTGAGTATAACAGAACTCATATGGCAGGCAAAAACCTGAGAAGATTCCAAACAGGAAGCGCCCTCTCTGACAATTTCTTGGCCTTCTACACTCTCTTTATTGAAAACTGAGGATCTCTGCTGTAACGTGACACTTCCTACGGCTCCCATAGGCTCTCAGAAGGCGGCAGAACGTTGAATGATGACTTTGCAGGCCATGGCTGAAAAACAGTAGCGCATTTGGTAAGTGGTCGATCTGAGAACAATGAGACGGGGGCGCGCGTGCACGTGAAGAGTCAATTTTAGATTTTCAGTCTTTGAACGAAAACAGGGTTTCCCGGTCGGAATATTATCGCTTTTTTACGAGAAAAATCGCATAAAAATTGATTTTAAACAGAGGTTGACATGCTTCGAAGTACAGTAATGGAATATTTAGAATTTTTTTGTCACGATACTTCGGATAGTGTCTTGAACGTACGAACAAAACAGAGGATATTTGAACATAACTATGGATTATTTTGTACCAAACCAACATTTGTTATTGAAGTAGAAGTCCTGGGAGTGCATTCTGACGAAGAACAGCAAAGGTAATCACATTTTTCTTATTGTAAATCTGAGTTTGGTGAGTGCCAAACTTGGTGGGTGTCAAAATAGCTAGCCCGTGATGGCGAGCTATCTACTCAGAATATTGCAAAATGTGCTTTTGCCGAAAAGCTATTTTAAAATCGGACATAGCGATTGCATAAAGGAGTTCTGTATCTATAATTCTTAAAATAATTGTTATGTTTTTTGTGAACGTTTATCGTGAGTAATTTAGTAAATTCACCGGAAGTTTGCGCTGGGTATGCTAGTTCTGAACGTCACATGCTAATGTAAAAAGCTGGTTTTTGATATAAATATGAACTTGATTGAGCAAAACATGCATGTATTGTATAACATAATGTTCTAGGAGTGTCATCTGATGCAAATCATCAAAGGTTAGTGCTGCATTTAGCTGTGGTTTGGGTTTATGTGACATTATATGCTAGCTTGAAAAATGGGTGTCTGATTATTTCTGGCTGGGTACTCTGCTGACATAATCTAATGTTTTGCTTTCGTTGTAAAGCCTTTTTGAAATCGGACAGTGTGGTCTTGTATTGAAGCTTTGGCTGTTTGATGGTTCATCTGAGGGCATAGCAGGATTTCTTATAAGTGTCCGGATTAGTGTCCCGCTCATTGAAAGCGGCAGCTCCAGCCTTTAGCTCGGTGCAGATGTTGCCTGTAATCCATGGCTTCTTTTTGGGAAATGTACGTGTGGTCACTGTGGGGACGACGTCGTCGATGCGCTTATTAATGAAGCCAGTGACTGAGGTGGTGTACTGCTTAAGAATCCCGGAACGTACTCTTGTCTGTGCTAGCAAAACAGTCCTGTAGCGTAGCATCCGCATCATCTGACCACTTCCGTATTGAGCGAGTCACTGGTACTTCTTGCTTTAGTTTTTGCTTGTAAGCAGGAATCAGGAGGATAGAATTATGGTCAGATTTGCCAAATTGAGGGCAAGGGAGAGCTTTGTATGTGTCTCACTGTGTGCTATTAAATGAATGTTTTTAGACAGACAGCTAGTCAGCTAGGTAGGATTCTAGGCTAACCTGGGCTGGCTCCTCTGTTCCAAGTTCATCAGGAACTGTCGGAGGTGGAGGTGGCTGTGGAGCCATACGCTGCCAGGATAATGGTATTTCTGAATTATATTTCTGAATCAAGACATTCTCCATAGACATACTCCATATGTTAGAGCACACTATAAGGAGTATAATTACATCAAGATGTAGGAAAAATGGCCACTTTCATCAACAAAAATATTTTGATACAAATGCAAAAAAAACATGTCAAACGTCCTTCCTCCCAATGAAGTTTCTGTGAGAATTTCCAGAACAATAGGAGATACCAAAAATATTTTTGGGCTATCCTGGTGTGGAATCACCCTATTCTCAGAAACCCCAACAAGGAGAGGAATTCATAGCAGAAACTGAGGGGGCAGACAGATATTTTGCCCATTTAAAATGATTAACACTGTTAAGACTATAAAACTGATTAATGCTGTGCCCCAGGGGACAGACAGAGCTCATGCCCATTAAAACTGATAAAGAACGTGCCTCAGGGGACAGACAGTGCTCATGTCCATTGAAACTGATTAAGACCATGCCGAAGGGGAGAGACAGTGCTAATGTCCATTGAAACTGATTAAGTATTAAGACTATTGAAACTGATTAAGACTGTGTTGAAACAGATTAAGACTGTGGCCAATCAATTTGTATCCCTTTTTGGTATGAAGATCAAATCAAACTTCATTTGTCACATGCACCAAATACAACAGGTATCACGGTAAGGCAAGACCCGACCGTGAAATGCTCACTTACAAGCCCTTAACCAACAATGCAGTTTTAATAAAATTTAGTTAAGAAAATATTTACGAAATAAACTAAAGTTAAAAATAAAATTAAAAGTAACACAATAAATTAACCATACCAAGTCAATGTGCAGGGGTACAGGTTAGTCGAGGTAATTTGTACATGCAGGTAGGGGTAAAGGAACTATGCATAGATAATAATCAGTGAGATATACAATACATATAGTTCATTGTGCATGGGATTAATTAATGGGATTAATTCATGGAGGGAAAAAAGGGACTCAATAAAATAACATTAATGAGGCTATTTACAGGGGGAACCGGTACCGAGTCAATGTGTGGGGTCCAGGTTAGTCGAGTTAACTTGGACATGTAGGTAGGGGTAAAGGGACTATGCATAGATAATAATCAGCAAGATATACAATACATATAATTCATTGTGCATGGGATTTTATATACTTCCGGTTTGGAGCGAGCAGTCGCACCACGCTTCGCTCCACAGGTAATATTCCACTTCGCTACATTACAACGGCTTGATTTGTTTGATCTGAGCAATTCTTCTTAGCTAGCTACATAGCCGTCTTTGTATCAAAGATAATTGTGTAGTTTAGAGTAACTGAGTAATTATCGAGGCTAGCTATCTTCGTCCTCCTAACGTAGTCAACACTGCTAGCTGCTAGCTAGCTAGTCATCACTGTTAGCTAGCCAACTTCTACCGACTAGCAGCACCGCAGAAACTATTACATTACAACGCAACGACTTGATTAGTGTGGTGTTAGTGTTAGTTAGCCAGCTACATAGTTGTCTGTGCTGTCTCTGTATCTAAGATAATTGTGTAGTTTGAGTTTGAGTATTATCGACGTGTGCTAGCCAGCCGCGACGCGGCGCCAGACTTACTCAACACACCTAGTCATCATTAACCCACTGCCAGATAGCCATCCGTTACCGACTAGCAGCGCTGTAGTTACTAATACTTCACAACGGAACGATTTGACTAGTGCAGTGTTACCTAGCTAGCTACCTAGTTGTCTTTGTCATAGCTTGATAATTGTTAATTGATAATTGTTAGCTAGCCAGCCATCGAGGTTAGCTAGCCAGCTATTTCCGTCCCCCGCGACGCCATTTTTCCTAACCTAGCCAACTATTACCGACGAGCAGCATTGTTGAAACTAAATACACTACAAGGAACGTCTTGATTAGTGTTATGTTAGCTAGCTAGCTACAAAGTTGCTTTGTATCATGACAAGGTGTAGTACTGAAACTACCGAGGTTACCTAGCCAGCTACACGTTCAAAGTCAACAACGCAGCCACTGCTAGCTAGCCTACTCCACCAGCCAGCAGTACTGTATCATTTTAGTCAATAACATTTTTGCAACGTAAGCTTAACTTCCTGAACATTCGAGACGTGTAGTCCACTTGTCACTCCAATCTCATTTGCATTAGCGTAGCCTCTTCTGTAGCTTGTCTACTATGTGTCTGCCTATCCCTGTTCTCTCTCCTCTGCACAGGCCATACAAACGCTCCACACCGCGTGGCCGCTGCCGCTCTAACCTGGTGGTCCCAGCGCGCACGACCCACGTGGAGTTCCAGGTCTCCGGCAGCCTCTGGAACTGCCGGTCTGCGGCCAACAAGGCTGAGTTCATCTCAGCCTATGCTACCCTCCAGTCCCTAGACTTCCTGGCGCTGACGGAAACATGGATCACCACAGATAACACTGCTACTCCTACTGCTCTCTCCTCGTCTGACTACGTGTTCTCGCATACCCCTAGAGCATCGAGCCAGCGGGGTGGTGGCACTGGAATCCTCATCTCTCCCAAGTGGACATTCTCTCTTTCTCCCCTGACCCATCTGTCTATCTCCCCATTTGAATTCCATGCTGTCACAGTTACCAGCCCTTTCAAGCTTAACATCCTTATCATTTATCGCCCTCCAGGTTCCCTTGGAGAGTTCATCAATGAGCTCGACGCCTTGATAAGTTCCTTTCCTGAGGATGGCTCACCTCTCACAGTTCTGGGTGACTTTAACCTCCCCACGTCTACCTTCGACTCATTCCTCTCTGCCTCCTTCTTTCCACTCCTCTCCTCTTTCGACCTCACCCTCTCACCTTCCCCCCCTACTCACAAGGCAGGCAATACGCTTGACCTCATCTTTACTAGATGCTGTTCTTCCACTAATCTCATTGCAACTCCCCTCCAAGTCTCCGACCACTACCTTGTATCCTTTTCCCTCTCGCTCTCATCCAACACTTCTCACTCTCCCCCTACTCGGATGGTATTGCGCCGTCCCAACCTTCGCTCTCTCTCTCCCGCTACTCTCTCCTCTTCCATCCTATCATCTCTTCCCTCTGCTCAAACCTTCTCCAACCTATCTCCTGATTCTGCCTCCTCAACCCTCCTCTCCTCCCTCTCTGCATCCTTTGATTTCCTCTGTCCCCTATCCTCCAGGCCGGCTCGGTCCTCCCCTCCTGCTCCGTGGCTCGACGACTCACTGCGAGCTCACAGAACAGGGCTCCGGGCAGCCGAGCGGAAATGGAGGAAAACTCGCCTCCCTGCGGACCTGGCATCCTTTCACTCCCTCCTCTCTACATTTTCCTCTTCTGTCTCTGCTGCTAAAGCCACTTTCTACCACTCTAAACTCCAAGCATCTGCCTCTAACCCTAGGAAGCTCTTTGCTACCTTCTCCTCCCTCCTGAATCCTCCTCCCCCTCCCCCCCCCCCCTCCTCCCTCTCTGCGGATGACTTCGTCAACCATTTTGAAAAGAAGGTTGACGACATCCGATCCTCGTTTGCTAAGTCAAACGACACTGCTGGTCCTGCTCACACTGCCCTACCCTGTGCTTTGACCTCTTTCTCCCCTCTCTCTCCAGATGAAATCTCGCGTCTTGTGACAGCCGGCCGCCCAACAACCTGCCCACTTGACCCTATCCCCTCCTCTCTTCTCCAGACCATTTCCGGAGACCTTCTCCCCTACCTCACCTCGCTCATCAACGCATCCTTGACCGCTGGCTACGTCCCTTCCGTCTTCAAGAGAGCGAGAGTTGCACCCCTTCTGAAAAAACCTACACTCGATCCCTCCGATGTCAACAACTACAGGCCAGTATCCCTTCTTTCCTTTCTCTCCAAAACTCTTGAACGCGCCGTGCTTGGCCAGCTCTCTTGCTATCTCTCTCAGAATGACCTTCTTGATCCTAATCAGTCAGGTTTCAAGACTGGGCATTCAACTGAGACTGCTCTTCTCTGTGTCACGGAGGCTCTCCGCACTGCTAAAGCTAACTCTCTCTCCTCTGCTCTCATCCTTCTAGACCTATCTGCTGCCTTTGATACCGTGAACCATCAGATCCTCCTCTCCACCCTCTCCGAGCTGGGCATCTCCGGCACCGCGCACGCTTGGATTGCGTCCTACCTGACAGGTCGCTCCTACCAGGTGGCGTGGCGAGAATCTGTCTCCGCACCACGTGCTCTCACCACTGGTGTCCCCCAGGGCTCTGTTCTTGGCCCACTCCTATTCTCGCTATACACCAAGTCACTTGGCTCTGTCATATCCTCACATGGTCTCTCATATCATTGCTATGCAGATGACACACAATTAATCTTCTCCTTTCCCCCTTCTGACAACCAGGTGGCGAATCGCATCTCTGCATGTCTGGCAGACATATCAGTGTGGATGACGGATCACCACCTCAAGCTGAACCTCGGCAAGACGGAGCTGCTCTTCCTCCCGGGGAAGGACTGCCCGTTCCATGATCTCGCCATCACGGTTGACAACTCCCTTGTGTCCTCCTCCCAGAGTGCTAAGAGCCTTGGCGTGACCCTGGACAACACCCTGTCGTTCTCCACCAACATCAAGGCGGTGACCCGATCCTGTAGGTTCATGCTCTACAACATTCGCAGAGTACGACCCTGCCTCACACAGGAAGCGGCGCAGGTCCTAATCCAGGCACTTGTCATCTCCCGTCTGGATTACTGCAACTCGCTGTTGGCTGGGCTCCCTGCCTGTGCCATTAAACCCCTACAACTCATCCAGAACGCCGCAGCCCGTCTGGTGTTCAACCTTCCCAAGTTCTCTCACGTCACCCCGCTCCTCCGCTCTCTCCACTGGCTTCCAGTCGAAGCTCGCATCCGCTACAAGACCATGGTGCTTGCCTACGGAGCTGTGAAGGGAACGGCACCTCCGTACCTTCAGGCTCTGATCAGGCCCTACACCCAAACAAGGGCACTCCGTTCATCCACCTCTGGCCTGCTCGCCTCCCTACCTCTGAGGAAGCACAGTTCCCGCTCAGCCCAGTCAAAACTGTTCGCTGCTCTGGCACCCCAATGGTGGAACAAGCTCCCTCACGACGCCAGGACAGCGGAGTCAATCACCACCTTCCGGAGACACCTGAAACCCCACCTCTTCAAGGAATACCTGGGATAGGATAAAGTAATCCTTCTAACCCCCCCCCCTTAAAAGATTTAGATGCACTATTGTAAAGTGGTTGTTCCACTGAATATTATAGGTGAATGCACCAATTTGTAATTCGCTCTGGATAAGAGCGTCTGCTAAATGACTAAAATGTAAATGTAAATGGATTAATTCATGGGATTAATTAATGGGTTAAATTAATGGGATTAATTCGTAGGATTAATTAATGGGATTAATTCATCGGTTTAATTCATGGGATGAATGCATAGGATTAATTCATGGGATTGATTAATGGGATTCATTCACAGATTTTCACCCATCAGTGTCCCCTCAAAATAAATATACCAGTATGCATGACGCCTCTTGGGGCAGATGATAACATACGGAGAAGAAGAGAATTGATAGTGCAAAGTGCTTATCACCCTACTCATAACAACATATTGTCACGACTTCCACCGAAGGTGGCTCCTCTCCCTCTTCGGGAGGTGCTCGGCGGTCGCCGTCGCCGGCCTACTAGCTGCCACCGATCCATTTTTCCTTTTCGTTTGTGTCTGTCTGTTTTTTCACACCTGTGTTCATTTAGTTGATTTCGGTGGGTTTATTTGCACCCCGCTGCCTGCTAGTCTTTGTGCGGGATTGTTTGTATGTGTTCCACATTAGGTTTGCGTGTCTGCACCATGGGGTTTTCGTTTTATTTCGGTAGTGTTACCATTTTCGAGACTTTGTTTAGGAGTCGAGGTTTCTCCTCCGTGTGAAATTAGTTTCCCTGTGTGTGGCAACTTCGTTTTGTGCGTGGTTTTCCCTCATGTTGTTATTGAGTTCGGGACTACCGTAATAAACGCTTTGTGCCACTGGAACTTCCTTGCTCTCCTGCTCCTGATTCCTGCAACCCCCTCCTACTAGGAGGCATTGTAACAGAATCCCGCACCATACTATGGAGTCAGCAGGAGCTGACGCGCTCTCCACTTCCATGGAGGAGCGCGTTCAACACCACACCACCGTTCTCCACCGTCTCGGGACCGCCATGGATCAAGTGATGGCAACGATGGAGAGATGGGAGAAGGGTGGCCTGCCTACCCCTGCACCAGCCACATTCCAACCTGCACCACCACCTTCTCCGGCGTCATCCGGGCCCAGCAGTATTTGGCTCGCGCTCCCGAGGGAGTACGATGGGACGGCTGCTGGGTGGAAGGGTTTCCTGCTCCAGCTGGAGCTGTACCTGGCAACCGTTCACCAGGCTCCTTCGGGAGGTGAGAACGTGAACGCCCTCGTCTCCTGCCTGTCAGGCAAAGCTCTGGAGTGGGCCAACGCGGTCTGGGATGGACCAGACTCGGTGAGGGACAACTACCCAGAGTTCACCCGGGTGAGCGTCTGTTCCATCTACGGCAGGAGATGAGGAGCGCCCAAGACTTCGCACTGGAGTTCAGGACCTTGGCCACTGGCTCGGGGTGGAACAACAGGGCCCTGATTGACCACTATAGGTGCAGCTTATGTGAGGACGTCCGCAGGGAGCTAGCATGCAGAGACGCTACCCTCACCCTGGACCAGCTAGTGGACATGTCCATAAGGTTGGATAACTTGCTGGCTACACGCGGGTGTCCGGATCGAGTCCTGTTGGTTCCACCCCCCAGCACCTCCGCTCCAACCCCCATGGAGTTAGGGGGTGCTGCAGCGGGGGCGATCGGAGGAGGAGCCTCCTTCTGCACTGGATGTGGTCGGAGAGGGCACACTGCCGACCGGTGCTGGAGGAGCTCGTCTGGGAGTCGGGACGGCAGGCCGAGCACTGTTCGGACACCCCAGGTGAGTCAGCACCAGGCTCACCCAGAGCCCCCTGTTGGTCACATGTATGTATTCATTTCTTTCCCTGAGTTTTCCCCCATTCTCAGCATAAGGCGCTAGTAGATTCAGGCGCAGCAGGGAATGTTATGGACTGCGGTTTTACGCATAGGTTAGGGATTCCCCAGGTTCAGATGGACAAACCCTTTCAGGTGCACTCCCTAGATAGTCGACCACTAGGGTCAGGGGTGGTCAGGGAGGCCACGGCTCCACTGGACATGGTTACGCAGGGGGGTCATGAGGAGAGAATTAGTTTCTTTCTCATTGATTCTCCTGCATTTCCAGTGGTGCTGGGTATTCCCTGGTTGGCCTTTCACAACCCCACTATTTCGTGGCAACAGAGGGCTCTAAAGAGGTGGTCAGAGGAGTGCTCAGGTAGGTGTGTGGTAGTTTCCATCGGTGCAACGACGGTCGAGAATCCAGACCAAATCTCCACTGTGCGCATTCCCCCGGAATATGCCGATTTGGATATCGCCTTCTGTAAAAAGAGGGCGACCCAATTACCACCTCATCGACGAGAGGATTGTGCGATAAACCTCCAGGTAAACGCCGCACTTCCCAGGAGTCACGTGTATCCCTGTCACAGGAAGAGACAGTGGCTATGGAAACATATGTCTCTGAATCTCTGAGGCAGGGGTACATGTGGCCCTCCACGTCACCCGCCTCCTTGAGTTTCTTTTTTGTGAAGAAGAAGGAGGGAGGTTTGCGTCCGTGCATTGACTATAGAGGTCTAAATTCGATTACGGTGGGGTACAGTTACCCGCTACCTCTCATCGCTACGGCGACTGAGTCATTTCACGGAGCATGCTTCTTCACAAAACTGGATATCAGGAGCGCGTATAACTTGGTGCGTATCCGGGAAGGAGATGAGTGGAAGACAGCATTTAGTACCACATTTAGTACCACCATCATAGTACAAACTATGATGAGTACCTCGTCATGCCGTATGGGTTGAAGAATGCTCCAGCCGTCTTTAATCCTTTGTAGATGAGATTCTCAGGGACCTACACGGGCAGGGTGTGGTGGCTTATATCGATGACATTCTGATATATTCCGCTACACGCGCCGCGCATGTGTCTCTGGTGCGCAGAGTACTTGGGCGACTGTTGGAGCATGACTTATACGTCAAGGCTGAAAAATGCGTGTTCTTCAAACAGTCCGTCTCCTTCCTGGGGTATCGCATTTCCACATCAGGGGTGGTAATGGAGTGTGACTGCATTGCAGCTGTGCGTAATTGGCCGACTCCCACCACGGTAAAGTAGGTGCAGCGGTTTTTAGGGTTTGCCAATTACTACCGGAGGTTTATCCGGGGTTTTGGGTAGGTGGCTGCTCCCATTACCTCACTGCTGAAGGGGGGCCCGGCTGAGGCGGACAGAGCTTTTCGTCGCTTGAAGACTCTGTTTACCGAGGCTCCCGTGTTGGCTCATCCGGATCCCTCTTTGGCATTCATGGTGGAGGTGGACGCGTCCGAGGCTGGGATTGGAGCCGTGCTCTCACAGCGCTCGGGCACGGCACTGAAGCTCCGCCCCTGCGCTTTCTTTTCGAGGAAGCTCAGCCCGGCGGAGCAAAACTATGATGTGGGGGACCGGGAGTTGCTGGCTGTCGTAAAGGCTCTGAAAGTGTGGAGATATTGACTTGAGGGGGCTCAATACCCTTTCCTCATCTGGACTGACCACCGTAATCTGGAGTACATCCGGCCAGGCAAGGTAGGCCATGTTTTTCACCAGATTCAGATTTACGATATCGTATAGACCAGGTTCCCAGAATGCTAAAGCAGACGCACTGTCCCGTCTGTATGATAAAAAGGGGCGGTCCATCGATCCCACCCCCATACTTCCGGCCTCTTGTCTGGTGGCGCCGGTGGTGTGGGAGGTGGACGCGGACATCGAGCGGGCATCTCGATCGGAGCCTACTCCGCCTCAGTGTCCTGCTGGACGGAAGTACGTGCCGCTTGGTGTCCGCGAAAGATTGATTCGGTGGGCGCACACGTTACCCTCCTCTGGTCATCCGGGTATCGATAGAACGGTGCGAAGCCTTAGGGGGAAGTACTGGTGGCCCACTTTAGCCAAGGACGTGAGGGTTTACGTCTCCTCCTGTTCGGTGTGCGCTCAGTGCAAGGCTCCTAGACACCTGCCCAGAGGGAAGTTACAACCCCTCCCCGTTCCACAGCGGCCTTGGTCACACCTATCGGTAGGCTTCCTGACCGATCATCCTCCGTCCCAGGGGAACACCACGATCCTGGTCGTTGTGGATCGGTTTTCTAAGTCCTATCGTCTCCTCCCTTTGCCCGGTCTCCCTATGGCCCTACAGACTGCGGAGGCCCTGTTTACACACGCCTTCCGGCACTACAGGGGTCCCCAGTTCACGTCCCGGGTTTGGAAGATGTTCATGGAGCGTCTGGGGGTCTCGGTCAGCATGACCTCTGGTTTTCATCCCGAGAGTAATGGGCAGGTGGAGAGAGTAAACCAGGATGTGGGTAGGTTTCTGCAGTCGTATTGCCAGGACCGGCCAGGGGAGTGGGCGAGGTACATTCCATGGGCAGAGATGGCCCAGAACTCGCTCCGCCACTCCTCAATGAACATTTTGCCCTTTCAGTGCGTGTTGGGGTATCAGCCGATCCTGGTACAATGGCATCCGAGCCAGACCGAGGCTCCTGTGGTGGAGGATTGGGTGCAGCACTCGAGGGAGACCTGGGAGGCCGTCCAGGGACACCTAAAACGGGCCAAAGGCCGGCAGAAATCAAGTGCTGACCGCCACCGCAGTGAGGCCCCAGTGTTCACGCCAGGGGATCGGGTCTGGCTCTCGACCCAAAACCTGATCAATTTTTCCTTTTTGTTTGTGTCTTTCTGTTTTTTCACACCTGTGTTCATTTAGTTGATTTCGGTGGGTTTATTTACACCCCGCTGCCTGCTAGTCTTTGTGCGGGATTGTTTGTATGTGTTCCGCCGTTAGGGGTGCGTGTCTGCACCACAGGGTTTTCATTTTATTTCGGAAGTGTTACCATTTTTGAGACTTTGTTTAGGAGTCGAGGTTTCTCCTCCGTGTGTGTAATTAGTTTCCCTGTGTGTTGCGACTTCGTTTTGTGCGTGTTTTTCCCTCATGTTTTTATTGAGTTTGGGACTACCATAATAAACATTTTGTGCCACTGGAACTTCCTTGCTCTCCTGCTCCTGATTCCTGCACCCCCCTCCTACTAGGAGGCATTGTAACACATATGATGTAAATGATCAATTAATTTATAAATGTTACCTTGGACTGCTAATGGGTGATAATAATGATCAGGCTAAAGCAAAACGAAGATGGCAAAGTATGGACAGGTCACGCTCTGAGAATATTAAAGATCTGCTTGGCTTAATCTATGTAACATTAACTTGTTGCAGGTGGCAAGGTATCAAAATTGAAATGTCCTTAGGCAGCCAAAACACACATTAATTCTGTAACGACCCGCCACACTGGAGTGAACATCATCATTATTGGTCAGGTGAGGCAGAGTTATCTGTTCCAAAGCACCTAATTACTTTTTAAGCCTCTTTGGAGGGATGACAATGACTTTCATTAATCCATCCAAGGCCAGTGTTGCTTGCTATAGGATTTGATATGGGTGAGGATCTGCTCTGATTTGAAAGAAAACATTGTTTCATTCAACTTGTTTTACACACATAAATAATGGCTTTAATCTTACTCTGTTCTATTCACAAAGGGCCCGATTCAGACTTAGGAAATGTACACCTTTCCTACGCACTGTAGTTGGTATTCAGACTTACCTTATGCAGGTGTGCAATGGGATTTGCAGGCGTGGTTCCCTTTGCACGTGCTGAATACATTTAATTCAACCGTTGAAAACCCTCCCACTTGCTGGCCTACAGATTTTCTCATGGAGTTTGCATTCAATAGGGTTTTCAATACATTTATCTTAAGCCATTCCTTTAAATACGGTTTACCTTTAATTAGCATTTTGTCGACAGACTAGAATACATCGAGAGAATGGGTTCAGAAAATAGGGATCAACAAAAGAAAGCTATGTAAATGTATGCATATTTGTCTCAGTTTCAGCACCAACTGGTAGACTATACTCTGATCTTGTAGGTTATTTAGGCATATTTTAGGGTTGGGAAAGTATGTATGAATCGGAGAAAACAGATTTAAACTGCTACATGTGGTCTGAGTTCCATCCTGATTCAAATAGGCTGCTTGTCCCAAATTATTGCACAGCGTTAGCCTAATATGATCCACTATAACTAGCAACCCTCATTAACAACTACACAGAAAGGTACAAGGAAACTAACACTAAAATTACAGTTAAAAAAATTATGTGGGTATTATTACTGACAGTGGCTCCATATAGTGGCTAATATTTAACATGATACAAATTGTAAAATAAAATGGAGAAAGCCCGGGTCTCCAAATTTCATCCCTGCAAATTATGAGTGCATACAATAACAATTTGGAATAATGCTATTTATAGACTACAGCTTCTTCAGGCTAGGCGTCCCGCTAGCTGGACAACTTCCGGTGAAACTGGAGGGCGCGCAAATCAAATAAATAATCATAAAAATGATGGATATTAAACATTTAGGTACATACAAGTGTCTTATATCGGTTAAAAGCTTGTTAATCTAACTGCACTGTCCGATTTACAGTAGGCTTTACAGCGAAAGCATGCCATGCGATTGTTTGAGGACGGCGCTCCACCTCAAAAAAAAAATCCACCGGCACAGGTTTCATGAATTCACAAATATTCAGAAATATTCACTTACTTTTTGAAAATCTTCCTCTGATTTGTCATCCAAAGTGTCCCAGCTTTAACATGCAATGTCTTTTTCTTAGATAAAATCCTTCTTTATATCCCAAAAAGTCTGTTTAGTTGGCAACATCGATTTGAGTAATCCACTCGGTCAAAATGCCACGATAGGAATCCAAAAATCTACCCTTAAACTTTGTTTCAAAAAGTCAAAATATGTTTCTATTTAATCCTCAGATACCCTAAAATGTAATCAAACTATAATATTTCATACGGAAAGAATTATGTTCAATACGAAACCAATATTATCAGGTGCGCGTTGTCTTCATGGTGCGTGCACACACGAATTTCCAAGCAGGTGTCCTTGTACTAAAAATCGTATTTCTTACTCGCTTTGGAAGAAACAAGCCTTAAACCTTGAACAAAGACTACTGACACCCAGTGGAAGCCATAGGAATTGCATACTGGGAGCTAGATTACTTAATACATACAGTAGATGTTGACTTATATAAATTCAAAGCATACATGTTTAATATTTGCCATTTACCTCTAGATCACATGTATCAATAATAGCGCTATTCAATTTTTTTGACAAAATGTGATTTTTGTAAACAAAAATCTATTATAATCAGGACATGGGTGGAATAAATCATGTTTATCTTGAACAAATATAAATGAAACAAGGTTTTCATCACTATTGATGTTGATTGCTTTGAACTGAACAAATTGGAAGGACAAATTTTACATACAGTATTTTATGGAAATTATAAATGAGCCCCATTGAACACAAATTAAGTCCGGTCTACACACCCCATGAGGGACAGAGTTTTACTGTGTGTGTGTTGCAAATGTATTTCTTGCACTTGATTCATGTGTACTGTGTCTTCCTGTCCTTCTTGGGTCCACACACACGCTTCTGAAAATTGCTACCGGCTGCAATTTAGAATGATGAAAACATGTAGTTCAGGATTTTTACTAGCATCTCACTCAGTCACTCACATACAGTGGCTTGCGAAGTTATTCAATCCCCTTGGCATATTTCCTATTTTGTTGCCTTACAACCTGGAATTAAAATGTTGTACTGTTACTACCATCGTCAGCTTCCTCTTGAGGAACACCTGTCCCAGCATGTGCGAAGTAAAAAAGTTATCGCATGTGATGTTGTGGCCATGGAGTCCCTATGTCACATCCAGGACAACCCGCATACCTTGGTTCTTCTCAGGGGCTCCTCCATCTGGCTTCCCCGTATACACTTGCAAGTTCCACGTATATGATGAAGCAGCATCACAGGCAGCCCAGATCTTGATTTCATATTTTGCGGGTATAGACGGTATGTACTGCCTGAAGGGGCAGCGGCCCCTAAATGGCATAAGCTGCTCATCAACACTAACGTTGGGCCCAGGGTTGTAAAACAGGGGAAGGCAGTCCACCCACTTGTCCCACACTAACCTGATTGCAGCTAGTATGTCTCTCTGCTGCTGAGCTGTTCTGGTCTCTCAGTTATCGAAGCGGATAATCCTGGAAATAATGTGGAAGTTTGCACGGAGATGTTCTCTGCCAGTTTCTGCATCCCACGGGGATTCTGTGAATTCCCCATTGGATCTAAAAGCACCAGCATGGATAAGAACCCCAAAGTATGCATGTAAATGAGTTTGGTCCATCTCTCTCCAAAACAATGCTTTCCCTCTAAATTAGTGCAGTCCAAAATTATTTTTTGGATGGTGTCTGGGATGAACAGTTCAAAATAAGACTTTATGTCCTGCATATGTGTGACCACCATCCGCGTTGGCCCAGGTTGCATCCTTGGCAGCCATGCGGGGTGGCTCATTCCTTAGGCAAGAAGACCATTCAATTTCACAATTTTTTTCATCTGTTTTTTTTCATCCTGCAGGCTGCTGATGAGGTGGTTGGTGGCGGGCTGGTCCTGGGGCTGGCTGCTGACGGGCTGGTCCAGAGTCAATCTCATTATCTTCTTCCAACTCACTGTTAGACTCCGAATTGACAGACATGATCCTCATATTCGGATAATTCTTAATCTTCCAAAGTGGAAGACTCTCCTTCCACACTAGCTTCTCTCTCTACAAAAATTATTTCTGAGGCCCTCTGAGCTGAGAATCATTTTGCCATACTGATTGATTTTGGTAAGGAGCTACACATGCAAAACTTTTTATTTGTTGTGTCCCTCCCCCAATTTGCACGTGGCTGGGGTCGAGCATGGGAAAATACTGAATTTTTTACAATGTATAAAAATAATGTATAAAAATAATGTATTGTAATAACATTGTGCAGGGGAAAAACAGAGGGTTGAATACACAACACATAATGAGGGAAATGAGTGGAGGAGGAATAATGGTCTGGGCTGTATTTCATGGTTCTGGCTAGGCCCCTTAGTTCCAGTGAAAGGAAATCTTAACGCTACAGCAAACAATTACATTCTAGACGATTCTGCGCTTCCAACTTCGTTGCAACAGTTTGGGGAAGGCCCTTTCCTATTTCAGCATGACAATGCCCCTGTACACAAAGCGAGGTCCATACAGAAATGATTTGTCGAGATCGGTGTGGAAGAACTTGACTGGCCTGCACAAAGCACTGATCTCAACCCCATCGAACACCTTTGGAATGAATTGTTACCCTGACAGCGAGCCAGATCTAATCGCCCAACATCAGTACCCAAACCTCACTAACACTCTTGTAGCTGCAAGTCCCTGCAGCATTTATCCAACATCTACTGGAAAGTCTTCCCAGATAAGTGGAGGCTGTTATAGCAGTGAAGTGGGGACCAACTCAATATTCATGCCCTTTCGTGTTCGTGGCTAAGTATGACTGCTACACCATCATTAAGTTTGCTGACAACACAACAATGGTAGGCCTGATGACCGACAATGATGAGAGGAGGTCAGAGACCTGGCAGTGTGGTGCCAGGACAACAACCTCTGCCTTAACGTGAGCAATACAAAGGAGATGATCTTGGACTACAGGAAAAGGAGGGCAAAACATGCCCCCATTCACATCGACGGGGCTGTAGTGGAGCACGGTCGAGAGTTTCAAGTTCCTTGCTGTCGACATCACCAACAAACTATAATGGTCCAAACACACCAAGACAGTAGTGAAGAGGGCACGACAACACCTTTTCCCCTCAAGAGACTGAAAAAAATTGGCATGGGTCCTGAGATCCTCAAAACCTTCTACAGCTGCACCATCAAGAGCATCCTGATCTGTTGCATCACCGCCTGTTATGGCAACTGCTCTGCATCCAACCGTAAGGCGCTACAGAGGGTAGTGTGTACGGCCCAGTACATCACTGAGGCCAAGCTTCCTGCCATCCAGGACCAATATACTATGCGGTATATAAAAAAAAGTCAAGACTCCAGTCCCCCAAGTCATAACCTGTTCTCTCTGCTACCACACGGCATGTGGTACTGGCATGTGGTACCAGTCCAGGTCCAAAAGGCTTCTTAACAGCTTCCACCTCCAAGCCATAAGACTGCTGAACAATTCATCAAATGGCTACCCAGACTATTTACATTCACATCACCCCCTTTGTTTTTACACTGCTGCTACTTACTGTTTATTATCTATGCATAGTTACTTTACCCCTACCTACATGTACAAATTACCTCGACTAACCTGCACATTGGTATTGTTATTTTATTGAGTTACTAATTTATTTTTTACTTTTGTTTATTTCGTAAATATTTTCTTAACTCTATGTCTTGAACTGCGTTGTTGGTTAAGGGCTTGTAAGTAAGCATTTCACTGTAAGGTCTACACCTGTTGTAGTCGGTGCATGTGACAAATAACATTTGATTTGATTTGATTGACGTTCAACGAGCAGGTGTCCAAATACTTTTGGTCATGTAGTGTATGTTAGACTCATCAAAGTGTTATGTGTTTATGGGGCACATTTATTTAAAGTGATACATTGCTAATGGAAATGAATGTACATGAATAATAGGGCTATGATGATACCAGTATTGCAAAAAATAAATACATTGCAAAAATGTAAACACAAAGCAGACCAAACTCTTTGGTCCTTTAAAAACCTGCTGTATGTAAAGTATTGTGTTCTATAGCATGGAAAATAAATATTTGGGACCCTCGATGACAACATAATGATGTTTGTTTCCAACATTCTTCTCTGCTTTGTTTTTTGTTTCCTTGCCATGATAGTAACGAGTATCTCCATACTGGTATTGTCCAGACACTAACGCATAATGTCGCTCTATTTTTATTTCAATATTGTGTATGTCTGATCATGTATGTCTGACTGTTCTGAACTGGTGTGGATCATGTGAGCATTCTAGTCACTGCTCTCTCCCACATCAGAATTTACAGTCTCAGCAGATCCAGTGTCAGATAAGCCAGATGGTAGACTGTATCCTCAAGGTATACTGGATATATTTATATTTTTCCCTGAATTCATATATGGAAAAAAAGACTGTGCAGTGAGCCTGGGCTGTGAGCAACCTTATCTCGGTCAGTTAGCACTGTGAGCAACCATATACCTTATGATCATTCTGTTGATGATCAATACAATATTCCTTACAAGTCTTTGAGAAAATGCTCACTTGTATGGAGTGAAAAAACTAGGCTTTTAATTTATAAACAGTTTCCCAGTTACCAAACATTTCTGATCACAAACCACAGTCAAGATGGCTTCCCTCTTCATTTCCATTTTACTCAAACTAGGAAGTTACCTCACAACAGGAAGTGTGGCTAGGGAGTGACCGGCGAAGTGTCCAGCCCACTAACACTCTTTGAAAAAAAGTTTCCAAAAGGGTTCTTTGGCTGTCCCCATAGGATAACCCTTTTTGGTTCCAGGTAGAACACTTTTGGGTTCCATGCAGAACCATCTGTGGAAAGGGTTCTACATTGAACCCAAAAGGGTTCTATCTGGATCCAAAAGGGTTCTACCTGGAACCAAATGAGTTCTTCAAAGGGTTCTCCTATTGGGACAGCCGAAGGACCCTTTTAGGTTCTAGATAACACCTTTTTTTCAAAGAGTGTCTCAAGGAACCTTCATAAAATTATATTAACTTATTAAAGAATAAATTCAGGATTCCCACAACTGGCAATAATTTACATAACCGCAGACACATTAAATATATATACTTGGTCTTCAATGACTGATGTTAACATCTGTTTCTTCTGTTTTGTTTCTTGAAGTTGAATATTATATGTAGGGTCAGGTTTCCTTGTTGTGACGCTTTCACTGACCTGCACATGAAGGTTATCTGTCTATGTCCACATTTGCTGAGAAACGACTGTATGAGGAATGATAATGCCAGAAGGAACAAATTAATTAATCAATTTCTCATTAGAAATGCCAGGCATGTGTAGTTACAGTATCAAAAGGCCACTCATACTTCTGGATGTCTTTTTTGTCACACTTCATTACAGTTCCATTTAGTCTAATTATAAGACATGAATCTTGATAATTGTTTCCATTTTTGTGGTTCATTAGGCTTTGTTATAACCAGTCTTGTTAGCCGAGCTTGAGCTTCCACTTATTTTGATCATTGGATGAATTCTGCTGCTTGACACTGTCTTACAGTACCAAAACATCGTAGCCCTTCAAAATTGTGTTTTCAAGGAGATAGTAATTGCGATTTTCTTGCCTTTCACGAATTGTAATTGAACATACTGTACACAGGTTAAAGTTCATGTTCACGTTTCAGAAAATATTCTGGTATCAGACCATAGCTAGCAGTATGTCCGAGAAATGCTCGACCAGGGGTTCACGTAACAGCTCGCCAGAAAGGACAATTTCAGTCCTCATTAAAACACGTCTCAACCACCTGGTCTCCTGGACAGGAAGTGAAATTGATAATAATAGCATCACTTACTTGGTAAGGGGCCATTTATATTTCACATTTGACCCAAGTATCATACTGTCCGTGATGTAAAGGGCCAGTTGGCCTACAGTTGAAGTCGGAAGTTTACATACACTTCGGTTTTCAACCGCTCCACAAACTTCTTGTTAACAAACTATAGTTTTGGCAAGTCGGGTAGGACACCTACTTTGTGCATGACACAAGTAATTTTTCCAACAATTGTTTACAGACAGATTATTTCACGTATAACTCAATGTATCACAATTCCAGTGGGTCAGAAGTTTACATACACTAAGTTGACTGTGCCTTTAAACAGCTTGGAAAACCAGAAGATTATGCCATGGCTTTAGAAGCTTCTGATAGGCTAATTGACATAATTTGAATCAATTGGAGGTGTACTTTTGAATGTATTTCAAGGCCTACCTTCAAACTCAGTGCCTCTTTGCTTGACATCATGGCTCCAAAACCGCCATAAAAAAGCCAGACTACAGGTTACAAAAATCATACTTTTTGGAGAAATGTCCTCTGGTCTGATTAAATGAAAATAGAACTGTTTGGCTATAATGACCATCATTATGTTTGGAGGAAAAAGGGGGAGGCTTGCAAGCTAAAGGACACCATCCCAACCGTGAAGCACGGGGGTGGCAGCATCATGTTGTGGGGGTGCTTTGCTGCAGGAGGGACTGGTGCACTTCACAGAATAGATGGCATCATGAGGGAGGACAATTATGTGGATACGTTGAAGCAACATCTCAAGACATCAGTCAGGAAGTTAAAGCTTGGTCGCAAATGGGTCTTCCAAATGGACAATGACCCCAAGCATACTTCCAAAGTTGTGGCAAAATGGCTTAAGGACAACAAAGTCAAGGTATTGGAGTGGCCATCACAAAGCTCTGACCTCAATCCTGTAGAAAATTTGTGGGCAGATCTGAAAAAGTGTGTGCGAGTAAGGAGGCCTTACAACCCTGACTCAGTTACACCAGCTCTCACAGGAGGAATGAGCCAAAATTCACCCAACTTATTGTGGGAAGCTTGTGGAATGCTACCCAAGACGTTTGACCCAAGTTAAACAATTTAAAGGCAATGCTACTAAATACTAATTGAGTGTATGTAGAGTTCTGACCCACTGGCAATGTGATGAAAGAAATAAAAGCTGAAATAATTAATTCTCTCTGCTATTATTCTGACATTTCACATTCTTAAAATAAAGTGGTGATCCTAACTGACCTAAAACAGGGAGATTTTACTTGGATTAAATGTCAGGAATTGTGAAAAACTGAGATTAAATGTATTTGGCTAAGGTGTATGTAAACTTCCGACTTCAACTGTATATCCTAGGATTACATAAGTATATTTTCTGTTTCTGTTTTCTTTAGTGTAATATTCTGTTTTCACAAAATATGTGAAGAAACACAATAGCTAATGTTTTAACACACATTAACTCAGAGTATTATTATTGTGTTTTATTTAGTCAGCCCTTTTTCAGTTTGAACTTTCTCCCTTTCTGTTTGAGAAGAGAGTAAAGAGATTGTTGTGAGTTCACTCTGCCAACGGCTCGGCTATAAAAAGTCCCAATGCAGAGAGATGGTGACTCACAGCGAGGTGCAGTGCCATCACATTGTTGTGGGTATAATTTAGAGGGGGCTAAGCTCCCCACTGGGAATTTTAAATGAAAGCCAGTTGACACTGACAACTTAGGTTTTGTCTTCATAATTGAAACTCACTTTTCACTGACACAAAATGAAAGAAACTTGCAGTATGCTTAAATTATTGTCCCTTATGCCTACTGACAGTAATTTTCTTAGTGATATACTGTAAGAGAATCCAAGGTGCACTATACATGTTAGTGGAAACATTTTCAAGAAAAGTTACATCATATTAATTGCTCAGGCTTAGAGGGCATGGATGGACAATTTCTTAATGTGCTGCACAAAGGCAAGATTAGCTGATTGTCTGGCAGTATTGGATCTCTTGAGGGAAATTAACAAGCATTACAGCATTGAATCATAGTCCTGTCCTGGTTCATAGCCATCAGGACCCTTCTGAGAACGGAGTTATTTCCCAATATGATTATGTAAAAGAACGGCATCTATTTTTTTAAATAAATTGCAAGATATAAGATTGTTTAAAACAATATGACCAGTAAGGGGGGCAAAATGAACATTGGTCATAAATATCTGAAATGTTTCAGCTACAGTGTATATCCAAAGATACAGTATACTGCAGTGCTGGCCACCGAAGCAGCTTGTTCAGATCCATGGATTTTAGCCATATTACTTTTCTATCCACTTGGTTTTTGTGGGATTTTTTTGAGCCGGCCATAACAAAGAGTACATTTCTCTATATTTGACAGGTAGAGCCATTGAGAAGGAAAGGCTTTAACAATGGGGGAATGCATTTGGCCGATTCAGGTATTATGACAAATCTCCTTCAAAATGAGACTGCGTTCTGCAACACATAAGAATGCAGCAAGGGAGGGGTATTTCAAGACCCTGAGTGAATCCAGCCACCTGCCATTCATTTCTCATTTCTGTGGAAAATATGGAATTCCTGAGAAAAACACAAAATCCCATTTCACCGCTGCTACAATCTGGGGAAAAGAGTGAAAGGAATGTGAGTTTTATTCAGTACATTTAGTTATTATTACTATATATTTTTGAATTTTAAGGGGCAGATCACATTTAATAATGCATATAGATTGTGGCTTCTATCAATGTAATTTTCTGCATCTTTTCCAATCCCCAATATACATTTTATATATATTCCTTCTTTATTATTTTCCCCTAACCCTACCACCTCTCCCTTAATTTGAGTAAACTAATTCATTATACTGAACAAATACAAACACAACATGCAACATTTTTTAAGATTTTACTGAGTATTAAAGGAAATCTGTCAATTGAAATAAATTCATTAGGCCCTAATCTATGGACTTCACATGACAGGGCAGGGGCGCAGCCATGGGAGAGCCAGGCACAGCCAATCAGAGTGAGTTTTCCTCACAAATGTGCTTCATATAGACAGAAATACTTCTTAGCACCCCCTCAGATGATCCCACAGATGAAGAAGCTGAATGTGGAGGTCCTGGGCTGGCGTGGTTACACGTGTGAGGCCGGTTGGACGTACTGCCAAATTCTCTAAAACGACGATGGTTGAGAAATGAACACTCAATTCTCTGGCAACAGCTCTGGTGGACATTCCTGCAGTCTGCATGCCAATTGCACGCTCCCTCAAATCTTGAGACATCAGTGGTATTGTGTTGTGTGGCAAAACTGCACATTTTAGAGTGGCCTTATAATGTCCCTAGAACAAGGTGTAGTTATTATGCTGTTAAAATCAGCTTCTTGATATGCCACACCTTGTTGATGGATTATCTTGGCAAATGAGAAATGCTCACAAACAGGCATGTAAACATATTTGTGGTCGAAATGTGAGATAAATAATATTTTTGTGCATATGGAAAATATCTGTGAGTTTTTATTTCAGCTCATGAAACATGGGACCAACACTTACATATTTTTGTTCAGTATATATTTTCCTTCTTTGTTATTTTCCCCTACCTACCCCTAGCACCCCTCCCCTATTTAGAGTAAACTAAAGGACAACAATACTTAGCCTTCCACTTCCAGCTTACACAGTTGAAGTCGGAAGTTTACATACACTTAGGTTAGAGTCATTAAAACTGTCTTTTCAACCGCTCCACAAATTTCTTGTTAACAAACTATAGTTTTGGCAAGTCGGTTAGGACATCTACTTTGTGCATGAGAAGTCATTTTTCCAACAATTGTTTACAGACAGATTATTTCACTTATAATTCACTGTATCACATTTCCAGTGGGTCAGAAGTTTACATACACTAAGTTGTCTGTGCCTTTAAACAGGTTGAAAATTCCAGAAAATTATGTCATGGCTTTAGAAGCTTCTGATAGGCTAATGGTGTACCTCCACAAGTCTGGTTCATCCTTGGGAGAAATATCCAAATGCCTGAAGGTACCACGTTCATCTACACAAACAATAGTACGCAAGTATAAACACCATGGGACCACGCAGTCGTCATACCACTCAGGAAGGAGATGTGTTCTCTCTCCTAGAGATGAAAGTACTTTGGTGCGAAAAGTGCAAATAATTCCCAGAACAACAGTAAAGGAACTTGTGAAGATGCTGGAGGAAACAGGTGCAAAGGTATCTATATCCACAGTAAAACGAGTCCTATATCGATATAACCTGAAAGGCCGCTCAGCAAGGAAGAAGCCACTGCTCCAAAACCACCATAAAAAAGCCAGACTACGGTTTGGGGACAAAGATCGTACTTTTTGGAGAAATGTCCTCTATGCAGTACCTTTAGCAATATAATGTTGCTATATTGTAGTTACTTCGCCACCATGGCCTATTTATTTCCTTACCTCCCTTATCCTACCTCATTTGCACATGCTGTATATAGACTTTTTCTACTGTATTATTGACTGTATGTTTGTTTATTCCATGTGTAACTCTGTGTTGTTGTATGTGTCGAACATTTTTTTTTAAATCTTGGCCAGGTCGCAGTTGCAAATGAGAACTTGTTCTCAACTAGCCTACCTGGTTAAATAAAGTGAAATAAATAAAAAAATATATAATAATATTAATATTAAACCTCTACTTTAGTAAAGAAAACAATTATGACATGTGAGTTGTAATAAAAACGAGTTGTGTCCACTGATTAAATGCAGTCTTTCTGCATTGTGAAGAGGGAAAACCCAGAAATTCACAAAGTTTGTGATGAATGACAGGTTGTTTCTACATGTGAAATAGATTTGGGGGTTAAAATTCAATTCAGCTGCTTTATTTTAGGGGTTTAGTGAAGGCAGATCATTTTTTGACCATTAGGACAAGGTGAGTATTCTGAATGTTAAGACTACACAAGGGTTCAATTACTACTGGGTGTGGAGGTGTCAAAACCGGCACAGTTTTTGTAGGTGGGAGAGGGTCTGGTTGTCAGCCATTGCCAAGCTGATCTGACCCATTGTGATCCTCACAGGACATTCATGGCATAGCTAACATTTGGATAGATATGCCGATAATGGACAGCCTTGTATTACTCCTCTATACAATTTAATACTTTCTGAGAAATGATTTAGTGTTTTTCACCAGGAGTTACTATACATAACTTTAACCATTGTATAAGAGGTTCTCCAAAATAATTTATAAATGAATTCCCGTCGTACTTTATCAAAGGCCTTTTCAAAGTCAGCTCTGAATACCAGGCCTGGTTTTCCAGACTTTTCATAGTGTTCTTTTGTTTCCAGTACTTGTCTTATATTATCTCCAATGTATCATCCATGTAAAAAAAAAATGTCTGATTATGATGAATAATATCCGACATACCTTTATAACCTCTTACATCTAGGCGTTCCGCTAGCGGAACACCTGCTCCAATATCCAATGATAGGCGTGGCGCGAATTACAAATTCCTCAAAAATACAAAAACTTCCATTTTTCAAACATATGACCATTTTACAGCATTTTAAAGACAAGACTCTCCTTTATCTAACCACACTGTCCGATTTCAAAAAGGCTTTACAGCGAAAGCAAAACATTAGATTATGTCAGCAGAGTACCCAGCCAGAAATAATCAGACACCCATTTTTCAAGCTAGCATATAATGTCACAAAAAACAAAACCACAGCTAAATGCAGCACTAACCTTTGATGATCTTCATCAGATGACAACCCTAGGACATTATGTTATACAATACATGCATGTTTTGTTCAATCAAGTTCATATTTATATCAAAAACCAGCTTTTTACATTAGCATGTGACGTTCAGAACTAGAATTCCCACCGAACACTTCCGGTGAATTTACTAAATTACTCACGATAAACGTTCACAAAAAACATAACAATTATTTTAAGATTTATAGATACAGAACTCCTTTGTGCAATCGAGGTGTCCGATTTTAAAATAGCTTTTCAGTGAAAGCACATTTTGCAATATTCTGAGTACATAGCCCGGCATCACGGGCTAGCTTTTTAGACACCCAGCAAGTTTAGCCTTCACCAAAGTCAGATTTACTATTAGAAAAGTTTGATTACCTTTGGTGTTCTTCGTCAGAATGCACTCCCAGGACTGCTACTTCAATAACAAATGTTGGTTTGGTTCAAAATAATCCATAGTTATATCCAAATAGCGGCGTTTTGTTCGTGTGTTCAAGACACTATCCGAAGTGTAAATAAGGGTCACGCGCATGACACATTTCGTGACAAAAAAAATCTAAATATTCCATTACCGTACTTTGAAGCATGTCAACCGCTGTTTAAAATCTATTTTTATGCCATTTTTCTCGTAAAAAAGCGATAATATTCCGACCGGGAGCGGTGGTTTTCGTTCAAAGATAAAACATTGAGTCCCCTCGTGCACGCGCCTGAGTCTCACAGTACTGTGAGCAGCCACTATCCAAATGCGCTACTTTTTTTCAGCCAGAGCCTGCAAAGCCACGATTCAGCTTTTTGCCGCCTTCTGAGAGCCCATGGGAGCCGTAGGAAGTGTCACGTCACAGCAGAGATCCCCTGTAATGGATAGAGATAATCAAGAAGGCCAAGAAATTGTCAGACAGGGCACTTCCTGCATGGAATCTTCTCAGGTTTTGGCCTGCCAAATGAGTTCTGTTATACTCACAGACACCATTCAAACAGTTTTAGAAACTTTGGAGTGTTTTCTATCCAAAGCTAATAATTACATGCATATTCTAGTTTCTGGGCAGGAGTAATAATCAGATTAAATCGGGTACGTTTTTTATCCGGCCGTGAAAATACTGCCCCCTAGCCATAACAGGTTAATTCTATGCGCTATGCATTTTGCTAGGATGTTGACATCACATCACTAAAGTGTAAGGTGCCTCCTGTTTTTTAGGTGGACTGGAACTTTATATTTACCATCTGTGTCCTATTTCAATAATAATGCAATCAGACCTTGCTGAGTATCTGATGGTGTACTATTTTTATAAGAGTGGTAAAACATTTTAATAGCGGACCTTTGAACACATTGAAAAATATTTGATATACGCTACATGACCAAAAGTATGTGGAGAACTGCTCGTCGAACATCTCATTCCAAAATCATGGGCATTAATATGGAGTTGGTCCCCCCTTTGCTGCAATTACAGCCTCCACTCTTCAGAGAAGGCTTTCCATTTATTAGGTATGAAGGTAAGACCCAAATGCCGACAATGTCGAATTAACAATGGTTTAGTAATCCAACAGTGGCAGGCAATAGACAGGTCAAGGGAGGCAGGGGTCAGTAAACCAGAGGTGGGGCAAAAGTACAGGTCGGCAGGCAGGGTCAGGGTCAGGGGCAGGGGCAGGCAGAGTGGTCCGGCAGGCGGGCTCAGAGTCAGGATAGGCAAGGGTCAAAACCAGGAGGGAGAGAAAAAGAGAAACTGGGAAAAGAAGGAGCTGAGACACAAGAACGCTGGTTGACTTGACAAACAGACAAACAGAGAACACAGGTATAAACACACAAGGGATAATGAGGAAGATGGGTGACACCTGGAGGGGGGTGGAGACGATCAAAGACAGGTGAAAAAGATCAGGGTGTGGCACCACTAGATGTTGGAATATTTCTGCAGGGACTTGCTTCCATTCAGCTACAAGAGCATTAGTGAGGTCAGGCACTGATGTTGGGCGATAAGGCCTGGCTCGCAGTAGGCGTTTCAATTCATCCCAAAGGTGTTCGATGGAGTTGAGATCAGGCTCTGTGCAGGCCAGTCAAGTTATTCAACACCTATCTCGACAAACCATTTCTAAATGGATCTTGCTTTGTGCACAGGGGTGTTGTCATGCTGAAACAGGAAAGGGCCTTACCCAAATTGTTGCCACGAAGTTGGAAGCATAGAATCGTCTAGAATGTCATTGTGTGCTCTATTGTTAAGATGTCCCTCCACCGGAAATTAGGGTCCTAGCCCGAACCGTGAAAAACAGTCCCAAACCACTATTCCTCCTCCACCGAACATGACAGTTGGCATTATGCATTGGGAGAGGTAGTGTTCTCCTGGCATCCACCGAACCCAGATTAGTCCGTTGGACTGCCAGATGGTGAAGCGTGATTCATCACTCTAGAGGACGCGTTTCCACTGCTCCAGAGTCCAATGGCAACGAGGTTTACAGCACTCCAGGCGACGTTTGGGATTGTGCATGGAGACCTTAGGCTTGGAAACCCATTTCATGAAGCTCCAATGAACAGTTATTGTGCTAGCGTTGCTTCTAGAGGCAGTTTGGAACTCAGTAGTGAGAGTTGCAACAGAGGACAGATGATTTGTCGATTCCGTTCTGTGAGCTTGTGTGGCATACTACTTCGCTGCTGAGCCGTTGTTGCTCCTAGACATTTCCACTTCACAATAACAGCACTTACAGTTGACTGGGGCAGCTCTAGCAGGGCATACATTTGACAAACAGACTTATTGGAAAGGTAAAGTAGCATCCTATGATGGTGCCAAATTGAAAGTCACTGAGCTCTTTGGTAAGGCCATTCTCCTGCCAATGTTTGTTTATGGAGATTGCTTGGCTGTGTGCTCGATTTTATGCGAAAGTATTCACCGCCATTGGCATTTTTCCAATTTTGTTCCCTTACAACCTGGAATTAAAATTGATTTTTGGGGGGTTTGTATCATTTCATTTACACAACATGTCTTCCACTTTGAAGATGCAAAATATTTATTATTGTTAAACAAACAAGAATTAAGACAAATAAACAGAAAACTTGAGCATGCATAATTATTCACCACCCTCTCATTACTTTGTAGAGCCACCTTATGCAGCAATTACAGCTGCAAGTCTCTTGGGGTATGTCTCTATAAGCTTGGCACATCTAGCCCCTGGGATTTTTGCCCATTCTTCAATGCAAAACTGCTCCAGCTCCTTCAAGTTGGATGGGTTCTATTCAGCAATCTTTAAGTCATACCACAGATTCTCAATTGGATTAAGGTCTGGGCTTTGACTAGGCCATTCCAAGACATTTAAATGTTTCCCCTTAAACCACTTGAGTGTTGCTTTTTTATTTATTTTACCTTTATTTAACTAGGCAAGTCAGTTAAGAACAAATTCTTATTTTCAATGACAGCCTAGGAACAGTGAGTTAACTGCCTTGTTCAAGGGCAGAACTACAGAGTTGTACCTTGTCAGCTCAGGGATTTGATCTGGCAACCTTTCGGTTACAAGTCCAATGATCTAACTACTAGGCTACGCTGCCGCCCTGCTTTAGCAGTAGGCTTAGGGTCATTGTCCTGCTGGAAGGTGAATCTACGTCCCAGCTTAAATCTCTGGAAGACTGAAACAGATTTCCCTCAAGAATTTCCTTAGTTTCCCAGTCCCTGCCGATGGAAAAACATCCCCACAGGATGACGCTTCACTGTGAGGAAGGTGTTCTCTGGGTGTTGGGTTTGCCCCAGACAGCATTTTCCTTGATGGCCAAAAAGCTCAACTTTAGTCTCATCTGACCGGGGAGTGCCTTCTTCCATATGTGTGGGGAGTCTCCCACATGCCTGTTGTCGAACACCAAACTTATTTTTTTCTGGCCACTCCTGGGTTTGGCTTTTTTCTGGCCACTCTTCTGTACAGCCCAGCTCTGTGGAGTGTACAGCTTAAGGTGGTCCTATTGACAGATATTACAATCTCCGCTGTGGAGCTTTGCAGCTCCTTCAGGGTTGTCTTGGTCTCTTTGTTGCCTCTCTGATTAATGCCCTCCTTGCCTGGTCTGTGAGTTTTGGTGGGTGGTCCTCTCTTGGCAGGTTTGTTGTGGTGCAATTTTCTCAATGTTTTTTGTAATGGATTTAATGGTGCTCTTTGGGATGTTTAAAGTTTCTGATATTTTTTTATAACCCAATCCTCATCTGTACTTCTCCACAACTTCATCCCTGACCTGTTTGGAGAGCTCCTTGGTCTTCATGGTACCGCTTGTTTGGTGGTGCCCCTTGCTTAGTGGTGTTGCAGACTCTGGGGCATTTCAGAACAGGTGTGTATATATACTGAGATCATGTGATAGATCATGTGAGACTTAAATTGCACACAGGTGGACTTAATTTAACTAATTATGTGACTTCTGAAAGTAATTGTTTGCACCAGATCTTATTTAGGGGCTTCATAGCAACAGGGCTGAATACATATGCACGCACCACTTTTCCGTTTTTTATTATTTAGAATTTTTTTAAACAAGTAATTTTTTAAATTTCACTTCACCAATTTTGACTATTTTGTGTATGTCCATTACATAAAATACAAATAAAAATATATTTAAATTACAGGTTGTAATGCAACAAAAGAGGAAAAACTCCAAGGCGGATGAATACTTTTGCAAGGCACTGTACACCTGTCAGCAACATGTCTAGCTAAAGCAGCCAAATCCACTAATTTGAAGGGATGTCCACATACTTTTGTATATATAGTGTACATCAATTGGTATGCCAGCCAGCCTTGGAGTTTTCCTGGACTTGAAGGCTTTAATTGCATCTGAAAGTTCCTCCTCTGTAATTAGGCCTTCACATTAGTTTTTTTATATAGCTGTTAATTTTACACTATTAATAGAAAAACAATCCTTACAATTAACTTCAGTTAGTGGAAATGGAGGAGACTGAAATGAAAAGTACTTTGCTTCCTCTTTTAAATGATTGTTTGGTAAATCAGGGATGACTCCGTCATTTGTAATAAGTTTTTGTTAATTATTTTTTTGTAGCATTTCTATGTTGAAAAAAAAAATATATATTTGGTGCATTTTTCCCCATATTCTATCCTGTTTGCATTATTTTTTATAATATATGACACTTTGATCTTTCTTGCATACGTTTCTCCATTTCTTTTTGTTTTTCCTCCAACTTATTCTGTGCCTCTATGTTTATTTTTTTGACCTAAATTGATTTTGTTTTAAAGATAAGTACTGAATTTCATGGCCTCTAAAAGGCACAATTAAAAGTGTCCTATACAATAATTGGATCTACTGTACCTATGTTATGTAGGAAAAAGTAAGTTATTTACTTTTCTGTCTTGATTAAAAAAAATTGCCATCCAGTAGGCTTTGATTAAATTTCTAATATCCTCGCCCTTGCAGAAATACTGTAATTGTAATGTATTTGCCTGGAGTCAGGAAGCAGGTGCAGAAGGTGAGTTTAATAATTAGAAAAGTTAGATAAACAGAACAGGAGAACGAGACATAACCAATACTGCCTGTTGACAGAGGCTACTGAGGGCTAAATAAAGGGATAGTAATCAAGGTGATGATGAGCTCCAGGTGTGCATAATGATGGGGAGGAGGTGTGTGCAATGACGGTGCCAGGACCGGTGGTTAGTAGACTGGCAACTTCGAGCGCTGGAGAGGGAGAGCGGGAGTAGGCATGATAGTAAGAGAAATGTGTATACCAATTATTTGATTGTCTGACTGCATTCTGTCCCCTATCAACACTCTTTTAACTGTTGGTGCCAGCAAAAATGACATAAGAAAGTAGTCAAGATGACTAGCTTCATTGAGCCTCCACCTTGTATATTTCACTAGGTCAGGGTTTTTATGCCTCCATATATGCACTAGTTCTTTTATATCTATAATATTCGTAATTTCCTTAAGTGCATGAGGGTGATAGTGTGATTTCCTTTACGGTCCATTGAGGTACTTAAAACCGTATAATAATCTCCCACCATAATAATTGAGTCATTTATTGAGTAATGTATTGCCTGTAAGCTCGATAAATTATTCTATATATTTTCTAAGATGCGTGGATCATCATTATTTGGGCCAATTAGATTACTGAACCAAATATGTTTATGGTCTAATAGCATATTTAAAAGGATCCACTTTACTCGCAGATCTGTTTGAACAGTGTACATTCAGATCAACATTTTTGTTCATTAATATTAATGCCATCACTCCTTTTGAGTCCTTCTTCCATACATCTTCTTCTAAAGTTGTAGAAAGAGTTTCTTCTTTTAGCCACGTAAATACTTATCGTCTTTTCTTATTATCTGCTAAGCCATTACAATTCTAACTACCTATTCATCTTTCAACACTTAACATAATGAGATACAAGTATCAATGATATTTATCATAATATGTGATCAGTGGTGTAAAGTACTTAAGTAAAAATACTTTAAAGTACTACTTTTTGGTTATCTGTACTTCACTTTACTATTTATATTTTGGACAACTTTTACTTTTACTTCACTACATTCCTAAAGAAAATAATGTACTTTTTACTCCATACTTTTTCCCTGACATCCTTAGTACCAGTTACACTATGAATGCTTAACAGGACAGGAAAATGGTCCAATTCACACACTTATCAAGAGAACATCCCTTATCATCCCTACTCCCTCTGATCTGGCGGACTCACTAAACATAAATGCTTTGTTTGTAAATTATGTCTGAGTGTTGGAGTGTGCCTCTGGCTATCCGTATGTATAGAACATGGTGCCGTCTGGTTTGCTTAATATAAGGAATTTGAAATTATTTATACTTTTTCTTTTACTTTTGATACTTAAGAATATTTTAGCAAGTAAGTATATGTAAAAGTATATGTAAAACCAAATACTTTTACTCAAGTAGTATTTTACTGGGTGACTTTCACTTTTGCTTGAGTAATTTTCTATTAAGGTATCTTTACTTTTACTCAAGTATGACAATTGGGTACTTTTTCCACCACTGTACATATTTGTAAACTTACCATTGAGAAGTACCATGATAATTGAGTGTCCGTATGGCGGTACCATGGTATTTGCACTGTTAAGCACACTGTATCTGCTACTAAGAAAACCAATAATTGTCCTCCAATATTCCCCCCATTCGAAGTTGTTGTCGTTCCAGTGATATGTAAGATTTTGAAAATATTTTTAAAATATATATATATATATATATATATATATATATATATATATATATATATATATATATATATATACACACACTGCTCAAAAAAATAAAGGGAACACTTAAACAACACATCCTAGATCTGAATGAAAGAAATAATCTTATTAAATACTATTTTCTTTACATAGTTGAATCTGCTGACAACAAAATCACACAAAAAACCCATGGAGGTCTGGATTTGGAGTCACACTCAAAATTAAAGTGGAAAACCACACTACAGGCTGATCCAACTTTGATGTAATGTCCTTAAAACAGGTCAAAATGAGGCTCAGTAGTGTGTGTGGCCTCCACGTGCCTGTATGACCTCCCTACAACGCCTGGGTATGCTCCTGATGAGGTGGCGGATGGTCTCCTGAGGGATCTCCTCCCAGACCTGGACTAAAGCATCCGCCAACTCCTGGACAGTCTGTGGTGCAACGTGGCGTTGGTGGATGGAGCGAGACATGATGTCCCAGATGTGCTCAATTGGATTCAGGTCTGGGGAACGGGCGGGCCAGTCCATAGCATCAATGCCTTCCTCTTGCAGGAACTGCTGACACACTCCAGCCACATTAGGTCTAGCATTGTCTTGCATTAGGAGGAACCCAGGGCCAACCGCACCAGCATATGGTCTCACAAGGGGTCTGAGGATCTCATCTCGGTACCTAATGGCAGTCAGGCTACCTCTGGCGAGCACATGGAGGGCTGTGCGGCTCCCCAAAGAAATGTCACCCCACACCATGACTGACCCACCGCCAAACCGGTCATGCTGGAGGATGTTGCAGGCAGCAGAACGTTCTCCACGGCATCTCCAGACTCTGTCACGTCTGTCACATGTGCTCAGTGTGAACCTGCTTTCATCTGTGAAGAGCACAGGGCGCCAGTGGCGAATTTGCCAATCTTGGTGTTCTCTGGCAAATGCCAAACGTCCTGCACGGTGTTGGGCTGTAAGCACAACCCCCACCTGTGGACGTCGGGCCCTCATACCACCCTCATGGAGTCTGTTTCTGACCGTTTGAGCAGACACATGCACATTTGTGGCCTGCTGGAGGTCATTTTGCAGGGCTCTGGCAGTGCTCCTCCTGCTCCTCCTTGCACAAAGGCGGAGGTAGCGGTCCTGCTGCTGGGTTGTTGCCCTCCTACGGCCTCCTCCACGTCTCCTGATGTACTGGCCTGTCTTCTGGTAGCGCCTCCATGCTCTGGACACTACGCTGACAGACACAGCAAACCTTCTTGCCACAGCTCGCATTGATGTGCCATCCTGGATGAGCTGCACTACCTGAGCCACTTGTGTGGGTTGTAGACTCCGTCTCATGCTACCACTAGAGTGAAAGCACCGCGAGCATTCAAAAGTGACCAAAACATCAGCCAAGAAGCATAGGAACTAAGAAGTGGTCTGTGGTCTCCACTTGCAGAACCACTCCTTTATTGGGGGTGTCTTGCTTATTGCCTATAATTTCCACCTGTTGTCTATTCCATTTGCACAACAGCATGTGAAATGTATTGTCAATCAGTGTTGCTTCCTAAGTGGACAATTTGATTTCACAGAAGTGTGATTGACTTGGAGTTACATAGTGTTGTTTAAGTGTTCCCTTTATTTTTTTGAGCAGTATATATATATCTTAATTTATACCCACAACTGACAAATAATATAAGCACTTCTATGAAGGATTGTTACCTATAACAACGTCAGCAGATGCATACATTACCACACACCACCCAAACAAACACCTCTGCCCCTCTCCCGCCTTCCATAGATCGACCCCCCACACACACAAACACACGCACACACACAAACACACACAAGTACAAAGTCAAATGTTCAACAGTTGTTCCATCCTGAGCCCAACTCAAGAGAAGACTTGATGTGTGAATGTGTATATAGTTTGGATGTTTATGAAGGCATGCCAAATCCAATTGAGCAGGAATGGGAAGATTGGATTAACCAATATCTCGTCCTAGCTAATGGAGCTCGGATACCCCCATTGCCCCCAACACTCGCACAGGCTGCTCCCCCATTGTGACCCATCTTCCCAAGCACCTCTGGGCAGTCAGACCGTTTGATTATTCTGTGCCGCAAGGGCCACAATAATATGCCCCCTCTCTGATTGTCAGTGTGTGACTCCCTTCCATGGGTTACTGCAGCCAGTGTTGCCAGCATTGCCACTACCTGTGGCACTACCTGTGGCAGTGCTTTGTTGACTTCTGTAATTGTAAAAGCCTTGGTTTCATGCATGTTAACATTAGAAGCCTACTCCCTAAGTTTGATTTACTCACTGCTTTAGCACACTCTGCCAACCCGGATGTCTTACCTGTGTCTGAATCCTGGCTTAGGAAAACCACCAAAAACCCTGAACTCGTCGCTAACTATAACATTTTCCGCCAAGATAGAACTGCCAAAGGGGGCGGTGTTGCAATCTACTGCAAAGATAGCCTGCAGAATTCTGCATTACTATCCAAGTCTGTACCCAAACAATTCGAGCTTCTACTTCAAAAAATTCACCTTTCCAGAAACAAGTCTCTCACAGTTCCCGCTTGCTATGGACCACCCTCTTCCCCCAGCTGTGCCCTCGATACCATATGTGAATTGATTGCCCCCAATCTATCTTCTGAGCTCGTGCTGCTAGGTGACCTAAATTGGGATATGCTTAACACCAGTCCTACAATCTAAGCTTGATGCCCTCAATCTCACACAAATTATCTATGAACCTACCAGGTACAACCCCAAATCCATAAACACGGGCACCCTCATAGATGTCATCCTAACTAACTCGCCCTCCAAATACACCTCTGCTGTTTTCAACCAAGATCTCAGCAATCACTGCCTCATTGCCTGCATCCGTAATGGTTCTGCGACCAAACGACCACGCCTCATCACTGTCAAACGCTCCCTAAAACACTTCTGCGAGCAGGCCTTTCTAATCGACCTGGCCAGGGTATCCTGGAATGACATTAACCTCATCCCGTCAGTAGATGATGCCTGGCTATTCTTTAAAAGTGCCTTCCTCACCATCTTAAATAAGCATGCGCCATTCAAAAAATGTAGAACTAGGAATAGATATAGTCCTTGGTTCACTCCAGACCTGTCTGCCCTCGACCAGCACAAAAACATCCTGTGGCGTTCTGCATTAGCATCAAATAGCCCCGTGATATGCAACTTTTCAGGGAAGTTAGGAACAAATATACACAGGCAGTTAGGAAAGCTAAGGCTAGCTTTTTCAAACAGAAATTTGCATCCTGTAGTACTAACTCAAAAAAGTTCTGGGACACTGTGAAGTCCATGGAGAATAAAAGCACCTCTTCCCAGCTGCCCACTGCTCTGAGGCTAGGAAACACTTTTACCACCAATAAATCCACTATAATTGAGAATTTCAATAAGCATTTTTCTACGGCTGGCCATGCTTTCCACCTGGCTACCCCTACCCCGGTCAACTGCCCGGCACCCTCCACAGCAACCCGCCAAAGCCCCCACCATTTCTCCTTCACCCAAATGCAGAAAGCTGATCTTCTGAAAGAGCTGCAAAATCTGGACCCCTACAAATCAGCCGGGCTAGACAATCTGGACCCTAACTTTCTAAAATTATCTGCCGAAATTGTTGCAACCTCTATTACTAGCCTGTTCAACCTCTCTTTCGTATCGTCTGAGATTCCCAAAGATTGGAAAGCTGCCGCAGTCATCCCCCTCTTCAAAGGGGGTGACACTCTAGACCCAAACTGCTACAGACCTATATCTATCCTACCCTGTCTTTCTAAGGTCTTCGAAAGCCAAGTTAACAAACAGATTACCGACCATTTCGAATCCCACCATACCTTCACCACTATGCAATCTGGTTTCAGAGCTGGTCATGGGTGCACCTCAGCCACGCTCAAGGTCCTAAACGACATCATAACCGCCATTGATAAGAGACATTGCTGTGCAGCCGTATTCATCAACCTGGCCAAGGCTTTCGACTCTGTCAATCACCACATTCTTATTGGCAGACTCGACAGCCTTGGTTTCTCAAATGATTGCCTAGCCTGGTTTACCAACTACTTCTCTGATAGAGTTCAGTGTGTCAAATCGGAGGGCCTGTTGTCCGGACCTCTGGCAGTCTCTATGGGGGTGCCACAGGGTTAAATTTTCGGGCCGACTCTCTTCTCTGTATACATCAATGATGTTGCTCTTGCTGCTGGTCATTCTCTGATCCACCTCTACGCAGACGACACCATTCTGTATACCTCTGGCCCCTCTTTGGACACTGTGTTAACTAACCTCCAGATAAGCTTCAATGCCATACAACTCTTCTTCCGTGGCCTCCAACTGCTCTTAAACGCAAGTAAAACAAAATGCATGCAATTCAATCGATCACTGCCCGCACCTGCTCTCCCGTCCAGCATCACTACTCTGGACGGCTCCGACTTAGAATATGTGGACAACTACAAATACCTAGGTGTCTGGTTAGACTGTAAATTCTCCTTCCAGACTCACATTAAGCATCTCCAATCCAAAATTAAATCTAGAATCGGCTTCCTATATCGCAACAAAGCATCCTTCACTGCCAAACATACCCTCGTAAAACTGACCATCCTACCGATCCTCGACTTCGGTGATGTCATCTATAAAATAGCCTCCAACACTCTACTCAACAAATTGGATGCAGTCTATCACAGTCCCATCCGTTTTGTCACCAAAGCCCCATACACTACCCACCACTGCGACCTGTATGCTCTCGTTGGTTGGCCCTCGCTTCATACTCGTCGCCAAACCCACTGGCTACAGGTTATCTACAAGTCTCTGCTAGGTAAAGCCCCGCCTTATCTCAGCTCACTGGTCACCATAGTAGCACCCACTCGTAGCACGCGCTCCAGCAGGTATATCTCACTGGTCACCCCCAAAGCCAACTCCTCCTTTGGTTGTCTTTCCTTCCAGTTCTCTGCTGCCAATGACTGCAACAAACTGCAAAAATCTCTGAAGCTGGAGACTCATATCTCCCTCACTAACTTTAAGCACCAGCTGTCAGAGCAGCTCACAGATCACTGCACCTGTACATAGCCCATCTATAAACAGCCCATCTATCTATCTACCTCATCCCCATGCTGTATTTATTTATTTATCTTGCTCCTTTGCACCCCAGTATCTCTACTTGCACATTCATCTTCTGCACATCTACCATTCCAGTGTTTAATTGCTATATTGTAATTACTTCGCCACCATGGCCTATTTATTGCCTTAACTCCCTTATCTTACCTCATTTGCACTCACTGTATATAGACTTTTTATTTTCTTTTGTTCTACTGTATTATTGACTGTATGTTTTGTTTATTCCAAGTGTAACTCTGTATTGTTGTATGTGTCCAATTGCTATGCCTTATCTTGGCCAGGTCGCAGTTGCAAATGAGAACTTGTTCTCAACTAGCCTACCTGGTTAAATAAAGGTGAAATATATATATTTTTTAAATACCTGAGTGGGATACTCCAGTGGAATTCCTACTGGCTAGGTTTGAGGTCGTTAAGGTTCTCATTAGCAGCTTTGAGAAAATCCTTGTATATTATTCTGACCCATCCGGGGGCTTTGGTTTTTGGACCAACCCTGCCAGACAGGCTCAGACTCTTGAGGGGGGCCGTGTTGCTTTAGTCGGTCTCTGACAGCATTCACCTTTCTGTCATGGCTGTGTAGTCTGCAGTAGAACTATAAAACGGATAAGGACTTCTCCATAGTGGGTGGGTCGCTCAGGTCTAGTATATACTGTGGGGTTGGCACCGTTCCATCATGATAGGACAATGTATATCCCACATCTTCAATAGTGGTAGAGATGACCTCTGGGAGCCAACTCCAAAGAGACCATATTCAAGTCCTCCATCCCCTACTCATTCAAACATAGGAACTGGTTCCTCCAGTCTGACCCCTGCTGCTGTCTCTGGCTCCACCCCCACCCCCACCAGGCTATCTAGAGGTGTTATGAGTCCAGCCCAGAAGTGGAGGAGGGCCAGTGCACCAGCGGCAACTACCACCGAGGGAGAGGACAATTGGCACACTGTGCTAGAAGATGATGTGGAGCCACTTCCATCAACATTTCAACTTAAAAGGCAGCCAGGATCTGCATCTTTATATGTAAACTTAAATGTTGTATTACCATAGCATTTTTGGATGTTCTCTATAGTTATGTACTGGAAAATGTATTAATTGACCAATTCGGCCAATTGGGTAAGTTTGGGCAAACTTGTGAGGCACACCTGTGTGATTTCATACTAAATATTCTTGAATGTATGCCCTGTTGTGGACAACATCTACATTATGGCCTTTCTTTTGCATTTCAAAGATGATGGAATAAAATTAAAATTGAAAACGCATTTTACCAGGTCTATTGTGTTATATTTTCCTACATAAATTTCACATTTCCACAAACTTCAAAGTGTTTCCTTTCAAATAGTATCAAGAAAATGCATATTCTTGCTTCAGGTCCTGTGCTACAGGCAATTAGAGTTGGGTATATCATCTCCTGTTTAACCCTCATACTACCAAATGGGGTCATTTTTACCCAAGAGGTAAAATTGATTATCGTATCCGAAAGGTTGTTTATTCCATTCTTCAAATTATTATGACTTTGTCAATTAACTTGTTCTTAATAGATCTAAATCATTGTTTAGTGTTTCTGTATCAATATGGAATTTACAACATCCAAGTCCTTCAGGGTCATTTTGACCCCATCCAAAAACAACTAATTCCGCCAATAGTAATTTGTTAGATATTACTTTTTTTAAATCTAGGTTTCTATGGAGACATAAAAACAAGTTATCCATACCACCAGAGGGTGGAGGGAGACCTGTATCAGTGATTTTCACCAGATAGACAGATCATCTGCAGAGATATAGCTCCCCATGTGCTTGCCTAAGATTGCACTTTTCTATACCACGTATCATACAACTGTGTACAAAACCAAAATTACAATTTATTTTGTGTATATAAAAATCTGCTAATGGTATACACATTTCGCCATTGGTATAAATACTTGATAGAACTGCAATACAGAACTCTGATACGCTCTGAATCTACACAGAGAGCTGTATTGGATTGTATTCTCTAAAAGTAGTTATTCTAGGGAAAAAATGAATAAAATATGTAATCCAGGTTCCTCTCGAGACATAATATTAAGTTACAGTGCATTCAGAAAGTATTCAGACCCCTTGACTTTTTCCACATTTTTTTATGTTACAGCCTTATTCTAAAATTGATAAAATATTTTTTTCCCCTCATCAATCTACACAATATACCCAATAATGACAAAGCAAAAGCAAGTTTTTAGAAGTTTTTGCAAATTAATAAAACATTTAAAACAGAAATACCTAATTTACATAAGTATTCAGACCCTTTGCTATGAGACTTTAAATTGAGCTCAGGTGCACCCTGTTTCCATTGATCATCCTAGAGATGTTTCTACAACTTGATTGAAGTCCAACTGTGGTAAATTCAAATTGATGGACATGATTTGGAAAGGTGCAGATCTGTCTATATAAGGTCCCAAAGTTAACAGTGCATATCAGAGCAAAAACCAAGCCATGAGGTCAAAGGAATTGTTTGTAGAGCTCCGAGGCAGGACTGTGTCAAGGCACAGATCTGAGGAAGGGTACCAAAACATTTCTGGAGCATTGAAGGTCCCCAAGAACACTGTGGCCACCATCATTCTTAAATTGAAGAAGTTTGGAACTACCAAGACTCTTCCAAGAGCTGGACACCTGGTCAAAATGAGCAATCGGGGGAGAAGGGCCTTGTTCAAGGTGGTGACCAAGAACCTGATGGTCACTCTGACAGTGCTCCAGAGTTTCTCTGTGGAGATGGAGAACCCTCCAGAAGAACAACCATCTCTGCAGCACTCCACCAATGAGGCCTTTATGGTAGAGTGGCCAGATGGAAGCCACTCCTCAGTAAAAGGCACATAACAGCCCCCTTGGAGTTTGCCAAAAGGCACCTAAAGACTCTCAGACAATGAGAAAGAAGATTCTATGGTCTGATGAAACCAAGATTGAACTCTTTGGCCTGAATGCCAAGTGTCAAGTCTGGAGGAAACATGGCACCATCCCTACGGTGAAGCGTTGTGGTGGCAGCATCAGGCTGTGGGGATGTTTTTCATCTGCAGGAACTGGGAGATTAGTCAGGATCGAGGGAAAGATGAATGGCGCAAAGTACATAGAGATCCTTGATGAAACCTGTTCTAGTGCTCTCAAGACCTGTTCTAGTGCTCTCAAGGTCAGGAGAATGACCCTAAGCACACAGCCAAGGCAATGCAGGAGTGGTTTTGGTACAAGTCTCTGAATGTTGTTGAGTGGCCCAGCCAGATTCCGGACTTGAACCCGATCGAACATCTCTGGAGAGACCTGAAAATAGGTGTGCAGTGACGCTCCCCATCCAACCTGACAGAGCCTGAGAAGATCTGCAGAGAAGAATGGGGGAAACTCCCCAAATACAGGTGTGCCAAGCGTGTAGCATCATACCCAAGAAGACTCAAGGCTGTAATCGCTGCCAAAGGTGCTTCAACAAAGGACTGAGTAAAGGGTCTGTAAATGTGATATATATATATTTTTTATACATTTGCAAAAATTTCTAATAAAATGTTTTTACTTTGTCATTATGGGGTAATGTGTGTAGATTGATGATGAAAAAACGACTTAATCCATTTTAGAATAAGTATGTAACATAACAAAATGTAAAAAAAAGTCAAGAGGTCTGAATACTTCAGTATGAGGGTTGGTAGTATGAGGGTTAAAAATTATATTCTTGACATGGGAATTCACTCATTTAAACAAATGTTATATCCCCCGTGAGTTTTTTTCAGGAAATGCTTTACTCCATTATTCTGCCCCTAACCATTTTCATTAACAAGCCAATCAGCCTCTGGTTATCTGTTCTGCAATTCCCTTCATTCATAGAGCACAGACTGAACTGTGCCTAAACTAAACACCGTAGACAGTCCATGTGTGTGTGTGTGTGTGTGTGTGTGTGTGTGTGTGTGTGTGTGTGTGTGTGTGTGCGCACACATGCATGTGTGTGCAACACATTCATAATGTCTAATTATCCTTTCTATCACTCTACATGCTGCCAGCTATTTAGATTTTCTAATTCACTTTTCAGCAAACACTTGCAAATTGCAAATGGGCTGTCAGGTTGTGTTAACTCCATGACCATGGAGAAAGACCTGCAGTCCAGCCATGTATGCAGGGCTAGTCTCTCAAACAAAAGGACTGAAGATTTTCTTTATTATTGATTTTATATCCTCTCATATAGCCTAATAGTTATTACTATTTATAATCTGGGTGGTTGGAGCCCTGAATTCTGATTGTCTGAAAGCCATGGTATATCAGACTGTATACCACGGGTATGTTTATTTTTACTGCTCTAATTACATTGATAATCTAGAGGCAAAAGAAACGCACACCTATTTAGGCGAGGTGCTGTCTAGCGGAGTGGAACACTTAAAAAAATAAAGGACAGCCACACACTCTAGGAGCTCAGATGCAAAAATATTTATGTCCAATGTTTCGACAGACAAGCTGTCTTCATCAGGGTATCATAATTATGTTGATAACCAGTTTATAATAGCAATAAGGAACCTCGGGGGTTTGTGATATATGGCCAATATACCACAGCTAAGGGCTGTGTCCAGGCACTCCACGTTGCATTGCGTATATGAACAGCCCTTAATAACTGCGGTATAGTGGCCATATACCACACCTCCTTGTGCCTTATTTCTTAAGTATACAGTATATGCAAGTATTACAGTAGCTAGTAATGGCCATTGGTCAGACTAGCTACAGTAGAACGGCTCATAATAATGGCTGGAACGGAGTTAATGGAATGGCATCAAACCATGTGTTTGATGTATTTGATACCATTCCACCAATTTCGCTCCAGCCATTACCATGAGCCTGTCCTCCCCAATTAAGGTGCCACCAACCTTCTGTGGATGATACACATTTGTATGTCCTTATGCCTCTACCTTTGGAAACACTTTGATTTGACTTTAGATGGATGAACTTATACTTACAAAACTTTCATTTTTACATCTAAGATTAGAATAACTTCTTATTGTCATAATGCTGCTATTTCCCCATCAGATACATTTGGACTGAAGAACTCAGTGAAATCCAATATTGAAATGCAACAATCCACATGTTGAGGTAGACATTCAGAAAATCCCCATCTCCATGTCATTTGCCTCCTGTCATTGGAAGCTCTGAGATTTTCTCCTGTTTCCTGGATCATTGGGTTGGTTTTGCGGGTAATTGAACTATAGCGACACATCATCAGCGTGATGGGTATAAAGCAGGCATTCGTTCCTGGGTGATAGCGTTTCATTCCGATTTTACACTGCAATAATGACTGATGTTATCCCAGACAGACGATGGAGTCTCTCTCCGCTGCCTCTCAGCTCTGTTCTATTCTATGGTTGTACAGTACAGCATTGGTATGTGCATTCTCTCTGGTGTAACCTGTTTGAAGAAAGGGGACTGAATGTTTTGGGTAATAGAACAAATTGAATAACTGAGGGGCAGGGACATAATTTGATTGAAGTATTACACTGTACTGAATAGAGGACACATTCAAACGTCAATAACTAACATTGATGCCACACATGAACTGGACGATTTTGGACCTCACAATGACCCTGCAGTATCCTCAGGCCTGCCAAACATTTGATCACTATTTGCATGATCATTTATTCCCAGTTGCTTTGTTATTTTGAAAGGGATGTGGTTATGAAATCACAGTATCTTAGTAGACATATTTTCATTGTAAATTGTCTTCATCAGGCTTTCAAAAGGCTTTCATATGCCTTTCATAAGGTTTTCATAAGCCTTTCATAAGGCTTTCATAAGCTGAAAACCTTGTGTAGAGATTGATTTTGAAGTCTGTGAAAGCTTCATGGTATATCTAAAGTCTGGGTACCCAGATTGAGGAAAATGCATGTTTTTGGACAAGTAATCAATTTCCACAAAAATAGCATTGCATTCACAATTCTAAATTGTCTTCATCAAGCTTCCCTAAACTGAGAACATTGTGAGATTTTTGTGAAGTCTGTCAATGCTTGTATGATTTATTTACAGGGAAAGCAGACTACCGTGTCCAACATACCTTTAGATAGCTTTAATGCTACACTGATGGGTGAAAGTTGTGAGTGTGCCATCGGTTCCTTTGGGACTTATTAAAGGTGTGGAGTGGCTATGTGCTCTACAGTGAATACAGATATAATGAGCTGGAATAATGAATGTAATACCTCATTACAGCCCTCAACCTGTCAGTTAGCTTTCTATACGAACTACTGAAGCCACATCTAGAGGTGCATTTTTGGTAGTCGGCTACAAATGACCCCTGGTTCAGCAACACACTGAGAAAATTGTGTTTGTCGATTAAAGCCGAACAAAGAAGTGTTACTGTTATTATAGAGTGAGTAAGTGAGTCAACACAGTTGGTCGTCACTGTGTTTAGGCCAGGTCCCAGGTTAATAAGGAAAAGAAGAAACCGTGACCTGCGAAGCAGACACCATACAGCGAGATAATAAAACCCCTTAGTCACCTAAAATACAACCTGATAAACAAATATTTATCTTTAGCCTAGCACCCACTGCAATATAGTAGCTGACTGCTGGGATATACAGAAAATAACAAGAAATCCTTAGGGATGAAAGAGATGGAGCAGACTGTAATTACAGCCCTAAACCTTTCCTTCATGTGCTTTCTGATGGCTTATCATACAACAAAAGCTCAGTACAATATAAAATCCTTTTAAGTTTTACCAAGGTTGCAATATGGTGAAAATTAGTAATACTGTCTGTCTGATTCTATTCATTCAAGACAATGCCTCAGCAATTGAACAGAGAACATTTTACTTATTATTCTGGAAGTGCTGCCCTTGAAGGAAAGAAACTTCTTATTCATTCATATCTTTTTTTTCAGTGATCTAAGAATAAAGTCAGCAAAAAAAGAAATGTCCCTTTTTCAGGACCCTGTCTTTCAAAGATAATTCGTAAAAATCCAAATAACTTCACAGATCTTCATTGTAAAGGGTTTAAACACTGTTTGCCATGTGTAACAGAAGTTGTCATGGAGAGAAGACCAAGGCGCAGCAGGTATGTGAATACTCATATTTAATTTCCAAAAAGGAGTAAAGCATCCACTTAACAAAACAATAAAGGTGACAACAGCTACAGTTCTGCAGGCTAGAAACGCAGTGCAAAAACAACCACCCACAACCCCAAAGAAAAACACACACACCTATATAGGACTTCCAATCAAAGGCAACTCAACACACCTGCCTTCAATTGGAGGTCCCAATCAACAACACAATCATTCACATACAAAAACTGCCACGTCCTGACCCCAAAACGAATACAATAGCTCCATCTGCTGGTCAGGACGTGACAGTACCCCCCCCCCCCCCAAGGTGCAGACCCCGGAATGCACCTACCAACAGAAAACACCAACAAAAAACCCATAAACACTAACCCCTAAACAATAAGGGAAGGAAGGGAGTGTCATGACGTTGGCTTGTGGGTAAGGTTTATGACCCCCCCCCCCCCCATAAATACCTTTCTCTCTTCCCCTCTCTGAATCTACTGAAGGACGTGAATAGCCTGTGTTAAATATAGAGAGTCTGGGAACATCAAACAAATGGGGAAAAGGAACCATATTTTGTTAATAAAACCAGTTGGAAATATGCTTGATAACGTAATGAGTATGTATGTCAGTTCGGTTGTCATCTGAGACATTATGACTGATGACAGGACGACATAAACTGTATCTGAGAAAGTATACATTTACATTACATTTAAGTCATTTAGCAGACGCTCTTATCCAGAGCGACTTACAAATTGGTGCATTCACCTTATGATATCCAGCGGAACAACCACTTTACAATAGTGCATCTAAATATTTTAAGGGGGGGGGGGGGGTTAGAAGGATTACTTTATCCTATCCTAGGTATTCCTTAAAGAGGTGGGGTTTCAGGTGTCTCCGGAAGGTGGTGATTGACTCCGCTGTCCTGGCGTCGTGAGGGCTCTTGTTCCACCATTGGGGTGCCAGAGCAGCGAACAGTTTTGACTGGACTGAGCGGGAACTGTGCTTCCTCAGAGGTAGGGGGGCCAGCAGGCCAGAGGTGGATGAACGCAGTGCCCTTGTTTGGGTGTAGGGCCTGATCAGAGCCTGAAGGTATGGAGGTGCCGTTCCCTTCACAGCTCCTTAGGCAATCACCATGGTCTTGTAGCGGATGCGAGCTTCAACTGGAAGCCAGTGGAGAGAGCGGAGGAGCGGGGTGACGTGAGAGAACTTGGGAAGGTTGAACACCAGACGGGCTGCGGCGTTCTGGATGAGTTGTAGGGGTTTAATGGCACAGGCAGGGAGCCCAGCCAACAGCGAGTTGCAGTAATCCAGACGGGAGATGACAAGTGCCTGGATTAGGACCTGCGCCGCTTCCTGTGTGAGGCAGGGTCGTACTCTGCGAATGTTGTAGAGCATGAACCTACAGGTATACACCCTCTAGTTATCAGAGTCACATGGAATTGTTATGCAATTGAAATGTTTGATATTGAAAATGTTTGTTAGGAGATGAAATGTAATTTTAGCTTCCGAATGAGAGATTTGGGTTTTCATAAGGAAAGTGCCCCGCTCGATCAGTGGCCCAACCCTGTGAAGAGACCAAGGGGTTATAAACGATGAAACACCTCCCTCCCCCTCTCCACTATATAATCCTTTGACAAAAAGATAACCAGGTGGTTCCAGTACGGGAGGCCTGCAGCCTCTACGTTAGAAGGACACACATGTCAAGTACAGAACTAAGCCAACCTCGGCGTGAGCTCTGGTATGAACTGGTATGAACTTTGAGCTTATTCACTACAGAAGTGCTACTTCCTAGCCGTTGAGTTAGCAGCGGCCGCTGCTAACGTGGGTTAGGAAAGGACGGACGACGGATCCAGTCTAACAACCAGACGAAGATACCACCACGTATCCAATGGACCACCATTGACATTCTTCCGAAAACAGGGAGATCTGTTGGCCAACCCGGCCAGCATCTACGACCAATCTACCGAAGCGCAGCTCAGAGTAAATATTTGTTGCATTTTCCTTTTCCAAATGGGCGGTAATTTAGAATGCATAAGATAATGTATTTACGATAGCATAGCTGCTGTTTCTGTGTTCCTAAATCTTCCCGCTCTTTCATTCAAGCCCAACTCCCTTTCCTTTGTGTAACTAGCTTTCATACAGGTTCTGTCCACCAGGACGTTTTCTGTATGACATCATTGTATTCTGTGTATTTGTAATTCTGTGTGATTAGTTAGGTATTTAGTAAATAAATAATTAAACCCAATTTTGTATTGCTGATTCAACTTGTTAGCCAGGGTTCGTGAAGATAGCCAAGAATTTACAACTTTCATTATGAGACTGAAAATAAGACAAGGATTAATATTGACTGCTATCGAGGTAAAATATTACTAAGTATTTTAAGAGTTTATTCGGAAGATAACAGCTCTATAAACGTTCTTCCGTGGTGCCCCGACTTTCTAGTTAATTACATTTACATGATTAGCTTAATCAGGTAATATTAATTACAGAGAAATCATTTTATAAGTTAGCATGTCATATCACTTAATCCGGCATAGCCAAAGACACGACAGGAGGGTGGCTGCCGTCACCGACGGCACTGTGCTACACCCTCCCTCCCCAACCCACCTATACTGGAGGTGGCTCAGGTGCAGGACGTGGACCTTGCTCCACCTTCGGCGTCGCCCACTTTGGTGGCGCCGATAGCTGCACCGGGCAGATGGGCCACTCGGGCTGACCCTGGCAGACGGACCACTCGGGCTGGGCCGGAGGACAGGCGGGCCACTCGGGCTGGGCCGGAGGACCGGAGGGCCACTCTGGGCCGGAGGACAGGAGGGCCACTCGGGCTGGGCCGGAGGGCAGGAGGGCCACTCGGGCTGGGCCGGAGGGCAGGAGGTCCACTCGGGCTGGGCCGGAGGACCGGAGGGCCACTCGGGCTGGGCCGGAGGACAGGCAGGGCACCCTGGCAGATCCGGGCAGGCGGGCACCTCTGGCAGATCCGGGCAGGCGGGCAACTCTGGCAGCTCCGGGCAGTCTGGCCACTCTGGCAGCTCCGGGCAGTCTGGCCACTCTGGCAGCTCTGGGCAGTCTGGCCACTCTGGCAGCTCCGGGCAGTCTGGCCACTCTGGCAGCTCCGGGCAGTCTGGCCACTCTGGCAGCTCCGGGCAGTCTGGCCACTCTGGCAGCTCCGGGCAGTCTGGCCACTCTGGCAGTTCCGGGCAGTCTGGCCACTCTGGCAGTTCCGGGCAGTCTGGCCACTCTGGCAGTTCCGGGCAGTCTGGCCACTCTGGCAGCTCCGGGCAGCCGGGCCCCTCTGGCGGCTCCTGACTAGCGGGCGGCTCTGGCGGCTCCTGACTGGCGGGCGGCTCTGGCGACTCCTGACTGGCGGGCAGCTCTGGCGACTTACGACTGGCGGGCAGCTCTGGTGACTGTTGACTGGCGGGCAGCTCTGGTGACTGTTGACTGGCGGGCAGCTCTGGTGACTGTTGACTGGCGGGCAGCTCTGGTGACTTACGACTGGCGGGCAGCTCTGGTGACTGTTGACTGGCGGGCAGCTCTGGTGACTTACGACTGGCGGGCAGCTCTGGTGACTTACGACTGGTGGGCAGCTCTGGTGACTTACGACTGGCGGGCAGCTCTGGTGACTTACGACTGGCGGGCAGCTCTGGTGACTTACGACTGGCGGGCAGCTCTGGTGACTTACGACTGGCGGGCAGCTCTGGTGACTTACGACTGGCGGCAGCTCTGGTGACTTACGACTGGCGGGCAGCTCTGGTGACTTACGACTGGCGGGCAGCTCTGGTGACTCTTGACTGGCGAGGCTGGGCTGACGCACTAGACTCCTGATGTGTGGGGCTGGTACTGGACGTGCCAGCCTGGAGACACGCACCTCCATGCTAGTGCGTCTAGCGGGAAACACCGGACCGAAAGGGCGCACTGGTGGTCTTGAGTGCAGGGTTGGCATCACCCCTTCCGGCTCGATGCTCACCTTGCCCTGGCACCTGCGGGGCGCTGGTACTGGGCGGACTGGGCTGTGCGTCCATATAGGCGAGATGGTGCGTACCTCAGCGTAACATGGCGCCCTCCACCTCATACGCACCTCCCTGTAGTCACGGGTAGCTGGCTTACGGCTCTGCCCTGGCTTGGCCAAACTACCCGTGTGCCCCCCCCAAAAAAAAATCTTGGGGCTGCCTCTCGGGTTCCCTTAGCTCCCTTAACTTGTCCTCCCAGAATTGTCTTTCGTCCTGCCAGGTCCATTCCTCCATTTTTTTCTCCTGTGGCTTCCTCCTCTTCTGCTGCTTGGTCCTTTGGTGGGTGGTTCTGTCACAGAAGTTGTCATGGAGAGAAGACCAAGGCGCAGCAGGTATGTGAATACTCATATTTAATTTCCAAAAAGGAGTAAAGCATCCACTTAACAAAACAATAAAGGTGACAACAGCAACAGTTCTGCAGGCTATTAAACGCAGTGCAAAAACAACCACCCACAACCCCAAAGAAAAACACACACACCTATATAGGACTTCCAATCAAAGGCAACTCAACACACCTGCCTTCAATTGGAAGTCCCAATCAACAACACAATCATTCACATACAAAAACTGCCACGTCCTGACCCCAAAACTAATACAATAGCTCCATCTGCTGGTCAGGACGTGACACCATGCGTGTTCAATGAACCATAAACAATTAATGAACATGCACCTGCGGAACGGTTGTTAAGACCCTTACAGCTTACAGACGGTAGGCAATTAAGGTCACAGTTATAAAAACGTAGGACACTAAAGAGGCCTTTTTACTGACTCTGAAAAACACCAAAAGAAAGATTCCCAGGGTCCCTGCTCATCTGCGTGAACGTGTATAAGGCATGTTGCAAGGAGGCATGAGGACTGAAGATGTGGTCAGGGCAAGAAATTGCAATGTCCGTACTGTGAGACACCTAAGACAGAGCTACAGGGAGACAGGACAGCCAGCTGATCATCCTCACAGTGGCAGACCACGTGTAACAACACCTGCACAGGATCGGTACATCCGAACATCACATCACAGGTACAGGATGGCAACAACAACTGCCCGAGTTACACCAGGAACGCACAATCCTTCCATCAGTGCTCAGACTGTCCGCAATAGGCTGAGAGAGGCTGAACTGAGGGCTTGTAGGCCTGTTGTAAGGCAGGTCCTCACCAGACATCACCGGCAACAACGTTGCCTATGGGCATAAACCCACCGTCGTTGGACCAGATTGGACTGTCCAAAAGTGCTCTTCACTGAGTTCACACTTCACACGATGCGGTTTTGTCTCACCAGGGGTGATGGTCGAATCGCGTTTATCGTCGATGGAATGAGCGTTACACCGAAGCCTTTACTCTTGAGTGGGATCGATTTGGAGGTGGAGGGTCCGTCATGGTCTGGGGTGGTGTGTCACAGCATCATCGGACTGAGCTTGTTGTCATTGCAGTCAATCTCAACGCTGTGCGTTACAGGGAAGACATCCTCCTCCCTCATGTGGTACCCTTCCTGCAGGCTCATCCTGACATGACCCTCCAGCATGACAATGCCACCAGCCATACTGCTCGTTCTGTGTGTGTTTTCCTGCAAGACTGGAATGTCAGTGTTCTGCCATGGACAGCGAAGAGCCCGGATCTCAATCCCATTGAGCACGTCTGGGACCTGTTGGATCGGTGGGTGAGGGCTAGGGTCATTCCCCCCAGAAATGTCTGTGAACTTGCAGGTGCCTTGGTGGAAGAGTAGGGTAAAATCTGACAGCAAGAACTGGCAAATCTGGTGCAGTCCATGAGGAGGAGATGCACTGCAGTACTTAATGACTGTTACTTTTGATTTTGACCCCCCCCCTTGTTCAGGGACACATTATTCCGTTTCTGTTAGTCACATGTCTGTGGAACTTGTTCAGTTTATGTCTCAGTTATTGAATCTTGTATTACACATGTTAAGTTTGCTGAAAATAAATGCAGTTGACAGTGAGAGGACGTTTCTTTTTTTGCTGAGTCTATAACAAAACATGAATAATTCCATTAAGATACGGTTCATTAACCTCTTGGGGCTAGGTGGGACGCTAGCGTGCCATCCGTGGTGCACTCCATCAACAGCAGGTGCATTTCAAGAGCGGCAAATTTGAATCCAAATAAATGTCAAAATTCAAATTTTTCAAAAATACAACTATGTTACACCATTTGAAAGATAAACATCTCCTTAATCTAACCACGTTTTACGATTTCAAAAAGGTTTTACGGCGAAAGCATAAATTTAGAGTATGTTAGGACAGTACATTTACAAGAGTTGTGTGTAATGTTTTGTCAAGTCAAAGACAGGGTCACCAAAACCATAAAACCAGCTAAAATGATACACTAACCTTTTACAATCTCCATCAGATGACACTCCTAGGACATTATGTTAGACAATGCATGCATTTTTAGTTCTATCAAGTTCATATTTATATACAAAAACAGCGTTTTACTATGGCATTGATGTTGAGGAAATCGTTTCCCTCCAATAACCGGCAGTCAAGTCAGCGTCACAAATTAAATAATTAAAATTAGAAAACATTGGTAAAATATTATATTGTCATTTAAAGAATTATAGATTTACATCTTTTGAACGCAATCAACTTGCCAGATTTAAAAATAACCTTACTGGGAAATCACACTTTGCAATAATCTGAGCACTGTGCCCAGAAAAATACGCGTTGCGATACAGACTAGACGTCATGTTGGGGAGATCTAAAATCGAAAATACTATGTAAATAATCCATTACCTTTGATTCTCTTCATCAGATGTCACTTCCAGGTATCACAGGTCCATAACGAATGTAGTTTTGTTCAAAAAAGCTCATCATTTATGTCCAAAAATCTCCGTCTCGTTAGCACATGATGTAAGCCAGCCGGACTTCTCGTCATGAACGAGGGGAAAAAATATATTTCCGTTCGTTCAAACATGTCAAACGTTGTATAGCATAAATCATTAGGGCCTTTTTTAACCAGAACATGAATAATATTCAAGGTGGACGAATGCATAGCCTTTTATAACGTATTGGAACGAGGGTACCCAACATGAAGTAGCGCGCCAGGTGTCTAATGGGACATCACCGTTCCATGGCTCTTGTTCGGTCAGATCTCCCTCCAGAAGACTCAAAACACTTTGTAAAGGCTGGTGACATCTAGTGGAAGCAATAGGAAGTGCCAAAATATTCCTAAACCCCTGTGTTTTTCAATGGGATAGGTTTAAAGTCAATACAACACATCAGGTATCCACTTCCTGTCAGAAAATGTCTCAGGGTTTTGCCTGCCAAATGAGTTCTGTTATACTCACAGACACCATTCAAACAGTTTTGGAAACTTTAGAGTGTTTTCTATCCATATATAATAAGTATATGCATATTCTAGTTACTGGGTAGGATTAGTAACCAGATTAAATCGGGTACAGTTTTTTTATCCAGACGTGCAAATGCTGCCCCCTAGACCCAACAGGTTAAAGTAATTGTGTAAAATAAAGTTTTAAGTGTACATAATGTCTACTATAACTTGCTATGATGATGTGTTCTCAATATATAATTAAGCGATAAGGCCCGAAGGGGTGTGGTATGGCCACTATACCACGGCTAAGTGCTGTTCTTAAGCACGACCCAACGCAGAGTGCCTGGATGCAGCCCTTAGTGATGGTATATTGGCCATATACCACAAACCCCTGAGGTGCCTTATTGCTATTATAAACTGGCTACCAAGTTAATTAGAGCAGTAAAAATAAAAGCTATGTTTATATTATATTAATATCAATTCCATGTTGATTCAAAGTCTGGTAAGACCTCAAATGTGTGGTTGCAACACAAAAACTCACAAGGATGCTTGGAGCTACTAAATATGCCATGCTGTCTTTTCAACAAGCTTTGAAAAATACTTGACTTTTTGACAACTAGCTCAATGGCTCTTGGAATGACACCCCTACTGTATAGTCTGTGGACCCTTTAATTACAATTTTCTCCTCGATCACCGAGTGAACTTGAGATTTTCCATAACACAAACTGTAGACATTTGTTTTATTTTTTTTATTTAACTAGGCAAGTCAGTTAAGAACAAATTCTTATTTACAATGACGGCCTACTGGCAAACAGTGGGTTACCTGCCTTGTTCAGGGGCAGAATGACAGACTTTTACCATCGTCAGCTCGGGGATTCGATCTAGCAATACTTTCGGTTACTGGCTCAACGCGCTAACCACTAGGCTACCGGCCACCTGACATCTCTTTTACCTCCTCTAAATTTTGCTGTGTGGCAAACTCTGGTATAACATTGTGAATAACAATCCAGTAAATTATATCCTCAGTGCTCCATATGCACCTACTTTTAAAACAAATCACTTGTCATTGATTTCTCCCAGTTTTCCCATAACGTATTCTACTCAAGTGATGATAAGCACTTCCGGATCTCACATTTGGGCATTGGCCTTGGAGCAAATGAAAGGATCTGTGTGAATCTGATGAATACAAAGAGGAAATGAATAAGCTTTTCATTGGAAAGCAATAAAGCAGGGTGGAAGGCAATGAAGCAAGAAACATTATCTTTGGAAACGAGCTCCATAATCCATCCAATTAAAATAAAATGGCTGACAATGACAGTTAGCCGTTTTCGTTGTGCTACTGCAGCACTGCTCTTGTAAGAATCCTTCAGCAACGGGTCCCTTTGATCTCTGTGTGTCTGCTGTGTGGCATTGTCCAGAAAAACCATGCAAAGTCGTCCCAGTATGGCAAGTGGAAGAGATGTATAGACAACTACAATCATCATAGGGATAGTGCTGTGCTTGCATTGTGGCACAGAAACCTACAGTAGTTCTAGATTTAAAAATTATATTGGAAAAAATGACAGATGCCGCATGTCTCACGTATTTTGTTTGAAATCATGCCCAACATAGGAATCTGGGTTTGTGTGAGGTGTGTGTGTGAGGTGTGTGTGAGGTTGTAATGTGTGAAATGTTGTCGCTACCTGAGGAGAACAGTAGGCAAGATGGCCTCTGGGTTCATGACTCAAAGATCACCTAGAGATTCGACACCTCTCTGATTGCTGCATTCTCAGGTTCTCCTCTCCATCACATCACTCTTCTGTGAACACCCTCAGATGGAGGCACGGTGGAGAATTTAATTTGGGAAACAGAGACACCCTAAAGTTCCACTCATATGGATGATGGATGAGGCTGAGATCTAAGATGCTAAGAACTCTCACATTTAGGGCAGAATCACTCTGATGACGACGCCCTTGAAATATTGTTCTCTCACACAATCACAAGACCCAGGTAACCCGAAAACATACTTTCATGTCTCTGGATGAGTGTACCGTTTTAAAAGTTTCTATAGTCGAGTGGAATTCTTCTATGATTTTCTGGCATGGTGCTATTGTTGAGGATTATCATTTGTTAGTGTGAAAGGGTAATTATACAAACAGCTTACATTACTGTATTCTTTCTTGATTACAAAAATATTTGATGTAATTAAACCTCAGCCTAATCCAAAAAGCAGACACACTGCTGTCTGTCTTCTACATCCAGCTAAACTGATTGGACTCTGTTTGTTGTTTTCAATGAGCTGACAACTGTCTTTTGACTGAAAAATGCTATAATTTACTTGGTAGAAACTGTGTATCTTTCAGAAACTCAATTTTCTACAATTACCCTCTGTGGCAACCGGATAAATATAAATAAACATTGAATAGGAACTCTACAGCAGATGAGTCCCAAGATTGGTCCATGTACAGTGAATCCATCAGATTTCATGACTCTGTAAATAAATCCTTGTTTTCTCTTTGTCTGATATATTTGCCGGGATCTTGAAGCAACATGAGTGCTCAACTATGGCATTACACAGAGACGGGGGGCAGATTTATCTAATTGTGGCTGCATTAGCCTTTTCATATTAGCTCTGGTCCTCTCCCTCTGTTGAAGTACAGCATGGCTGTAATAATGGGAGGGAGTGGAAATAGCATTTCCATTAGCCAAGTTTTCGTACTGCACGTTCAATTGGAAGAACCTAAAGAGAACAATCTATACTTGATGAGAGATAAAACCATTTTACACACAGAGATGCAACACAGTGTAACATCATCACGGAAAAAGGAGCCATTTTGGTCAGGGCCTACTTATGTGGCTGTTACGGTGTATAGTGGTCTACAGACGTCTACAGTTGTCTATCTGTCTGTCTTTGTACGTTCCATTTCATTTGTACACTAGAGTGTAAAATTAAATTGTAAAAACTAAATGAATTGGCCATGTTGCAAATGTGTGCAGACAAAACGAGTATACTGAAGATCAGAGTGAAGAATGTCAAGAGTTGTAACTGTGATAAGTTTCATGATTCAGAGGTCTTGGATGGCCCTGTAAGGGTGAAGGAGGTTGAGGTGGCAAAAGTCAGGGTGGTCCATTGGATCTTGTATGCAGAGGCAATCTAAAGAGTTAAGAAGGCAAGTGACAATAGTGTTCAAGTTATAGTCATGGCCTCCCGAGTGGTACAGTGGTCTAAGACATTGCCTTGCAGAGGATGCACCACAGCCTGTGAATGTTTTTAACTGTTGCAATGAACGCCACAAAATCCACCTTTCTTACACACAGCATATCCAGATTTCTTGATTGACAAACTCTACGGCTCAAGAGTCAAGGAAGTTGAAGAAATTGGTCATCATTGTGGCTGCGATAGAAAGGTATCTGGAACTTCAAGAGTTCACAGCGGAAGATCTGCAAGGGGTATCGGCAATGGAAGATGTGCTACCCTCCCAGGCTTCTCAGCCTGTGCAGGGAACATATTTGGCTAGGGTGCATTTTGTTCAGTGGTGTTTCTGGTAGTTAGTATGAATATATATTTTTTTGTGTCTTATTTTTTTCATCCCGCACAGCAGCTGGTGGCAAAACACCTTTATTTGTTGGTTGTAATCCATCAATAAACCACAAAGAAGAAGAACAATGCGCACTGAAGCTTACATCAAATTCCTCTTCTGGCTTATATAGTAATTTGATCCGTCGCCATCATTCATGCGTTTTGGCGTGGGACATTACTTTTCCTTCCTCCTGTTGGTCAGTAACCTAAATATTCAGTGGGGGTTGTAATGCGTTACAGAAAAATGGATTTCATCTAATGTCAATGAACTAATCCAATCTTCCTTGAGAGGTAAATTCTTACTTTTGTAGTTGCTAACCTGGTCAGTAGATAGCCAGTGGGATTGCAAATGTTCATAAACATAACTACTTTCCAAACGTGGATCTTTAAGGTCTTTCACCCATTTATTAACAGCAAAGGAAAAAACAGCAAGAATTCCCCAAAGGCTGATATAATTACAGTAGTCAATGTGTTAACTGTGAGCATGGTAAGAGCTGCATGGCCTGCTCTCCATCCATACCTGTGCTTCCCTACTTTCTGGTCATGTGACCAGTGACCCATAACCATAAGTAAAGTCCAAAGGGCTTCTACAGCAATTATTACATTTACATTTTAGTCATTTAGCAGACGCTCTTATCCAGAGCGACTTACAGTAGTGAATGCATACATTTCATACATTTCTTTTTTTTTGTACTGGCCACCTGTGGGAATCGAACCCACAACCCTGGTGTTGCACACACCATGCTGGCGTTGCAAACACCATGCTCTACCAACTGAGCCACAGGGAATTATGTCGCATGTCTGTCACAGTATTTCAAAGTGATGTTTTTGACTACAGAACATAACTTGTGCCTTAGCCCATACATTGAAGGCGTTTTAACTTTCAAACCCACATGAGTGCCTGGACTTGGATTTGTATGCCACTTAGCAACTATTTGTGGTTATATTTTTTGCCTTTTGTGACTGAAATATATTCCCTCCAAGAGCACCTGTGGTTGTTTTTAATTAAAAAAAAATAATAATAAAAGTAATCCCAGCTCCCGTCCGCGGAGGAGGTCTTTTGCCTTTTGGTAGGTCGTCATTGTAAATAAGAATTTTTTCTTAACTGACTTGCCTAGTTAAATATAAATAAATAACATAAATTGTTTTTGGAGTATCTGAAGCACTCCTGCTACTTCTTTTCTAGAAGTACATAACAACTTTGACTATGTAACAATTCTGCCCATGACTGAAAACAGATGACTCCCTGAGCTAATGCACACAAGGATGATTTCTGTATTTTGAAAGTTACATATCTTGAAAACTTGATTGCTGACAAACAAAACATTTTGGGACTATGCCAATAATAGACTACTGAAACAAATACCAAAAGATAGTTTTGGGGTAGTATTTTCACTTCCTCGTCTCCCAGCCCTTCCAATGTGACTATCCCTGGTGCCCCTCCCTCTTTTTCCCGTGCCCCGCTACACAGTTTCTCCCTGAAGGCAGTCATTGAGTCTGAGGTGCTAAAGGAGCCCCTTAAACTTGACCATAAAAAAACATCTGGGTCAGATGGTTTAGATCCTTTCTTCTATAAGGTTGCAGCCCCTATTATCACCGAGCCTATCTCTCACCTTTTTAACCTGTCTCTCCTCTCCGTTGAGGTTCCCAGTGCTTGGAAAGCAGCCACAGTGCGTCCTTTATTTAAAGAGGGAGAACAAACTGATCCTAACTTTTATAGGTCAATTTCTATCTTGCCCTGTTTATCCAAAGTGTTGTAAAAACTTGTCAACAATCAACTGACTGGCTTTGTAACCTTTATTTAACTAGACGAGTCAGTTAAGAAGAAATTCTTATTTACAATTACGGCCTACCCCGGCCAAACTCGGACGACGCTGGGCCAATTATGCGCCGCCCTATGGAACTCCCAATCATGGCCGGATGTGGTACAGCCTGGATTTCTTGATGTCTATCGTATCATCTCCGGAATGCAATCTGGTTTTCGCTCAGATTATGGATGTATCACTGCAACCTTAAAGGTCCTCAATGATGTCACCATTGCCCTTGATTCTAAGCAATGTTATGCTGCTATTTTTTTTTACTTGGCCAAAGCTTTTTATACAGCAGACCATTCCATTCTTGTGGTTCGGCTAAGGAGTATTGGTGTCTCTAAGGGGTCTTTGGACTGGTTTGTTAACTACTTCTCTCAAAGAGTGCAGTGTGTAAAGTCAGAACATCTTCTGTCTCAGCCGCTGCCTATCACCAAGGGAGTACCCCAGGGCTCGATCCTAGGCCCCACGCTTTTCTCAATTTACATCAGCAACATACTGTAGCTCAGGCAGTAGGAAGCTCTCTCATCCATTTATATGCAGATGATAGTCTTACACTCACATGGCCTCTCCTTGGATTTTGTGTAAAAATGCTCTACAAAACTTTCTAACTGTCCGACAAGCTTACTTACTCTTAACCTTGTTCTGAACACCTCCAAAACAAAGGTAATGTGTTTTGGTAAGAAGAATGTCAAATGACTTGGTTTCCTCTATCGTAATCGCTCCTCTTTCACCCTAGCTGACAAATTTATAGAGGTAAGGGTGCTCTCGAGCGGCTAGATGTTCTTTACCATTCTGCCATCAGATTTGCCACCAATGCTCCTTATAGGACACATCACTGCACTCTATACTCCTCTGTAAATTGTATACCTGATGCAAGACCCACTTGTTGATGCTTACTTATAAAACCCTCTTAGGCCTCACTCCACCCTATCTGAGATACCTACTGCATCCCTCATCCTCTACATACAACACCCGTTCTGCCAGTCACATTCTGTAAATGTCCCCAAAGCACACACATCCCTGGGTCACTCCTCTTTTCAGTTTGCTGAAGCTAGCGACTGGAATGAGCTGCAAAAAACACTCAGACTGGATAGTTTTATCTCCATCTCTACATTCAAAGACTCAATCATGGACACTCTTACTGACACTTGTGGCTGCTTCACATGATGTATGGTTGTCTCTACCTTCTTTCCCTTTGTGCTATTGTCTGTGCCCAATAATGTTTGTACCATGTTTTGTGCTGCTACCATGTTGTATTGCTGCCATGCTGTGTTGCTACCGTGTCATTGTCATGTCGTGTTGCTACCATACTGTGTTGTCATGTGTTGCTGACATGCTGTGTTGTTGTCTTAGGTCTCTCTTTATGTAGTTTTGTGGTGTCTCTCTTGTTGTGATGTTTTTTCCTACACTTTTATTTTTAATCCCAGTCCCATCCCCGCAGGAGGCCTTTTGCCTCTTGGTAGGCTGTCATTGTAAATATGAAATTGTTATTAATTGACTTACCTCATTAAATAAAATGTAAAATACAATTCCTTTAAGCTCAATGGGCTGAACAGGCTTGTGTTGCTCAGGCAACCTGGGTTCAATCCCAGTTGGTTACATTAGTTCAATATTCTCTACTCGGTGTACAAGCGGTACCTTAGAGAGCATATATCCATGTCTCTAAGTGTCTGGTGACCATCCACTGGCAGTGATGAAAGACTTGAGCTGATACATGGGGAAAAAATGTTTTAAAAAGTGGACTAGGCAAAATTTATTTTATAAACCATGGTCTGTATCAGTAATCAGAGCCTGTAGGATGTTTAACATACAGCCTATGGCACAGTGTCAGCAGGGATGCCTTAGTCTAATAGCTGCCTGGAGAAGAGATAATTATCCATAAAACTTAACTTACTACTAAATTCCTGAATATAATTTCCTCATCTTAATGGATCATACACATATTTATTTTAAATGGATTTAATCAAAACAATAATAAACATTCTTTTAAAAATCTAATATAGTGTAATACTCGCATACTCTGTGGCTGCAGGTAGCCTAGTGGTTAGAATGCTGCACTTATAACCGTAAAGGTTGCAAGATCAAATCCCCGAGCTGACAAGATAAAAATCTGTTGTTCTACTCCTGAACAAGGCAGTTAACCCACTGTTCCTAGGCTGTCATTTTAAATAAGAATTTGTTCTTAACTGACTTGCCTAGTCAAATAAAGGTAAAATAAAATTTTAAAAACTCTGACAGTGACGAGCTGTCCACTAATGCGGTTCTGAAATTGTTTAGTGCATAGCTAGAGGAATGTTAAAACTAGTTACAGTGCCTTCAGAAAGTATTCATACCCCTTGACTTTTTCATTTTTATTTAACCTTTACTTTACTAGGCAAGTCAGTTAAGATCAAATCCTAACCTGGATGATGCTGGGCCAATTGTGCACCGCCCTATGGGACTCCCAATCACGGCCGGTTGTGATGCAGCCTGGAATCAAACCAGGGTCTGATGTGACGCCTCTAGCACTTAGATGCAGTGCCTTAGACAGCTGCGCCAATTGGGAGGCAATATTTGACTTTTAAGCACATTGTTACTCCTGAACTTACATTTAAACTTGCCATAACAAAGAAATTAAATAGTTATTGACTCAAGACATTTCAGATTTTCATTTTTAATGAATTTGTACACATTTATTAAAACATAATTCCACATTATTGAGGTATTTTGTGTAGGCCAGTTACACAAAATCTCAATTGAATCTATTTTAAATTCAGGCTGTACCCACAAAATGTGGAAACAGTCAAGGGGTGTGAACACTTTCTGAAGGCACCGTAAACACACACACTACAGTGCCCCCACCCTAAAGAGAAATTGAAAGAGAGAAATTGATAGAGAGAGGGATATTCTTCGATATTCCCTGTGCATCTGGGAAGGACTGTAAACGTGGGAGTGGTTTACTTTTTCACTTCGCTTCAAGCACAGCGCATGATTCCGTCCGCGCTTGAGACACTTGGAGGCATCGCTTTCATGAGATTTAATCTCTTCTTACAACAAGGATATATCACAGTAGGGAGGATGGAATTGAGAAAGTTGTCACGGTTATATTTCTTCATTGTCTGTGTTTTGAACACCTCCAGCTCTGCATCCGCCGCCAATCACCGTGAGTATCAGAAGTTGGAAATGAAACAGCGCGCGTTTTGTGACATGCATTTTGCAATAGTCGAATGACTCGAATGAATGAAAAAACATATGTGCCTGATGAAGCAATAGCCTAGCTAATAACGTTGTTTCTACGGGTATTTTTATGTAGGCTATAGGTGTAGGGCTATTTGTTGAAACTATAAAGTGAGAAATGTGATTTCTTCGCCCACTGTCGTTTGGCAGTGACATACATTGTTCTAGATTGCTTATTTTCGGATGATTCAATCACTTGGCTATTGAAATATCAGTCCGCTATATAATTGTCATAGCAGCACAATTAGCAGTAAAATCATTTTGTGGAAATTATATTAAATTCTGTTGTCATTCACGTCATCGTTTTTATCTGTTTCTCTTTCTGGTATGCCTTATATTACATTGACATTCAATTGTTTTTGCTTTGCTGTGCGGGAATGCCTTATAATGAAGTGTATTAGTCCAATTGTTTTGATATTGTCGTCGCTAGAGGTCATCATTCCTCACCTGAGTTTTTAGTTGGAGGATAAATGGTGTATTGCGTAACCAATTACAAATATGTGTATGTATATATGTATGTATGTGTGTGTGTGTGTGTGTGTGTGTGTGTATGTACGTATGTACGTATGTATGTATGTTAGAGGTCGACCGATTATGATTTTTTTTTAAACCGATACCGATTATTGGATGACCGAAAACCCCGATACCGATTAATCGGCCGATTATTTTCTGTTTTTTTTATCATGACAATTATAAAATACTGAATGAACACTTATTTTAACTTAATATAATACATAAATAAAATCTATTTAGCCTCAAATAAATAATGAAACATGTTCAATTTGGTTGAAATAATGCAAAACAAAGTGTTGGAGAACAAAGTAAAAGTGCAATATGTGCCATGTAAGAAAGCTAATGTTTAAGTGCCTTGCTCAGAACATGGGAACATATGAAAGCTAGTGGTTCCTTTTAACATGAGTCTTCAATATTCCCAGGTAAGAAGTTTTAGGTTGTAGTTATTACATTATTATAGGAATTATAGGACTATTTCTCTCTATACGATTTGTATTTCATATACCTTTGACTATTGGATATTCTTATAGGCACTTTAGTATTGCCAGTGTAACAGTATAGCTTCCGTCCCTCTCCTCGCTCCTACCTGGGCTCAAACCAGGAACACATCGACAACAGCCACCCTCGAAGCAGCGTTACCCATGCAGAGGAAGGGAAAAAACTACTCCAAGTCTCAGAGCGAGTGACGTTTGAAACGCTATTAGCGTGCAACCGGCTAACTAGCTAGCCATTTCACATCGGTTACACCAGCCTAATCTTGGGAGTTGATAGGCTTGAAGGGGTGGGTATAATTTGTGGAACGTTCCAACAGGAATCGGTTCCAAAAAATGTAAAGTAAAAGGTTGCCAACCAAAAACGCATACAAAATAGCAACGCATACAAACCTAGCTAACTAGCTGCCGAATAGGCATCAACTCACCACGTAGCTTATTCTTAATGTTTGTCCATAGGCAAACAGACATGTGAGGACAGACATTTTTTGGAATAAACGTGATGAGTGAAAAACGCAATGAAATAGACCACTCCCTACCCGGTATCTTATTCTGCCGCTATACAACTTTGTATGCGTTGTTTTTTGGAAACCTTGTTATTTACGAAGTTTTTGGAATAGATTCCTGTTGGAACGTTCCACAAATTATACCCACCCAGGTTGAAGTCATAAACAGCGCAATGCTTGAAGCACAGCGAAGGGCTGTTTGAATGAATGCTTACGAGCCTGCTGCTGTCTACCACCGCTCAGTCAGACTGCTCTATCAAATCATAGACTTAATTATAATATAATAAACACACAGAAATATGAGCCTTGGGTCATTAATATGGTCGAATCTGGAAACTATCATCTCGAAAACAAACTTTTTTTTCTTTCAGTGACATACTGAACCGTTCCGTATTTTATCTAATGGGTGACTAAGTCTAAATATTGTTGATAAATATCACCTTTATAATAAAGTATTTGTTTCTGTATCCATTACCACCTCTGTACCTAAGCAATTTGAATGTCTAGCCTTAAATGTGGGCCTTGGTAATAATGCCCATCTGACGCTAGTGGGAAGTTATCGCCCTTCCTCTGCCTCCATATGTGCTCTTAACAAATTGTCTGACCTGCTGTCTAACTATGCTAACTCAGATTTATTAATAGATGATCTTAATCTGGATTGGTAGATGCCAGTATCTGATAGGCTTAAAGGTATTTGTACTGAGCTAAAATCTAATTCAGCTGATATCTAAACCAACTAGCCTTTAAACACCTTGAAAAATCTACTCTGTTAGATATTATTGTAACAAATGTCCCTTGTAAGTTTACAGCCAATGGGATATTTGATAATGAGTTCAATGACCATTGTCTCATTGCCTGCATAAGAGATGTTAAACTACCTAAATCTCGCTCAGGCATTATTACAAAGAGAAATTATATAAATTTTAATGAGCAACATTTTTGGTCTGAGCTGGGGTCAGAGTATGTGAATGGAGTGGAGTTGGAGAGAGGAATGAAGTGTGCCCAATTTGACTAGCGCGTGGAGCGAGTTTCCCAAAGGCTGGAGCATCAGCCTTCTCGCCCGCTCCAATTTCGATCACTTCACGAGCTCAGGGCATGCCCGCCCCAGCATGCATTTGTAATCGTGTGCTACTATAGCCCCTTGCTTTAGCTACTACCATCTAGTATGCTAAATAGTTTCATAAAGAAACTGCTAAAACACACAAGTGAAATATCAAGGTGACTTAGAAATATGAGGAGAACCACGAGAGGGAGTGTGGTGATGTAGTAACTAAATAATCATGGTGGAATCTGAAAAGACGGGTATCCCGAAAGTATGATGGTGTACTTACTACGTGCACATGCTAACAGAAAGGAACAAGGTGGGTAGCTAGCGAAGTGTGTCATTGTAGCAAAGTATTTATAAATAAATAATCTGATCTCTTAAAAGTTTTGTTCATTTTCATTCTATCTATACAATAGGCCATCATTGATGTTGGCCCAATAGGTCTGGCATATTACCTCTTTCAAGGAGCTTTCTGTTTTGATAGGGTTATTTTACCTAAAATCCTTTAGGCCTACCTACAGCAAAATAAAAAAAACAACTACGCATACCTGCCTAGCCTGTCAACAGCGGCCCGAATGGTGTTTAGCATCCCCAGTGGTTCTGCAAGTGCTGAGAGGGTATTCTCGGCTGCTGGCTGTTCTCCAGGCACCATCACATGAGCCTGAAGCCACAGACTCTTGCCAAACTCATGTTTCTAAAAATAAATTCAAAGGCACTATAGATGGAGCCTAATAAGGTATTTTTTGTTTAATTTATATTTACACTGAACAAAAATATAAACGCAACATGTAAAGTGTTGTTCCCATGTTTCATGAGCTGAAATAAAAGATCCCATGAACATTTTATATGCACAAAAAGCTTATTTCTCTCAAATTTTGTACACAAATTTGTTTTAATCCCTGTTAGTGAGCATTTCTCCTTTGCCAAGAAGCTGGTTACACAGCATGATCATTACACAGGTACACCTTGCACTGGGGATAATAAAAGGCCACTTTAAAATGTGCAGTTTTGTCACACAACACAATGCCACAGATATCTCAAGTTTTGAGGGAGCGTGCAATTGACATACTGACTGCAGGAATGTCCACCAGAGCTGTTGCCAGAGAATTTAATGTTAATTTCTCTACCATAAGTCACCTCCAATGTCATTTTTAGAGAATTTTGCAGTACGTCCAACCGGCCTCACAACCGCAGACCACGTGTAACCACGCCAGCCCAGGACCTCCACATCCGGCTTCTTCACCTGTGGGACCAGCCACCCAGACAGTTGATGAAACTCTGGGTGTGCACAACCAAATCATTTCTGCACAAACTGTCAGAAACGTCTTCGGGAAGACGCTCTGTATGCTCGTCATCCTCACCAGGGCCTTGACCTGACTGCAGTTTAGCGTCATAACTGACTTCACTTGGCAAATACTCACCTTACATGATCACTGGCACGCTGAAGAAGTGTGCTCTACACAGGTTTCAACTGTACCGGGCAGATTGCAGACAGCGTGTATGGCGTTGTGTGGGTGAGCGGTTTGCTGATGTCAACGTTGTGAACAGAGTGCCCCTTGGTGGGGTTATGGTATGGGCAGACAACATTTGAAAATGAGAAGGAAAGCCACACACTCTAGGAGCTCAGATGCAATAATTTAATAACCTAATAACCAAAGTTTCGACAGACAAGCTGTCTTCATCAGGGTATAATGACAAACACTGCGGGTCACTAGTTTATATAGTGTCAAAAGACACACACAGGTGTCTGTAATCATGGCCTGGTGTGGCTTGATATCATTTGTTAATTTACAGCTATAAATAGAACATATAAAAAGCATGAATGAATAACATATGATCATAGATACAATTTGGCTACATAGGCCTTCAAACATTTACAATGAATAGCAAAATCACAATAATCACAAGAATGGCATCAGATCAAAGTCTACATTGAGACCGAAGGAAGCAATGGTCTTTAAATGAAAGATCCACACAGCCTCTCGTTTTAACAATAAATTCTCGAGGTCACCCCTCTCTAGGGAGGGTGACGTGTTTGATGCCGGTATAACGTAGGTACGAAATAGTGGTTCACTTCCAAAAAAGTAGGCCACAACTGGGTAGAACATACCTCGGACAATGAACACAATTGATTTCATCAATGGTAATTTGAATGCACAGAGATACTGTGACGAGATCCTGAGGCCCATTGTCATGCCATTCATCTGCCGCCATCACCTCATGTTTCAGCATGATTATGCACGGCTAGACCATCGCTCAAGGATCTGTACACAATTCCTGGAAGCTGAAAATGTCCAAGTTCTTCCATGGCCTCCATACTCACCAGACATGTCACCTATTGAGCATGTTCAGGATAATCTTGATTGACGTGTACGATAGCGTGTTCCAGTTCCCGCCAGTATCCAGCAACTTTTGCACAACCATTGAAGAGGAGTGGGACAACATTCCACAGACCACAATAAACAGCCTGATCAACTCTGTGAAAGAGATGTCGCACTACATGAAGCAACTGGTGGTCACACCAGATACTGACTGGTTTTCTGATCCACGCCCCTAAGGTATACAGTATGAACTGTAACTCAGTAAAATCTTAGAAATTGTTGCATGTTGCATTTATATTTTTTGTTCAATGCAATTATAGTTCACAGACTATATGTGCAATTTATAGACTATAATGATTTAATTCAACAAAATGTTGTTTAAATTCTGAGTGCTTTATGTCCCTACCAGCCTAGTGTGTCGCACTCCCAAATGATTCACAATGTATTTCTTTGTAGGTCTTGAAATAATTTATATAATATAGACTAAATAATTAATTTTCATTTCTTAGGCTACCTGTCTGGCTCCTATTTAGAGTGTTTATATGCTGATTAATACAACATGTAACCTATTTGAAATGATGAGCGCTTCTTGTAGTTTTCTTTTTGTTTATCAAAATACTTTTCATTCAAATCATTTGATTTGGTTTCAATACTTCAAAACCAAATGGTAGGTCCAGGTAGTCACAACAATACACTATATATACAAAAGTATGTGGACACCCCTTTTTAAATGACTTTATTTGGCTATTTCAGCCACACCCGCTGCTGACAGGTGTATAAAATCGAGCACACAGCTATGCAATCTCCATAGACAAACATTTGCAGTAGAATGGCCTTACTGAAGAGCTCAGTGACTTTCAATGTGGCACCGTCATAGGATGCAAACTTTCCAACAAGCCAGTTTGTCAAATATCTGCCCTGTTAGAGCTGCCCCGGTCAACTGTAGGTGCTGTTATTGTGAAGTGGAAACGTCTAGGAGCAACAATGGCTCAGCCGTGAAGTGGTGTGCCACACTAGCTCACAGAACTGCACCGCTGAAGTGTGTAGCACGTACAAATTGTATGTCCTTGCAACACTCACTACCAAGTTCCAAACTGCTTCTGGAAGCAATGTCAGCACAAGAACTGTTCGTCGGTAGCATAATGAAATGGGTTTCCATGGCCAAGCAGCCACACACAAGCCTTAGATCACCATGTGCAATGACAAAGGTTGGCTGGAGTGGTGTAATGCTCGCCGCCATTGGACTCTGGAGCAGTGGAAACGCATTCTCTGGAGTGATGAATTAAGCATCACCATTTGGCAGTCTGACGGAGGAATCGTGGTTTACAGATGCCAGGAGAATACTACCGTTTGTAAAGTTTGGTGGAGGAGGAATAATAGTCTGGGGCTGTTTTTCATGGTTCAGGCTAGGCCCCTTAGTTCCTGTGAAGGGAAATCTTAACTTTACAGCATACAATGATATTCTAGATGATTCTGTGCTTCCAACTTTGTGGCAATAGTTTGGGGAAGGCCCTTTCCTGTTTCAGCATGTCAATGCCCCTGTGCACAAAGCAAGGTCCACACAGAAATGGTTTGTCGAGATCAGTGTAGAAGAACTTGATTGGCCTGCATAGAGCCCTGACCTCAACCCCATCGAACACATTTGGGATGAATAGGAACGGTGACTGCGAGCCAGGCCTAATCGCCCAAATTCTGTGCCCGACCTCACTAATGCTCTTGTTGCTGAATGGAAGCAAGTCACTGCAGCAATGTTCCAACATCTAGTGGAAAGCCTTCCCAGAAGAGCGGAGGCTGTTATAGCACCTCCATATTAATGCCCATGATTTTGAATGAGATGTTCGACGAGCAAGTGTCCACATACTTTTGGTATGTGGTATAGATGGGTGTTGGTTAAATTGTGATTTTAATGAATGGAGCGGCATTTGTTTTTCCTGTAAGCAAGGATCAGGTTGGAAAGGATGTGAAGCACTGGAGCCCAAACACCGCTCCATGAGCGATGAGCAGGATTTCCGATCACTCAACTCCGCTCACATACTCTGGCTGGGGTTGAGTGAGTGGTGGGTTATGTCAACTATCAATGTGATTTGATCAATGACTCGGATTAGGCCCTTAATTGTTTATTTCCCTGTTTAACTCTGTTGCAGATAAACATGCGCCGTACAAAAGACTAATGATAAAAGAGATCATATACCTACTATTTTGAAATATAATTTCAAAATGGTCAGAGAACAACAACTTTGGCAGGGCAATTCAAGCATAGCCAATGATGTGAATGTGATCATGTATTGGGCCTGTAGCCTACTGCACAAACCTCATTGCTTTAATTGGTATAGGACCGCATTTGGGAAACACTGCTCTAACAGACACATACTTTATTTTCATTTCAACCATTTCATGTCTGATATATTAAGTGCCTTGATATACAGTTGAAGTCAGAAGTTTACATACACCTTAGCCAAAAACATTTAAACTCAGTTTTTCACAATTCCTGACATTTAATCCTAGTAAAAATTCCCTGTCTTAGGTCAGTTAGGATCACCACTTTTATTTAAAGAATGTGAAATGTCAGAATAATAGCAGAGAGAATGTATTATTTCAGCTTTTATTTGTTTCATCACATTCCCTCCCATTGGGTCAGAAGTTTACATACACTCAATTAGTATTTGTTAGCATTGCCTTTAAATTGTTTAACTTGGGTCAAACATTTCGGGTAGCCTTCCACATGCTTCCCACAATAAGTTGGGTGAACTTTGGCCCATTCCTCCTGTGAGAGCTGGAGTAACAGTCAGGTTTGTAGGCCTCCTTGCTCGCACATGCTTTTTCAGTTCTGTCCACAAATTTTCTACAGGATTGAGGTCAGAGCTTTGTGATGCCCACTCCAATACCTTGACTTTGTTGTCCTTAAGCCATTTTGCCACAACTTTGGAAGCATGCTTGGGGTCATTGTCCATTTGGAAGACCCATTTGCGACCAAGCTTTAACTTCCTGACTGATGTCTTGAGATGTTGCTTCAATGTATCCACATAATTTTCCTGCCTCATGATGCCATCTATTCTGTGAAGTGCACCAGTCCCTCCTGCAGCAAAGCACCCCCACAACATGATGCTGCCACCCCCGTGCTTCACTGTTGGGATGGTGTTCTTCAGCTTGCAAGCTTCCCCCTTTTTCCTCCAAACATAACGATGGTCATCATAGCCAAACAGTTCTATTTTCACTTCATCAGACCAGAGGAAATTTCTCCAAAAAGTATGATTTTTGTCCCATGTGCAGTTGCAAACCGTAGTCTGGCTTTTTTATGGCAGTTTTGGAGCAGTGGCTTCTTCCTTGCTGAGCGGCCTTTCAGATTATATCGTTATAGGACTCGTTTTACTGTGGATATAGATACTTTTGTCCCTTTTTCCTCCAGCATCTTCACAAGGTCCTTTGCTGTTGTTCTGGGATTGATTTACACTTTTCGCACCAAGGTACGTTCATTTCTAGGAGAGAGAACACGTCTCCTTCCTGAGCGGTATGACGGCTGCGTGGTCCCATGGTGTTTATACTTGCGTACTATTGTTTGTACAGATGAACGTGGTACCTTCAGGCATTTGGAAATTGCTCCCAGACTTGTGGAGGTCTACAATTTATTTTCTGAGGTCTTGGCTGATTTCTTTTGATTTTCCCATGATGTTAAGCAAAGAGGCACTGAGTTTGGCCTTGAAATACATCCACAGGTACACCTCCAATTTACTCAAATGATGTCAATTAGCCTTTCAGAAGCGTCTAAAGCCATGACATCATTTTCTGGAATTTTCCAAGCTCTTTAAAGTTACAGTCAACTTAGTGTATGTAAACTTCTGACCCACTGGAAGTGTTATACACTGAAATTGTGTCTGTAAACAATTGTTGGAAAAATTACTTGTGTCATGCACAAAGTAGATGTCCTAACCGACTTGCCAAAACTATTGTTTGTTCAGAAGGAATTTGTGGAGTTGTTGAAAAACCAGTTTTATTTACTCCAACCTAAGTGTATGTAAACTTCCGAATTCAACTGTCGATCGATGTAAAGAAATCCACAGGTGCTGATTCACTTGACCCCTTCTTAATACAGCTCTCTCCCCCACTCATTTTTTTTACCTTTAACTTGTATTTTTAACTTGACAATGTGTACCGGTGTTATCCCTAAGATTTGTAAAACGCCATATCTCCTCCCCCTACATAAAGATGGAGATCCTTCTGACTTAGATAATTACCGCCCAATCTCCAAGTTAACATTCCTAGCCAATGTATTAGAATCCCTGACAACTCCTGACTAAGACAATTTTTAAGTTCTCACTCTATTCTAAATATGCACCAATCTGGTTTTAGATCTGGACAGCACTGTTTTAGCCACTATGCTTGTATTATATTTGTTAAATTGCCTAGATCATAAAACTCATTGTGCTGCCTTATTTTTAGACCTTTCTATTTATAGAACTATTTGACAGACAGGACACAATGTGTGCTTTCAGATGGTGTCAAGTTTAGTTTCCTCGATATTACAAAAGGTGTACAGCAGGGCTCGACTTTGGGACCTGTTCTCATTACTATTTAGATAAAAAAATATTGGTCTATGTATTAAATCCTGTAATATTAATTTATGTGCAGACGATACGGTTATGTAAGCCATTGCACCGACTGTTGACCAAGGTATGTGGGAGCTGCAATCTGATTTTGTTATAATACAGATATCCCTTGTTGATTTAAAACTTGTACTTAATGCAGGAAAAAGTAAATACTGTATATTTTCTCTAATTCACTGAAAAAAATCTCAGATGGCCACATATTCACTCATTGGGTGGTTCTCTCATCGAGCTGGTTCGCTCCTATAAATATCTGGGCGTTTGGATTGATAAAGATCTCACGTTTAAAACAAACATACTGATGAATTTAAAGTTGGCTTATTTAAAAAAAAAAAAGATCTAGCCTCTCCATGAACAGCAGGAAGAAGATTGTACAGTTAACTTTCCTGCTAGCTCTTGATTATGGTGACACCATTTACCAGAATGCAGCAGCCACTACTCTTAAACCTTTTAATGCCGTCTACCATTTTAATTTGACCTTTATTTACCATAGCGCCCATCGCTTTATTACAGCTGACTGTTTTAATACTCATCACTGCATCCTGTATCAGACGGTTGGCCGGACCTCACTAAAGTCACGTAGTTCACTTCATTACTCCCTTGTCTTGATGTCATGTATTTATAGCTTTCTTGATGTCATGTATTTATAGCTGTTTTGATGTAAGTGTTGTCCTCATGGCACCATTTTAAATGAGACACTGGTCTCAATTGGGTTCCCCTGAATAAATAAAAGTTGAAATAAAATACACATTTTCAGACTAACAATAAAATATCTAATTCGGTAACAGTAGTCACTGCAGCCTAAAGTAAATTGAAATAAATGTAGGGAAGTGCCTATTTGGGGATGTGTGATTTCTGGTTGCCTTAACTAATAAGCTCAGCTAATAAGCACTAATAAGCTAAGCTCAGCTTATTAGTCATTGTTCTTCACCTCAATAAGTAAGTCAACGAAGTCAGCGTTTTTTTTTTTTACATTCTTTACAAACACTCTACACCTCGATAATCATCAGGCCCTGGTGTGAAAGAGAAAAATGGCATGCTCTTAATTGACAATAGAAGTTATAGGTCTACTGCTACATTGCCCTAGCCTATATCTTAGTGCCATGCGCTAATTTATTTTGCCGCCACTGGCTCACGGTGAATCAATGTGTCCATATGGCAGAAGCTGATGCTCTCGCATTAGTGGAATTTTTACTTTTAGATTTTTATCATTTTCCTTCTGATTTGTATTATTAACAACATGACAATCATTTTGGGAAATTAAAGTGTTATTATTGAAATGAAACTGTTCCACAAAAATGAACATATGAAAATCTTAACTGGCACGCAGATCGGTAGAAATGGTAGAATAAATTGTTAGCTTCAAAACGTTAAACTCACGTGCCGCCTAGGAATAGACCGTTGTGAACAGAGCTCACATTTCTTTGTACTGCATAATTACAACGGGTGTGTGTGAAAAAGATAACAAGAGGGGTATTGTAGCTAAGATTGTGCCCAATAAAACTGAGCACAAATGGACAGCTATGCGATCCATTGTGGAGAAAAGCGCTCACTCCGATCCAGCACCGGATGGAAAATGCCCAGCACTCTTGCTTGCTTGGCTAGTGGGCTAGTACACCTACGTGTTTGACATGGGCTGAAGCAGGCCTGCGAGCCGAGGGCAAGAGAATGCCATGTTCCTTTTTTGATATTGCTCCCATTCCCTTTTCGCCAAGTTTAGAATTGCAAACTAATAGAAAATAGAAGTGGAAAACTAATGTGAGTACTGCTCCAGATCACTTGATATCCACCACAGAGAAGAGGGGGGAGAGGGAGCAAGAGAGCCCTGACTTAAATTAAACTAAACTGTCTATCGTGCAGCAGAGAGTATTTCCAACTCCAAAGCCCCACAACTGAATAGGTAACAAAAGTTCAGGATATCACCAGGTTTCTTCCAGAGGCTGTGCATGTGGGGTTGAATTACATTATGAAGGGCAGCTCAGAACAGCTGAAGATGGATTTTAAAGAACTGATTGGGTCACTACTTGACACCAACAAACCCCGCATAATATCAGTCTCTCTGCCCTCCTTAAATCGTGGCATTGAACGGTTCAGCAGGCTTTTAGCTCTCCATAACTGGCTACGAGACTATTGCAGCTCTGTGGGTGTAACATTTATTGACAATTTTGGTAACTTCTGGAAACAAAGCTTGTATTATAAGGAGGATGGGATCCACCCAAATCATTTGGGTTCCTGGATCCTTTCACAGCATTAGAAGGCTGCACTGAAACAATGATTTATCAATGACCCAAGCCCTGCTCATTTAATCCCTACCATTGTGATGCTAAGTTGTCATAATGCAAATGTACATTATCCAAGTGTCATTGGAAGACACAATGTAAGTAACCTAATTTATGTCCCTCTTACTGCCCTGAATGCCCCTGCGAATCCTACAGCTGTTGTATGCAGTAATCATTTGCCTATGGATCAGAGTTATACTGTTAGCACTTGTAGGTGGTGTGCCCAATTATTATTATTTTTTTCGCCTTTATTTAACCAGGTAGGCTAGTTGAGAACAAGTTCTTATTTGCAACTGTGAGCTGACCAAGATAAAGCAAAGCAGTTCGACACATACAACAACACAGAGTTACACATGGAATAAACAAACATACAATCAATAATACAGTAGGAAAATCTATATACAGCATGTGCAAATGAGGTAGGATAGGAGAGGTAAGGCAATAAATAGGCCATGGTGGCAAAGTAATTACAATATAGCAATTAAACACTGGAATGGTAGGATGTGCAGAGGATGAATGTGCAAGTTGAGATACTGGGGTGCAAAGCAGCAAGATAAATAAATACAGTATGGGGATGAGGTAGATTGGATGGGCTATTTACAGATGAGCTATGTACAGGTGCAGTGATCTGTGAGCTGCTCTGACAGCTGGTTCTTAAAGCTAGTGAGGGAGGTAAGAGTCTCCAGCTTCAGAGATTTTTGCAGTTCGTTCCAGTCATTGGCAGCAGAGAACTAGAAGGAGAGGCGTCCAAAGGAAGAATTGGCTTTGGGGGTGAACAGTGAGATATACCTGCTGGAGCGCGTGCTACGGGTGGGTGCTGATATGTTGACCAGTGAGCTGAGATAAGGCGGGGCTTTACCTAGCAGAGACTTGTAGATGACCTGGATGAAGCGAGGGCCAGCCAACGAGAGCATACAGGTCGCAGTGGTGGGTAGTATATGGGGCTTTGGTGACAAAATGGATGGCACTGTGATAGACTGCATCCAATTTGCTGTTGGAGGCTATTTTGTAAATGACATCGCCGAAGTCGAGGATCGGTAGGATGATCAGTTTTACCAGGGTAGGTTTGGCAGCATGAGTGAACGATGCTTTGTTGCGAAATAGAAAGCCGATTCTAGATTTAATTTTGGATTGGAGATGTTTAATGTGAGTCTGGAAGGAGAGTTTACAGTCTAACCAGACACCTAGGTATTTGTAGTTGTCCACATTTTCTTAGTCAGAGCCGTCCAGAGTAGTGATGCTGGACGGGCGGGCAGGTGCGGGCAGCGATCGGTTGAAGAGCATGCATTTAGTTGTATTTAAGAGCAGTTGGAGGCCACGGAAGGAGAGTTGTATGGCATTGAAGCTAATTTGGAGGTTAGTTAACACAGTGTCCAACGAAGGGACAGAAGTATACAGAATGGCGTCGTCTGCGTAGAAGTGGATCAAAGAATCACCAGCAGCGAGAGCAACATCATTGATGTATACAGAGAAGAGAGTCGGCCCGAGAATTGAACCCTGTGGCACCCCCATAGAGACTGCCAGAGGTCCGGACAACAGGCCCTCCGATTTGACATACTGAACTCTATCGGAAAAGTAGTTGGTAAACCAGGCAAGGCAATCATTTGAGAAACCAAGGCTGTTGAGTCTGCCAATAAGAATGTTGTGATTGACAGAGTCGAAGCCTTAGCCAGGTCGATGAATACGGCTGCACAGTAATGTCTCTTATCGATGGCGGTTATGATATTGTTTAGGACCTTGAGCGTGGCTGAGGTGCACCCATGACCAGCTCTGAAACGAGATTGCATAGCAGAGAAGGTACGGTGAGATTCTAAATGATCGGTAATCTGTTTGTTAACTTGGCTTTCAAAGACCTTAGAAAGGCAGGGTAGACTAGAACATCAGCTATCTGGATTTGGGTGAAGGAGAAGTGGGGGAGGTTTGGGCGAGTTGCTGTGGGGAGCGCAAGGCTGTTGACCGGGGTAGGGGTAGCCAGGTGGAAAGCATGGCCAGCCGTAGAAAAATGCTTTTTGAAATTCTCAATTATTGTGGATTCATCCGCAGTGACAGTGTTTCCTAGCCTCAGTGCAGTGGGCAGCTGGGAGGAGGTGCTCTTATTCTCCATGGACTTTACAGTGTCCCAGAACTTATTTGAGTTTGTACTACAGGGTGCAAATTTTTGTTTGAAAAAGCTAGCCTTAGCTTTCCTAACTGCCTGTGTATATTGGTTCCTAACTTCCTTGAAAAGTTGCATATCACGGGGGCTATTCGATGCTAATGCAGAACGCCACAGGATGTTTTTGTGCTGGTCAAGGGCAGACAGGTCTGGAGTGAACCAAGGACTATATCTATTCCTGGTTCTACATTTTTTTAATCGAGCATGCTTATTTAAGATGGTGAGGAAGGCACTTTTAAAGAATAACCAGGCATCCTCTACTGTCGGGATGAGGTCAATATCCTTCCAGGGAACCCCGGCCAGGTCGATTAGAAAGGCCTGTTCGCTGAAGTGTTTTAGGGAGCGTTTGACAGTGATGAGGGGTGGTTGTTTGACCGCAGACCCATTACGGATGCAGGCAATGAGGCAGTGATTGCTGAGATCTTGGTTGAAAACAGCAGAGGTGTATTTGGAGGGCGAGTTAGTTAGGATGACATCTATGAAGGTGCCCGTGTTTATGGATTTGGAGTTGTACCTGGTAGGTTCATAGATAATTTGTGTGAGATTGAGGTCATCAAGCTTAGATTGTAGGATGGCCAGGGTGTTAACCATGTCCCAGTTTAGGTCACCTAGTAGCACGATCTCAGAAGATAGATGGGGGGGGCAATCAATTCACATATGGTGTCCAGTGCACAACTGGGGGCAGAGGGTGTTCTATAGCAAGCGGCAACAGTGAGAGACTTGTTTCTGGAAAGGTGAATTTTTAGAAGTAGAAGCTCGAATTGTTTGGGCACAGACCTGGATAGTAAGACAGAACTCTGCAGGCTATGTCTGCAGTAGATTGCAACACCGCCCCCTTTGGCAGTTCTATCTTGGCGGAAAATGTTATAGTTAGGTATAGAAATTCATGGTTTTTGGTGGTTTTCCTAAGCCAAGATTCAGACACGGCTAAGACATCCGGGTTGGCAGAATGTACTAAAGCAGTGAATAAAGCAAACTTAGGGAGTAGGCTTCTAATGTTAACATGCATGAAACCAAGGCTTTTACGGTTACAGAAGTCAACAAATGAGAGCACCTGGGGAGTAGGAGTGGAGGTAGGCAGTGCAGATCCTGGATTAACCTCTACATCACCCAAGCAGAAAGTCCACTGTGTGCAACTCACCCTGCACTAACACAAAAAACCTGAGCATGTCTAGCTATGCTAAGCTTCCCAGTAAAGCAAGAAAAACATTTAAGCATCACAGAAAGGTGTTAAAAATAGCCCACCATTAACATATGTAACTTAACCTCTCTGGGCTAGGCGGGACGAATTCGTCCCACCTACGTAACAGCTAGTTGAATCCTGTGGCGCGATTTTCAAATACCTTAGAAATGCTATTACTTCAATTTCTCAAACATGACTATTTTACACCATTTTAAAGACAAGACTTTCGTTAACCTCTCTGGGCTAGGCAGGACGAATTCGTCCCACCTACGTAACAGCCAGTTGAAGTCTGTGGCGCGATTTTCAAAACCTTAAAAATCCTATTACTTCAATTTCTCAAACATATGACTATTTTACAGCTATTTAAAGACAAGACTCTCGTTAATCTAACCACACTGTCCGATTTCAAAAAGGCTTTACAACGAAAGCAAAACATTACATTATGTCAGCAGAGTACCCAGCCAGAAATAATCAGACACCCATTTTTCAAGCTAGCATATAATGTCACAAAAACCCAGAAGACAGCTAAATGCAGCACTAACCTTTGATGATCTTCATCAGATGACAACCCTAGGACATTATGTTATACAATACATGCATGTTTTGTTCAATCAAGTTCATATTTATATCAAAAACCAGCTTTTTACATTAGCATGTGACGTTCAGAACTAGCATACCCCCCGCAAACTTCCGGGGAATTCGCTAACATTTTACTAAATTACTCACGATAAACGTTCACAAAAAGCATAACAATTATTTTAAGAATTATAGATACAGACCTCCTCTATGCACTCGATATGTCCGATTTTAAAATAGCTTTTTGGTGAAAGCACATTTTGCAATATTCTAAGTACATAGCCCAGGCATCACGGGCTAGCTATTTAGACACCCGGCAAGTTTAGCACTCACCATAATCATATTTACTATTATAAAAGTTTGATTACCTTTTGTTGTCTTCGTCAGAATGCACTCCCAGGACTGCTACTTCAATAACAAATGTTGGTTTGGTCCAAAATAATCCATCGTTATATCCGAATAGCGGCGTTTTGTTCGTGCGTTCCAGACACTATCCGAAATGGTAAATCAGGGTCGTGCGCATGGCGCAATTCGTGACAAAAAAATTCTAAATATTCCATTACCGTACTTCGAAGCATGTCAACCGCTGTTTAAAATCAATTTTTATGCCATTTTTCTCGTAGAAAAGCGATAATATTCCGACCGGGAATCTCCTTTTCGGCAAACAGAGGAAAAAATCACAAAGACGGGGGCGGCCAGGTCACGCGCCTAAGCCCAGAGTCCCTTGATCGGCCACTTGAGAAAGGCGATAATGTGTTTCAGCCTGGGGCTGGGATGACGACATTCAGGTTTTTCCCGGGCTCTGAGCGCCTATGGACGACGTAGGAAGTGTCACGTTAGAGCAGAGATCCTTAGTAAAAGATAGAGATGGCAAAGAAGTTCCAGAAATGGTCAGACAGGCCACTTCCTGTCAGAAGGAATGTCTCAGGGTTTTGACCTGCCATTTGAGTTCTGTTATACTCACAGACACCATTCAAACAGTTTTAGAAACTTTAGGGTGTTTTCTATCCATATGTAATAAGTATATGCATATTCTAGTTACTGGGTAGGATTGGTAACCAGATTAAATCGGGTAAATTTTTTTTATCCAGGCGGTGCAAATGCTGCCCCCTAGCCCTAACAGGTTAACCTCTCTGGCCTAGGCGGGACGAATTCGTCCCACCTACGTAACAGCCAGTTGAAGTCTGTGGCGCGATTTTCAAAACCTTAAAAATCCTATTACTTCAATTTCTCAAACATATGACTATTTTACAGCTATTTAAAGACTCTCGTTAATCTAACCACACTGTCCGATTTCAAAAAGGCTTTACAACGAAAGCAAAACATTAGATTATGTCAGCAGAGTACCCAGCCAGAAATAATCAGACACCCATTTTTCAAGCTAGCATATAATGTCACAAAAACCCAGAAGACAGCTAAATGCAGCACTAACCTTTGATGATCTTCATCAGATGACAACCCTAGGACATTATGTTATACAATACATGCATGTTTTGTTCAATCAAGTTCATATTTATATCAAAAACCAGCTTTTTACATTAGCATGTGACGTTCAGAACTAGCATACCCCCCGCAAACTTCCGGGGAATTCGCTAAGATTTTACAAAATTACTCACGATAAACGTTCACAAAAAGCATAACAATTATTTTAAGAATTATAGATACAGACCTCCTCTATGCACTCGATATGTCCGATTTGAAAATAGCTTTTTGGTGAAAGCACATTTTGCAATATTCTAAGTACATAGCCCAGGCATCACGGGCTAGCTATTTAGACACCCGGCAAGTTTAGCACTCACCATAATCATATTTACTATTATAAAAGTTTGATTACCTTTTGTTGTCTTCGTCAGAATGCACTCCCAGGACTGCTACTTCAATAACAAATGTTGGTTTGGTCCAAAATAATCCATCGTTATATCCGAATAGCGGCGTTTTGTTCGTGCGTTCAAGACACTATCCGAAGTGTAAATAAGGGTCACGAGCATGGCGCAATTCGTGACAAAATAATTCTAAATATTCCATTACCATACTTCGAAGCATGTCAACCGCTGTTTAAAATCCATTTTTATGCCATTTTTCTCATAAAAAAAGCGATAATATTCCGACCGGGAATCTGCGTTTAGGTAAACAGAGGAAAGAAAACAAAGCATTCGGTCGACGCGGGCACGCGCCTGAGTCTCACAGTACTGTAACCAGCCACTATCCAAACGCGCTACTTTTTTTCAACCAGAGCCTGCAAAGCCACGATTTAGCTTTTTCCCGGGCTCTGAGAGCCTATGGAAGCCGTAGGAAGTGTCACGTTACAGCTAAGATCCTCACTCTTCAATAAACAGAGACAAGAAGAACGACACCTTGTCTGACTGGCCACTTCCTGCATGAAATCTTCTCAGGTTTTTGCCTGCCATATGAGTTCTGTTATACTCACAGACACCATTCAAACAGTTTTAGAAACTTTAGGGTGTTTTCTATCCAAAGCATATTCTAGTTACTGGGCAGGAGTAGTAACCAGATTAAATCGGGTACATTTTTTATCCGGCCGTGTCAATACTGCCCCCTAGCCCTAACAGGTTAAACAAGGTTCATGTAATCAATAATTTGCTAGTAATAGATTACATTCATATTCTGACAATCTCTGAAACTCACTTAGATAATACTGTTGACGATATAGTGGTAGCAATACATGGTTATAAGATCTAGAGAAATTACAGAAATGCCAAAGGTGGAGGTGTGGCTGTTTTTATATTCAGAACCAGATTCCTGTAAAGATTAGAGAGGATATCATGTTAACTACTGTTGAAGTAATATGGCTACAGGTTCATCTGTCTCACCTGAAGCCCATTCTGGTGGGAAGCTGCTATAGACCACCAAGTGTTAACATTCAGTATCTGGATAACATGTGTGAAATGCTTGATAATAGTGTATGTGATATCATTAGAGCGGTATATTTTCTGGGTGATTTAAATATTGACTGGCTTTCATCAGGCTGCCCACCCCAGAGAGAGCTTCAAACTGTTACTAGGGCCTGCAACCTGGTTCAGGTTATCAATCAACTTACCAGGGTAGTTACAAACAGCACAGGAATGAAATCATCAACATGTATTGATCACATCTTTACTAATGCCTCAGAAATTAGTTTGTAGCCATATCTAGGAAAACCAATGTTTCTTAGGCTGGGCCTAATATAGTGTATAAGAGGTCATACAATAAGTGTTGTAGTGATTCCTATGTTGTTGATGTAAAGAATATTTGTGGTGTGTCCTGAGGAGCAACCAGATGCTGCACTTGACACATTCATGAAATTGCTTATTCCAGTTACTAATAAGCATGTACCCATTAAGAACATGACTGTAAAAACTGTTAAATCCCTGTGTATTGATGAGAAATTGAAAAATGTTATGGTTGAGAGGGATGAGGCAAAATAAATGGCAGATAGGTCTGGTTGTACAACCGATTGGCAAACGTACTGCAACTTGAGAAATCATGTGGCTAAACTCAATAAAAAGAAGAAGAAACTACACTATGAAACAAAGATAAATGACATAAAGAATAATAGTAAAACACTTCAGAGCACCTTAAATGAAATTTTGGGCAATAAGGCAAACTCCGCTCCATCATTCATTGAATCAGAGGCCACACACCCCAATGACATCTACTTTAATTGTTTCATTGGCAAGAAGAGCAAACTTAGGCATGACATGCCGGCAACAAATGCTGACACTACACATCCAAGTATATCTGATCAAATTATGAAGGATAAGCATTGTAATTTTGAATTCTGTAAAGTAAGTGTGGAAGAGGTGAAAAACGTATTGTTGTCTATTAATTAACAATGACAAGCCACCGTGGTCTGACAACTTGGATGGAAAATTACTGAGGATAATAGCAGACTATATTGCCACTCCAATTTGCCATATCTTCAATTTAAGCCTACTAAAAAATGTGTGCCCTCAGGCCTGGAAGGAAGCAAAAGTCATTCCCCTACCTAAGGACAGTAAAGCCCACTTTTCTGGCTCAAATAGCCAACCTTTACACACACGTGTTGTAGATATGTGGTAGTAGAGTAGGGGCCTGAGGGCACAAATGCAATATGTTGTGAAATCTGGGGCCTGATGTACAAATGTATCGTAATGTTTTAAAAAATGTATAACTGCTTTCATTTTGCTGGACCCCAGGAAGAGTAACTGCTGCCTTGGCTAATGGGGATCCGTAATAAATACAAAAACAAATAATAGCATATCATAAGCACATCGTTTACAAAACAGAGCTGAGAGCTCTCCATGCACAATGGGGTCCATTTATAAATATCACATGTTTTTGTCTTTCCCCTACCCCAATCCCATTATCAGTAATGCAACGGGAAAATAGTTTGATAGTTTTCATAGTTTAATAGTTTTCAACGCTAATTATTGCAGTTTGACCATCTCACCACCAGGGGTGCTGCAGCACCTCCAGCACCCCTACCTCCCACAGCTATGGCCATATAGGTTATTTATCCTAATGACTGATGGTCGGTTTATTCTGTGTTATCCAACTTCAAAACCAGGGATGACCAAAATACTGGTAGTCTATGATTGTTGTCTAAAACATTGAATTGGTGGGTGGCTGCTTACTCTTGAGACCTGGCGCCAGTAAGATGGGCAATTTATTCTAGTCATGTAACCCAGTGAACTGAGCTAAACTGACAGCTGCATTATTCATTTATGACTTTCTTGTGGTTCTCAAATGTATCCAGTGATCAGGATTGACATGCTGCTCAGAGATGAAATGGCTAGATTCTCCTAGAGGACAAGCAAATGACTGTTCTCATATTTACCTTCGAGAAACAAAAGGAGAAGCCATAGATCTATCATGGGAGGTCTGTGTGGCCCCTGTGTCAGGTGACAGAGATAATGGCAGCCACATTCTCTCAGAGGAGCATGTCCTCATGCACTCCTCTATCACAGAGAGATAACAAGGGGGCACTCTTAGGTCTGGTGCCCTATGAAGGCTACCGGATCTGGCTCCACAAGCAAATCTTCATCATTTATACTGAATATCCACAATGTCCTGCATCTATATAACCTAATTCATCCAATGATTACCAACATATGCTGCTGGGCCCTCCTCTTCACATGGTACACATTGAAGCTCAGCAGGTGTTTTATCATTTGTTTGATCTTATTGAATTGTGCTTGAAAAGGAAAGTTTCCTGCTAGGAGTGAAAGTGTGATTTTGAAGGTTGACTTTGGCTGGAAACAGCGGGACTTTCATAAACAGGCTGGAAACAGCGGGACTTTCATTAAGAGGCTGGAAACAGCGGGACTTTCATAAACAGGCTGGAAACAGCAGGACTTTCATTAACAGGCTGGAAACAGCGGGACTTTCATTAACAGGCTGGAAACAGCGGGACTTTCATTACCAGGCTGGAAACAGCGGGACTTTCATTACCGGGCTGGAAACAGTGGGACTTTCATTAACAGACTGGAAACAGCAGGACTTTAATTAACAGGCTGGAAACAGCAGGACTTTCATTACCAGGCTGGAAAACAGCGGGACTTTCATTACCAGGCTGGAAAACAGCGGGACTTTCATTACCAGGCGGGAAAACAGCGGGACTTTCATTACCAGGCGGGAAAATAGCGGGACTTTCATTACCAGGCTGGAAACAGCAAGACTTTCATTACCAGGCTGGAAACAGCGGGACTTTCATTACCAGGCGGGAAAACAGCGGGACTTTTATTACCAGGCGGGAAAACAGCGGGACTTTCATTACCAGGCGGGAAAACAGCGGGACTTTCATTACCAGGCGGGAAAATAGCGGGACTTTCATTACCAGGCTGGAAAACAGCGGGACTTTCATTACCAGGCGGGAAAACAGCGGGACTTTCATTACCAGGCGGGAAAACAGAGGGACTTTTATTACCAGGCGGGAAAACAGCGGGACTTTCATTACCAGGCTGGAAACAGCAAGACATTCATTACCAGGCTGGAAACAGCGGGGCTTTCATTTCCAGGGCTATCTCTTGATATGACACACTTCACCATGCCTCTGTGGCACAGGAGGCTGGTGAGGGGAGTACGGCTCATATTAATGACTGGAATGAAGTGAATAGAATGGTATCAAACACAAGGAAACCCAAGGAAAACGTGCTCTGTGGGTGGAAAAAGTGCTCCAGTTTTCCAGCGATTCTATCACAGCTACTATATAAACTGTCACACGGACAACACCATATTATGTTTTATTTACTTTGATTTTCCATTCGGTTTCAGTTTGTATTAACTCTTTGAACAGACCTTTCAGAATAAATGACATCCCTTTACTGAGGCACTTACTGCAGTACATTTCGTACTGCACCACCCACAATGCAGCTGAGATGACAGCATCGTTTTGTCGACGCATGCAGGTGTGAAAACAGTCCTGGATCCTCAACATATTCTACTGGATGATTCATGCAATGTAGGCTCTTACTCAGTCTCTAGAATGTAAGGAACTCCTACTGTTGGAGATTCATAAAAGGTTGATGAATTTATCAAGAGATACATGAGGCAGAACACAGCAGTACAAGGCTACCTCCTCCACTGTTTAGACTCAAGTCTCCAGTATGGAGAAAAATCTCAGCTAGCTAGAACCTGGTATATACAAACCGCCATAGGCAATGAATGTTCAAAAGCACCTCACATGAACGGGTCAATGAAAAGTGCATGTATAATAACATGGAAAGGCAATGGGAGGGAGTAGAAGTATGTAATTCACTCAGAGGAGGCAGGTGGGAGGAGATATAGGAGGATTGGCTCATTGTAATGGCTGGAATGGAATAAATGGAACGGAGTCAAACGTGGTTGTCATATGTTTGATGTGTTTGACTCCGTTCCATTGATTCCATTCCACCCATTACAATGAGCCCATCCTCATATAGCTCCTCCCAGCAGCCTTCTCTGAATTATAATTATCCAATTTCTTTTTTCCCCTGTTGGTAATGGTTCTGGATTCCCTTCATATATCTGACGTCATGTAATGGATCAATTCTGATCATTTTGTACCGTGAATAGTGCAGTCATAACTGTTGTTGATGATTATCTGGATGGATCAGAGATGGACAGCAAACCGGCAGTTAGATGTAGAAAGGCAGATCAATATGGACGGCATACAGCAATACACATTGACATTCAACCAAATACCCAAATAAAAGGGCACCCACTGATAAAGCCTGCCTTGTATGAGGTACTCTGGTGATGGGGTTATTGAATGTTTGAGTTGGCATGGATTGGCAGGACTGGTAAAGTCCTCATGGCAAAGGTGCTCTTATCCATATGATGCATCGTTCACTGTATGGACATTCAGCCCTTCTTATATCACCTGATATCTCAAAGTGCTGTACAGAAACCCAGCCTAAAACCCCAAACAGCAAGCAATGCAGGTGTAGAAGCATGGTGGCTAGGAAAAACTCCCTAGAAAGGCCAAAACCTAGAAAGAAACCTAGAGAGGAACCAGGCTATGAGGGGTGGCCAGTCCTCTTCTGGCTGTGCCGGGTGGAGATTATAACAGAACATGGCCAAGATGTTCAAATGTTCATAAATGACCAGCATGGTCAAATAATAATAATCACAGTAGTTGTTGAGGGTGCAACAAGTCAGCACCTCAGGAGTAAATGTCAGTTGGCTTTTCATAGCCGATCATTGAGAGTATCTCTACCGCTCCTGCTGTCTCTAGAGAGTTGAAAACAGCAGGTCTGGGACAGGTAGCACGTCCGGTGAATAGGTCAGGGTTCCATAGCCGCAGGCAGAACAGTTGAAACTGGAGCAGCAGCACGGCCAGGTGGACTGGGGACAGCAAGGAGTCATCATGCCAGGCGGTCCTGAGGCATGGTCCTAGGGCTCAGGTCCTCCGAGAGAGAGAAAGAAAGAGAGAATTAGAGAGAGCATACTTAAAATCACACAGGACACCGGATAAGACAGGAGAAATACTCCAGATATAACAGACTGACCCTATCCCCCCGACACATAAACTACTGCAACATAAATAACCCGACAAAGTCAATCAACTTTAGAAGCTGTGAGTCTTTCTGGGTAAGTCTCTAAGAGCTTTCCATACCTGGATTGTGTAATGTTTTTCCATTTGATTATTTTCTAAAATGTTTAAGTATCCTGAAACTCCCAAGTCATTAACGATTACAAGCATACCCATAACATGATGCAGCCATCATTATGTCTGAAAATATGGAGAGTGGTACTCAGTAATGTGTTGTATTGGATTTACCCCAAAACATAACACTTTCTATTCAGAACATAAAGTAAATTGTTTTGCCACATTTTTTGCAGTAGTACTTTAATGCCTTGTTGCTTACAGGATGCAAGTTTTGGAATATTTTTATTCGGTACAAGCTTCCTTCTTTTTCACTCTGTCATTTAGGTTAGTATTGTGGAGTAACTTCACTGTTGTTGATCCATCCTCAGTTTTCTGCTATCACAGCCATTAAACTCTGTAACTGTTTTAAAGTCACCATTGGTCTCATGATGAAATCCCTGAGCTGTTTCCTTCCTCTCGGAAAGGATCTCTATATCTTTGTAGTGACTGGGTGTATTGATACATCATCCAAAGTGTAATTAATAATTCACCATGCTCAAAGGGATATTCAAAGTATGCTTCTTTTATTTTTACCCATCTGCCCTTCTTTGCGAGGCATTGGAAAACCTCCCTGGTCATTGTGGTTGAATCTGTGTTTGAAATTCACTGCATTACAGATAATTTGTGGGGTACAGAGATGATGTAGTCATTTAAAAATCATGTTAAACACTATTATTGCACACAGAGTTAGTCCATGCAACTGATTATGTGACTTGTTAAGCAAATTATTACTCCTGAAGTTATTTAGGCTTACCGTAACAAAGGGGTTAAAAACGTATTGACATTTCAGCTTTTCATTTTTTATTAATTTGTAATATTTTTGAAAAGCATAATTCCACTTTGACATTATGGGGTATTGTGTGTAGGCCAGTGACAAAACATCTCAATTTAATCCATTTCAATTCTGCATGCAGCACAATGTGGGAAAAGAGCTGTGAACACCTTCTGAAGGCACACACAGTCAAGACATCACAATGGCAACAAGAAGTCAACGAATCAGGTTGAATACAATTGATTTTCTTTTCAGTACATTTTATTCATATAGATTCCAAATGTTTCCTTGAAGAATTCAATTACTGCTGCGTTAATGAAATTAAACAGGTTTCTCTGTCGTTTGTTATATTTAGAGTGTGGATGTATGCATGGAGAGATGGGTAGATGGATGTGGATGATAGATGGATGGTAGATGGATGTGGATGGATGGATGGATATGGGTGGATGGAGTCTGTTTTGCTCTTCCTCTGGTGTGTGACTTCAAGGAGCATGTTGCTAATTTGAAATGTGAGGAAAAAAGGCTTTGGTTCTTCACATTTTAGAAAGCTGTTCTTGGCAACCTCCAGCTTGTGTTGTAGACGGGGGTTCCGTTTAGTACAGGAGTCAACAAATGACTCACCCTTGAATGTAGCCTAACGTATTCAGAGATAGTAGAGATGAGAGGCATGCCTTGCTAAGGGTGTCATTAAAGAGAAACCCTATACATCTTAAGCTAATGGATGAGGAAAGGGGTATTGCAGTATTAAACCAATTATGTATGTTGGCGTACCCTCCTAGGTATGTCTGTGGTACACCCCGTTATGTGACAGTATACCCCTTATCTTTGTAAAAGGTTGTTTTTTTGTTCTACTACCATACACTTGTGCTTGTTTATGTTATCTCCTCACAGCCACCCATAGTGTATACTGTATATTCTGAATACTAGAGGGATAATGAACCCTAATTTATCAATGTAAATTCATCTCCAATGTTTCTCTGAAGATTGTGTCAAAATTGTATTATCCTTGGTTCTTTATCATAAGATATTTCATTTGGTCTGGATAGGACAGCTAACTGGTATTGGTCTATGCTAAAACCAAACAAACAAAGCAGCAACCTTAAGATATATAAGGCTATTTAGAGAAATAATTGTATATATATTTTTTATGTGACCTTTATTTAACTAGGCAAGTCAGTTAACCTCTTGTCGTTCGCCTAGGATAGGGGGCGCTACAGCGATTTTTGAAAAAAAATTGTGCCCATTTTAAACAGCCTCCTACTCAAACTCAGAAGCTAGGATATGCATATAATTAATACTTGTGGATAGAAACCACCCTAAAGTTTCTAAAACTGTTTGAATGGTGTCTGTGAGTATAACAGAACTCATATGGCAGTCAAAACCCCGAGACCAATCGTAACAGGAAGTGGAATTCTGAATTGCGGACTCAACTTCATCAGTTTGCCTGTAAATGAGTGAGCAATGGTTCATTGAGCACTTCCTATTGCTTCCACTAGATGTCCCCAGTCTTTACAAAGTGATTTGAGCCTTCTACTGTGAAAACTGAATGAATGAGACGCAGTGGAACGTGGTCACACGGAGAGGGCCATCACCATTATGACGCCGGCGCCCCTGGCTACCCTCCCCTTTCGAAACGTTTTGAAACACAATGCAATCGTCCCCCTTGAATCTTATTGGAGCTCTGGTTGAAAAAGGCCCTAAAGATTTATGTTATACAACGTTTGACATGTTTGAACGAACCTAAATTTAAAAAAAATGCATTTTATTGAAAGAGTAGTCCCGCAGCCGACGGAAGTTTTGGAGCAGCCTTCAGAACGCGCTAACAAGAACAAGCTATTGGGACGTAAAGGATTAACTTTTTCGAACGAAAATACATTTGTTGTGGACCTGGGATTCCTGGAAGTGCTTTCTGATGAAGATAATCAAAGGTAAGGGATTATTGACAATAGTATACAAGACTAGATTTGATATGCGATTGTTCCAAGATGGCGCTGACCTGTAACGGTAGCCTATTTTTCTGAGTATCGCATCCCCTTTTATCACAAATTGTGATTACCCAGTAAAGTTATTTTTAAATCTGGCATTACAGGTGCTTTCAAGAGATATTCATCTATAAATCTTAGAATGACAATATTACATTTTAAAAATGTTTTCGAATAGTAATTTAGTAAATTGTAACGCTGTTTCACCGGATGCATTTGAGGGAAAATAGTTAGTCAACGTTACGCGCCGATGTAAAATGCTGTTTTTATATATAAATATGAACTTTATCGAACAAAAGAATGCATGTATTGTGTAACATGATGTCCTAGGGGTGTCATCTGATGAAGATTGTCAAAGGTTAGTGCTGCATTTAGCTGTTTTTAGGGTATTTGTGATGCATGTGGTTGGTCGGAAAATGGCTATGTGGCAACTTTTACGATATACTCCTCTAACATAATCTAATGTTTTGCTTTTGCTGTAAAGCCTTTTTGAAATCGGACGTGGTTCGATTCAGGAGAGGTGTATCTATAAAACGATATAACATAGTGTTATATTTGAAAAAATATATATATTAAATTTCGTTATGCTAATCGCGATAGGATTTTTCGCTGGATGTCTGTCCCGCCGACCAGGGGTTAAGAACAAATTCTTATTTACAATGATGGCCTACCCCGGCCAAACCCAGACGACACTGGGCCAATTGTGCGCTGCACTATGGAACTCCCAATCACGGCCGGATGTGACAGCCTGGAATCAAACCAGGGACTGTAGTGACGCCTCTTGCACTGAGATGCAGTGCCTTAGCTGCGCAACTCGGGAGCCCCCTGGGAGAGGAAAAATCAATTTGATCAATGTGGTGCCAGTGGAGGCATTTGCATTTCCAATCGTATCGCTCACACACTGATGCAACATAATTCCCTATTTATAGAGTGCAATGAATATGCTTCAAATAGCAGTAAAGTCTGTAAGTTCCATCTTCTATTTATTTCTGGTGTTACTGGCAAAGGATTACAAACGCCCACTTAATATTGACAATGCCATTAAGAGAGCTATGATGCAGGAGCTTTGTCTGAGTCACAAGAATAACAAGGTATGTTTCTTTACTTTTCATCTCCAATGTAGACTGAGCAGACAGGAAGCAAGGTTTTAAACTTGGGAAGACCGCCAAGCTTTTTCTGTAAGCAGCTATTACTCTGCAGATTCAATTGATGATACAGGGATTAGGGTGGATCCTGCAAACATTTTGAGCAGGAACCATGATTGAGCCAGACTGGTAGCTATAACAGCATAGCTTCTGTAACCAAATTACCAAATTAGTACATCTGGGATTGGGAAACCTGTTGTCTTTTTTTATGACAGTCTGCCGTTCTTTGAATTGTTTCTCCAGACAGTATTGTAAGAGTTATTTCCCAGTTCTAATGGAGTTGAGCCTTCAATACGCCTGTATTTAATGTGAGTGGTCTGGTGACATTTCCACAGGCAGGAGAGAGGGCAACCATATCAGACCCACCATCTGGGGCTGCTGGGATATGGAAACCAAGCTGTCATTCTCGTCCAGTGGGAGCCTTTTTGGCTCCAGTCTGGTATTCACCAGGGGCTAATCAGCCAGTAACCTCTGGTTTCTTTGCATAGTGACACACAGTGTTGGCTAATGATGAGTTCAGTGTGGAGTAGCCTGTCACATAGAGGTGATGCAACCAGAAATACTAATCAAAAGAGTGTCGACAGTACCATGTATGCCAACCTGAAACAAAATGTAGGCCTATCCCATATTTGCTAAATATGTTAAATATGTATTTGAACAGAAGTAGCATGGCTTCAATATGGAAATAATATTCTTTAATGTTAGGGACAGACGTTCTGCTAGCGGAACGCCTCACCAATATCCAATGGTAGAGCGTGGCGCGAAATACAAATGCTATAACCTCAATTTCTCAAACATATGACTATTTTACACCATTTTAAAGACAATACTCTCGTTAATCTAACCACATTGTCCGATTTCAAAAAGGCTTTACAGCGAAAGCAAAACATTAGATTATGTCAGGAGAGTACCCTGCCAAAAATAAATCACACAGCCATTTTCAAAGCAAGCATATATGTCACAAAAACCAAAACCACAGCTAAATGCAGCACTAACCTTTGATGATCTTCATCAGATGACACTCCTAGGACATTATGTTATACAATACATGCATGTTTTGTTCAATCAAGTTCATATTTATATCAAAAACCAGATTTTTATATTAGCATGTGATGTTCAGAACTAGCATACCCACCGCAAACTTCCGGTGAATTTACTAAATTACTCACGATAAAAGTTTACAAAAAACATAACAATTATTTTAAGAATTATAGATACAGCACTCCTTTATGCAATCGCGGTGTCAGATTTTAAAATAGCTTTTTGGCGAAAGCCCATTTTGCAATATTCTGAGTAGATAGCTCGGCCATCACAGGCTAGCTAATTTGATACCCACCAAGTTTGGTGCTCACCAAACTCAGATTTACTATAAGAAAAATTGGATTACCTTTGCTGTTCTTTGTCAGAATGCACTCCCAGGACTTCTACTTCAACAACAAATGTTGTTTCGGTTCGAAATAATCCATAGTTATATCCAAATAGCTCCGTTTTCTTCGTGCGTTCATGTCAGTATCCGAAGGGTGATGCGCATTTCGTGACAAAATTTTTCTAAATATTCCATTACTGTACTTCGAAGCATGTCAAATGCTGTTTAAAATCAATGTTTATGCTATTTTTCTCGTAAAATAGCGATAATATTCCAACCAGGCGACGTTATATTCATTCATAGACTGAAAGAAAAACATGGAGTCGTCTCGTGCATGCGCACTCCAGTGTCATTGTTCCCTGCCTGACCACTCACAAAAAATCCTGCTTTTTTTCGCCCAGAGACTGCAGACACGTCATTCCGCTTTCTGGCGCCTTCTGAGAGCCAATGGAAGCCTTGGAAAATGTCATGTTACAACAGAGATGCTGTATTTTTGATAGAGATGCCCTAGAAGGAGAACAAATTGTCAGACAGGGCACTTCCTGTATGGAATCTTCTCAGGTTTTGGCCTGCTATATGAGTTCTGTTATACTCACAGACACCATTCAAACAGTTTTAGAGACTTTAGAGTGTTTTCTATCCAAATCTACTAATTATATGCATATTCTATTTCTGGGCAGGAGTAGTAACCAGATTAAATCGGGTACATTTTTTTATCCGGCCGTGAAAATACTGCCCCCTATCCCAAACAGGTTAACATAGCATTCACACTGATGTAGGCCTACTGTTAAATACATTTGTCTGAGCCATGCACATTCCAAACGTTGTCGATAAGCAAGATTATAAACTGGGTGGTTCGAGCCCTGAATGCTGATTTGGCTGACAGCCGTGGTAAATCAGACCGTATACCACGGGTATGACAAAACATTTATTTTTGCTGCTCTAATTATGTTGATAACCAGTTTATAATAGCAATAAGGCATCTCAGGGGTTTGTGATCATCGCGGGAGGCTCTGAACTGCCGCCTGCCGCTGAAGACTCCGGGCTGCAGGCCGCTGCTGAAGACTCCGGGCTGCAGGCCGCCGCTGAAGACTCCAGGCTGCAGGCCGCCTCAGGAGGTTCCGGACTGCAGGCCGTCTCAGGAGGTTCCGGACTGGGGAGCGTCGCTGGAGGCTCCGGACTGGGGAGCGTCGCTGGAGGCTCCGGACTGGGGAGCGTCGCTGGAGGCTCCGGACTGGGGAGCGTCGCTGGAGGCTCCGGACTGAGAAGCGTCGCTAAAGGCTCCGGACTGGGGAGCGTCGCTGGAGGCTCCGGACTGGAGAGCGTCGCTGTAGATTCCGGACTGGGGACCGTCGCTGCAGGGTCCATGCCATGGATCGTCCCTACAGGTTCCGCGCCATGGATCATCACTGGAGGCTTTGTGCCATGGATCATCACTGGAGGCTTTGTGCCATGGATCATCTCTACAGGCTCCGGGCCATGTATCATCCCTACAGGCTTCTTGCCATGGATTATCCCTACAGGCTCCGGGCCATGGATCATCTCTACAGGCTTCTTGCCATGGATTATCCCTACAGGCTCCGGGCCATGGATCATCACTGGAGGCTTCCTGCCATGGATCATCACTGGAGGCTTCGGGCCATGGATCATCACTGGAGGCTTCTCTCGTGGAGCTGGAACGGGTCTCACCGGACTGAGGAGACGTACTGACAGCCTGCTGTACCAGGCTGAATAGACTCACTGGAGGGAGAGTGCGAGGAGCAGGCACAGGACGTACTGGGCTGTGGAGGCGCACTCGAGGGAGAGTGCGAGAAGCAGGCACATGCTCACCACGATAAGCACGGGGAGTTGGCTCAGGTCTCAACCCTGACTCCGCCAATTTCCCCATGTGCCCCCCAAAAATGTATTTGGGGGGCTGCCTCTCGTGCTTCCTTCCTTGCCTCCCCGGCAGGCTTCTAGATCTGTCCAATACTTGCCCCCAAGTCCAGTCTATTCTCTCCTCCCACTCTTCCAGAGACCAGGAATCCATCTCCTCCCGGGCACGCTGCTTGATTCAGTTGTGGTGGGTAGTTCTGTAACGACAGTCGCAATGAGGGGACCAAGGTGCAGCGTGGTAAGGCCTGATTGCCCCTGGGTATTAGTTGGTTATCAAATCAAAGTTTATTTGTCACGTGCGCCGAATACAACAGGTGTAGACCTTACAGTGAAATGCTTACTTACAGGCTCTAACCAATAGTGCAAAAAAGGTATTAGGTGAACAATGGGTAAGTAAAGAAATAAAACAACAGTAAAAAGCCAGGCTATATACAGTAGCGAGGCTATAAAAGTAGCGAGGCTACATCAGGTATGAATTGAGACATTCTCTATCAGTCATATCCAATACCAGGTGAATCAAACTCCGTTCTTTGAATGATGCTATGTGTGCATGTATTACAATTATACACTTCAACAGCGTTTACCACTCCTGCTCCTGGGACATCAATGATTACACATTGTAACTATGCAATAGACTACAAACATGATTTAACTAAAGGCTGATTTGTAATTCATATATATAGAAAAAACAGTACACTACACTTCCTATGCATATCTAACTCCATCTGCGTTAATCTGAGGACACAGGATAGGTGTAGTATTCCAATGAGATACTTCATTTCAACCAGTGGAGAATGTGAAATGCTTTATTGAAAGTTCATTATCCAGGTGTTATAAATACATAATACATGCATTATAAATATTATAATTGTAAAAGTATATTATAAATACAAGTTCAATCTGTACTTCAATGCACATACGGTGTGCATTAGAAAAAAGGGGAAGAAAGAGGAGGTGGGGAGAGAGGTGTAGAAGACAGAAAAGGAAAGAGGTAAAACAGAGGAGCAGGGAAGACAGCATATGATTAATGAATTACAGTTCTACCATAATATTCTCTCAGTTCATCACAATTACATAGTGTCTCTAGCGGTGTCTCCTAACCAGCCCTGGGCCCCCAGTTGGCCCGAAGGGTATCTTAAGAGCGGATGAGGTTACGATGACGGGACTGGCTTCCTCTCTCACATCAAAACATACCTGCAGACGAGAGACAGATGGATAGAGAGAGAGCATGATTAAGCCTTGTTTTATTCATTCTAACACGGTCAGTCATCATAATCATCGGGAGGTGAAATGGAAAACTGACCTTGGATCTTTAACTCTGGGACTACTACATCTCTATCTGTATTTCAATGTAAAGCATCTCTTTAATAATACTTCCTGTATAATATAAGTATAATATCCTTTATAACAAATCATGATAACATTGGATAGATAGATACATGTGCATGTGTAGCAAATTACAATGGCAGGATCATATCAAGGATAGCATTACAAATTAATACATAAATACGACTTGAAGCTTGATGATGACTTGATCATTTGAATCAGCTGTGTAGTGTTAACTTCTGCGGGTCACAGCCAGTGAAATATCAGGGCGGAAAATTCAAAAACAACAAAATGTCATAATTCAACTTTCTCAAACATACAACTATTTTACACCATTTTAAAGATAAACTTCTCGTTAATCTAACCACATTGTCCGATTTCAAAAAGGCTTTACAGTGGAAGCAAAACATTAGATTATGTTAGGCGAGTACATAGACAAAAATAATCACACAGCCATTTTCCAAGCAAGGACATGTGTCAATAAAACCCAAAACACAGCTAAATGAAGCACTAACCTTTGATGATCTTCATCAGATGACACTCCTAGGACATTATGTTACACAATACATGTATGTTTTGTTCAATAAAGTTCATATTTATATCCAAAAACAGCATTTTACATTGACGCGTAATGTTCAGAAAATGTATTCACACCAAAACGTCCGGTGAATGTGCACATCAATTTACTAAAATACTCATCATAAACGTTGACAATATATATAACAATTATTTTAAGAATTATAGATAGACTACCCCTGGATGTAACCGCTGTGTCAGATTTTAAAATAGCTTTACGGAGAAAGCACATCTTTCAATATTCTGAGTACATAGCTCAGCCATCACATTGAGCTATTTAGACATCCGCCAAGTTCGGGGCAACCTAAACTCAGAATTAGTATTAGAAATATTCTCTTACCTTTGCTGATCTTCATCAGAATGCACTCCCAGGACTGCTACTTCCACAAGAAATGTTGTTTTTTTTCCGAAATAATCCATATTTATGTACAAATACCTCTGTTTTGTTCGTGCATTCAGGTCACTCTCCAAAGGGTAACGCGCGAGTGCGGAACGAGAGACGAAAAGTCAAAATGTTCCATTACCATACTTAGAAGCATGTCAAACGCAGTTTAAAATCAATTTTTATGGTATTTTTAACGTAAAATTGCGATAATATTCCAACCGGACAATAGCATATTCATTCAAGAAGAAAAAGAAGGAGGGGCGAGCTTGCGGGACCGAGCATATCCAATCCCTTTGTTGCCAGGCAGACCACTCAGTAACTGAGCTCCTATTATCTGCCCAGTGACAGGAAAATGCTCAAACCACTTTCTCAAGGCTTTAGACAGCCAATGGAAGCCTTATGAAGTGCAACGTTACCCCACAGACACTGTAGCTTCGATAGAGAATCAAAAGAAGAACTACAATTCTCAGACTTTCCAGTTCCTGCTTGGAATTTTCTCAGGGTTTTGCCTGCCATATGAGTTCTGTTATACTCACAGACACCATTCAAACAGTTTTAGAAACTTCAGAGTGTTTTCTATCCAAATCTAATAATAAAATGCATATTCTCCTTTCTGGGCCAGAGTAGTAACCTGTTTAAATTGGGTACGTTTTTCATCTGGCCGTGAAAATACTGCCCCCTAGCCCAGACAGGTTAAGGCAAAAACAGAAATATGCACCCCTTTGAATCCCCAGGACCAGGACTGAGAACCGCTGCTCTTCATTGGGACCCCTTAATCTGCATACAGGCTTTCACAGCTCTCTGTATCTGAGGACAGAAAACCTCACAAGAAATAGACTACACAAAAGTACCTGCTCTATCCAGAATAGCCTACTTTGCCACTTTGACAGCTGGGCCTGCTCTCCTTTCACCCTCCTCCAAAATAGTTTTTTTGTTGCCATTATCAAGAGTTGCGCTGGGGCTAAAACAATATCCTGCATAGTGTGGAATGACTGCACCTAAAAAGGCTGGAGACTCATAACTAATTGAAGAGCATCCATGTATATGTCCTGACCAAAAGATGAGGAGTCAGTGGTAGGGTTCACTTGACGTTGCAGCACAGCAAGGTTCTCAGTAGACAGGGGGCATGTGATGTCAGGAACATTGACCCCATTGTCAGTGTTTCAAGATTCCACATTATCCTCCTGATAAAGCAGGTCCTCCACCTGCTGAATCTGGAATGCTCAAAATAAACAAATCTGTATTAGTGAAGTTACATATAAAGGAAGATCTGTCAAGCCATTCACAAGACTAAGGAGATGATTGTGGACTACAGGAAAAGGAGGACCGAGCACGCCCCCATTCTAATTGACGGGGCTGTAGTGGAGCAGATTGAGAGCTTCATGTTCCTTGGTGTCCACATCAACAACAAACTAGAATGGTCCAAACACACCAAGACAATCGTGAAGAGGGCACGACAAAGCCTATTCCCCCGCAGGAAACTAAAAAGATTTGACATGGGTCCTGAGATCCTCAAAAGGTTCTACAGCTGCAACATCGAGAGCATCCTGACTGGTTGCATCACTGCCTGGTACGGCAATTGCTCGGCCTCCGACCGCAAGGCACAACAGAGGGTAGTGCGTACGGCCAAGTACATCACTGGGGCTAAGCTGCCTGCCATCCAGGACCTCTACACCAGGCGGTGTCAGAGGAAAGCCCTAAAAATTGTCAAAGACCCCAGCCACCCCAGTCATCGACTGTTCTCTCTACTACTGCATGCCAAGCGGTACCGGATTGCCAAGTCTAGGACAAAAAGGCTTCTCAACAGTTTATTTTTACCCCCAAGCCATAAGACTCCTGAACAGGTAATCAAATGGCTACCCGAACGATTTGCATTGTGTGCCCCCCCAACCCCTATTTTACGCTGCTGCTACTCTCTGTTTATCATATATGCATAGTCACTTTAACTATACATTCATGTACATACTACCTCAATTGGGCCGACCAACCAGTGCTCCCGCACATTGGCTAACCGGGCTATCTGCATTGTGTCCCACCACTCGCCAACCCCTCTTTTACGCTACTGCTACTCTCTTTTCATCATATATGCATAGTCACTTTAACCATATCTGCATGTACATACTACCTCAATCAGCCTGACTAACCGGTGTCTGTATGTAGCCTCGCTACTTTTATAGCCTCGCTACTGTATATAGCCTCGCTACTGTTATTTTTCACTGTCTTTTTACTGTTGTTTTATTTCTTTACTTACCTATTGTTCACCTTACCTATTGTTCACCTAATAGAGCCTGTAAGTAAGCATTTCACTGTAAGGTCTACACCTGTTGTATTCGGCGCACATGACAAATAAACTTTGATTTGATATCACACAGACTCATACCTCTGCATAGTCTAGCTCAGAAACAGGTGTTTGGAGCATTCCGATATGCCACAGCTAGTGAGGTGTCAGGTTCGCCTCTGTACTTAAAGTGTGATTATTCCAACTCTCCGTGAAATGCTGCAGATCTGCCCGCAGACGAGGTAGGAACACATATCCCACACAGAAGAGGTGGACAGAATTTGACAGGTCAAGGTAGCCTTCTTCTTCCAAACTGTGCAGCAAGTTGTTGTACTGACATGTCACAGCACTCTAAACACCTCTCCATAAGCGTTCCACTCTAACAGAGAGAAAGAAACGGTTTTGTGGGGGGGGGGGACTTAATCTCCTCCATGAATAGTGAACACTGAGGTGGGTCCGAGGTTATAGAAATGTAAGTTGTCTGTGCCTCTGTGAGTGGTTACTGAATGTATGTGACTCAGACACCTATCTGAGTGTACCTGAAACATTTAAATATAGAGGGATTTGTGTCTCACCACTTGGTTATTGCAAGGCTAACCCCCAGGGAAATCATGACTTGGCAGCAACAGGGGCTTGATAGTCCAGTGAAAATGGCTGAGTGTTTATCTGGTGTAAATCTTAAAATTAGCAGCTGACATCTTAAGGGTTTTTTAATGAATGCATGTGAGACAGGTTCCATGTACAACAAGACAGGCAGAAAGGAAGAGAGAGAAATAACACAGAACAGTTTAATTACCTCTGGTTATGGACACTTTTGCAATAAGCTTCCATGGCCTGTTCCTTGGACAGTGACCATACATCTGGCAATATCTACATTTTCGACCCCTTGATCAGCTCGCACTCTGAAAGTAAAGAAAATAGCTTCATTTTTGTAGATATGCAAACAATAACTGAGATATGACCGTTCACTCTAAAGCAGCAGATGTTATTTTCAGGATACGTCAATACAGCACAGAAAGCAGTCTTAGGAGGTTTGATGAGGAAGATGTCAAGGGTTTGTATACAGAAAGTAACTCGTTACAATATTCATAATACAAGTAATTCTTTTTTTCATTCTACTGTATCAATATTTACCTTTAAGGCCATCCATTTCTGCCGACTCCATCCACCAAATAATAAACGGATAATTGTGCACGACTTAAAATGAAACAAGCAGGGAGCATGTTTCGAACCCTCAACCTTCTTGCCCAAAGTCCAGCTCGCAATGAACTGTACACCAAAAGCATGCTCAAACCTCAGAGTCGATAGAGCGCGTCCTCACGCTAGCTTGTTACTCAATGTAATAAAGTAATGACTTTTCAAATAAGTTACCTTACACGTTATGTTGGATGACAATTTGTTAGCTACGCTGTCCTTATGAACCAGATAGCATATCATTACAGCAGTATGTACCGGTATGTTAGCTATCTACCTAACGTTAGTAGTTACACATCAAACTTGACAGTATATTAACTAGAGGCTATCTAACTACGCAATGTTTATTGATGTGATTATTCCCATCATTCTTAGCTTAGCTGAATGGTATAGTCATTGTGCGTTCTCAATGGACATTCGGGTGCTTTCGTAAATTTGTTCTGGCTATCTACTCCGATTTCAGAGCACTCTCGTCTGAGTGTACCAGAGCGCAGTGAAGAGGCGACTCCGGGATGCAGGACTTCTAGGCAGAGTTGCAAAGAAAAAGGCATATCTCAGACTGGCCAATAAAAAGAAAAGATTAAGATAGGCAAAATAGCACAGACACTGGACAGAGGAACTCTGCCTAGAAGGCCAGCATTCCGGAGTTGCCTCTATACAGTCCTGTTGATGTTGAGATTGGTGTTTTGCGCATACTATTTAATGATGCTGCCAGTTGAGGCCTTGTGAGGCATCTGTTTCTCAAACTAGACACTCTAATGTACTTGTCCTCTTGCTCAGTTGTGAACCAGGGACTCCCACTCCTCTTTCTATTCTGGTTAGAGACAGTTTACGCTGTTCTGTGAAGGGAGTAGTACACAGCTTTGTACGAGATCTTCAGTTTCTTGGCAATTTCTCGCATGGAATAGCCTTCATTTCTCAGAACAAGAATAGACTGACGAGTTTCAGAGGAAAGTTATATGTTTCTGGCCATTTTGAGCCTGTAATCGAACCCACAAATGCTGATGCTCCGTTTTCAGCTATGCTAACATGATTGCAAAAGGGTTTTCTACTGATCAATTAGACTTTTAAAATGATAAACGGATTAGCTACACAACGTGCCATTGCAACACAGGAGTGATGGTTGCTGGTAATGGTCCTCGGTACGCCTATGTAGGTATTCCATAAAAAATCTGCTGTTTCCAGCTAGAATAGTCATTTACAACATTAACAGTGTCTACACTGTATTTCTGATCAGTTTGATGTTATTTTAATAGACAAATGTGCTTTTCTTTCAAAAACAAGGACATTTCTCAGTGACCTCAATCTTTTGAACGGTAGTATGTATATATATATATGGGTGTGTGTGTGTGTGTGTGTGTGTGTGTGTGTGTGTGTGTATATATATATATATCACACATACACACTTACACACACACACACACACTACCGTTCAAAAGTTTGAGGTCATTGAGAAATGTCCTTGTTTTTTATATATATATATATATATATATATATATATATATATATATATATATATATATATATATATATATATATATATATATATATATATACAGTTGAAGTCGAAGGTTTACATACACTTAGGTTGGAGTCATTAAAACTAGTTTTTCAACCACTCCTCAAATTTCTTGTTAACGAACTATAGTTTTGGAAAGTCAATTAGGATTAGTTTTTTTTGGATCGGACTTCAACTGAATATACAGATATACAGTTGATATATACAGTTGAAGACGGAAGTTTACATAAACTGAGTTTAAATGTAATTGGCTAAGGTGTTTCACAATTCCTGACATTTAATCCTAGTAAAAATGACCTGTCTTAGGTCAGTTAGGATCACCACTTTATTTTAAGAATGTGAAATGTCAGAATAATAGTAAAGAGAATGATTTATTTCAGTTTTTATTTCTTTCGTCACATTCACAGTGGGTCAGAAGTTTACATACACTCAATTAGTATTTGGTAGCATTGCCTTTAAATTGTTTAACTTGGGTCAAACGTTTCGGGTAGCCTTCCACAAGCTTCCCACAATAAGTTGGATGAATTTTGGCCCATTCCTCCTGACAGAGCTGGTGTAACTGAGTCAGGTTTGTATGACTCCTTGCTCGCACACGCTTTTTCAGTTCTGCCCACAAGTGTTCTATAAGATTGAGGTCAGGGCTTTGCGATGGCCACTCCAATACCTTGACTTTATTGTCCTTAAGACATTTTGCCACAATTTTGGAAGTATGCTTGGGGTCATTGTCCATTTGGAAGACCCATTTGCGATTAAGCTTTAACTTCCTGACTAATGTCTTGAGATGTTGCTTCAATACATCCACATCATTTTTCTTCCTAATGATGCTATCTATTTTGTGAAGTGTACCACTCCCTCCTGCAACAATGCACCCCCACAACATGATGCTGCCACCCCCGTGCTTCACGGTTGGGATGGTGTTCTTCGGCTTGCAAGGATTAAACGTGACAGAAACCCCTTCATGCAATGGGCATCGCTGATAATGAGTCCAAACTTTTCACAAAAACTGGACAAAAATAATGTCCAATATTAATAAAAAATGTAATGTCTGCAGACTGTTTTGCTGCTCGTTATATTTAATAAAACATTGGTGATATACATAAGGCTACTGTGTGGGCCTGCGCTGGCTAAATCAATGTCATAACCAATTGCATTACCGTTAAGACCAGCTTTTGTCGGTCTTAAATATCCCTGCTTACGCTGACTGAAATTGGTATATTGGTACAAGTTTTTAAGGACACACCTAAAATATTTCCACCTCTCCCACCTCAGCGTATGCGAGCTGATGTTTGACAGGTAAATTGTCAATTGACATGCGTTTTTTGCTCCTCCTTACCGCCAGCTGAAACTAGAACCCTCTGTGTTACTTCTCCTTTGAGCATTGATTGAGAATTGTCACCACCAGTGAAAAATTACTTGAATTAATGAAGTGTGTGATAGTCATGTGATCTGTCGGTCTATAAGTAATCCTACACGTTAGCCCTCAGATCAGTTATGGCTACTTTCTCTCTCTCTCTGAACTGTTTTGCTGCTCGCTCTATTGAACACATTATTGGATATAAAGTGATACAGTTCAGCGCTGTGTTTCTCAATCACATGTATCGACCTGCACTTTCTCGAATTCAGCCTGTGTTTGTAGCTAGCCTAATTGTCAACTGATACCTCAGCCGTGGCTCTGCCAGAACAGCGATGAGATGGACCAGTCTATTAATCCATGTGAGGTATCAGATGCTGCTCTACCGATACCAACCGGAGGTATACACACATTCTGTACTGGATTATACCGTTGTTCCTCTGGATCCTGGTGGGAGTGAGGCATTATGGGAAGACGGGGCTAGACACCGGGGTAGACGGGGCGGGGGGTAGACGGGTAGATGAGGAGGGGGTAGACAGGTGTAGATGGGTGGTAGACGGGCAGGTAGGTGGGTGCGTAGACGAGCGCGTAGACATTGGGTTAGACTGGGGGGGAGACGGGGGTGGACAGAAGGCGTAGACAGGAGGTAGACAGCACCTGCTGTGCCTAACACCCGGGAAGCTCCTTTGAGCGTCTAAGTCTCAGGGGGACAGTGTCAAGTGTCTGTGTGCAGCGGGTAGGATGGAGTCAGGCGCAGGACACAGAACTGAGTAAAACGTACTTTACTCGAAATAAATCACAAACTAATTCCATACAGGGAAAACAATCCAGCTCGACACAAAAGAGCGACCACTTAACAAAGAACAATCACGCACAAAACCATGTGGGAACCAGAGGGTTAAATAGGGAATAAATTATAACGTAATGGAAACCAGTCAAGACAAAACAAATAGAAAAATAAACGTAGATCGGTGGTGGCTAGAAAGCCGGTGACGTCGACCGCCGAACGCCGCCCGAACAAGGAGAGGGACAAACTTCGGCGGAAGTCGTGACAGACAGTCTCTCTTTATACTTCCGTATATATAATACTGAGACACTTTCACTTTCATCTTAACAGACAGTATAGTGTTGTTCCTTCTGTTTAGTGTCAGTATTTAAACAGCTCTCCATCCTCTACTACTTCATCTTAACAGACAGTATAGTGTTGTTCCTTCTGTTAAGTGTCAGAATTTAAACAGCTCTCCATCCTCCACTCCCACCATGCTGCTTAGTCATTGTCAGGTGTACAGAGGCCTGAAACGGAGCAAAAAATATTACAGCCTCATACGCTACAAATTGCAGTTTGTTGATTTCTTTGTGGAGCACAGTTTGTTTAGAACAAAGAGTTTGAAGGGGATGCGGGCTAATGAGCAGCGTTTGGGATGGAAGTCAATTCAGGGGCATTTGTGTTGTAAAAAGTATTTGCATATTTTGAAGAGAGCAAGTTAGTTTCCAAATTCATCATCCACCATAGAGATACACCGAAAGAGTGACAAAATATAGTGTGAAAAGTAGAATTAAGGGCAGTGTTTAGTGGATTTTAATGAGCTAAATGTGACCAACAAGTTTTACTGGATAATGGGGTTGTTTTTCCAACCCTGATGGTAAAACTCACAAAATATGTTTTTTTGTACTGTCATTTGCAGTCATATTGATGTTTTCAACATCCAAATAGCCTAACGTCCTTCCACTTAAATAGTCATAGACTGTTCTCTCTGCTACCGCACGGCAAGCGGTACCGATGCACCAAACTGGAACCAACAGGACCCTGAACAGCTTCTACTCCCAAGCCAGAAGACACCTAAATAGTTAGTCCGGGTAGCTATTGGTTAACTATTTAACTATCTGTGTATTTTGACTCATCACACACACTACTGCTACTGTTTATTATCTATCCTGTTGTCTAGTCACTCTAACCCTACCTAGAGTATACTGCTGTTACTGTCTATTATCTATCCTGTTACCTAGTCACTTTACCCCTACCTACAGTATACTGCTGTTACTGTCTATTATCTATCCTGTTGTCTAGTCACTTTACCCCTACCTACAGTATACTGCTGTTACTGTCTATTATCTATCCTGTTACCTAGTCACTTTACCCCTACCTACAGTATACTGCTGTTACTGTCTATTATCTATCCTGTTACCTAGTCACTTTACCCCTACCTACAGTATACTGCTGTTACTGTCTATTATCTATCCTGTTACCTAGTCACTTTACCCCTACCTACAGTATACTGCTGTTACTGTCTATTATCTATCCTGTTGTCTAGTCACTTTACCCCTACCTACAGTATACTGCTGTTACTGTCTATTATCTATCCTGTTGTCTAGTCACTTTACCCCTACCTACAGTATACTGCTGCTACTATCTATTATCTATCCTGTTACCTAGTCACTTTACCCCTACCTACAGTATACTGCTGTTACTGTCTATTATCTATCCGGTTGTCTAGTCACTAACCCTACCTACAGTATACTGCTGTTACTGACTATTATCTACCCTGTTACCTAGTCACTCTAACCCTACCTACAGTATACTGCTGCTACTGTCTATTATCTACCCTGTTACCTAGTCACTCTAACCCTACCTACAGTATACTGCTGTTACTGTCTATTATCTATCCTTTACCCCTACCTACAGTATACTGCTGCTACTGTCTATTATCTATCCTTTACCCCTACCTACAGTATACTGCTGTTACTGTCTATTATCTATCCTGTTGTCTAGTCACTAACCCTACCTACAGTATACTGCTGTTACTGTCTATTATCTATCCTGTTGTCTAGTCACTTTACCCCTACCTACAGTATACTGCTGTTACTGTCTATTATTTTCATTTACATTTACGTCATTTAGCAGACGCTCTTATCCAGAGCGACTTACAAATTGGTGCATTCACCTTGTGATATCCAGTGGAACAACCACTTTACAATATACTATTATCTATGCTGTTGTCTAGTCACTAACCCTACCTACAGTATACTGCTGTTACTGTCTATTATCTATCCTGTTGTCTAGTCACTTTACCCCTAAATACAGTATACTGCTGTTACTGTCTATTATCTATCCTGTTGTCTAGTCACTTTACCCCTACCTACAGTATACTGCTGTTACTGTCTATTATCTATCCTGTTGTCTAGTCACTTTACCCCTACCTACAGTATACTGCTGTTACTGTCTATTATCTATCCTGTTGTCTAGTCACTTTACCCCTAAATACAGTATACTGCTGTTACTGTCTATTATCTATCCTGTTGTCTAGCCACAAACCCTACCTACAGTACACTGCTGTTACTGTCTATTATCTATCCTGTTGTCTAGTCACTAACCCTACCTACAGTACACTGCTGTTACTGTCTATTACCTATCCTGTTGTCTAGTCACTAACCCTACCTACAGTATACTGCTGTTACTGTCTATTATCTATCCTGTTGTCTAGTCACTTTACCCCTACCTACAGTATACTGCTGTTACTGTCTATTATCTATCCTTTACCCATACCTACAGTATACTGCTGCTACTGTCTATTATCTATCCTGTTACCTAGTCACTTTACCCCTACCTACAGTATACTGCTGTTACTGTCTATTATCTATCCTGTTGTCTAGTCACTTTACCCCTACCTACAGTATACTGCTGTTACTGTCTATTATCTATCCTTTACCCATACCTACAGTATACTGCTGCTACTGTCTATTATCTATCCTGTTACCTAGTCACTTTACCCCTACCTACAGTATACTGCTGTTACTGTCTATTATCTATCCTGTTGTCTAGTCACTAACCCTACCTACAGTATACTGCTGTTACTGTCTATTATCTATCCTGTTGTCTAGTCACTTTACCCCTACCTACAGTATACTGCTGCTACTGTCTATTATCTATCCTGTTGTCTAGTCACTTTACCCCTAAATACAGTATACTGCTGTTACTGTCTATTATCTATCCTGTTGTCTAGTCACTCTAACCCTACCTACAGTATACTGCTGTTACTGTCTATTATCTATCCTGTTACCTAGTCACTTTACCCCTACCTACAGTATACTGCTGCTACTGTCTATTATCTATCCTGTTGTCTAGTCACTTTACCCCTACCTACAGTATACTGCTGTTACTGTCTATTATCTATCCTGTTGTCTAGTTACTAACCCTACCTACAGTATACTGCTGTTACTGTCTATTATCTATCCTTTACCCCTATCTACAGTATACTGCTGCTACTGTCTATTATCTATCCTTTACCCCTACCTACAGTATACTGCTGTTACTGTCTATTATCTATCCTGTTGTCTAGTCACTAACCCTACCTACAGTATACTGCTGTTACTGTCTATTATCTATCCTGTTGTCTAGTCACTTTACCCCTAAATACAGTATACTGCTGTTACTGTCTATTATCTATCCTGTTGTCTAGTCACTAACCCTACCTACAGTATACTGCTGTTACTGTCTATTATCTACTCTGTTGTCTAGTCACTAACCCTACCTACAGTATACTGCTGTTACTGTCTATTATCTATCCTGTTGTCTAGTCACTTTACCCCTACCTACAGTATACTGCTGTTACTGTCTATTATCTATCCTGTTGTCTAGTCACTCTAACCCTACCTACAGTACACTGCTGTTACTGTCTATTATCTATCCTGTTGTCTAGTTACTTTACCCCTACCTACAGTATACTGCTGTTACTGTCTATTATCTATCCTGTTACCTAGTCACTTTACCCCTACCTACAGTATACTGCTGTTACTGTCTATTATCTATCCTGTTGTCTAGTCACTTTACCCCTACCTACAGTATACTGCTGTTACTGTCTATTATCTATCCTGTTGTCTAGTCACTTTATCCCTACCTACAGTATACTGCTGTTACTGTCTATTATCTATCCTGTTGTCTAGTCACTCTAACCCTACCTACAGTATACTGCTGTTACTGTCTATTATCTATCCTGTTACCTAGTCACTTTACCCCTACCTACATTATACTGCTGCTACTGTCTATTATCTATCCTGTTGTCTAGTCACTCTAACCCTACCTACAGTATACTGCTGTTACTGTCTATTATCTATCCTGTTGTCTAGTCACTCTAACCCTACCTACAGTATACTGCTGTTACTGTCTTTTATCTATCATGTTGTCTAGTCACTTTACCCCTACCTACACTATACTGCTGTTACTGTCTATTATCTATCCTTTACCCCTACCTACAGTATACTGCTGCTACTGTCTATTATCTATCCTGTTACCTAGTCACTTTACCCCTACCTACAGTATACTGCTGTTACAGTCTATTATCTATCCTGTTGTCTAGTTACTAACCCTACCTACAGTATACTGCTGTTACTGTCTATTATCTATCCTGTTGTCTAGTCACTAACCCTACCTACAGTATACTGCTGTTACTGTCTATTATCTATCCTGTTGTCTAGTCACTTTACCCCTAAATACAGTATACTGCTGTTACTGTCTATTATCTATCCTGTTGCCTAGTCACTTTACCCCTACCTACAGTATACTGCTGTTACTGTCTATTATCTATCCTGTTGTCTAGTCACTAACCCTACCTACAGTACACTGCTGTTACTGTCTATTATCTATCCTTTACCCCTACCTACAGTATACTGCTGCTACTGTCTATTGTCTATCCTGTTGTCTAATCACTCTAACCCTACCTACAGTATACTGCTGTTACTGTCTATTATCTATCCTGTTACCTAGTCACTCTAACCCTACCTACAGTATACTGCTGTTACTGTATATTATCTATCCTGTTGTCTAGTCACTAACCCTACCTACAGTATACTGCTGTTACTGTCTATTATCTACTCTGTTGTCTAGTCACTAACCCTACCTACAGTATACTGCTGTTAGTGTCTATTACCTATCCTGTTGTCTAGTCACTAACCCTACCTACAGTATACTGCTGTTACTGTCTATTACCTATCCTGTTGTCTAGTCACTAACCCTACCTACTGTATACTGCTGTTACTGTCTATTATCTATCCTGTTGTCTAGTCACTCTAACCCTACCTACAGTATACTGCTGTTACTGTCTATTATCTATCCTGTTACCTAGTCACTTTACCCCTACCTACATTATACTGCTGCTACTGTCTATTATCTATCCTGTTGTCTAGTCACTCTAACCCTACCTACAGTATACTGCTGCTACTGTCTATTATCTATCCTGTTGTCTAGTCACTCTAACCCTACCTACAGTATACTGCTGTTACTGTCTATTATCTATCCTGTTGTCTAGTCACTCTAACCCTACCTACAGTATACTGCTGTTACTGTCTATTATCTATCCTGTTGTCTAGTCACTTTACCCCTACCTACACTATACTGCTGTTACTGTCTATTATCTATCCTTTACCCCTACCTACAGTATACTGCTGCTACTGTCTATTATCTATCCTGTTACCTAGTCACTTTACCCCTACCTACAGTATACTGCTGTTACAGTCTATTATCTATCCTGTTGTCTAGTTACTAACCCTACCTACAGTATACTGCTGTTACTGTCTATTATCTATCCTGTTGTCTAGTCACTAACCCTACCTACAGTATACTGCTGTTACTGTCTATTATCTATCCTGTTGTCTAGTCACTTTACCCCTAAATACAGTATACTGCTGTTACTGTCTATTATCTATCCTGTTGCCTAGTCACTTTACCCCTACCTACAGTATACTGCTGTTACTGTCTATTATCTATCCTGTTGTCTAGTCACTAACCCTACCTACAGTACACTGCTGTTACTGTCTATTATCTATCCTTTACCCCTACCTACTGTATACTGCTGTTACTGTCTATTATCTATCCTGTTGTCTAGTCACTCTAACCCTACCTACAGTATACTGCTGTTACTGTCTATTATCTATCCTGTTACCTAGTCACTTTACCCCTACCTACATTATACTGCTGCTACTGTCTATTATCTATCCTGTTGTCTAGTCACTCTAACCCTACCTACAGTATACTGCTGCTACTGTCTATTATCTATCCTGTTGTCTAGTCACTCTAACCCTACCTACAGTATACTGCTGTTACTGTCTATTATCTATCCTGTTGTCTAGTCACTCTAACCCTACCTACAGTATACTGCTGTTACTGTCTATTATCTATCCTGTTGTCTAGTCACTTTACCCCTACCTACACTATACTGCTGTTACTGTCTATTATCTATCCTTTACCCCTACCTACAGTATACTGCTGCTACTGTCTATTATCTATCCTGTTACCTAGTCACTTTACCCCTACCTACAGTATACTGCTGTTACAGTCTATTATCTATCCTGTTGTCTAGTTACTAACCCTACCTACAGTATACTGCTGTTACTGTCTATTATCTATCCTGTTGTCTAGTCACTAACCCTACCTACAGTATACTGCTGTTACTGTCTATTATCTATCCTGTTGTCTAGTCACTTTACCCCTAAATACAGTATACTGCTGTTACTGTCTATTATCTATCCTGTTGCCTAGTCACTTTACCCCTACCTACAGTATACTGCTGTTACTGTCTATTATCTATCCTGTTGTCTAGTCACTAACCCTACCTACAGTACACTGCTGTTACTGTCTATTATCTATCCTTTACCCCTACCTACAGTATACTGCTGCTACTGTCTATTATCTATCCTGTTGTCTAGTCACTCTAACCCTACCTACAGTATACTGCTGTTACTGTCTATTATCTATCCTGTTACCTAGTCACTCTAACCCTACCTACAGTATACTGCTGTTACTGTATATTATCTATCCTGTTGTCTAGTCACTAACCCTACCTACAGTATACTGCTGTTACTGTCTATTATCTACTCTGTTGTCTAGTCACTAACCCTACCTACAGTATACTGCTGTTACTGTCTATTACCTATCCTGTTGTCTAGTCACTAACCCTACCTACAGTATACTGCTGTTACTGTCTATTATCTATCCTGTTGTCTAGTCACTAACCCTACCTACAGTATACTGCTGCTACTGTCTATTATCTATCCTGTTGTCTAGTCACTTTACCCCTAAATACAGTATACTGCTGTTACTGTCTATTATCTATCCTGTTGCCTAGTCACTTTACCCCTACCTACAGTATACTGCTGTTACTGTCTATTATCTATCATGTTGTCTAGTCACTAACCCTACCTACAGTATACTGCTGTTACTGTCTATTATCTATCCTTTACCCCTACCTACAGTATACTGCTGCTACTGTCTATTATCTATCCTGTTGTCTAGTCACTCTAACCCTACCTACAGTATACTGCTGTTACTGTCTATTATCTATCCTTTTACCTAGTCACTATAACCCTACCTACAGTATACTGCTGTTACTGTCTATTATCTATCCTGTTGTCTAGTCACTCTAACCCTACCTACAGTATACTGCTGCTACTGTCTATTATCTATCCTGTTACCTAGTCACTTTACCCCTACCTACAGTATACTGCTGTTACTGTCTATTATGTATCCTGTTGTCTAGTTACTAACCCTACCTACAGTATACTGCTGTTACTGTCTATTATCTATCCTGTTGTCTAGTCACTTTACCCCTAAATACAGTATACTGCTGTTACTGTCTATTATCTATCCTGTTGCCTAGTCACTTTACCCGTACCTACAGTATACTGCTGTTACTGTCTATTATCTATCCTGTTGTCTAGTCACTAACCCTACCTACAGTATACTGCTGTTACTGTCTATTATCTATCCTTTACCCCTACCTACATTATACTGCTGCTACTGTCTATTATCTATCCTGTTGTCTAGTCACTCTAACCCTACCTACAGTATACTGCTGTTACTGTCTATTATCTATCCTGTTACCTAGTCACTCTAACCCTACCTACAGTATACTGCTGTTACTATCTATTATCTATCCTGTTGTCTAGTCACTCTAACCCTACCTACAGTATACTGCTGCTACTGTCTATTATCTATCCTGTTACCTAGTCACTTTACCCCTACCTACAGTATACTGCTGTTACTGTTTATTATCTATCCTGTTGTCTAGTCACTAACCCTACCTACAGTACACTGCTGTTACTGTCTATTATCTATCCTTTACCCCTACCTACAGTATACTGCTGCTACTGTCTATTGTCTATCCTGTTGTCTAATCACTCTAACCCTACCTACAGTATACTGCTGTTACTGTCTATTATCTATCCTGTTACCTAGTCACTCTAACCCTACCTACAGTATACTGCTGTTACTGTATATTATCTATCCTGTTGTCTAGTCACTAACCCTACCTACAGTATACTGCTGTTACTGTCTATTATCTACTCTGTTGTCTAGTCACTAACCCTACCTACAGTATACTGCTGTTAGTGTCTATTACCTATCCTGTTGTCTAGTCACTAACCCTACCTACAGTATACTGCTGTTACTGTCTATTACCTATCCTGTTGTCTAGTCACTAACCCTACCTACTGTATACTGCTGTTACTGTCTATTATCTATCCTGTTGTCTAGTCACTCTAACCCTACCTACAGTATACTGCTGTTACTGTCTATTATCTATCCTGTTACCTAGTCACTTTACCCCTACCTACATTATACTGCTGCTACTGTCTATTATCTATCCTGTTGTCTAGTCACTCTAACCCTACCTACAGTATACTGCTGCTACTGTCTATTATCTATCCTGTTGTCTAGTCACTCTAACCCTACCTACAGTATACTGCTGTTACTGTCTATTATCTATCCTGTTGTCTAGTCACTCTAACCCTACCTACAGTATACTGCTGTTACTGTCTATTATCTATCCTGTTGTCTAGTCACTCTAACCCTACCTACACTATACTGCTGTTACTGTCTATTATCTATCCTTTACCCCTACCTTCAGTATACTGCTGCTACTGTCTATTATCTATCCTGTTACCTAGTCACTTTACCCCTACCTACAGTATACTGCTGTTACAGTCTATTATCTATCCTGTTGTCTAGTTACTAACCCTACCTACAGTATACTGCTGTTACTGTCTATTATCTATCCTGTTGTCTAGTCACTAACCCTACCTACAGTATACTGCTGTTACTGTCTATTATCTATCCTGTTGTCTAGTCACTTTACCCCTAAATACAGTATACTGCTGTTACTGTCTATTATCTATCCTGTTGCCTAGTCACTTTACCCCTTCCTACAGTATACTGCTGTTACTGTCTATTATCTATCCTGTTGTCTAGTCACTAACCCTACCTACAGTATACTGCTGTTACTGTCTATTATCTATCCTGTTGTCTAGTCACTTTACCCCTAAATACAGTATACTGCTGTTACTGTCTATTATCTATCCTGTTGCCTAGTCACTTTACCCCTTCCTACAGTATACTGCTGTTACTGTCTATTATCTATCCTGTTGTCTAGTCACTAACCCTACCTACAGTACACTGCTGTTACTGTCTATTATCTATCCTTTACCCCTACCTACTGTATACTGCTGTTACTGTCTATTATCTATCCTGTTGTCTAGTCACTCTAACCCTACCTACAGTATACTGCTGTTACTGTCTATTATCTATCCTGTTACCTAGTCACTTTACCCCTACCTACAGTATACTGCTGTTACTGTCTATTATCTATCCTGTTGTCTAGTCACTAACCCTACCTACAGTATACTGCTGCTACTGTCTATTATCTATCCTGTTGTCTAGTCACTTTACCCCTAAATACAGTATACTGCTGTTACTGTCTATTATCTATCCTGTTGCCTAGTCACTTTACCCCTACCTACAGTATACTGCTGTTACTGTCTATTATCTATCATGTTGTCTAGTCACTAACCCTACCTACAGTATACTGCTGTTACTGTCTATTATCTATCCTTTACCCCTACCTACAGTATACTGCTGCTACTGTCTATTATCTATCCTGTTGTCTAGTCACTCTAACCCTACCTACAGTATACTGCTGTTACTGTCTATTATCTATCCTTTTACCTAGTCACTATAACCCTACCTACAGTATACTGCTGTTACTGTCTATTATCTATCCTGTTGTCTAGTCACTCTAACCCTACCTACAGTATACTGCTGCTACTGTCTATTATCTATCCTGTTACCTAGTCACTTTACCCCTACCTACAGTATACTGCTGTTACTGTCTATTATGTATCCTGTTGTCTAGTTACTAACCCTACCTACAGTATACTGCTGTTACTGTCTATTATCTATCCTGTTGTCTAGTCACTTTACCCCTAAATACAGTATACTGCTGTTACTGTCTATTATCTATCCTGTTGCCTAGTCACTTTACCCGTACCTACAGTATACTGCTGTTACTGTCTATTATCTATCCTGTTGTCTAGTCACTAACCCTACCTACAGTATACTGCTGTTACTGTCTATTATCTATCCTTTACCCCTACCTACATTATACTGCTGCTACTGTCTATTATCTATCCTGTTGTCTAGTCACTCTAACCCTACCTACAGTATACTGCTGTTACTGTCTATTATCTATCCTGTTACCTAGTCACTCTAACCCTACCTACAGTATACTGCTGTTACTATCTATTATCTATCCTGTTGTCTAGTCACTCTAACCCTACCTACAGTATACTGCTGCTACTGTCTATTATCTATCCTGTTACCTAGTCACTTTACCCCTACCTACAGTATACTGCTGTTACTGTTTATTATCTATCCTGTTGTCTAGTCACTAACCCTACCTACAGTACACTGCTGTTACTGTCTATTATCTATCCTTTACCCCTACCTACAGTATACTGCTGCTACTGTCTATTGTCTATCCTGTTGTCTAATCACTCTAACCCTACCTACAGTACACTGCTGTTACTGTCTATTATCTATCCTGTTACCTAGTCACTCTAACCCTACCTACAGTATACTGCTGTTACTGTATATTATCTATCCTGTTGTCTAGTCACTAACCCTACCTACAGTATACTGCTGTTACTGTCTATTTTCTACTCTGTTGTCTAGTCACTAACCCTACCTACAGTATACTGCTGTTAGTGTCTATTACCTATCCTGTTGTCTAGTCACTAACCCTACCTACAGTATACTGCTGTTACTGTCTATTACCTATCCTGTTGTCTAGTCACTAACCCTACCTACTGTATACTGCTGTTACTGTCTATTATCTATCCTGTTGTCTAGTCACTCTAACCCTACCTACAGTATACTGCTGTTACTGTCTATTATCTATCCTGTTACCTAGTCACTTTACCCCTACCTACATTATACTGCTGCTACTGTCTATTATCTATCCTGTTGTCTAGTCACTCTAACCCTACCTACAGTATACTGCTGCTACTGTCTATTATCTATCCTGTTGTCTAGTCACTCTAACCCTACCTACAGTATACTGCTGTTACTGTCTATTATCTATCCTGTTGTCTAGTCACTCTAACCCTACCTACAGTATACTGCTGTTACTGTCTATTATCTATCCTGTTGTCTAGTCACTCTAACCCTACCTACAGTATACTGCTGTTACTGTCTATTATCTATCCTGTTGTCTAGTCACTCTAACCCTACCTACACTATACTGCTGTTACTGTCTATTATCTATCCTTTACCCCTACCTTCAGTATACTGCTGCTACTGTCTATTATCTATCCTGTTACCTAGTCACTTTACCCCTACCTACAGTATACTGCTGTTACAGTCTATTATCTATCCTGTTGTCTAGTTACTAACCCTACCTACAGTATACTGCTGTTACTGACTATTATCTATCCTGTTGTCTAGTCACTAACCCTACCTACAGTATACTGCTGTTACTGTCTATTATCTATCCTGTTGTCTAGTCACTTTACCCCTAAATACAGTATACTGCTGTTACTGTCTATTATCTATCCTGTTGTCTAGTCACTAACCCTACCTACAGTATACTGCTGTTACTGTCTATTATCTATCCTGTTGTCTAGTCACTTTACCCCTAAATACAGTATACTGCTGTTACTGTCTATTATCTATCCTGTTGCCTAGTCACTTTACCCCTACCTACAGTATACTGCTGTTACTGTCTATTATCTATCCTGTTGTCTAGTCACTAACCCTACCTACAGTACACTGCTGTTACTGTCTATTATCTATCCTTTACCCCTACCTACAGTATACTGCTGCTACTGTCTATTATCTATCCTGTTGTCTAGTCACTCTAACCCTACCTACAGTATACTGCTGTTACTGTCTATTATCTATCCTGTTACCTAGTCACTCTAACCCTACCTACAGTATACTGCTGTTACTGTATATTATCTATCCTGTTGTCTAGTCACTAACCCTACCTACAGTATACTGCTGTTACTGTCTATTATCTACTCTGTTGTCTAGTCACTAACCCTACCTACAGTATACTGCTGTTACTGTCTATTACCTATCCTGTTGTCTAGTCACTAACCCTACCTACAGTATACTGCTGTTACTGTCTATTATCTACTCTGTTGTCTAGTCACTAACCCTACCTACAGTATACTGCTGTTAGTGTCTATTACCTATCCTGTTGTCTAGTCACTAACCCTACCTACAGTATACTGCTGTTACTGTCTATTATCTATCCTGTTGTCTAGTCACTAACCCTACCTACAGTACACTGCTGTTACTGTCTATTATCTATCCTTTACCCCTACCTACAGTATACTGCTGCTACTGTCTATTATCTATCCTGTTGTCTAGTCACTCTAACCCTACCTACAGTATACTGCTGTTACTGTCTATTATCTATCCTGTTACCTAGTCACTCTAACCCTACCTACAGTATACTGCTGTTACTGTATATTATCTATCCTGTTGTCTAGTCACTAACCCTACCTACAGTATACTGCTGTTACTGTCTATTATCTACTCTGTTGTCTAGTCACTAACCCTACCTACAGTATACTGCTGTTACTGTCTATTACCTATCCTGTTGTCTAGTCACTAACCCTACCTACAGTATACTGCTGTTACTGTCTATTATCTATCCTGTTGTCTAGTCACTAACCCTACCTACAGTATACTGCTGCTACTGTCTATTATCTATCCTGTTGTCTAGTCACTTTACCCCTAAATACAGTATACTGCTGTTACTGTCTATTATCTATCCTGTTGCCTAGTCACTTTACCCCTACCTACAGTATACTGCTGTTACTGTCTATTATCTATCATGTTGTCTAGTCACTAACCCTACCTACAGTATACTGCTGTTACTGTCTATTATCTATCCTTTACCCCTACCTACAGTATACTGCTGCTACTGTCTATTATCTATCCTGTTGTCTAGTCACTCTAACCCTACCTACAGTATACTGCTGTTACTGTCTATTATCTATCCTGTTACCTAGTCACTCTAACCCTACCTACAGTATACTGCTGTTACTGTCTATTATCTATCCTGTTGTCTAGTCACTCTAACCCTACCTACAGTATACTGCTGCTACTGTCTATTATCTATCCTGTTACCTAGTCACTTTACCCCTACCTACAGTATACTGCTGTTACTGTCTATTATCTATCCTGTTGTCTAGTCACTTTACCCCTACCTACAGTATACTGCTGTTACTGTCTATTATCTATCCTGTTGTCTAGTCACTAACCCTACCTACAGTACACTGCTGTTACTGTCTATTATCTATCCTTTACCCCTACCTACAGTATACTGCTGCTACTGTCTATTATCTATCCTGTTGTCTAGTCACTCTAACCCTACCTACAGTATACTGCTGTTACTGTCTATTATCTATCCTGTTACCTAGTCACTCTAACCCTACCTACAGTATACTGCTGTTACTGTATATTATCTATCCTGTTGTCTAGTCACTAACCCTACCTACAGTATACTGCTGTTACTGTCTATTATCTACTCTGTTGTCTAGTCACTAACCCTACCTACAGTATACTGCTGTTACTGTCTATTACCTATCCTGTTGTCTAGTCACTAACCCTACCTACAGTATACTGCTGTTACTGTCTATTATCTATCCTGTTGTCTAGTCACTAACCCTACCTACAGTATACTGCTGCTACTGTCTATTATCTATCCTGTTGTCTAGTCACTTTACCCCTAAATACAGTATACTGCTGTTACTGTCTATTATCTATCCTGTTGCCTAGTCACTTTACCCCTACCTACAGTATACTGCTGTTACTGTCTATTATCTATCATGTTGTCTAGTCACTAACCCTACCTACAGTATACTGCTGTTACTGTCTATTATCTATCCTTTACCCCTACCTACAGTATACTGCTGCTACTGTCTATTATCTATCCTGTTGTCTAGTCACTCTAACCCTACCTACAGTATACTGCTGTTACTGTCTATTATCTATCCTGTTACCTAGTCACTCTAACCCTACCTACAGTATACTGCTGTTACTGTCTATTATCTATCCTGTTGTCTAGTCACTCTAACCCTACCTACAGTATACTGCTGCTACTGTCTATTATCTATCCTGTTACCTAGTCACTTTACCCCTACCTACAGTATACTGCTGTTACTGTCTATTATCTATCCTGTTGTCTAGTTACTAACCCTACCTACAGTATACTGCTGTTACTGTCTATTATCTATCCTGTTGTCTAGTCACTTTACCCCTAAATACAGTATACTGCTGTTACTGTCTATTATCTATCCTGTTGCCTAGTCACTTTACCCCTACCTACAGTATACTGCTGTTACTGTCTATTATCTATCCTGTTGTCTAGTCACTAACCCTACCTACAGTATACTGCTGTTACTGTCTATTATCTATCCTTTACCCCTACCTACATTATACTGCTGCTACTGTCTATTATCTATCCTGTTGTCTAGTCACTCTAACCCTACCTACAGTATACTGCTGTTACTGTCTATTATCTATCCTTTACCCCTACCTACATTATACTGCTGCTACTGTCTATTATCTATCCTGTTGTCTAGTCACTCTAACCCTACCTACAGTATACTGCTGTTACTGTCTATTATCTATCCTGTTGTCTAGTCACTTTACCCCTACCTACAGTATACTGCTGTTACTGTCTATTATCTATCCTGTTACCTAGTCACTCTAACCCTACCTACAGTATACTGCTGTTACTATCTATTATCTATCCTGTTGTCTAGTCACTCTAACCCTACCTACAGTATACTGCTGCTACTGTCTATTATCTATCCTGTTACCTAGTCACTTTACCCCTACCTACAGTATACTGCTGTTACTGTTTATTATCTATCCTGTTACCTAGTCACTTTATCCCTACCTACAGTATACTGCTGTTACTGTCTATTATCTATCCTGTTGTCTAGTCACTAACCCTACCTACATTATACTGCTGCTACTATCTATTATCTATCCTGTTGTCTAGTCACTTTACCCCTAAATACAGTATACTGCTGCTACTATCTATTATCTATCCTGTTGTCTAGTCACTAACCCTACCTACATTATACTGCTGCTACTATCTATTATCTATCCTGTTGTCTAGTCACTTTACCCCTAAATACAGTATACTGCTGCTACTATCTATTATCTATCCTGTTGTCTAGTTACTAACCCTACCTACAGTATACTGCTGTTACTGTCTATTATCTATCCTTTACCCCTACCTACAGTATACTGCTGCTACTGTCTATTATCTATCCTGTTACCTAGTCACTTTACCCCTACCTACAGTATACTGCTGCTACTGTCTATTATCTATCCTGTTGTCTAGTCACTCTAACCCTACCTACAGTACACTGCTGTTACTGTCTATTATCTATCCTTTACCCCTACCTACAGTATACTGCTGCTACTGTCTATTATCTATCCTGTTACCTAGTCACTTTACCCCTACCTACAGTATACTGCTGCTACTGTCTATTTTCTATCCTGTTGTCTAGTCACTCTAACCCTACCTACAGTATACTGCTGTTACTGTCTATTATCTATCCTGTTACCTAGTCACTCTAACCCTACCTACAGTATACTGCTGTTACTGTATATTATCTATCCTGTTGTCTAGTCACTAACCCTACCTACAGTATACTGCTGTTACTGTCTATTATCTACTCTGTTGTCTAGTCACTAACCCTACCTACAGTATACTGCTGTTACTGTCTATTACCTATCCTGTTGTCTAGTCACTAACCCTACCTACAGTATACTGCTGTTACTGTCTATTATCTATCCTGTTGTCTAGTCACTAACCCTACCTACAGTATACTGCTGTTACTGTCTATTATCTATCCTGTTGTCTAGTCACTTTACCCCTACCTACAGTATACTGCTGTTACTGTCTATTATCTATCATGTTGTCTAGTCACTAACCCTACCTACAGTATACTGCTGTTACTGTCTATTATCTATCCTGTTGTCTAGTCACTCTAACCCTACCTACAGTATACTGCTGTTACTGTCTATTATCTATCCTGTTACCTAGTCACTCTAACCCTACCTACAGTATACTGCTGTTACTGTCTATTATCTATCCTGTTGTCTAGTCACTCTAACCCTACCTACAGTATACTGCTGCTACTGTCTATTATCCATCCTGTTACCTAGTCACTTTACCCCTACCTACAGTATACTGCTGTTACTGTCTATTATCTATCCTGTTGTCTAGTTACTAACCCTACCTACAGTATACTGCTGTTACTGTCTATTATCTATCCTTTACCCCTACCTACATTATACTGCTGCTACTGTCTATTATCTATCCTGTTGTCTAGTCACTCTAACCCTACCTACAGTATACTGCTGTTACTATCTATTATCTATCCTGTTGTCTAGTCACTCTAACCCTACCTACAGTATACTGCTGCTACTGTCTATTATCTATCCTGTTACCTAGTCACTTTACCCCTACCTACAGTATACTGCTGTTACTGTCTATTATCTATCCTGTTGTCTAGTCACTTTACCCCTACCTACAGTATACTGCTGTTACTGTCTATTATCTATCCTGTTGTCTAGTCACTTTAACCCCTACCTACAGTATACTGCTGTTACTGTCTATTATCTATCCTGTTGTCTAGTCACTTTACCCCTACCTACAGTATACTGCTGTTACTGTCTATTATCTATCCTGTTGTCTAGTCACTTTAACCCCTACCTACAGTATACTGCTGTTACTGTCTATTATCTATCCTGTTGTCTAGTCACTCTAACCCTACCTACAGTATACTGCTGTTACTGTCTATTATCTATCCTGTTACCTAGTCACTTTACCCCTACCTACATTATACTGCTGCTACTGTCTATTATCTATCCTGTTGTCTAGTCACTCTAACCCTACCTACAGTATACTGCTGCTACTGTCTATTATCTATCCTGTTGTCTACTCACTCTAACCCTACCTACAGTATACTGCTGTTACTGTCTATTATCTATCCTGTTGTCTAGTCACTTTACCCCTACCTACAGTATACTGCTGTTACTGTCTATTATCTATCCTGTTGTCTAGTCACTTTACCCCTACCTACACTATACTGCTGTTACTGTCTATTATCTATCCTTTACCCCTACCTACAGTATACTGCTGCTACTGTCTATTATCTATCCTGTTACCTAGTCACTTTACCCCTACCTACAGTATACTGCTGTTACAGTCTATTATCTATCCTGTTGTCTAGTTACTAACCCTACCTACAGTATACTGCTGTTACTGTCTATTATCTATCCTGTTGTCTAGTCACTAACCCTACCTACAGTATACTGCTGTTACTGTCTATTATCTATCCTGTTGCCTAGTCACTTTACCCCTACCTACAGTATACTGCTGTTACTGTCTATTATCTATCCTGTTGTCTAGTCACTAACCCTACCTACAGTACACTGCTGTTACTGTCTATTATCTATCCTTTACCCCTACCTACAGTATACTGCTGCTACTGTCTATTATCTATCCTGTTGTCTAGTCACTCTAACCCTACCTACAGTATACTGCTGTTACTGTCTATTATCTATCCTGTTACCTAGTCACTCTAACCCTACCTACAGTATACTGCTGTTACTGTATATTATCTATCCTGTTACCTAGTCACTCTAACCCTACCTACAGTATACTGCTGTTACTGTCTATTATCTATCCTGTTGTCTAGTCAATCTAACCCTACCTACAGTATACTGCTGCTACTGTCTATTATCTATCCTGTTACCTAGTCACTTTACCCCTACCTACAGTATACTGCTGTTACTGTCTATTATCTATCCTGTTGTCTAGTCACTTTACCCCTACCTACAGTATACTGCTGTTACTGTCTATTATCTATCCTGTTGTCTAGTCACTCTAACCCTACCTACAGTATACTGCTGTTACTGTCTATTATCTATCCCGTTACCTAGTCACTTTACCCCTACCTACATTATACTGCTGCTACTGTCTATTATCTATCCTGTTGTCTAGTCACTCTAACCCTACCTACAGTATACTGCTGCTACTGTCTATTATCTATCCTGTTGTCTAGTCACTCTAACCCTACCTACAGTATACTGCTGTTACTGTCTATTATCTATCCTGTTGTCTAGTCACTCTAACCCTACCTACAGTATACTGCTGTTACTGTCTATTATCTATCCTGTTGTCTAGTCACTTTACCCCTACCTACACTATACTGCTGTTACTGTCTATTATCTATCCTGTTGTCTAGTCACTTTACCCCTACCTACACTATACTGCTGTTACTGTCTATTATCTATCCTTTACCCCTACCTACAGTATACTGCTGCTACTGTCTATTATCTATCCTGTTACCTAGTCACTTTACCCCTACCTACAGTATACTGCTGTTACAGTCTATTATCTATCCTGTTGTCTAGTTACTAACCCTACCTACAGTATACTGCTGTTACTGTCAATTATCTATCCTGTTGCCTAGTCACTTTACCCCTACCTACAGTATACTGCTGTTACTGTCTATTATCTATCCTGTTGTCTAGTCACTAACCCTACCTACAGTACACTGCTGTTACTGTCTATTATCTATCCTTTACCCCTACCTACAGTATACTGCTGCTACTGTCTATTATCTATCCTGTTGTCTAGTCAATCTAACCCTACCTACAGTATACTGCTGCTACTGTCTATTATCTATCCTGTTACCTAGTCACTTTACCCCTACCTACAGTATACTGCTGTTACTGTCTATTATCTATCCTGTTGTCTAGTCACTTTACCCCTACCTACAGTATACTGCTGCTAATATCTATTATCTATCCTGTTGTATAGTCACTCTAACCCTACCTACAGTATACTGCTGTTACTGTCTATTATCTATCCTGTTACCTAGTCACTTTACCCATACCTACAGTATACTGCTGTTACTGTCTATTATCTATCCTGTTGTCTAGTCACTTTACCCCTAAATACAGTATACTGCTGCTACTGTCTTTTATCTATCCTGTTGTCTAGTCACTTTACCCCTACCTACAGTATACTGCTGTTACTGTCTATTATCTATCCTGTTGTCTAGTTACTAACCCTACCTACAGTATACTGCTGCTACTGTCTATTATCTATCCTGTTGTCTAGTCACTAACCCTACCTACAGTATACTGCTGTTACTGTCTATTATCTATCCTGTTGCCTAGTCACTTTACCCCTACCTACAGTATACTGCTGTTACTGTCTATTATCTATCCTGTTGTCTAGTCACTAACCCTACCTACAGTATACTGCTGTTACTGTCTATTATCTATCCTGTTGCCTAGTCACTTTACCCCTACCTACAGTACACTGCTGTTACTGTCTATTATCTATCCTTTACCCCTACCTACAGTATACTGCTGCTACTGTCTATTATCTATCCTGTTGTCTAGTCACTCTAACCCTACCTACAGTATACTGCTGTTACTGTCTATTATCTATCCTGTTACCTAGTCACTCTAACCCTACCTACAGTATACTGCTGTTACTGTCTATTATCTATCCTGTTGTCTAGTCAATCTAACCCTACCTACAGTATACTGCTGCTACTGTCTATTATCTATCCTGTTACCTAGTCACTTTACCCCTACCTACAGTATACTGCTGTTACTGTCTATTATCTATCCTGTTGTCTAGTCACTTTACCCCTAAATACAGTATACTGCTGCTACTGTCTATTATCTATCCTGTTGTCTAGTCACTTTACCCCTACCTACAGTATACTGCTGTTACTGTCTATTATCTATCCTGTTGTCTAGTTACTAACCCTACCTACAGTATACTGCTGCTACTGTCTATTATCTATCCTTTACCCCTACCTTCAGTATACTGCTGTTACTGTCTATTATCTATCCTGTTGTCTAGTCACTAACACTACCTACAGTATACTGCTGTTACTGTCTATTATCTATCCTGTTGTCTAGTCACTTTACCCCTAAATACAGTATACTGCTGTTACTGTCTATTATCTATCCTGTTGTCTAGTCACTAACCCTACCTACAGTATACTGCTGTTACTGTCTATTATCTATCCTGTTGTCTAGTCACTTTACCCCTAAATACAGTATACTGCTGTTACTGTCTATTATCTATCCTGTTGTCTAGTCACTAACCCTACCTACAGTATACTGCTGTTACTGTCTATTATCTACTCTGTTGTCTAGTCACTAACCCTACCTACAGTATACTGCTGTTACTGTCTATTACCTATCCTGTTGTCTAGTCACTAACCCTACCTACAGTATACTGCTGTTACTGTCTATTATCTATCCTGTTGTCTAGTCACTAACCCTACCTACAGTATACTGCTGTTACTGTCTATTATCTATCCTGTTGTCTAGTCACTTTACCCCTAAATACAGTATACTGCTGTTACTGTCTATTATCTATCCTGTTGCCTAGTCACTTTACCCCTACCTACAGTATACTGCTGTTACTGTCTATTATCTATCCTGTTGTCTAGTCACTAACCCTACCTACAGTATACTGCTGTTACTGTCTATTATCTATCCTTTACCCCTACCTACAGTATACTGCTGTTACTGTCTATTACCTATCCTGTTGTCTAGTAACTAACCCTACCTACATTATACTGCTGTTACTGTCTATTATCTATCCTGTTGCCTAGTCACTTTACCCCTACCTACAGAATACTGCTGTTACTGTCTATTATCTATCCTGTTGTCTAGTCACTAACCCTACCTACAGTATACTGCTGTTACTGTCTATTATCTATCCTTTACCCCTACCTACAGTATACTGCTGCTACTGTCTATTATCTATCCTGTTGTCTAGTCACTCTAACCCTACCTACAGTATACTGCTGTTACTGTCTATTATCTATCCTGTTACCTAGTCACTCTAACCCTACCTACAGTATACTGCTGTTACTGTCTATTATCTATCCTGTTGTCTAGTCAATTTACCCCTACCTACACTATACTGCTGTTACTGTCTATTATCTATCCTTTACCCCTACCTACAGTATACTGCTGCTAAAGTCTATTATCTATCCTGTTACCTAGTCACTTTACCCCTACCTACAGTATACTGCTGTTACAGTCTATTATCTATCCTGTTGTCTAGTTACTAACCCTACCTACAGTATACTGCTGTTACTGTCTATTATCTATCCTGTTGTCTAGTCACTAACCCTACCTACAGTATACTGCTGTTACTGTCTATTATCTATCCTGTTGTCTAGTCACTTTACCCCTAAATACAGTATACTGCTGTTACTGTCTATTATCTATCCTGTTGCCTAGTCACTTTACCCCTACCTACAGTATACTGCTGTTACTGTCTATTATCTATCCTGTTGTCTAGTCACTAACCCTACCTACAGTACACTGCTGTTACTGTCTATTATCTATCCTTTACCCCTACCTACAGTATACTGCTGCTACTGTATATTATCTATCCTGTTGTCTAGTCACTAACCCTACCTACAGTATACTGCTGTTACTGTCTATTATCTATCCTGTTGTCTAGTAACTAACCCTACCTACAGTATACTGCTGTTACTGTCTATTACCTATCCTGTTGTCTAGTAACTAACCCTACCTACATTATACTGCTGTTACTGTCTATTATCTACTCTGTTGTCTAGTCACTAACCCTACCTACAGTATACTGCTGTTACTGTCTATTACCTATCCTGTTGTCTAGTCACTAACCCTACCTACAGTATACTGCTGTTACTGTCTATTATCTATCCTGTTGTCTAGTCACTAACCCTACCTACAGTATACTGCTGTTACTGTCTATTATCTATCCTGTTGTCTAGTCACTTTACCCCTAAATACAGTATACTGCTGTTACTGTCTATTATCTATCCTGTTGCCTAGTCACTTTACCCCTACCTACAGTATACTGCTGTTACTGTCTATTATCTATCCTGTTGTCTAGTCACTAACCCTACCTACAGTATACTGCTGTTACTGTCTATTATCTATCCTTTACCCCTACCTACAGTATACTGCTGCTACTGTCTATTATCTATCCTGTTGTCTAGTCACTCTAACCCTACCTACAGTATACTGCTGCTACTGTCTATTATCTATCCTGTTGTCTAGTCACTCTAACCCTACCTACAGTATACTGCTGTTACTGTCTATTATCTATCCTGTTGTCTAGTCACTCTAACCCTACCTACAGTATACTGCTGTTACTGTCTATTATCTATCCTGTTGTCTAGTCACTTTACCCCTACCTACACTATACTGCTGTTACTGTCTATTATCTATCCTTTACCCCTACCTACAGTATACTGCTGTTACTGTCTATTATCTATCCTGTTGCCTAGTCACTTTACCCCTACCTACAGTATACTGCTGTTACTGTCTATTATCTATCCTGTTGTCTAGTCACTAACCCTACCTACAGTATACTGCTGTTACTGTCTATTATCTATCCTTTACCCCTACCTACAGTATACTGCTGTTACTGTCTATTACCTATCCTGTTGTCTAGTAACTAACCCTACCTACATTATACTGCTGTTACTGTCTATTATCTATCCTGTTGCCTAGTCACTTTACCCCTACCTACAGAATACTGCTGTTACTGTCTATTATCTATCCTGTTGTCTAGTCACTAACCCTACCTACAGTATACTGCTGTTACTGTCTATTATCTATCCTTTACCCCTACCTACAGTATACTGCTGCTACTGTCTATTATCTATCCTGTTGTCTAGTCACTCTAACCCTACCTACAGTATACTGCTGTTACTGTCTATTATCTATCCTGTTACCTAGTCACTCTAACCCTACCTACAGTATACTGCTGTTACTGTCTATTATCTATCCTGTTGTCTAGTCAATTTACCCCTACCTACACTATACTGCTGTTACTGTCTATTATCTATCCTTTACCCCTACCTACAGTATACTGCTGCTAAAGTCTATTATCTATCCTGTTACCTAGTCACTTTACCCCTACCTACAGTATACTGCTGTTACAGTCTATTATCTATCCTGTTGTCTAGTTACTAACCCTACCTACAGTATACTGCTGTTACTGTCTATTATCTATCCTGTTGTCTAGTCACTAACCCTACCTACAGTATACTGCTGTTACTGTCTATTATCTATCCTGTTGTCTAGTCACTTTACCCCTAAATACAGTATACTGCTGTTACTGTCTATTATCTATCCTGTTGCCTAGTCACTTTACCCCTACCTACAGTATACTGCTGTTACTGTCTATTATCTATCCTGTTGTCTAGTCACTAACCCTACCTACAGTACACTGCTGTTACTGTCTATTATCTATCCTTTACCCCTACCTACAGTATACTGCTGCTACTGTCTATTATCTATCCTGTTGTCTAGTCACTCTAACCCTACCTACAGTATACTGCTGTTACTGTATATTATCTATCCTGTTGTCTAGTCACTAACCCTACCTACAGTATACTGCTGTTACTGTCTATTATCTACACTGTTGTCTAGTCACTAACCCTACCTACAGTATACTGCTGTTACTGTCTATTACCTATCCTGTTGTCTAGTAACTAACCCTACCTACAGTATACTGCTGTTACTGTCTATTACCTATCCTGTTGTCTAGTAACTAACCCTACCTACATTATACTGCTGTTACTGTCTATTATCTACTCTGTTGTCTAGTCACTAACCCTACCTACAGTATACTGCTGTTACTGTCTATTACCTATCCTGTTGTCTAGTCACTAACCCTACCTACAGTATACTGCTGTTACTGTCTATTATCTATCCTGTTGTCTAGTCACTAACCCTACCTACAGTATACTGCTGTTACTGTCTATTATCTATCCTGTTGTCTAGTCACTAACCCTACCTACAGTATACTGCTGTTACTGTCTATTATCTATCCTTTACCCCTACCTACAGTATACTGCTGCTACTGTCTATTATCTATCCTGTTGTCTAGTCACTCTAACCCTACCTACAGTATACTGCTGCTACTGTCTATTATCTATCCTGTTGTCTAGTCACTCTAACCCTACCTACAGTATACTGCTGTTACTGTCTATTATCTATCCTGTTGTCTAGTCACTCTAACCCTACCTACAGTATACTGCTGTTACTGTCTATTATCTATCCTGTTGTCTAGTCACTTTACCCCTACCTACACTATACTGCTGTTACTGTCTATTATCTATCCTTTACCCCTACCTACAGTATACTGCTGCTAAAGTCTATTATCTATCCTGTTACCTAGTCACTTTACCCCTACCTACAGTATACTGCTGTTACAGTCTATTATCTATCCTGTTGTCTAGTTACTAACCCTACCTACAGTATACTGCTGTTACTGTCTATTATCTATCCTGTTGTCTAGTCACTAACCCTACCTACAGTATACTGCTGTTACTGTCTATTATCTATCCTGTTGTCTAGTCACTTTACCCCTAAATACAGTATACTGCTGTTACTGTCTATTATCTATCCTGTTGCCTAGTCACTTTACCCCTACCTACAGTATACTGCTGTTACTGTCTATTATCTATCCTGTTGTCTAGTCACTAACCCTACCTACAGTACACTGCTGTTACTGTCTATTATCTATCCTTTACCCCTACCTACAGTATACTGCTGCTACTGTCTATTATCTATCCTGTTGTCTAGTCACTCTAACCCTACCTACAGTATACTGCTGTTACTGTCTATTATCTATCCTGTTGTCTAGTCACTAACCCTACCTACAGTATACTGCTGTTACTGTCTATTATCTATCACTGTTGTCTAGTCACTAACCCTACCTACAGTATACTGCTGTTACTGTCTATTATCTATCCTGTTGTCTAGTCACTAACCCTACCTACAGTACACTGCTGTTACTGTCTATTATCTATCCTTTACCCCTACCTACAGTATACTGCTGCTACTGTCTATTATCTATCCTGTTGTCTAGTCACTCTAACCCTACCTACAGTATACTGCTGTTACTGTCTATTATCTATCCTGTTACCTAGTCACTCTAACCCTACCTACAGTATACTGCTGTTACTGTATATTATCTATCCTGTTGTCTAGTCACTAACCCTACCTACAGTATACTGCTGTTACTGTCTATTATCTACTCTGTTGTCTAGTCACTAACCCTACCTACAGTATACTGCTGTTACTGTCTATTACCTATCCTGTTGTCTAGTAACTAACCCTACCTACAGTATACTGCTGTTACTGTCTATTACCTATCCTGTTGTCTAGTAACTAACCCTACCTACATTATACTGCTGTTACTGTCTATTATCTATCCTGTTGCCTAGTCACTTTACCCCTACCTACAGAATACTGCTGTTACTGTCTATTATCTATCCTGTTGTCTAGTCACTAACCCTACCTACAGTATACTGCTGTTACTGTCTATTATCTATCCTTTACCCCTACCTACAGTATACTGCTGCTACTGTCTATTATCTATCCTGTTGTCTAGTCACTCTAACCCTACCTACAGTATACTGCTGTTACTGTCTATTATCTATCCTGTTACCTAGTCACTCTAACCCTACCTACAGTATACTGCTGTTACTGTCTATTATCTATCCTGTTGTCTAGTCAATTTACCCCTACCTACACTATACTGCTGTTACTGTCTATTATCTATCCTTTACCCCTACCTACAGTATACTGCTGCTAAAGTCTATTATCTATCCTGTTACCTAGTCACTTTACCCCTACCTACAGTATACTGCTGTTACAGTCTATTATCTATCCTGTTGTCTAGTTACTAACCCTACCTACAGTATACTGCTGTTACTGTCTATTATCTATCCTGTTGTCTAGTCACTAACCCTACCTACAGTATACTGCTGTTACTGTCTATTATCTATCCTGTTGTCTAGTCACTTTACCCCTAAATACAGTATACTGCTGTTACTGTCTATTATCTATCCTGTTGCCTAGTCACTTTACCCCTACCTACAGTATACTGCTGTTACTGTCTATTATCTATCCTGTTGTCTAGTCACTAACCCTACCTACAGTACACTGCTGTTACTGTCTATTATCTATCCTTTACCCCTACCTACAGTATACTGCTGCTACTGTCTATTATCTATCCTGTTGTCTAGTCACTCTAACCCTACCTACAGTATACTGCTGTTACTGTATATTATCTATCCTGTTGTCTAGTCACTAACCCTACCTACAGTATACTGCTGTTACTGTCTATTATCTACACTGTTGTCTAGTCACTAACCCTACCTACAGTATACTGCTGTTACTGTCTATTACCTATCCTGTTGTCTAGTAACTAACCCTACCTACAGTATACTGCTGTTACTGTCTATTACCTATCCTGTTGTCTAGTAACTAACCCTACCTACATTATACTGCTGTTACTGTCTATTATCTATCCTGTTGCCTAGTCACTTTACCCCTACCTACAGAATACTGCTGTTACTGTCTATTATCTATCCTGTTGTCTAGTCACTAACCCTACCTACAGTATACTGCTGTTACTGTCTATTATCTATCCTTTACCCCTACCTACAGTATACTGCTGCTACTGTCTATTATCTATCCTGTTGTCTAGTCACTCTAACCCTACCTACAGTATACTGCTGTTACTGTCTATTATCTATCCTGTTACCTAGTCACTCTAACCCTACCTACAGTATACTGCTGTTACTGTCTATTATCTATCCTGTTGTCTAGTCACTCTAACCCTACCTACAGTATACTGCTGCTACTGTCTATTATCTATCCTGTTGTCTAGTCACTCTAACCCTACCTACAGTATACTGCTGTTACTGTCTATTATCTATCCTGTTGTCTAGTCACTCTAACCCTACCTACAGTATACTGCTGTTACTGTCTATTATCTATCCTGTTGTCTAGTCACTTTACCCCTACCTACACTATACTGCTGTTACTGTCTATTATCTATCCTTTACCCCTACCTACAGTATACTGCTGCTACTGTCTATTATCTATCCTGTTACCTAGTCACTTTACCCCTACCTACAGTATACTGCTGTTACAGTCTATTATCTATCCTGTTGTCTAGTTACTAACCCTACCTACAGTATACTGCTGTTACTGTCTATTATCTATCCTGTTGTCTAGTCACTAACCCTACCTACAGTATACTGCTGTTACTGTCTATTATCTATCCTGTTGTCTAGTCACTTTACCCCTAAATACAGTATACTGCTGTTACTGTCTATTATCTATCCTGTTGCCTAGTCACTTTACCCCTACCTACAGTATACTGCTGTTACTGTCTATTATCTACTCCTGTTGTCTAGTCACTAACCCTACCTACAGTATACTGCTGTTACTGTCTATTATCTATCCTGTTGTCTAGTAACTAACCCTACCTACAGTATACTGCTGTTACTGTCTATTACCTATCCTGTTGTCTAGTAACTAACCCTACCTACATTATACTGCTGTTACTGTCTATTATCTATCCTGTTGCCTAGTCACTTTACCCCTACCTACAGAATACTGCTGTTACTGTCTATTATCTATCCTGTTGTCTAGTCACTAACCCTACCTACAGTATACTGCTGTTACTGTCTATTATCTATCCTTTACCCCTACCTACAGTATACTGCTGCTACTGTCTATTATCTATCCTGTTGTCTAGTCACTCTAACCCTACCTACAGTATACTGCTGTTACTGTCTATTATCTATCCTGTTACCTAGTCACTCTAACCCTACCTACAGTATACTGCTGTTACTGTCTATTATCTATCCTGTTGTCTAGTCACTTTACCCCTACCTACAGTATACTGCTGTTACTGTCTATTATCTATCCTGTTGTCTAGTCACTAACCCTACCTACAGTATACTGCTGTTACTGTCTATTATCTATCCTTTACCCCTACCTACAGTATACTGCTGCTACTGTCTATTATCTATCCTGTTGTCTAGTCACTCTAACCCTACCTACAGTATACTGCTGTTACTGTCTATTATCTATCCTGTTACCTAGTCACTCTAACCCTACCTACAGTATACTGCTGCTACTGTCTATTATCTATCCTGTTACCTAGTCACTTTACCCCTACCTACAGTATACTGCTGTTACTGTCTATTATCTATCCTGTTGTCTAGTCACTTTACCCCTACCTACAGTATACTGCTGCTACTGTCTATTATCTATCCTGTTGTCTAGTCACTTTACCCCTACCTACATTATACTGCTGCTACTGTCTATTATCTATCCTGTTGTCTAGTCACTTTACCCCTACCTACAGTATACTGCTGTTACTGTCTATTATCTATCCTGTTGTCTAGTCACTTTACCCCTACCTACAGAATACTGCTGTTACTGTCTATTATCTATCCTGTTGTCTAGTCACTAACCCTACCTACAGTATACTGCTGTTACTGTCTATTATCTATCCTTTACCCCTACCTACAGTATACTGCTGCTACTGTCTATTATCTATCCTGTTGTCTAGTCACTCTAACCCCTACCTACAGTATACTGCTGTTACTGTCTATTATCTATCCTGTTACCTAGTCACTCTAACCCTACCTACAGTATACTGCTGTTACTGTCTATTATCTATCCTGTTGTCTAGTCACTTTACCCCTACCTACAGTATACTGCTGTTACTGTCTATTATCTATCCTGTTGTCTAGTCAATTTACCCCTACCTACACTATACTGCTGTTACTGTCTATTATCTATCCTTTACCCCTACCTACAGTATACTGCTGCTACTGTCTATTATCTATCCTGTTACCTAGTCACTTTACCCCTACCTACAGTATACTGCTGTTACAGTCTATTATCTATCCTGTTGTCTAGTTACTAACCCTACCTACAGTATACTGCTGTTACTGTCTATTATCTATCCTGTTGTCTAGTCACTAACCCTACCTACAGTATACTGCTGTTACTGTCTATTATCTATCCTGTTGTCTAGTCACTTTACCCCTAAATACAGTATACTGCTGTTACTGTCTATTATCTATCCTGTTGCCTAGTCACTTTACCCCTACCTACAGTATACTGCTGTTACTGTCTATTATCTATCCTGTTGTCTAGTCACTAACCCTACCTACAGTACACTGCTGTTACTGTCTATTATCTATCCTTTACCCCTACCTACAGTATACTGCTGCTACTGTCTATTATCTATCCTGTTGTCTAGTCACTCTAACCCTACCTACAGTATACTGCTGTTACTGTCTATTATCTATCCTGTTACCTAGTCACTCTAACCCTACCTACAGTATACTGCTGTTACTGTATATTATCTATCCTGTTGTCTAGTCACTAACCCTACCTACAGTATACTGCTGTTACTGTCTATTATCTACACTGTTGTCTAGTCACTAACCCTACCTACAGTATACTGCTGTTACTGTCTATTACCTATCCTGTTGTCTAGTAACTAACCCTACCTACAGTATACTGCTGTTACTGTCTATTACCTATCCTGTTGTCTAGTAACTAACCCTACCTACATTATACTGCTGTTACTGTCTATTATCTATCCTGTTGCCTAGTCACTTTACCCCTACCTACAGAATACTGCTGTTACTGTCTATTATCTATCCTGTTGTCTAGTCACTAACCCTACCTACAGTATACTGCTGTTACTGTCTATTATCTATCCTTTACCCCTACCTACAGTATACTGCTGCTACTGTCTATTATCTATCCTGTTGTCTAGTCACTCTAACCCTACCTACAGTATACTGCTGTTACTGTCTATTATCTATCCTGTTACCTAGTCACTCTAACCCTACCTACAGTATACTGCTGTTACTGTCTATTATCTATCCTGTTGTCTAGTCACTCTAACCCTACCTACAGTATACTGCTGCTACTGTCTATTATCTATCCTGTTGTCTAGTCACTCTAACCCTACCTACAGTATACTGCTGTTACTGTCTATTATCTATCCTGTTGTCTAGTCACTCTAACCCTACCTACAGTATACTGCTGTTACTGTCTATTATCTATCCTGTTGTCTAGTCACTTTACCCCTACCTACACTATACTGCTGTTACTGTCTATTATCTATCCTTTACCCCTACCTACAGTATACTGCTGCTACTGTCTATTATCTATCCTGTTACCTAGTCACTTTACCCCTACCTACAGTATACTGCTGTTACAGTCTATTATCTATCCTGTTGTCTAGTTACTAACCCTACCTACAGTATACTGCTGTTACTGTCTATTATCTATCCTGTTGTCTAGTCACTAACCCTACCTACAGTATACTGCTGTTACTGTCTATTATCTATCCTGTTGTCTAGTCACTTTACCCCTAAATACAGTATACTGCTGTTTCTGTCTATTATCTATCCTTTACCCCTACCTACAGTATACTGCTGTTACTGTCTATTATCTATCCTTTACCCCTACCTACAGTATACTGCTGTTACTGTCTATTATCTATCCTTTACCCCTACCTACAGTATACTGCTGTTACTGTCTATTATCTATCCTGTTGCCTAGTCACTTTACCCCTACCTACAGTATACTGCTGTTACTGTCTATTATCTATCCTGTTGTCTAGTCACTAACCCTACCTACAGTACACTGCTGTTACTGTCTATTATCTATCCTGTTGTCTAGTCACTCTAACCCTACCTACAGTATACTGCTGTTACTGTCTATTATCTATCCTGTTACCTAGTCACTCTAACCCTACCTACAGTATACTGCTGTTACTGTATATTTTCTATCCTGTTGTCTAGTCACTAACCCTACCTACAGTATACTGCTGTTACTGTCTATTATCTACTCTGTTGTCTAGTCACTAACCCTACCTACAGTATACTGCTGTTACTGTCTATTACCTATCCTGTTGTCTAGTAACTAACCCTACCTACAGTATACTGCTGTTACTGTCTATTATCTATCCTGTTGTCTAGTCAATCTAACCCTACCTACAGTATACTGCTGTTACTGTCTATTATCTATCCTGTTGCCTAGTCACTTTACCCCTACCTACAGAATACTGCTGTTACTGTCTATTATCTATCCTGTTGTCTAGTCACTAACCCTACCTACAGTATACTGCTGTTACTGTCTATTATCTATCCTTTACCCCTACCTACAGTATACTGCTGCTACTGTCTATTATCTATCCTGTTGTCTAGTCACTCTAACCCTACCTACAGTATACTGCTGTTACTGTCTATTATCTATCCTGTTACCTAGTCACTCTAACCCTACCTACAGTATACTGCTGTTACTGTCTATTATCTATCCTGTTGTCTAGTCACTCTAACCCTACCTACAGTATACTGCTGTTACTGTCTATTATCTATCCTGTTGTCTAGTCACTAACCCTACCTACAGTATACTGCTGTTACTGTCTATTATCTATCCTTTACCCCTACCTACAGTATACTGCTGCTACTGTCTATTATCTATCCTGTTGTCTAGTCACTCTAACCCTACCTACAGTATACTGCTGTTACTGTCTATTATCTATCCTGTTACCTAGTCACTCTAACCCTACCTACAGTATACTGCTGCTACTGTCTATTATCTATCCTGTTACCTAGTCACTTTACCCCTACCTACAGTATACTGCTGTTACTGTCTATTATCTATCCTGTTGTCTAGTCACTTTACCCCTACCTACAGTATACTGCTGCTACTGTCTATTATCTATCCTGTTGTCTAGTCACTTTACCCCTACCTACATTATACTGCTGCTACTGTCTATTATCTATCCTGTTGTCTAGTCACTTTACCCCTACCTACAGTATACTGCTGTTACTGTCTATTATCTATCCTGTTGTCTAGTCACTTTACCCCTACCTACAGAATACTGCTGTTACTGTCTATTATCTATCCTGTTGTCTAGTCACTAACCCTACCTACAGTATACTGCTGTTACTGTCTATTATCTATCCTTTACCCCTACCTACAGTATACTGCTGCTACTGTCTATTATCTATCCTGTTGTCTAGTCACTCTAACCCTACCTACAGTATACTGCTGTTACTGTCTATTATCTATCCTGTTACCTAGTCACTCTAACTCTACCTACAGTATACTGCTGTTACTGTCTATTATCTATCCTGTTGTCTAGTCACTCTAACCCTACCTACAGTATACTGCTGCTACTGTCTATTATCTATCCTGTTACCTAGTCACTTTACCCCTACATAGAGTATACTGCTGTTACTGTCTATTATCTATCCTGTTGTCTAGTCACTAACCCTACCTACAGTATACTGCTGTTACTGTCTATTATCTATCCTTTACCCCTACCTACAGTATACTGCTGCTACTGTCTATTATCTATCCTGTTACCTAGTCACTTTACCCCTACCTACAGTATACTGCTGTTACTGTCTATTATCTATCCTGTTGTCTAGTCACTCTAACCCTACCTACAGTATACTGCTGTTACTGTCTATTATCTGTCCTGTTGTCTAGTCACTTTACCCCTACCTACACTATACTGCTATTACTGTCTATTATCTATCCTTTACCCCTACCTACAGTATACTGCTGCTACTGTCTATTATCTATCCTGTTACCTAGTCACTTTACCCCTACCTACAGTATACTGCTGTCACAGTCTATTATCTATCCTGTTGTCTAGTTACTAAACCTACCTACAGTATACTGCTGTTACTGTCTATTATCTATCCTGTTGTCTAGTCACTAACCCTACCTACAGTATACTGCTGTTACTGTCTATTATCTATCCTGTTGTCTAGTCACTTTACCCCTAAATACAGTATACTGCTGTTACTGTCTATTATCTATCCTGTTGCCTAGTCACTTTACCCCTACCTACAGTATACTGCTGTTAATGTCTATTATCTATCCTGTTGTCTAGTCACTAACCCTACCTACAGTACACTGCTGTTACTGTCTATGATCTATCCTTTACCCCTACCTACAGTATACTGCTGCTACTGTCTATTATCTATCCTGTTGTCTAGTCACTCTAACCCTACCTACAGTATACTGCTGTTACTGTCTATTATCTATCCTGTTACCTAGTCACTCTAACCCTACCTACAGTATACTGCTGTTACTGTATATTATCTATCCTGTTGTCTAGTCACTAACCCTACCTACAGTATACTGCTGTTACTGTCTATTATCTACTCTGTTGTCTAGTCACTAACCCTACCTACAGTATACTGCTGTTACTGTCTATTACCTATCCTGTTGTCTAGTCACTAACCCTACCTACAGTATACTGCTGTTACTGTCTATTATCTATCCTGTTGTCTAGTCACTCTAACCCTACCTACAGTATACTGCTGTTACTGTCTATTATCTATCCTGTTACCTAGTCACTTTACCCCTACCTACAGTATACTGCTGCTACTGTCTATTATCTATCCTGTTACCTAGTCACTTTACCCCTACCTACAGTATACTGCTGTTACTGTCTATTATCTATCCTGTTGCCTAGTCACTTTACCCCTACCTACAGTATACTGCTGTTACTGTCTATTATCTATCCTGTTGTCTAGTCACTAACCCTACCTACAGTATACTGCTGTTACTGTCTATTATCTATCCTTTACCCCTACCTACAGTATACTGCTGCTACTGTCTATTATCTATCCTGTTACCTAGTCACTTTACCCCTACCTACAGTATACTGCTGTTACTGTCTATTATCTATCCTGTTGTCTAGTCACTCTAACCCTACCTACAGTATACTGCTGTTACTGTCTATTGTCTATCCTGTTGTCTAGTCACTTTACCCCTACCTACACTATACTGCTATTACTGTCTATTATCTATCCTTTACCCCTACCTACAGTATGCTGCTACTGTCTATTATCTATCCTGTTACCTAGTCACTTTACCCCTACCTACAGTATACTGCTGTTACTGTCTATTATCTATCCTGTTGTCTAGTCACTTTACCCCTAAATACAGTATACTGCTGCTACTGTCTATTATCTATCCTGTTGTCTAGTTACTCTAACCCTACCTACAGTATACTGCTGTTACTGTCTATTATCTATCCTGTTGTCTAGTCACTTTACCCCTACCTACAGTATATTGCTGTTACTGTCTATTATCTATCCTGTTACCTAGTCACTTTACCCCTACCTACAGTATACTGCTGTTACTGTCGATTATCTATCCTGTTGTCTAGTCACTTTACCCCTAAATACAGTATACTGCTGCTACTGTCTATTATCTATCCTGTTGTCTAGTTACTCTAACCCTACCTACAGTATACTGCTGTTACTGTCTATTATCTATCCTGTTGTCTAGTTACTCTAACCCTACCTACAGTATACTGCTGTTACTGTCTATTATCTATCCTGTTGTCTAGTCACTTTACCCCTACCTACAGTGTATTGCTGTTACTGTCTATTATCTATCCTGTTACCTAGTCACTTTACCCCTACCTACAGTATACTGCTGTTACTGTCTATTATCTATCCTGTTGTCTAGTCACTTTACCCCTACCTACAGTATACTGCTGTTACTGTCTATTATCTATCCTGTTGTCTAGTTACTAACCCTACCTACAGTATACTGCTGTTACTGTCTATTATCTATCCTTTACCCCTACCTACAGTATACTGCTGCTACTGTCTATTATCTATCCTTTACCCCTACCTACAGTATACTGCTGTTACTGTCTATTATCTGTCCTGTTGTCTAGTCACTAACCCTACCTACAGTATACTGCTGTTACTGTCTATTATCTATCCTGTTGTCTAGTCACTTTACCCCTAAATACAGTATACTGCTGTTACTGTCTATTATCTATCCTGTTGTCTAGTCACTAACCCTACCTACAGTATACTGCTGTTACTGTCTATTATCTATCCTGTTGTCTAGTCACTTTACCCCTAAATACAGTATACTGCTGTTACTGTCTATTATCTATCCTGTTGTCTAGTCACTAACCCTACCTACAGTATACTGCTGTTACTGTCTATTATCTACTCTGTTGTCTAGTCACTAACCCTACCTACAGTATACTGCTGTTACTGTCTATTATCTATCCTGTTGTCTAGTCACTAACCCTACCTACAGTATACTGCTGTTACTGTCTATTATCTATCCTTTACCCCTACCTACAGTATACTGCTGCTACTGTCTATTATCTATCCTGTTGTCTAGTCACTCTAACCCTACCTACAGTATACTGCTGTTACTGTCTATTATCTATCCTGTTACCTAGTCACTCTAACCCTACCTACAGTATACTGCTGCTACTGTCTATTATCTATTCTGTTGCCTAGTCACTTTATCCCTACCTACAGTATACTGCTGTTACTGTCTATTATCTATCCTGTTGTCTAGTCACTTTACCCCTACCTACAGTATACTGCTGCTACTGTCTATTATCTATCCTGTTGTCTAGTCACTCTAACCCTACCTACAGTATACTGCTGTTACTGTCTATTATCTATCCTGTTGTCTAGTCACTTTACCCCTACCTACAGTATACTGCTGTTACTGTCTATTATCTATCCTTTACCCCTACCTACAGTATACTGCTGCTACTGTCTATTATCTATCCTTTACCCCTACCTACAGTATACTGCTGCTACTGTCTATTATCTATCCTGTTGTCTAGTCACTAACCCTACCTACAGTATACTGCTGTTACTGTCTATTATCTATCCTGTTGTCTAGTCACTTTACCCCTACCTACAGTATACTGCTGTTACTGTCTATTATCTATCCTTTTGTCTAGTCACTTTACCCCTACCTACAGTATACTGCTGTTACTGTCTATTATCTATCCTGTTGTCTAGTCACTAACCCTACCTACAGTATACTGCTGCTACTGTCTATTATCTATCCTGTTGTCTAGTCACTTTACCCCTACCTACATTATACTGCTGTTACTGTCTATTATCTATCCTGTTGTCTAGTCACTAACCCTACCTACAGTATACAGCTGTTACTGTCAATTATCTATCCTTTACCCCTACCTACAGTATACTGCTGCTACTGTCTATTATCTATCCTTTACCCCTACCTACAGTATACTGCTGCTACTGTCTATTATCTATCCTGTTTTCTAGTCACTCTAACCCTACCTACAGTATACTGCTGTTACTGTCTATTATCTATCCTGTTACCTAGTCACTTTACCCCTACCTACAGTATACTGCTGTTACTGTCTATTATCTATCCTGTTGTCTAGTCACTTTACCCCTACCTACAGTATACTGCTGTTACTGTCTATTATCTATCCTGTTGTCTAGTCACTAACCCTACCTACATTATACTGCTGTTACTGTCTATTATCTATCCTGTTGTCTAGTTACTTTACCCCTACCTACATTATACTGCTGCTACTGTCTATTATCTATCCTGTTGTCTAGTCACTAACCCTACCTACATTATACTGCTGCTACTATCTATTATCTATCCTGTTGTCTAGTCACTTTACCCCTACCTACAGTATACTGCTGTTACTGTCTATTATCTATCCTGTTGTCTAGGCACTAACCCTACCTACAGTATACTGCTGTTACTGTCTATTATCTATCCTGTTGTCTAGTCACTAACCCTACCTACAGTATACTGCTGTTACTGTCAATTATCTATCCTTTACCCCTACCTACAGTATACTGCTGCTACTGTCTATTATCTTTCCTTTACCCCTACCTACAGTATACTGCTGCTACTGTCTATTATCTATCCTGTTGTCTAGTCACTCTAACCCTACCTACAGTATACTGCTGTTACTGTCTATTATCTATCCTTTACCCCTACCTACAGTACACTGCTGCTACTGTCTATTATCTATCCTGTTGTCTAGTCACTTTATCCCTACCTACAGTATACTGCTGTTACTGTCTATTATCTATCCTGTTGTCTAGTCACTTTACCCCTAAATACAGTATACTGCTGTTACTGTCTATTATCTATCCTGTTGTCTAGTCACTAACCCTACCTACAGTATACTGCTGTTACTGTCTATTATCTATCCTGTTGTCTAGTCACTTTACCCCTACCTACAGTATACTGCTGTTACTGTCTATTATCTATCCTGTTGTCTAGTCACTTTACCCCTACCTACAGTATACTGCTGTTACTGTCTATTATCTATCCTGTTGTCTAGTCACTTTACCCCTACCTACAGTATACTGCTGTAACTGTCTATTATCTATCCTTTACCCCTACCTACAGTATACTGCTGCGACTGTCTATTATCTATCCTTTACCCCTACCTACAGTATACTGCTGTTATTATCTATGCTGTTGCCTAGTCACTTTACCCCTACCTACAGTATACTGCTGTTACTGTCTATTATCTATCCTGTTGTCTAGTCACTAACCCTACCTACAGTATACTGCTGTTACTGTCTATTATCTATTCTGTTGTCTAGTCACTTTACCCCTACCTACAGTATACTGCTGTTACTGTCTATTATCTATCCTTTACCCCTACCTACAGTATACTGCTGCTACTGTCTATTATCTATCCTGTTACCTAGTCACTTTACCCCTACCTACAGTATACTGCTGTTACTGTCTATTATCTATCCTTTACCCCTACCTACAGTATACTGCTGCTACTGTCTATTATCTATCCTGTTGTCTAGTCACTAACCCTACCTACATTATACTGCTGCTACTATCTATTATCTATCCTGTTGTCTAGTCACTAACCCTACCTACAGTATACTGCTGTTACTGTCTATTATCTATCCTGTTGTCTAGTTACTTTACCCCTACCTACAGTATACTGCTGCTACTGTCTATTATCTATCCTGTTGCCTAGTCACTTTATTCCTACCTATATTTTTTTTAAACCTTTAACAGGGAAGAGTTATTGAGACCTTGGTCTCTTTTACAAATGTGCACTGTATATACAACAAAAATATACACATTATACCCAAACTGTATCCTATCTGTTTGTCTATCAATCTATCAATATATCAATCTACCGTAATTTCCGGACCATAATCCACAACTTTTTTCCCATGCTTTGAACCTCACGGCTTAAACAATGACGCGGCTAATATATGGATTTTTCCCGCTTTCAATTTTTTTTTAAAGGAGATGACTTCAGTGGTTTCAGTGCACAGGAGGAGGAAGATAGTGACCAATGACTTTCTTGGTAGGCTACTGTTTACTGCTAATTTTTTATTTTTTGTTACAAGCCGTGTTTCGTTAAAGCCTATTTATTTTTGTTACAAGCCGTGTTTCGTTAAAGCCTGTGTAAAGTTCATTTGTTTCAATGTACCGGTAGGCACCTGCGGCTTATAGACATGTGCGGCTTTTTTTATGTTCAAAATAATATATTTTTTTTAATTCAGTGGGTGCGGCTTATATTCCAGTGCGCTCAATAGTCCGGAAATTACGGTAATCTAAATACAAAACCACAGTCATGGGAAGCACAAATAAAACATCACAAATCATCCAGAAAAACTGTTATGTTCGTCCACAAATAAGTTCCCAATCAATCCTTTAAATTGCCTGAACGGCACCAGAACATCAAATTGAAATGTATTTTAAATTGTGTTTCAGCAACTCTGTACATTAAAACTTAAAGCAGATTACATATCTATCTTAATTACCTCGTACCCCGGCACATCTACTCGGTACTGGTACCCCGTGTAAATAGCCAAGTTATTATTTTTCTATTATTTCTACATTTTTCCTCTCTCTGCATTATTGGGAAGGGCCTGCGAGTAAGCATTTCACTGTTAGTCTACACCTGTTGTTTACGAAGCATGTGACAAATTACATTTGATTTGACTAAATGAGATACGGGTCATTGTTTTACATGACAAAATATGTCCTTCATGGTCCTTGTTATTAATTGGTGTACAGCGTATATGCCAAAGAGGAAAGAGAGGGCTCACTGTGTGCATCTAAATGTGTTCACAGCCATCCATCTTACCATGCATAACTGCATGATGGCACACCTTGGGGAACATAGGGGGGGTGGAGGGAAGTGCTGCTTTTTAAATGTTTTTATCCCAAACACAATCACTGATAACCCCAGCTATGTTCTACTAGCCTGGAGGTATCAAGATGTCTCTGACTGCTGTGGGTTCTCACATCACACAGTGCTGCTACAGTATGCCCTGCCAGGATCTGAGCTCTGAGTTTAGAGAAAGGCCTGTTGGTTTGGCTTTCTTTGTGTATGTTTATGTCCTTTCTCTCAAATTGTGTGCGTGCACAACCACGCTTATGAGTGTGTGTGGTTTAAGATTTAAACCTCATCCACTTTGCATAGCAAGTTTGCCGTGGCACGATCACATTCATAGCTTGGAGAGATTTTAAATTATCCAAGGGCAAGGAGGCACTGAGCAGAGCAGTGCAGCTTTACAGGCAAACCATCCTTTGACCATAATTCTTCCTGATTGACAGCCCAGTGTTTTATCTCAGTGGCAAAAACTACATGGAGGCTATAAACAAAAACACTGTTCATAAAACAAGTATTATTATAAGTGAACTACCGATATTGCCTTTGTATTCAGGTACCTGTAAGAGTTATGTCCTTACCGATTGCTTTACGTTTGCTGCTGTGGCATAACAGTTGTATTGGTTTACCCTTTCCACTGTACCAAGGTCTCATACTGCATGTGTTTTATATTTTGGTCTAATGGAGCAGGTCCTTTTACGGAGGTGAAAGACTAACCTGACATTTATGAGGATGTTGCCAAGCCCCTGGTTTGTGAGAAGGCCATCAGGATCAAAGGTGGTGGCTTTGTGTGGGCCCCATGACACCCAGAGCCTGATGGATTGTGTGAGATTATATAAAAAGACATAGATGGATAGAGAGAGATAAATAGATATATAGATAGTGATATAAATAGATAGATAGAGATATAAATAGATATATAGATAGAGATATAAATAGATAGATATAAATAGATATAGATATAAATAGATAGAGATATAAATAGATAGATATAAATAGATATAGATATAAATAGATAGAGATATAAATAGATAGATATAAATAGGTAGAGAGATAAATAGAGATATAAATAGAGATATAAAAAGATAGAGAGATAAATAGAGATATAAATAGATAGATAGAGATATAAATTGATAGATAGAGATATAAATAAATATATATAGAGCAATAGATAAATAGAGATATAAATAGATATAGATGTAATAGATAGAGAGAGATAAATAGATAGATAGATAGATAGATAGATAGATAGATAGATAGATAGATAGATAGATAGATAGATAGATAGATAGATAGATAGATAGATAGATAGATAGATAGATAGATAGATAGATAGATAGATAGATAGATAGATAGATAGATAGATAGATAGATAGATAGATAGATAGATAGATAGATAGATAGATAGATAGATAGATAGATAGATAGATATAAATGGATAGATAGATAGATATAGAGATAGATAAATAGATATATAAATAGATAGATATAAATAGATAGATAGATAGATAGATAGATAGATAGATAGATAGATAGATAGATAGATAGATAGATAGATAGATAGATAGATAGATAGATAGATAGATAGATAGATAGATAGATAGATAGATAGATAGATA